>NW_026643242.1:3513771-4208157 GCF_028829585.1 Penicillium vulpinum
CTCTTAAGAGGAATTTAAGAATCTACTTGAAGCACAAGCATCCTGAACACAAGAGACTAGAGGTAATGAAATATGGGATTGTCTTAAAAAGAAAGGGAGACTAGTAAAAAGAAAAAGGAAAAAAAAAAGAAAGGGCGGCTATTTTTCTGTTTCAATAGGTTCAACAAAGGCTGTGCTGAAATCAAATCATGCAGAAATTAAAAATAGAGATCAAGGTCCTGCATCAAAAGGATGTAGTTTGAAACTCGGCGACAATCTGATCGGCACCAGTAGCCAGTCAGCCCTGACAGGTCGAGACGAACTAGGATCCGCTCATACCCGGCGCTCCGCAGGGGTCTCTTTTCCGAGGACGCAGATCCGCGATTGGAGCAGATGTCTGTTTGGCTTGCCGCCAGGATCGGGACTACCTGCCGGGTGTCTGTATCGTCTGGCGCCGAAGGAAAAAAAAAGTAATATAGAGTTTTACATGTAAGTTGACATTCGGTAGATCGAGATGAATGATCTCACGATTGTCAACATTGAAAGATGCAAACGGAAAAAGCGAAATAAACTATGAGGCTTATGATGTGGCGGTGCATACAGGTCACGTGTGACGGAGTATTGCCCGAGGAAATCAGTGCCTCAGGCTCTCATAGAATGTCCACTCTATCCATAGTTCGGATTTGATTTACCTACTCAATTGACCGAACATATCATTGCAATCCATAACGGAACTTATTCCAAACCAAAAACTCCAAATAAAAAAAATACTCTTCAAAGGAGTTCAACCCCTCAACCCAACCGATCAAATCCAACACCAACACCAGCACCAACAATCACAATCACAATTACCACAATACCAACAAACAACCCCACCCAACCTGCAATGACAACCAACACACCATCCGAACCGCCCACAATGACCCCAGCGACACCAGCGCGCGCCAGCGCACTCCTCTCAAACCTAACAGCCGTGCGCGCGCGTGTGAGCACAGCAGTCCTCCAATCCCCAATCCCCAGCAAACCAATCCGACTCGTAGCCGTCTCGAAGCTCAAGCCCGCATCCGATGCACTAGTACTGCACCAAGCGCCAGGATCGCAAGTCCACTTCGGCGAGAACTACCTGCAAGAACTACTCGAGAAATCGCGCCTGCTACCCGCAAGCATCAAATGGCACTTCATCGGCGGGCTGCAGAGCAATAAGTGCGTGACGCTTGCGCGGGATGTGCGTGGGCTGTGGGCGGTCGAGAGCGTCGACTCCGAAAAGAAGGCGAAGTTGCTTGATAAAGGGTGGGGCGAGAGGGGTCCTGAGATGGCTGCTACGAACCACGATGAGGATGGACGACTGCGTATCTATGTTCAGGTTAATACGTCGGGGGAGGAGAATAAGGCTGGTGTTGAGCCTGCCGCGGCGCCGGCGCTTTGTCGATATGTTCGTGAGCAATGTCCTCGGCTGAAGTTGCAGGGTCTTATGACTATTGGGGCTATTGCGAGATCGCAGGTTACGACGGCGGAGAATGAGAATGAGGACTTTGTTTGTTTGAAGGAGACGAGGGATCGGGTGGTTAATGAGCTTGGATTAGTTGGGGATGAGGCTGCGTTGGAACTTAGTATGGGTATGAGCTCGGACTTTGAGGGGGCCATTGCTCTTGGTAGTGATCAGGTTAGGGTTGGGACTACGATCTTCGGGGATCGGCCGCCTAAGGCGGAAGCGAGTGTGGTTTGAATTTGAGGGTTGGGGAGGTTTATGAGTTATGATTCCTTTTGCGCGGTGAAGATTAGATTTTTAAAAAGTGTTGAGCTTCTGGTGGTGGTTATCACTACTAAGAATGCTGATCATTAGATAGATGTACCGTATGTATAGTACTTCTATTTGTCGCTTTACTGGCAAGGATTTATACATAAAAGAGATGCGAGGTTCCATCAGGAACACTTGCTAATATTGACTTAGTAATCTAATTAGAGATATACATGAATGCTTCCATATCACCTGCAGACGCCCTAATCGAATGCTACTTCTTCTGGTCTCAGGCCCTGCGCCAGCTTCAGCTCCATCTGTCTGGCCAGTGACTGCGGGACCTCTTCTTGGGTGGCACGAATAGTGACGCGATACATCTAAATAAAAGAATTAGCATGCCGATACTAAAGGAACTGGAGGAGTGCTATTACATACCTTCTTCTCGTAGTTGGGCTCTAGCCGCAGCAGACAGCCCGTTTTACCTCCCTCGAATTGGTACACGGCACAACCAACGATGTTTTGCGAGTTTGGATCGACACCGTCCAAAATCTTGAATGAGAATCCCTCGACAATTCTCCGAGTGAATCCCTCAGTGATGACCTTGTTCTTACCCAGCAAGCCAAAAGTCTTCTGGGACTCAAGCGGTCCGCCGCCGATCTGGCGCCATCGCTTGAAGAATTCCTCAGCCGACAGAGACGAGGATTCCATGTAGCGGTGCATCAGGACAGGCAGTTGAAGTGTATAGGCCTGGAGAGCACCGGCCAAGTATGAGATACGGATGGTAGGCGCATCCGTGAAGGGGCCGTGGGCAGTGCAGAACAGAGTCTGTTGCGTCTGCCCGGCAGCCACGATTGTTGGTTCGGGAAGGTTCTTCGTGTCGATCTTCAATTGAGGAGAGGCTGGGTTGTCGACGGTGGTGGTAAGAGACCCGATTGGGTACGTGGACTTGTTCGAGATGTAGATCTTCACGACACCCATAGGACCACGGTACTCCGAGCGCAGTCCGACCTGGATCTGTGCATCTTCGAATAGCACACCCTCGCGCGAGAAGAACAGTCGGTTGTAGCCGACGTCCCATTCTGGGGTCAGATGAGCGGCACTGGCCATGTTGGGAGCTGGGGTCGATGGAGCGCTGAGATCCAGGCCTGCCAAGTCGCCCGATGCGCTGGCTGCATTGGACGCACTTTTTGGGCTGGTTGGAGCATTGCCTGACCCGGTGCGCGTGCCATGAACGATTGTCGTGAAGGTGCGCTTAAGGCCGGTGTTCTGTGCCAAGAGCATTTCCTGCTTGTCCGCATTCGCGTCCTTGCCACCGATAACCCAGGTCTTCTTCTCGCTCGCACCGGCTGTCTTTTGGTGAAGCCGAGAAAGTAGAATCGACGTTCGCTCTGAGAATGGTGGCATCTCATCGCAGACCGTTCGCAGCAGATCGTCGGTTGGGAGAGTCGCCAGCGACAGGTACTCAAATGCTCGCTGTTGCAGTTCGGAATCGGGAGAATGGCTGTATAGGCGGAAGATTTGCAAGAGCTGAGGTTTGATTTCGGGGAACAGATTCACAAACTTGACAAAGGACGAGAGGATCATG
Source organism: Penicillium vulpinum (assembly GCF_028829585.1). Classification (NCBI taxonomy): domain Eukaryota; kingdom Fungi; phylum Ascomycota; class Eurotiomycetes; order Eurotiales; family Aspergillaceae; genus Penicillium; species Penicillium vulpinum. The sequence continues at coordinate 3,517,074 of NW_026643242.1, forward strand.
GCCCGCGCGTTGTCGGAACTGGAGAACATCTTGGACTGCAGGGCCAGGAATTGTTCAATAGGGCTCGAGCCTGGGTTTTCGGCAACGAGGTGACCGAACTCGCCCAAGACATAACAGCCGATCTTAACTAAGCTTTCGTGGCAATCGGACTTCATGTAGCCCAGCAGGGTGTGTGCTGCATAAGCCTGTAGTTCTTCGTTGTTGGTCACGATCTGAATGACTCGTTGCCATACTTCGTCATTGACATGTTCGCCTGCCAGGGAGAGCAGTTTCAATGTCATGTCAATATACCACTGTGCATCAGCGGCGTATTTCTCGGTAAGAATGGCGACCTTTAGTACCATTTCCTCTCGAATGGCGTAATCGGCAGTCTGCAGGTATCGCAGAAGCTCATTGACAATGGGGCCGGCATTGCTGGTATCACACATACTGTACAACAAGTCCAATCCTTTGCGACGAACACTGATGTCGCGGTCGCGAAGCGAGCCTAGGATGATGTTCTGGTGCTTTTTAATCGGGTCAAGAGTTTCAGCTCGAGCAGCGAAATGGGTCAGCGCATCCAGACCAAGATATCGAACGTTGGTCTCCCGAGACTGAATGTATTTGCCTAGGCGGGTGGAAATTTGCAGCATGAGATTGTGCTCAGAGTCGAGGTGGATGAGGAGGTTGATGGCTTCGAAAAGGATGGCGTTTTGGGCATTGTTCTGCTGGACATTCTTGGGTGTTTCCATTGCAGCTTGCATCATCTGGGAGAGTGACTCTCGAATAATCTCGCGAACATGGCTGTCCTCTATAATTGTATATGAGACATTGAATTATAAGTATCCACAGCAATAAACATACCTGATGGAGGATAATATTGCAACAGGCGCAAGAACTTAACCTGAATCCATGGACATGGTACGCGGTAGTAGAGGTAGTCTGGGGCAATCTCGTTGTCAACAACAATCCGCTTCAATCGCTGCGCGGCCTTGACATAACAGCCCTTATATTCCTCTGGCAAGTCCTGGGCTAGCGCCATGACCAAAGAGGTCACCGAGAGCGTGACTCCCATATCTGGATCATCCATGATAGATATAATTCTTTCAGCCCATTCGTTTCGCACGATGCCGGGGTATTTGCGGTACAACCGAAGCAGGGTTAAAGCAGCCTTCTTTTTGACGAAAGCTTTGGAGGTACTGGAAAATGTCAGAATAGTACTAAATAAAAAGATTAACGTCGCAGACTCACGGTGAGATAAGCAGCCTGTGAACTTCTGAGCCGAGCGCTTCTCCAAGCTCTTTACCACCAACATTAGCCACAGCATGCAGGGCCAAGCAGTTATTCAATTCATGGTTGTCGACCAGATCCTTCCGGATACTGTTAACAACCAAATGAAGCAGCTCATGCTCTTCATGCAAGAACAACGTGACAGCCAAGTATCCGATCTGCTTCTCAGAGTACTTGGGCGAAGAGATCAAGTTGACAGCCTCGAGATGGCCGAAGTCGACATCATAACCCTGAATGTAGACATAAAGCAATTTGCAAACGTATTTCTTCTTCTGGTAACCATTAAGATTGCCAGCCTTAAATTTCTGCCGAATATTGGCCAGTTCCTTATTCACGCGCTTCTCCTCGAGTTCTCTGGCGCGTGCATTTCGCAGATCAGCAATGAACTGCACGAGTCCTCGCATCGACGACATAGCGGCGACAATAGTGTAGTGTATTTATCAGCCCACAGACTGAAGAATTATTCTTTGATGGCTGTGGTATGGCGGGGTTTCGATCGAGGTGCGCCCTCGCATGCCACGCGGGATTATCACCTCAGGGGGTTCGCGATCGGACACACAACGTCACACAACCATGTCCTGGTTATGCTGGCGGGTCGAATATGGGGCATTGGCTATGCAGCGTATCGGGTGATGAATTTCCGGGCTTGTGGAAGCTCCTTTAAAAACAGGGGGTTAGATGTGTTGTGTTGAATTCTGGGGGAGCTTGTCAGCAGTGGTTGGTTGGTGTGGGCCGGAGGTATCCGATTGAACGGCGGGGTTGCTACATACAAAATAGCGCCCAGTTTAGAGATCCCAGGAGAAACAGGCTGAGCAAAAGGCGAAGTCGAGATGAATCCATCCCCGTAACTAGTCCGCTCCGTATTTCACTTGGGTCACTTCCGCTGTCGATCTGCCCGGGTTCCGCTGTGGCGGTATGTGGCGGCGGAGGAATACTGATCCGGTGTGGCGGTGCAAGGAGTATAGGTTCTATTTCTTTGTCTGGATGAACCATAGGTACGGAGTACAACATATGTCAATAGTAATTTCTACGAAATAGTGAATCTCGGAAAAGGTGCTGGTTAAAAGCTTATAATCATTTCAACATATTGCCCTTGACGTGCATCTTTCTATAAACAAGCTTTATGAGGCTCGACACGTCGTACCAATGTCTATTTTAAGAAGTATGTATATTTCCGTTTCAAAGCCACCCAAGCCTATTTCGATAACTCTTAATGTGCACGGGAAAAATATACGTAGCCTACAAGTTACTCGCAATTCGTTCCTTGCGTTTGGTATTTACATGGTAGTGAAAATTGGATAGCATTAATATCTCGTTTCATATCTCATTCAGTAACCGGTTAATGATAAAGTAAACCCCCAAAGCAGACCTCAACCAATAAGAATGCCCAAGCCCAAGACGCCACCGCCCCATGAAGATAGGGATCAAAAATGCAAATATCAATGACGGAGCATTCCATCAAAGCAAAAGATACAAGTGAATCGCACTTAAGCACGGGTAGTGAAGTCAACCTCGAGGGCAGATTCAATAGCAGCAGCCTTCTCACAGGTACAAGAAGCTAAAGTTCAAAGTTAACAAGGCATTCAAATCACATCTATAAAAGGAACCTAAAAACTCACCCTGAGGACGGCTACCACAGGCACAAGTCTCGCCAGCAACAGGCTTGTTCTCGCTCACGGCACGCTCACAGGTGCACTGGCCAGCTGGGCGAGAGCCTATTTCAAATATGTTAGTATATATGTAATTATCAGAATAGTGGAGTTTCACATACGGCATGAGCAGCGGGGACCAGATACGGTGTTCTCGGAGGCAGCCTTGTTGCAGCTGCAGTTGAGAGCGTCCTGCTGGCCGCAGGAGCACTTGGCCTGGGCGGCACAGACGCAGGAGCCATCTTGGGCGGTCTTGCAGCAAGTAGTAGTGGGGTGGACCATTTTGGCGGGTTGGTTTGATATGACGTAGTTTTTGAAGATTGAATGATGTTGATGAAGGCGAGAGGTTTGTGAGTTTGAAATATTGAAGAATGTCTTTTTCTTGGAATCGAGATGAGAATGTCTGAGAGAAAGAAAAATAATTGCACTGCTCCTACGAGTTCCTTTATACCACTTCGTCCGCATGCGTCAGAGGGTGGTGATTATCAATTGCTGGACTATGATTGGCCGGGAGAGATGGTACCACGTGATTCGGTGGTTTGTTTCGGTGGACGCTGATTGGCCCACAGTAGCGACGAACAAATACACGCCTCTTGAGTGGCTGTGAAGATGTGGCCTGACTGTCTACGTTGTACGGAGATTGTTGAAAGGGAATTTGATTACTTTTGTCTTGATTCTGATTCGATGGATAGGATTTAGATGACCAGGACCACGTTGGGTTAGACTTCTGTTTTGGGAGGCTTTATAGGGTATGCACGCAAGGGAACTATTGTTTAGTTGCATCCGGAGCTTAGACCTTAATAAGTCAGAATATATCATGTTGGTATGGAGTATGGAGTACAGACTACATAGTGAAGAATCAGACATTGAAATATTGATAGTGCCATAAAAGTAGATGCAAAAGAAATGTCAAAGATAAACGTGGTTTATTTGGTTTAAGTGAATTGTAGACTTGATGGTCTTGTCTGCTTCTATAACACAGTAGCATATCTATACCATTTCCACCTTTCACCCCGAGGCTATGCAGCGAGATCAGAAACAATTAATATTAGACAAAAACTGCCTCCCAGACAATGACGCTAGATTCCAGACCAGACCAGACCAAAAGAAACGCGACAGAAATGGAGAACAACATGGTGATATGGAATCAAATGAAGGGTGTAGATGCAGACAAGAAAAAGGGTTTAAAAAGATAGTTGATAACACAGGACACAGAAGAAAAACCCCCCCAAAAGAAAACCCAGAGACCAGAGACCAGAAATGGTGAACGCTATGAGAATGATTAATGATTAATACTCGCTGATGTAGATCGCGGATCTTTGGTTAACCCAGCTAACCAGTTAACCAGAAAGGCGGAGATGGGAGATGGGATGGAGATGAAGCAGGAGAGGTGGAAAGCAAAACGAGGATATCGTATAACAGACAAGTGGCAGCCAACTTTTTTTTTGTAAAGCCCACTGTCTTGCCCCTCCCCGCTTATTGTTGGATATAGTTGGGGTAGTTGTAAGGTGGCTCTGAAGTTGGGAGACTCAGAGTCGAGGTATTTGCTTGTGTATAGGGAATTGGTGTGCCCATTGGGCCTGTGGTGGCCTCGTAGGAATATGGCCGATAATCTTGTGCTGCCGAGACTGGCAGGTTCTGCATGGTGGCCATAGGTCGACCTTGGGTAGGTAATTGAGAGCCCATTCCAAGATTGTAGTTTTGTTGTTGGGGACCTATATAAAAATCATGTTAGAAAATCGTCTGAAGTCGAAAGGAGAAAAAAAAAACGAACCTAGATTGTGCATATCATAGGCAATATGTGGGTTTTGAGTATCTGTTGGTGACACCGAACCCTCGAATGATTGATGCTGATCATATGGTCCCAAGTTTCCTGGATGACGGGGTATAGCGTATTCCATAGGTCGTCTCATGTACGGTAGACCTGGTTGATTTGGCTGCGGTCCTGCGAAGCGATTGTGCATATGATACCCCGCATATGCTGACGGATGGGCGGATGCATCAGACAAACTGCTGGATCTAGTGATTGGGTAATCGTTGCGGATGGTTCTATGTAAATCGGACATGGAGGCAGATGCAGCAGGACGGAACATCATGTTTGACTGAGGCAGGCTGTCATTTCGTCCCGTCGAGGACATGTAGGTTCCTGCTGTTGATGCAGAGCTAAGAGGCGAGACGAGATATTCGTCTTCATTTGGTCGGGGATAGCAATCGGTACGCAGCGTTCTCAAAGTCCCGAAATCTGGATTTGGAGCGGCATAGCCTTGTGGAGATGCCACTGGCGTGGCACCTGATTGTTTGCCCTCAAAGGGCGTTCGGAGAACCTTTGTGGTATCGAAATCGTCAGGAAGGGCCCGAGATTTGAGCATTCTCTCCCGATCATTCGTAGTGAGACGCTTGAGCTTTGCTCGCCTGGCAGTCCATCCACGTTAGTCAATGACGAACGAATCCAAAACTAGATGAACAACCGCCCTACCTATTTTGGAACCAGACTTGCACTTGACGCGGGGTCAGTCCGGGGATTTCCCTCGACAGACGTTCTCGATGAGCCGCATCGGGGTGTGCCTGGCGAGTGAACTCGCTCATCAAAAAGCGGGTTTGGTTATGTGTTAAACTATACTTCTTGTCAGCCACAATGCGCGCTGTACTTCATAATTCCGACATTCGTACCGAAAACGTTTCATCTTCTTCTTCTCCATGGAAGGCGATCTATTGTCATCGCTACCCATGATATCCTTATCGTCATCAGGACTGATTGTCGATTCTCTCTCGTGGTCGTCTCTCGAGTCATGGCCCGAAAAGGATGAAATACCGGCCTCTTCATGATGACCGGGCCCGACCAGGGGCTGAACACTCGAAAAGACCCGCTGATTCAGACTCGGAATTTCCAACTTAACACGCGGCAGCATATCCTGTTTTGCGGCCTCCAATCGTTGGTTGACCGTATCCCGTGAAACATCTCTTCCCAAATACGGCGCTGAACCCATGCTGACAGGCTGTGCCACCGGGTTATTCAAGGCGTTCTCAGCCTTAAAACCAACTGGCTGCATCTCCACAGGACGAGCGGGAACGTGCACAGGAACAGGAACGCCAGGCTCCTCTTTTTTTGCATAGATAGTCGTGGTGAGATAGTCCTGGGCCCTAATGAAAGTCTATCGCTGTTTCGAGCTGATAGGTGAGAGGAAACAGCAGACAGGGGCGAAGGAACTGGTGAAGATAACGAAGGCAACCAAAGGCAAGGGCCACCGACTGACATGGTAAGGATCTAGTTTTTGGTATGTCTGGCCTGTATATTTGCCCTTACCCGTCAAAAAAATCGACAAATATGAAAGAACAAGAAAGAGAGTCGAGTCCAAGTTCAAGTTCAAGTCAAGTCTTTTCGTTAACAGAGAAACAATAGGAGAAATTCTAGCCCAAAAAGGAAACGGTAGACTCCCCCGATATGAGACGTTGGTGGGTCTGAAGTGCCGGTAAAAAAAAAGGATAAAAAAGGATTTCAGTGCAATTAAAAGTAGGGTTGACAGGAAAAGGGGATTAAAGGCGCCAAAAGGTCAGGTGAAAAGGAACCGGTGTGTTTCCCAGAGGAGAAAGGGAAAAAACAAGGCCCAAACGAAAAAAAGAGGATAAGACGTCAAGCGGGACAACTGTCTCCAGAGTCCTTTTTTTTTTTTTTTTTTTTCGATCTGAGATCGGTTCCGATTTTGATGATCTTTACGCAGCTGGGTAGTATAAGAGATTGTAGAAAGGCATCCACCAAAATGAAAATGTGGTACCTGGGACAATGCCGCTAGAGTAGGATCGACCGGAGATATCCTGTGAGGCAAAGAGGTCTTGATAGCCAAGGTAACAGTGGAAATACAGGGATATTAATAGGGTCCACAACGTTGGCCACTTTATAACAGCATGTATAACATATATATATACTTGTTCAACTTCTAAGAAGAGAATATCCAATTCCCCCATAGGAAAGAGAAAAAAAAGAAAGAAAAAAACACATTCAAATCATACAATACGGTTCGGCCAATTTGGCCAGATAAATTCTTTAGGTGGGCCGGGTGTGAGAACTAATGTACATATGTACGGAGTACAGTGTAAAAGTCCAACAGATTCGAGTCCACACAGATCAACGATCTATTTACCTGGGATGAAGATCCTATACTAAATGGTCTATAGTGGCAGCCGTTAACCTTGGGTAAAACAGAATACACAGCGTCAGAAACTAAAAGGATCGGCTCGGAGAATAAAATCGTTTCCGATCCAATGCCCGTATGCGGCCTAAAGCCCTTGTATCCATAAGGCGTCCCTGCATACGAAGTGATAGGTACGGGAAATTCCCAGAGCTATTTCGTAAGGGTAGAATATGACACTAGTCATTGAATCTTCATGGCGAATCGTCTGTAAGCTGAGAACTTTTCAGCTTGGGTAAAAGGAGAGGAAAGAAATGGGTCCTGCGGGACCTGAGACTTGGAGAGAAAGATAAAGGAGACAATGCCCTACTTGTATGTTTATATATATGTATATATATATATAAATATCTACTGTATATATTGATATATTGTCTGGTATATATAAGAAAGTATATGGAATTGACCGTGCTCGGATCTATACGGACAGAAAAAAAGAAAAGGTTCTACACGTTATGAAACAGAACGTGCCATGTGGAATAGAACCAGTCGGCTATGTTAGTGGCGTTGGGATCCATAAGCGGCACCCTAAGCCGGACCCTCGGGGCTATAGGAGAAAAAGACAGCCACTCAGAGAACTGCCCGCTACGCTCCAATTCGGAAAGAAGCGAAGAGTCGAGAGTGGAGATAAATGCCAGAAAAAGGAAAAAAGAAATATACGGTATAATATATGTATAATATGTATAATATGTATAATATAATTATATATAATAAATAGATTTAAAAACAGGAAATAACCAAGCCTGCATTAGCCAGCTGAAACTTGAAGGGGCTTAATCGCCTATAGAGCCTCTGAGACGAAGTTAGGTCCATTTCTTGATTTCCCAAGACAATAGCGGAATTTAGACCGTTTTTAGCGAGTTAGAATCCCACTCGGTAGTTGTTAGAGACTCCCCTGGAAATCTCCACAATGTGAAACAATTCAAGTCACAGAATGAGGCGTAAAAAAAAACATCAAAATCCGATGTGGGTCAAAGAAAATGGTACTGAAGAGCATCGGGTCGGATATCGGATAGGATTAATAGGCGAAAAAGGTCCTAGTTATCGCATATAGTATTAAGAGTTTGGCATATTCTGTGTTTTTTTTTCTTAGAAAATGAAACATACAAACACATACAAAACATAGAAAAGAGTATACAAAAAAAAACCACATTTTAAGTGGATCATTTGAGGAGAAAACTCGGAGCCGTTGGCGTTTCGATGTAGAGAGGCGGCCGAAAGTGTGACGATCGCTACGTAGTAAGAGAAAGAAACGTATGATGCACGTTGTCCTTCTAATCTCCCGGTGCGGGGAAAGATCGATCGAAACATTTAGCTTGATCTTTTTACTATGTTAAATACTCTTTCACCTTATATACCTTATATACCTTAGGTATATAAAAATATATACCTTTGTATATATATATATATATTTACAGATATAAACATATGATTTTATATAGTCATATAAAGGATTATATATATAAAGTACTTCATAGACCACCCCTATGTAGTACTCCCTATATGTACTCTACCCTATTTATTATTTATCATATTAAGTGGGTGACGCAAGCCGATCTCTTGGCGGGATTCGCTTTTACTTGATTAGAATTAATATAAAACAAAACCCCGGCACATTAGCCCGTGCAGTATAATACATATATATGTATTACATGGAGTACAAAGTACTAGAGAATGTATCTTCTGACAGTATTATACGAAAAGTATCGGAGTACGGAGTAGTAGTACTTTATATATACCAGATTGCCAAAACCAACAATCCTTAAATAGGACTAGATCGGGTCACAGTAATCCGAATAAACCGGTCCATATATCCTCCGTAGGTACTCCGTCTACGGAGTAGAGAATCAATAATTCCAAAGTCCCACATGGCCAGTGCATCAGATCGGACCACATACCGTTATATTCCATATGTCCACTGGTGGAGATCAAACTTGACGCTTGTGTCGATAGTGGTTCAGACGGTTGAATTTCCCATGTGGTTTGATTTTCCAGTGGAGTTGCTATGCATCGAACCCCAGGCGATCAGTGCGCGGTTTTCTTGTTCGCTTGCTCTTCTCGAACCCTATATTCTATATTGTGTTATATTGCACTATATTGCACTATATCGTCACGAACTACTCCATACTTTGAATTCTTCTGCGAAAAGGGGCTAAGTGGACAAAAAGGAAAAAAAAAGAGTGCCCACTTCTGCAACTAATGATTTCGATGGGGGCTTTTTTTTCCCGTGATCTCGCGTACAGAGTTATGTTTATACTATATTCCGGTAGATTTACTCCGTATTCTTTCTCCTTTTTTTTTTTTTTTGGATTGTTTCCAATGAAGCCACTTAATCTTACCCTAGTCTCTGATACAAAAATATATATAACAAAGAAATTGGGATAAAATGGAAAAGTGAAACATGGCTGCAACGCCAACGCCACTTGTCAGAAATTAGCGAGAACAACATAACGTGATTAATTCTTTCTACTTTACTTCATGCAGGAACCCTTTCAAGTCATTTGTATTAGAGTTGCCGATCAGTTAAAGAATCTTGGTCTCCACGTTATGTCCCTGGGGTATGAGCTTTCGTCGCTTGTGTTAGTGACCCGCTTCCCAAATGCTGGATTCAGGAGTCGTATGGGCCATAGGGGCCAATTGATTTTTTTTTGTTTCGGTTTAAGAGACATCTTTTTTTCAGATCCCGCTATGAAGCTAGCTGACCCTGAAGAAGGGGGGGGGGGATTCTTGAAAAAAAAAAAAAAAAAAAAAAAAAAAAAAAAAACAAGCTCGTGGAATAAGCCCGAATTAGGCAAAGATAAAGGGTTTGGACTCTCTTAGGAGAGATGACTCCCGAATGTACGGAGTACCGCTCTGATCGAAAAAAAACCAGCAAATGTGCTGAGTAATTCCCGATGTGTAGATAATGCAGGTGCACGGATGTAGTAATCTCCCAGATGGCAACGGCGTGATATCGATGCATGAAATCCTGCAAGTTGCCTTGATAATCTGGTTGTGTGGCTGGTACTGAGACGCCCATTGGGGGATTTTCTCCGGACAAAAGGGGGGTCAAAGCCAGCAAAAAATATTCTTCAAGCCACAATTCGGCTTTAGGTGGCAGAGTCTTTCGAGGCGTTAGAGGCGGCAAGGGCCTCTTCGTTGTCATCCGTGCTTGGATCTTGTTCTTTGCTGATGACGTCTTTGCTTTCAACTTGCATTTCCTGATCTGGGTCCTGGGAGAGATCCCGGGGAAGGTTCTGACCCTCAGATTGATCAGCCGTGTCGACTTTTCCCTCAACAGGCTCACTCGTTTCACCGGACTCTTTGGTTTCAATAGGCAAGTCCGGACTTTCATCGAGGGACTGGGGAAGATCCTTGGTATCACTAGAGGAACCGAGCTCATTGCTATCCTCAATCGCTGTAGCAGTTTCGAACAAGACCTGTAGATTGTTGTTGTCTCCAATTTTGTCGAATGCAGCGAGCTTTCCTTTTGCAGCAAGACGCAAGATTCGCCAGGACTTGCTGGCTTTAGCGCCCTCGGCAATCGCCTTGTCCTCGTCGGTCATCGCCATATCGATATCCATTTCATCATCCATGATGCCCTTCAAGAACGAGTCCGCGGAAGGAACGGTGTATCGGCCGGATTCCTTGAGACGTTCAATATTGGCGAGCGCCTCGGTGTCGGCAAGGAACTTCAAATCGAGAGAGCCCATCGGGGACAGACGAAGGCGTTTGTTGGCATAAGCTTTGGTGGCATGCTCGCGGGAAGCCGTGTACTCTGCTGCGGAGATGGCCGGGCGTTCAATCAATGGACAGCCCTCGGCTTTCCACCGCACCCAGTTCTTGTCTCGAGACAAGACCGTGTCCACCATGCGATAGTAGAACTTGCCCCCGGGCCCCTGTTGCAGATATCCCTCGATACCTTTTCGCGTGTTGGTCGCCCACTTGGTATCCTCCTCATTCAAAGTGAAACCGTAGAGAACGGACTTGTTCGTCGTATCGACCAGGCGTGATTTGGACTTGGATGTGAGGGAAAGCACAAAGTCAAGGAGAATAAGAGCCTGGACAAGAACGTGTCGTCGGAAGGCAGTATCGCTGATTTCGAGGTCAAACAGATCCCGGCTGGTCAAGTACTTCGGGTTGAAGCTGGTGGCGACTTCATTACCATCCGCGATGCGCTTGCGCTTGTTCGACTTGCGGGCATCTTCTGACGCTCGGGCCGAACTCTCATTTTCCATCTCAGTGTTGATGTTCTTGAATGCAGCTAGCGTAGCTTCCATTCCAGTCTTGAATGATGTAAATCGTTCCGCATCGAACACCTTGCTCGGTGCAGAGAAATAGGCCTGAAGGCTCCAGAAGAGCGGGTAGAGTGCATCCAGGTCAACGTCATCTGATTTCTTCTCATCATCAGTAGAAACAACAACCTTGGGCGCTTTTGATGTTTGCTGAGAAAGGGTCTCAGCCTGGCCCGCCGCTGCCTCTCCGGGTGCTGCAGGTTCAGTCCCTTCAGTCATTGCTGTATCCTGCTCCTGCTTCTCGGTAGGCTCTTTCGCAATCTCATCAAAAGTTGTGACATTCTCGGAGTGGAACTCGCCGCGCAGGTTAACCGAACTCTTGTCTCCAAGTGGGAAACTTTGGAAGAGATAGATAAACACCCGGCCGCAAAACACTGTATCTTCTGCGCGCGAGAGCCGGCGAAGAAGCTCGTTGCAGGATCGTAGAATGACTAAACTTTTCTGTTTGAAGTGCTTCTTTTGTGGGGTTAGCTTTGCGACAGATCCGGTAGATGAGGGGCCATGCTGACCTTGGTGTTCCTCTCCCTTCGGGACTCCAGGTAGTCAAACACCTTGCGGCAACCATTAATGGTTTGACTATCTAAGAGCTCTTCAATGAGCCAGAAAATCAGGCCGGGTTCGCATTGCTCTGGTGGTTGTTAGAGTTATAAGGAATGCGGATGGAGTGTGGAGACTGACCATTATCAGAAAAGATCGAGACAATGTCGAGGAGGTTCCAGATTTGAATGAAAGCGGGATCATCGATGGAAGTCGAGGCCTATGATGAACTGTTAACGATGCTCTGGGGACTAGAGCCTTGTATGGGCCGTACCAAGACACGATAGAACTTCTCACGAAACGCGATCTCCACGGCCGCAATCTTGGTCTGTGGGCTTAAATGCTTTGTAGCTTTATCATCCTCAGATGGTACTTGCCATATCGATTCGCCCAGGTGTGTTTCGGTCAAAGGCGGTTCGATCTGCTTGTCAGGCTTGACCTGCGCGGCGCGATCCAGGAGACTGTCCACTAGTCTTTTGTAGACCTGAACTCCCGCGACGTCCTCGTTCGCCATTTTGTGAAGTGTCTACCAAGGCGCCTTTGTAAGGGACCCTTGAGGGGTTGTCTCGAAAGTGTCGTCTCCGAGTGTGGTCTCGAGTGTGTTCGGAAGCGACTTCTCGATTGTCTGTTTAGGGGGACTTGGTATTTCCTTGGTTGCGGTCTTCAGCTTCTTCTCAAGTGTGACTTCAATCGTCTATTAAAAGACAGGTGACAGGAGGAGAAAGAAAGCTTAGATGGGTGTAGGAAGGAGGGAAACAAAGTGGTCGGATTGATTGAGAACTGCGGCTCGGCGGAACTCAAAGCCAAGACTTTTTTGAAAAGCTCCCCCAGCTTCACCAATTCAGATGTTCCCGACTGCGCCAATCCACCCCTCCTTGACCAACTCCAATTTATTAGGTTAAGGAAACTATTGACTCCTGCGATGGCGCAGAGTCTCGAATCCAGGCCTACAGTGGTGGACTTTCGTGAAGAAAGCCCGTGGGTACAACTAGCCAAGGCCCACTGGCTGAACACGAAGGTCCGCAAGGCCAAACCCGATGTCATCAAGAAGCAATTGTTGGATCCTTTGGAAGCAGAGGCTTTCAGCAGTCGCTCACTATTGATCCTCGAGAACTTGAACGTTCTTGAGAAGTACGTTCCCTCTAGTCATGCCTACAGGGCTAACGCTAACCTGCTCTCTAGATTCCTTTGGCCGACTTACACAGAGGATGCGTCTAATCATCATGTATTGTTGATTGCATTGATCGTCAGCGTAAAGCATCGCGAGCATTTACCGATATGGGGTGAGTCAATGCGACATGATCTATAACAGGGCAAAACTGACAGTTGCAGATATCTTCTCCGACCGCTCAGATGACTTCTCCAACCTCTTCCACCGTATTCTCTCGATGAGCATTGATCATTCACTTCCGACTCGCTCTCGACTCTCTATCATATCGTTTATCATCAGTGCCTTCCAGTCGCTCGAGAATGTCCTGATCCGCAAAGAATGTGCGCCCCTCGTTTCTATCTCGGTCTGGCACAATCTGGCCAGTGAGGACACTAGGGATCGTATTATTGCAAAGGCACCGACACTGAAAAAGGCATGGAGAGCCTCTGTGAAGCGATACGAGGCTGGAGATGAAGCGGCCAAAGCAAAGATGCGCTTCGAACGTTCATGGCTGTATACAATGCTCTTGGATTTCCTTCATAGATTGAATGGACCTGAAAAGGACCAGGCTGAGAACTTGTTATACTGTGAACGTTTCCTTGAGCTCTTGGTTGATCTCGAAAGCCAGCTTCCTACTAGGCGTTACGTGAACACGTTGTTGAAGGATCTCAACCTTCTGTCGATTATTCGCCTTTCACAGCTCTACCGTGTGCCTGATAATGCCCTTCTACGTGACTTCCATAGCCTTCTCAAACATTTTGTCGAATTTGCACTTGATGACTACTCTGGCGAGGCTCTTTCTCCACAGGGAGTCTACGACCTGCATTGCCAGGAATTGGCCCAGTTGCAAAGAACCTCGATGAAGTTCTTCAAAGACAAGCTCACGATTCTCGCGCTGTCTAATATGGGATCAATTGAGCAGCGAGCGGATCTAGAGGGACAGCTATCTTCTCTAGACGAGTCGGAGCTCCAGAGTCTTTGCTCTCACCTAGGATTCCGCACAAGCTACCCAAAATCATCGAACGTGACTCCAGACCGTCAGTTCTATCTGGAAGTTTTGGCATCTTATTATGAACGCAAGATACCCTTCCAAGAAGCTGTTGAGAAGTTGAGTCCACTTCCGACGGAGGAAACCCTCTACGACCCGGCCTTGTTGAGAAATGAGACATACGACGGATCGAGGCCTCTGGCAATCCCAAAGTTGAATCTCCAGTATCTGAGTCTCGGAGATTTCCTTTGGCGCTCCTTCCTTCTCTACCGATCGGAAGCATTCTTCCAAATCCGCAAGGACATGGAGTCCCTCGTTAAACGCATGCAGCCAAAGGCAGCACGTGACGGAAGCTTAAACTTTGAGGGATTCTCTCGAATGGCTATTCCAATTTCGAAGCCTGCTATTATTGATGTCGCACCTCCAAAGGTCGGGGCAACAAACCCGGCTTTTGTTCGAGCCGAGATCGCAATAGAGGTGGGACGGCTTGCAGATAATGTTAGGAGGGAATGGGACTCACTCCGTCCTGATGACGTCGTCTATCTTTTGGCCGTCCAGTCCAGTTCGTCACAGTCAGAACAAGGTGCATCTGAAGGCCCTCGGATGATCCATCTTCGAACGGCCGAGATCGTACAGGTACTTGACGAGCAAGGCCGCGCATTGCGACAATATCCTGGCCAGACAAATGGCTCTCAGTCTAGGGCACGATCGAGGAGATTGATCGTCAATTTGGATGCGGCTGCATTTAAAGCCGATAAGGACCAACAGGCCCACGGCAAACCGGACATTTACCCCCTCATCAACGTGGTTGCACGGAGAAAGGGTAGGGAGAATAACTTCAAGTCAATTCTGCAGACGATGCAAAAGCTTATTGTCTCTGACATGACGCTTCCTTCCTGGATTCAGGACATCTTCCTGGGCTATGGGGATCCAGCTAGTGCTCGATACACGCAGCTACCAAACCGACTTAGCACTGTAGACTTCCGAGACACATTTTTGGACTGGTCTCATTTGGTAGAAAGCTTCCCGGGCATTGAACCTTCGGGGGCTGAGAATGCCAGCTTTGGCCCGCCCTACGTTATTGAATATGTTAACCAAGAGCCTGCAGCGGAGAATCCCGCGCCGAAGAAGCGACGCCGGGAGCAAGCCGCAGAGACAGAGTTTGCACCTAGCAGTATGCGTGTTTCCACATACAAGCCACCAAACCCTGGCCCTTACCCGGTCGACGCTCCCAAGTTGAACAAAATTCGATTTACCCCCGCCCAAGTGGAAGCCATCGCATCTGGAACGCAGCCAGGACTCACCGTCATCGTGGGACCACCTGGTACTGGAAAGACTGATGTCACCACCCAAATCATTAACAACATTTACCACAACTTCCCAAATGAACGGACGCTGCTCATTGCCCACAGCAACCAAGCCCTGAATCAACTATTCCAGAAAATTATTGCTCTTGATATTGATGAACGGCACTTACTACGATTGGGTCACGGTGAGGAGGAATTGGAGACTGATTCCAACTATAGCAAGTATGGACGAGTTGAATCCTTCCTTGACAACCGCAATCACTATCTGTCAGAAGTGATGCGCTTGGCAGCATCGATCGGGGTCGAGGGTGCTCATGGAAATTCATGCGAGACTGCAGGTTACTTCAATACAGTCTACGTGCAGCCAACATGGGCCAAATTCTGGGATCACGCCAATTCCGAAGGAACATCAAATGAAGAGATTGTCGCATCCTTCCCGTTCCAAGCATACTTTGCAAATGCTCCACAGCCCCTATTCGAAGCTGATGCCATAAAAGAGGCGATCATCGACACCGCTGCAGGTTGCCAACGCCACATTGCTCGAATCTTCTCTGAGCTAGAAGACATCCGGCCATTCGAGATCTTGAGACAGCCTCGCGATAAAGCGAACTATCTCCTAGTGAAGGAGGCCCGAATCATCGCGATGACCTCGACCCATGCAGCTATGCGGCGGCAAGAAATTGCAGATCTAGGTTTCCACTACGATAACGTGGTGATGGAAGAAGCTGCGCAGATTACTGAAGTTGAAAGTTTCATCCCCAACGCTCTGCAAAACATGAAGAACGGCGAACTTCCTCTCAAGCGTGTTGTTCTCTGTGGTGACCACTACCAGAACTCACCCATCATTCAGAACATGGCTTTCCGTCAATATGCCCACTTCGAGCAAAGTCTCTTCTTGCGACTGGCGCGATTGGGTGTCCCAGTAATCAACCTGGATAAGCAGGGACGCGCACGGTCCAGCATTGCAGAGCTTTTCCGCTGGCGGTACAAGGAACTCGGAGATCTTCCAGTGGTTGAAACCGCCCCCGAGTACCAGCAGGCCAATGCCGGTTTCCAGTTCGACTACCAATTTATCAATGTCCCTGACTACCAGGGCTCTGGAGAGCGAGAACCGACACCTCACTTTATCCAGAATCTGGGTGAAGCGGAGTATGCAGTGGCCATGTATCAGTACATGCGACTCTTGGGATACCCTGCTTCCAAAATCTCCATCTTAGCCACGTATGCTGGGCAGACAGCTTTGATTCGGGATGTATTGAGTCACCGCTGTGGCAAGAACCCCATGTTTGGAATGCCCAAGATTGTGACGACAGTGGATCGCTACCAGGGAGAGCAGAATGATTGTGAGTTGACTTCCAAAGCATATTTACATCACTTAGCATTAGAATTACTAACATTACTCTAGATGTGATTCTTTCTCTCACCAGAACCCGCAGTGTTGGATACCTGCGCGACGTCCGCCGTCTGACTGTAGCTCTCTCCCGCGCACGACTGGGTCTGTACATTTTCGGCCGACGGGAAGTCTTCGAATCATGCTACGAGCTCAAGCCTGCATTCGACCTTCTTCTGCAACGACCGGATAAGCTCATGCTCGCGCCTGGTGAGATGTTCCCGTCCTCGCGGGAAGCCAGCGCCGCCGTTGAGGGCACGCCGATGGAGAGTGTTGAGCACCTTGGACAGTATGTGTTTGAGATGACGCAGGCCAAGATTAAGGCTATGGGTGATGGAGATATTACCATTGGGGATGCGACGCCGGCTGGCGAGGATGGCTATTTGGATGAGGATGAGGCTATGGAGGCTGATGATGGAGATGAAGATATTGTATGAGTTGTTTCGCAAATCAAAATGGTAACAGCAGCACTCAATAAAGGAGTATGTTGGGTCTCTATGTTTTCTGCTTTGTATTCCGAGGGGCTCTTGAATGCAATGAACTTGCGTAACATTTCTTGTCTCGGGCAAAATGGTATAGTATAATCTGGGGATATGAACAGACTTATTGTTGTGCTCTATAATTAGTCTTCTCTCTGATGGCTCGGATTTGTTGCTTCGATGTCAACCGATCTTTTCTTTGGCCATCTTCATGACTTCAAGTAGATATGAGACTTGATCGACTAAAACGCTCCGGTTTCATATATCGTAATACCCAAGTTTGCTCTCATTGGTCCTTGTGCTTGTTCATTTCCTCCACAATGTTATTGGGGTCTTTCCAAGCCTGGGTCACGTACCTAAGGGATATTAGTAATTTATTTTCGAAAATAAGATGGGGTACATACTTCGTGTGGCTCCCACGGGCAACAATGTGACCATCGGGGTTCGTGAACTTGATGTTTGTGAAAGCAAGGGTCTTGCCAACTAGTTACAGCTAGTTAGTTGATGGCGAACATATGCAGCAAAAGATATGCAGTCAAGTCAGGAGCGTACATTTATCACATGTCACCTCCTGATGTCGAAAGTTAGTACCCATTTGGTAAGATTGAGACTGAGAGGAATAGTGATAGTGAGACGGGGAAAGACATACAGCCAAGATTCGGTCACCAACTTTGCCACCTGAATTCAAGTACGTGACTTGAGAGACAATTTTATTAGAAACAGAGAAGTCAAGCGTGATAGCTAATTCATAGACTTACCATTCAGGTCCGTTGACACACCAGTCGCGAACAAGCCGCGAGATGCCACAGCTAACGAACCTCCGAGGTCCACTAGAGCAGAGTTTAGCCAAGTGTCACAAATTCTGTGTCACATACAAGGATATCTTACCCATGCTTGCAATGGTGCCTCCATGGAGGATATTCAGGCGGTTCTAAAGATATACATGTCAGAGACGAACGTTCTATGCAAGAAGTTGGGTCTTTAAGAAGACCTTAGAAAAATCTGCTGGAGAAATTGCAACCCAAGAAGACGTACTGTATGCTGCTTTTCAATATCCAGCTCAAAGTTGACTACACCGGGCCTGGCAGCTGTAACACGGAGCTATAGTAGAGGTCAGCGATAAGTTTATCAACCATTTAACCGACTCAGACTTACATTATTCAACAGCCTTCAGCAAAATTGAAATGAGATGTTAGTTCTTCTCTAATATCTCGAAGGTAGAGAGGCAAGTTGGGACAATTCCATACCGAGGCTCCAGACCCGAGGTAGCTCGGAAAGATTCCCATACCTATAGATAGCAGTATTGTGTGAGTGAGAAGGGAATTATAGGTGATCAAGGTCCTAATAATTACCGAGCGGACAAATTTAAGAGAAGCCATTTCTCAAAAGTGACAAATGTTCTGGAGATGTAATGATATAGGGAGAGTTAACAAGTCCAATGTTGTAGACCTGGCGGGAGCACCCCGGAGTTGCACTTTGTTGCCGCTTCGGTCACCGTACCAGCGTCATTTCATTCAACCACTTCACCTGGACAGCTCATTCTTTTCAGTTGCTTGAGAAGTTGGTTTCTCACAGCTCACCATGGCGAGTGCAACATCCCGCCCTCTGGAGTACCTAGAAGGGCTTCCCGGGACAACTTTTTATAAGCTATACCAACAGCCGTCCACAGCTCTTGCGATCTTCCGGCGCATGCTGCCCGATCTAGGTACATTGAGCTCACCCAAACAGAAGGGAATATTGCGCTAACAGTGAATATAGCAAAATGCTTTGTGATGGCTCTCCTTTACCTAAAAGACCCTCTCCCAACAGCTGATCTGGAAGTTTGGGTTAACTCAGAGAGCAAGAAGTGAGTGGTTTATCTGATAGGTCTGGCTCCAGTCATTACTAACCGTGTTCACATAAGGGAACGGGATAATGCAATCTCAATATTGGGTCGACTTCACATTTTATCTACGACTCTCACAGGTGAAAATGTCCGGGCGTACATGGTCACCAACCCATTCGCTGCTTCGCTTCGACAAGCTCTGACGGGCGCCGAGAACTCGCACTCTTTCGGTGTATTCTCCCAAGCCCCGGCACACAATCTGACATCGATCGCCGATTTGGACGAATATGCTAGACGACAGTGGGAAGGAGTTATGGGGTACATGGTTGGAACAAGTGCCTTGAGTGGACAGCGCGATGTGGTCAATTTGAGCAAGGGTGTCAAACAGCTTCTTCAAGCAGGACACCTAGTTGAGATCCGAGGCAATCGTGTCGACATCACCAAAGACGGGTTCGGATTTGTGCTCCAGGACGTGAACACCCAGGTCTGGCATATCTTGATTCTTTATGTCGAGAGTGCCGAGGCCATCGGCATGGATAGCGTCGAGGTTCTATCGTTCCTTTTCCTCCTGAGCAGCCTGGAACTCGGATCGTCTTATGAAAAGAGCCATATGACACCCAACCAACTTCGAACTCTTACAGATCTCGCCGATTTTGGTATTATTTACCAGGAAGACGCTGACGCGACGCGCTTTTATCCCACCCGTCTCGCTACTACACTTACATCCGACTCGAGCGCTCTGAGCAACCCAGTCACAGGATCTCTCAATGGGCCAATGGGGCCGTCTAGTGGACCTAGCTCCGGGTTCATCATCATTGAAACCAACTACCGACTCTACGCCTATACCTCATCACCCCTACAAATATCCCTCATCTCCCTCTTTACAAACCTCAAGTACCGCTTCCCCAATCTGGTCACGGGAAAAATTACTAGGCAGTCTGTCCGCCGAGCCATCGAGATGGGAATTACTGCTGATCAAATCATCTCGTACCTATTATCGCACGCGCACCCACAGCTGCGGAAACACAGCGCTGCTCAACCCAACGGCAAGGGTGTGCCAGCATCTGTGCTCCCGCCTACCGTCACAGATCAGATCAGACTGTGGCAGCTGGAGCGGGACCGTCTCCGGGCCACAGCGGGCTTTTTGTTCAAGGATTTCACCAGCTTGACCGAATATCAGGCCCCTTGCCAGTATGCCGCGGAGATTGGCGTGCTGGTTTGGAAGTCAGATCGGAAACGCATGTTCTTTGTCACGAGGCATGAACAGGTGGCTGCATTTTTGCGGAGTCAAAAGGTTGGCGCGAAGTAACATACTAGTTATGCAAGGCATAGGACTTCAGTCATTTATGGATTTGAAAGAGCAGGAAACAATATCTTCGGGGTGTTATGGATACTAGAAAGCATGTTACGAAATCACGACCCATGGCCGTTTACACGGCCGTAATATAAAAATTGTACAATAAGCAATGAAAGAAGATTTATGATCAAAAGAGAACGAATGCAGTTGACTTTCAATAGATAGAAAGCTAGGATCTGCACATGTGCTACCTATACCCCAAAAACATTCTACTTGACCTATAAACAACAACCATAGGCGCAGGCTATATATACACATTTTCATTGAAATATTTACCGCCCTATACACCAATTTCCTGCTTAAAAGTCGCCCATTCACCATCCCCAACCATCTTCCGATAACTAACATAAGCACGCCCATCAACCTCATCCGGCAGGATAACCCTAACATCTGAGACCCTCGCCTCGGCCGGCACCTTAGGCACAAGCAAATCCTCATCATCAGGCAGAATACGCCCAACGGGCGAATTAAGACAGACATAATCAGCATAAAAATCACCCTCTTCAACCTTAATAATCTCTTCCAAGACATCCGCCAAGAAAGAACCATTCCACAGCCCCTCCCGATGCGGCGCAGCCCTCAACGCCCTCACAGCCTGCCGCCGGATCCGTGGGACACGACATTTAAGAGCCGTGTAGTACAAAGGCGGGACGTACCCCATCTCAACGGTGAACCCGTTCTTACCACAGTCTGGTGCCCGCAGGTAGTAGTTGAGTAAGTCAGATTTTTCGAGAAGTTCTAGTAGAGAAGTTTCTAAGATCGCGTCCGCGTCGGACATCGTCTTGAAGTTTTTGAACATGGCTTTCAGGTCGTCGGGTGCATTGGCTAGCTTAGAGATGTCTTCTTTGCGGAAGCTTGCTGCTACCCAGCCTTTCCATAAATCGAGGAAGCTGGTCAATATACTGATGAAGGTCTCAGTGTAAGTGTCGAAGACCAGCTCTGACTCGGGTTCTTCTGGCGAGAGGCAGACTGAGGCCATTACTGTGGCCATTTTGTGATGCACATTTATGAGGAGGTAGCCCATATGGTCCTTTCCAGATATCTTCTTGATTTCGAGGCGTGCGACTGAGGCGGTGTATGTTTTGCGCCAGAGGGATAGGTCTGCGAGAATTTTGCTTTGTGTGATGAGCATTTGTCGCTTGCTGGTTGGTGTCTGGGATGAGTGATTGTCGTAGTGATGGCCTTTTAAGCAGTAGACTCTGTTCAAGAGGTCGTCTAGGCTGCGTCTTGCTTCCAGGAGTGAGGTGAATGTGTAAGGGAGAATGGCGGTTCGTGGATCTTTTGTTACAATGTATACGTGTGAACGTATGTGGCCGAACATGGCTGATTGAATGCCTAGTCGGATATAGGCGTCGACAAGGGCGTTGTAGGCAAAGTCCTCTTCGGGGGATAGAATGGTCGGGAGCATGGATGGCAGGGGACGTGGGGATATATCAGAGAGGAGCTTCATGCCATATTGGAGATGTGCACTCCCCGTTTGATACTGGCCCCGCATGTATTCTAGGGTGATAAAAAGCATGCACGTAATCAGTGCTACTCGAAGAGAGTGGCTATTATTGGTTGTGTTGCTGCGTAGGTGTTGAATTGCCTTGTTATATTGCCGAAGAGTGAAACACTCTTCGTCGTATTTATCCGGCGTAGCGGTATATCGCTGCTGGAACCGATGAGTGGACGACAAGGCAATGACAGCATGGCGCACAGCGGGTTCCTGTGTGCTAGCTTGAAAAATTAAGGTCTCCCAGAAGTCAGATGGAAAAAGACCGGCGAACTTCTTTGCCGTTCGTTTGATCAGCCAGTCAAAGCACATTTGTTCCTCGTGGCTGAGGTTACCGACTGGAACCGGTGTACAGTAGGTTGATAGAGCACGGTTGCTATGTGGCTGCCCGTAGGGACTTCCGCCTCCTCCCCAAATGCCATAACCATCACAGACTCGACTGGTTGATACACAGCGTCGGCAAGCTGGTCGGCCTTCGTCACATTTGACCCGGCGGATTCTTGATCCAGTTAGGAAGTACTAGAATGAGGAAAGGCAAATACTTACTTGCAGGTCTTGCACCCCGTTTTGGCCTTTTTTCGGGTTAATATGATGTGCCTGTCCATATCAGCAGTTTGACCTCGGGAGGAATCAAAGGAACAATAATCTCAAGACTCCGGGAGAATATCAAAGTGGGTTCCGAGGCTCTTGGCAGATTGTCGGAGTTAATCTTTAACTGCGTCACAATATGATTGGTCTGCTCGCTTTTGAAGAGGTTTGATTGGCCAAAGTCTATTGAAGGGGCCCACATATATCCATCTAGCTAGCTACCTAGGTAGAGATGGATACTGTGAATGACGCCCTTTGTAATGGACTCTGACTGTGGATAAATCCATATAAAAAGCCCTGCTGCCACCTGGATATGTTTTTCTTTCACTACAATACTCGTGGTTCTACTTTTACTATTCACATCTTATCACTTGCATCCTCTTTGATCTCATTCCAGCCATGTCGCTTCCAACTCGATCACTTGGCCGCAACGGCCCTCAAGTTCCCGCAGTTGGTGTCGGGCTCATGAGTCTCGGCAGTATCTATGGATTTGCCGGTTCCCTTGAAGACAAGGTAGCTTTCCTTGAGCATTCCCATTCGATCGGTGCGCGATTCTGGGATACAGCCGACCTGTACTTCGACAGTGAAGATGCAGTGGGAGAGTGGGTGAAGAAGTCAGGAAATCGCAACGATATCTTCCTGGCTACCAAATTTGCGATCCAATTCGACGTCGCTACAGGTATTCAGACAGTCCGCTCTGACCCTGAGTATGTCAAGTCTGCATGTGAGAAAAGTCTGAAGAGACTCGGGGTTGAGACAATTGATCTTTACTACTGTCATCGGGTTGATGGCGTAACCCCCATTGAGAAGACCATCGAGGCTATGGTTGAACTGAAGAAGTAAGTCATACCCCTTCGGATCAAGAGGCTCTGTCACTGATACACTATTAGCCAAGGCAAGATCAAGCACCTTGGACTATCTGAATGTTCAGCTGCAACTCTGCGCCGTGCCCATGCTGTTCACCCCATTGCAGCATACCAAGTGGAATATAGTCCGTTCGCTTTGGACATTGAATCGTCCACCACCGATATTTTGACTACATGCCGTGAACTTGGTATTGCTGTCATTGCCTACAGTCCCGTTGGCCGAGGCATCTTGACCGGACAGATTCAGTCGTTCGCCGATATTCCCGAAAATGATTTCCGCCGCATGCTCCCCAAGTATGCACCGGAACACTTCCCAAAGATCCTCGAACTGGTTCAGGGGTTGAAAGATGTTGCCAATAATCACGGCAGCACTCCTGCCCAGGTTGCCATCGCATGGCTTCTTGCCCAGGGCTCTGATATCATTCCTATTCCTGGAACAAAGTCGATCAAGTATCTTGATGAGAATACCAACTCCGTCTTTCTTAATTTGACGGATATAGAACTGCAAGATATCCGGGCGTTGATTAAGCGGACTGAGATTCCTGGAATGCGGTATCCTGCTGCGTGAGTTTATCCCTGTAATCCATGTTGATCTGTTGCTAATATTATTCCAGGATGATGAATAACGTGCTTGGTGATACTCCACCACTCTAGGCCTGACAGACCTTTTACAATATCTACAATGTAGAATTTCTTTTGATGTGCATGTGTTCTAGGCTGATTCCATATCTTTCAGACATCACAATAAACCAATAATGCGGTCAACATTCCAACACTAGTCAGGGGCGAATTACCTTGAGGATATCCCATAGTTTATTATAAACGCTTAATTTAGTGGACGTAGATAAACGATTCATTCTACCGCAAAACAAAGGTTGTCAATAACTTGTCATTTTGATTAGGCATTATGTCCAGTACATCCATAGATTGTTGAAGACATAGCTATCAGGGATCTGCCATCCTGTTTGCTAGGACCTTTCTCCGGGCCAGATGGATCTTTCCCTCCTTCCATAGCCAGTCATAAAAAGTACATAATCTTTTCTCCTCATGGATTCGCCATCAGATTGGTACTTTTGCTACCTTGCACTGTTCCTCAAACATTAATTGTCACTGGACCCCTACTTTGTATACCCTGGATTAATATCCAATAATATATTCTGCTAGCAACTAAAATAGAGATCAAGTTTCTTCAGGCCTCTTACGACGGATAGTGGGTCATTCTGGTATAATGTCACTCTATTGGGGAAATAGTTCCCGTATATTAAAAAAAGGCGGGGGAAGCCGTGTCTGAACTCTATATAAACCCACTAGTATTCCAAGGCTTTTTGCCTTAGAGCGTTACATCATATATCATCATATCAGGCCCTTGATCAGTACGAAGCACACTGATCATATGTACTGGAATTGCCCAATCAGTAGCGAATAGCAGGTTTGTGAACGTATAGTGGCCAATCAAGAGCTAAGTGCTGTCTGTATACGCGAAATATCGGAGGATTAGCAAATCTTACATATATTAAACAAATCTAGACATGGTGAGTATGGTTTTTAATATTGTACAGAATACTGAAAGTAGCTAGTCAGTAACTAGTGGCAAAGATGCCATGACCTTATAGTGACTAATTGGAGTCAAGCACGGGATTATGTATTCAGAATAACCAATCACTAGCAAGTTTTCGGCTCTATACAGATCGGGTTGATCAATTCTGCAAGCGTGGGATGTACTAAAAGTGGCCAATTGACAACAAGTCCTTTGTTATTTCCTCATGAACAGTTTGCGTACAACCCGTAGAAGATTCTTCATGGGAGGTCAATGCAGCACACCAGTTGGGATTGCCATGTTGACTTGCCGAATATACAGAAACGAATCTACTGCCACGCTAGGTTATGACGCCTTTGAAGAATCCGGGTCTAGAGCTGATCAATCGCGCGATTGCAGAATGTACTGAAGATAGCCAATGGACAACAAGTCCCTGATTATTTCCAGCGCCACAGATCTCCGACTCACTCACTATCCCACAATTCCAGTGGACGAGATGAAGACAGGCGGTACAAGCCGGATTGCACCACATACCGATTTCAGTCCCATCACACTGCTGTTCCAAGACAGCACCGGTGGCCTAGAAATCGAAGATCGGAACAGCCCTAAGGATAACACTTTTGTTCCTCTCCCACCGACTGATACGACGGAAATGATTGTTAATGTTGGCGATACGTTGACGCGTTGGACCAATGGAAAAATCACAGGTGGTATCCATCAGGTCACTACTCCTGAATCAATGAAGGGGGAGAGCGGCTTGGTTATACCACCCCGAATGTCAATGGCATATCTCTTCAAGGCTGAGCGCAATACCTCAGTTGGCCCACTACCCAAGTTTGTCGCAAATGAGCCGGCAAGATACCCCGAAATCACGGCTTTTGAGTTTCAACAATGGAAAAATAGCATTGTGTACAATATGGAAGAGGAAGAACATGCGCGTGCCTTTGATCGCTTCATTGAGACCCCCAAGGCTATCAAGTTGCAGGCGTAATGGACTTGGTGCATCTTGGACGTGCAAGTCAGCCAGTGCAGCCAGTGGTGGCATGAGTAAAGCTCGGCTTTATGCTATTTTTCGAAATTCAGACAAAGTTCCCGGTTGCAAGGAGGGGAAAAAAGTGATTTTCAGATTGGTGAATCTCAGACAGTATCACAGGTTGTGTATATAGCGACAATACTTTCGTTAATATCTGAAATAAAAACCTATTCAACATATATCTTTCATGATATAATGTCCGTAGATTCATGTATGTTATCCATGCATATTTGTAGACTCTTGGCTTAATGATATTACCGATGATTGGCTATATTGAGTACCTTAAATCATGCTTAGCCCTGATTGGTCATTTTGAGTTCATAGTTTGGATTTCTCGCTGCTGATTAGTCAAATTGAGAACAGAAAATCGATCTACTCTGACTAGTAAGTGAAACTATTTAATGAAGGAAGACTGATTCTTCAAGACCCTAAGTGTCTAGAACACAAGAGACTTCGTCGCACTGTGTTTTATTCAAAGTAGATTGTTTTGGATGTCGCATGAAATCATCTTTAGAACCAACCCGATCTCGCTGTTTTCAGAGAGATTGGGCTCTGTATGTACCTAGTCCAGGCGGACTAATGATTGGCTATTTCCAGTACACCTTCAGGTTTCCACCCCAATTGGTCACTATGCGTTCAATTTTGCTTCCTACTGCTGATTGGACACATTCAGGACACGCTGGAAAGCTATATTATGATTCCTTTGTTTCTTTACGCCCTTTCTCTCCAATCGAACTCTTGTTCACTGCCTATGTCGTCATACTCCGTGACAATATCAAAAAAAGGTTACATATAAAACTCCGAAAAGCTTGCAACTTACTGGTATCAAACAATCGCCTTCTCTCTTTCATCTATACAGATGATTCCACGACTTGAAAAATGAAACACCCAGAGACGATAGCACCCAGGTCCGAATATAGCTCATCACCGATGGATGCTTCAGACGCCTCGTATAAAAAGGATATGCTCACTGGCAACGAATACTCTTCTCCTTCCGACGTCGAAAAAACATCGCCGCATCTCCCCACAACACCCGACCTAGCACCTCTCAAAAGTGAGATCACTTATCCCGAAGGCGGCCGCGATGCCTGGTTGGTGGTATTGGGTGCGTGGTGTGGCTTGACCTCATCACTAGGTATCTATAACACATCTGGTGTGTTCGAGGTCGTTATATCCAAAGTGATATTACCGGAGGCTTCATCATCTACTATTGGCTGGATATTCTCAGTCTACGCCTTCGTAAACTGGGTCTGTGGAGTGCAGATTGGACCGACCTTTGATGCCATGGGCCCGCGTGCACTGATGATTGCCGGGACTATTTGCACGCTGATTGGAATTTTCACACTCAGTGTCTCTACAGGTAAGACGGTCCTCATACTACACCACATGCAATCATTCATGCTTGTACACCCTGATTATCTTGAATCTCCCTTGCTAATTGCAATATAGAATACTACCAGATCTTCCTGTCATTCTCCATAATGACCGGAATTGGCTCATCCCTTCTCCTGACACCCTCGATGGGTTGCGTCGCTCATTGGTTTATGGAGCGTCGCGGCCTTGCTAGTGGTATAGCGTTCATAGGAGGAGGGTTTGGCGGGGTTCTATTTCCGCTGATGATACAATCGCTCCTCCCTCAAGTTGGCTGGGGATGGTCGATCCGGATCCTTGGATTTGTGCTGCTTGTGCTTTGTGCTATCAGCGTGGCTTTCTGCCGAAGCAGAATCCCTCCCCGCAAAGGAGCTGAAACAACTTGGCGAGATACATTGCCGGATTATAAAATCTTCATGGATGGAACGGGAGCCATGGTACTCACAACTGTCGGAGTGCTCTTGACTGATTTGGCGTACTTCATCCCGATCACGTACACGCCACGTTACTATATCGATCGACAGCATCTCCCTGACGAGGAGGCCCTGACGGGGTCATCGGCGTTTGCGTATCAGCTTCTCGCGATTCTCAATGCTGCTTCATGCGTTGGCCGATACGTGGCGGGCGACATGGCGGATCGATTTGGCAGATATAATACCATGATTGTCTCGCTGTTCTTCTGCACAGTATCAGTTCTAGGCTTCTGGTTACCAGATATCCTCGCGCCAGACCTGGATTCTTACGCACTCATGGTAGTTTTTATACTACTATTCGGGTTTTGCAGTGGTTCAAATGTTAGCTTGACACCAATATGCCTCGGTCAGCTTTGCGAGACCCAGGAATATGGACGATACTACGCGAGCTGCTTTACGGTAGTGTCTTTTGGGGTATTAGTAAGTATCCCTATCGCCGGGAGTCTTCTTGATGCGGTGGAAGCCACAGGAAAAGAAAAATATTGGGGAGTTGCTCTTTTTGCTGGACTCAGCTATGTGGGCGCATTTTTATCTTTTCTATGGGTCAGGATCAAAGTAAAGGGGAGGGATTGGAGAGTAAAGTGGTAGAATACCAGACTTTTGGAGTTTTAAAGATCATAAAACGCTTATAGCAGTGCGTCCGTTAGATTAGTCCTGTTATAATGTTGAAATACATCCCTAGGACTACGCTATGTTACTTGGGTATACTGATATACCTTGTCTTTTTCAGTATTCATCCACCAATATCTTTACATGTAAAGATGTGTGAAGTGAAATCAGTAAAGCACCTCCCTCCTGCTGGACAGCAAAAAATGGGAAGCTACTCCAAAGACTGCTTTGAGGGCATATCGGAAAGCCAAACCACCCGCTAACCATTTTTCTGAATCTAGAGCATACATGGCCTATCATCTGGTCTGGCCCATGTTTGCCTTTAATCGGGATCTCTAATCCCTACCATAGGCACCTATATCCCCCTCACGCTAAACTTTCTTGGGGGGTACCATAGCTATCTTGGGTAGTACCTGCGTAGGATTTGATGTTGATCGTCATGCAAGGTACCCGTAAGCCTTATAAACATCCAGGTTAGGTATAGCCTTAATTAAAAGCCTTTATAAGGGTACTGGTTGTCACATGACATTCTCAGGTACAATACCCTGTTTTCATCCAGTATCACAGTATTTCCGACATTTATAAAGTGGAAAGTAGATCCTATAACTACTCCGTAGAAAAGGAAACATTAGTACGGGGAAGTCCCCGGGGCCACGTATTTCCGGCTGACAAATTACTTGTCGCTGCCCACCCTGGGCACCTGGGCAGGTGCCTACCTATTTCCACATTTGTTTTAGCTGCATATTGATCCTACCGCCAAATTTAATGTATATTATTATAAGATTAGCCTAGAAATATTCTACTCCGTGCTAGTACATCCTGGCGCCTACAACGTCCAATGTTCCAAAAACGACCCCGCAATCGATGGATTGCGCCAACCCGGCCGAGCACAAAGATGCTTTCAAAATACCTCATCACAGGATTGACATTCATTTTCATCTACTACCTTTGGCCTTCGAGCGTACCATACGAAATGGACCGAACGGCGTTATCGAAACCGTCAATAGGCATTTCTCTCACGGCTTCATATGGGTATGGTGCTACTTACCTTGGTTGAAATGAAATAACGCCCACAAACATATCGCAGGACTATATCCCTTCGCCACCCCGACGGTTCGTTCGAGGACATTTCTCGCGTCGAAGGTGATTCCAACTATATCGCAATGATAAAGCGACTCTCGTCACGTGCTGCATGCCATCCTAGGTACATTTCCCAAGGCGAAGTCTTTCCTAACATATAACTTCCACCATATTAACCCAAACAGTCCCCCCTACTCTTCAATGGAAGATATGTGGAACGACACACCCCGACAAGCATGGCGATCTTTCCGCAAAAAGATAGGTCTACCAGCATCTCCAGACGTCCAAATCATGAGCGAGCTCGTCAAAAAGCTCCTTTCTTCGAGCAAAGTCGCCACCCTTCCATACGTGGTAATAAGCTACCCAGGAATTGCGGCAATTTATAAAGAAGATATCAACGACATGGCGGATTACCTAGGTCTTCCAAAACTCACGGGCCTTTACAAATACCAGCCGTGGGAAGCTTTCGCTGCTTATGCGGGACACGGGCTAGGATTATGTGAGCACTTTGAGGACAAGGACCAATGCACGGATGAGGGAAACCAACTACCGGTGCACGAAACACTCCTGGTTGAATATACCGATCAAGCTATGCTACTGCATACAACACCTTTACGGACGGCAGTGGATGTGGATACGGGCTTCGCTGACCCTCATGCAATAGCTTCTTTTGAATTGGGTGCCAATTCACGGAGCGATAAACATGCGTCGCATGTGGCAGAATTCGTTTATCAGTTCTTAAGTCCTTGGTACACAGGTCTACTCCTTCCTGATGAGCTCTTGGTTATCATGACTGGGATCATGGATGAGGCTATAGAAGAAGCTATTCGAGAGGCAGTGGGGAGAGTAGTACCAAAGACTCAAATACTTGCGTCCAATTCTGAGTTTATTGCATCTAGGGGATCTGCGGAACTTGCCTGGAGAGTCAATATTATGGAATTTTCTTGAGCTGCCTTTTTGAAGAGTTGGAATGGATGCTTTCTTCAGGAATGCAAGAGAGAGAGATACTAGCAATATAAGCGTTATTATCCCTCTTTTCGAACGTCATTCACACATTTAAAATGAGTAGGAGAAGGTCGCAATTGATTAGACTAATTATCGACTAGGACATCCCTAATAACTATAAAGATTCGATAGATATATAATAATATTGAGCGATGCCTAAGGCACCCTATAGAGGACTAGGTAAACCTCGCCCTCTCCCGTTTGAAGGTTATAGATAAAAATAAAAATCATAACCAACATTTTAAGCATATATGTATGTCCTAGTCTCCGAATTTTGCTTAAATCATGATAACCCATGGTATGTATCAAGTATAGCTTGCTTGTACGCCGTCATCCCGTTGATTGTGGGATGGAAAATCCGGGCTAAGAACGCGGGGAGTGAAGCTGACCCACTGCTAAGAATCCCTAAGCTGTCATTGCCAGCAACATTATTCGACATCAAGCTTAGATCGATAGTCATGTTGTCAGCTACCAGGGCATTCTGCAGCTCGCAGTTAAAATAATCTCCAGCATCTCCTTCATTATCCCAAAGAGAAGTGCAATTGGTTGTGTTTGAGGCCACAGCAGAGATATTCAAGGTCCCCGCAGTCGAATACTCAAATGGGTAGAACCATATATCCGAATTACGATAGCTGGGCTCGCTGACACCTTCTTCGCAAAATCGGTGTCCGTCAAAGTAGGGATCCACATCGACGAAGTGAATGGACCCTCCACCTATCGGGGTTGTTGCGGTAACAACCCTTTTGATTATGCCGTTTAGATTTTTGGTCAGATCGTTCATGCGTTGGCGGCGTTCTTTAATCAGCGGTAGGACAGAATTCTCGAGGCAACCGAATTTGAAGCTGACTTGATCACATGCGTCCGTATCTTGATTCCAGAAAGACGGGTAGCCGGTCATGAAAAGATGAGCCTTGGGCGCAGCATTGAAGATGGCCTGGATGGCGAGTGTGAGGCCAGGGATAAAAGTGTCAGCTTCTAGACGTTTGTTCATCTCATCCAACGCGGCCGAGCAGTCATCGGAGCAGTCATTGTGGAAAACACTTGGCGTGCAGCCTGCGCATCCCTTAATATCTTTGAAGCGATAGACACACTAGAGAGTCAGCACAATATTCTTTTCACGACGCTTGTGAGGTTAAGAGAACAAATCAGACTCACTCTATCCAAAACACTGACGAAGTCGGCGTCATTCCCCCCAATGCTCAATGTTATCATGTTAAAATCTAGCTTCAAATCTGCGAGCTGGTGGGCTTGGGAGCGCGATGGTTTTTCATTGCCTCCTCCACCAGAGCTCGAGCTAGCACCTGGATCTTCATAGATATGCTTGGTCCTTGCCCCCGAGCATGCGATAAATTCGAAGTCCATCGGTTTGGGGCCGTTTATTTTGTCGGACAATGAGAGCTGTGGGCCAGCTGCCTGAGTAAATCGACGACATGGCGTGCCATCGTACTCATCTCCAGCACTCGGACCTGAAGCGAACGAGTCACCTAGTGAAGCTAGCACAGATACGTCGAAATTGGCTGAGGTACAGGTGCCGCTGGGGCAATACCCGCGCGTGCAAGCGAAATTACATAGACCCGAGTCTAGCCCGACAAGGGAAATGCCGGTGCTGGTGCTCGTCTGGGCCGGGGGTTGGATGAGGGGGCCCTCCGAGATGCAAGAGCAGGAGTTCCGTGGGCAGAAGCCAAAATTGCACGCATAGCTGCACAGGCCTAGGAAATTGTCGTTAGTGCTGTTGCCCCCCGTGCAGGTGGGCGGATCAAAGGGTGAGCTGGTCGGTATATAGGTCGGTTGAACCTCCACGGAGCAGTATTTAGAGGGACAGTAGCCCGCCGCGCAGGCAAAATTGCACAGCCCCGCGTAGTTAGCGTCGCCGTTGGCCGGATATCCGACGGTGTCCGTCTGGTTGGCCTGTTCGAGGATGATACCCATGTTGGTGCATACACAGGCACCGACGGGGCAGTATCCCCACGCACAGGTGAACTCGCACAGGTCGGTGAAGGCGTCGACACTGTAGCCAGCCACGCAGGTCTGCAAACTCAGATTGAATGCCGAGTAGACGGGCTCTGGCAATGTGCCGTCCGAGCCTGAGGCCACGAACGCGTTCCAGTTGGTCAGGCCCTCGACGCAGTTGTCTGGGGACACGTTTTGGACCGTGAACACGGAGAAGATGTCGATATCGTCGCGGGTGATGAAGACCTCGGCCCGCTCTAGGTGCGTCAGCGCGATACTGCCGTGGTAGAGGCCGGCGCCCCCAGTCACATGGGGGCCAGGGGGCAGGAAATCCCACTCGGCTTTATGGAAGTCTGCGTCGACCATGACCCCGACATCTGCGTAGTCGGACAGCAGCGCGGTGAAGAAGAGCCGGTCCTGCGAGACATCCTCGGGTGCGAACTCGAGCTGCAGCTGCGAGGCCGTGTTGCCGGTGGTGTTGCCGTTACTACAGTCATTGGCCAGAGAGGTACGGTACCATACCACCAGCCTCTCCTTCGTGACCAGAGCCCGCTCGTGCTTGTAGGTATCGATCATGAAGGGCAACAGGTCACGCCATCCGTCATGTGGCATGTCCTTGGCATAGTTGAACGGTGCCTGGCCGACGGTAAAGGCGTCAAAGGAGCTGTTATCGAGTGGCCCAATGTAGTGCGACTCGCCAAAGTCGTTCCACGAGATGATCTCGACAAACTCGGGCTGTAGGTACCACACCTGCTGCCAGCGCTGGTACCAGGAGTCATCACCACGCCACAGCCAGTTCTTGTCATAGCCGGGCATGTTGGTGTAGAACCAGGGCGATACCGGCATCATGTAGGGCTTCCCGCTGGAGTTAAGCGTTTGCATGTACGAGGCATCCACGAATGTGGTTATGTTCTTGTCACCCCAGGGCCAACCCGCCCAGCCTACGTTCGTTAGTAAGTGACTTTAACCAGGAGAATGTGGTGGTAGAGAGATTCACTGAAGAGACCATCGACGACACCGCCGGCCGCTGCAGCCGCGGGGATCGCACCCAGCGACGACCAATCCGGAACGAAGAAACAGCCGGTCTGGGATTTGATCTCGACCCAGTCATCCGCATTACCAGGCCCTTCAAAAGTTGACACGAAAGGCCCGCCGTTGTACTGGAAGTAGGCGCTGGAGTTGCCGTACTGTGTGATGAGACTGATGACATCTACCTGAGCCCACGACCCGTTGCCGGCGTAGTCAAAGGAGAAGAAGAGCTGAAAGTCGAGACTAGCTGCCGCCTCGAAGGCCAGAGTGAGAGATGCATCGTTGGCATACCAGCCGTTAGCGATATTCAGAGCAAAGGCGTCAAGGTGGGCATCGACGGCCAACTGGATGTTGTTCTTCCAGTCGGACAGTTCCCACGTCGGAGTGTTTCCCACCTAGAAGAATCATTTTAGCATTAAAAAATCCATGATGGATGGAGACAAGTACCATAAAATGAGCAAAGACAGCCTTAGCCTGCACATGGCAGGCCTGCAGCATCAGCGCACCTGCGGACAGTAAAGAAATGCGCATAGTGCTGACCGTGGACTCTGGTTCTCCATCTTGACGTCTTCTCTCAATGCATTAAATACTTTTCCAATGCCATCAATCGGAAGTGAAAGGAACGGCGCAATTTCCTGAAATTATTAAACGAGGCAGCCACCTTGTGTAGCGTGATCCTTTCGTCCACAGACTAGACGTAGCAGAGGACGAATCTGCCACGCACGAAGCCATCACCAAGAGGGCTCCACTTGCACAGATACGGCCTGCAACCGGAGTCCCGGTTAGTTAGAAATCGTCCAATGGTGCAGATGAAGCGAGGAGCGCGGTATATATCCAGCTCCACGTGGGGGCAGTATCCAGCCTAGCAATGATTAATTTGGTCACGCTCTCTTTCGGGGTTCTCGACCGAAATGAA
The DNA here is from genome assembly GCF_028829585.1 of Penicillium vulpinum. Lineage (NCBI taxonomy): Eukaryota > Fungi > Ascomycota > Eurotiomycetes > Eurotiales > Aspergillaceae > Penicillium > Penicillium vulpinum. The sequence continues at coordinate 3,551,435 of NW_026643242.1, forward strand.
TAAGAGGACTCACGACTTGTCGCCGGTGAATGTTACATGGTGGCGGACTTGGTCGTCCATTCTGTACCCGAAGGAATGAGGTCGGTCTGCTAGCGTGGAAGACCGCAGTGTTATCTATTACATATCTGGTAATATTAGAGTGGGTCGGTGGTTGAAGCCGCGTTCAAAAATTGCCCTGTGCGCGGTGGCTTGGGTCTTCTTCCCTGGGAGCCTGATCGTCTCTGATGCTGAATGCTAGTGATTTTCTGTGATCAACAGTTCCTCATGTTTGTACAACATCATTCATCTGATTCTTCAAACATCCAAACCCACCAGATCATTAGTGATCGCGAAAGAAGAAAGAAAAGAACTAGGCCCCTTGATTTGGGCTTAGCTAGCGTTATACGGAATGTCCTGATAGTGTCCCGAATTTGCTAAGGCCCGCCACCAATGCAGAGGTCATGGACTAGGGCTCCCTCATTTATCAAGTCCATGAAATTGCGCTATTCGGACCACTAGTGACAGTAGTGGAAGGGGGGCGAGAACGAGCATACCGGGAAGGAACTAAAGGCTTGTTCGGAGACGGAGGGGTACCTATGTAGTATTAGGCGGGGTAGACTGCGACATTGCCCTACTTTGTCTACATGTACGGAGTAGTAGGATTCACTTACTACAGTTGATCTATTAGCGCCATGATTTCTGTATTTCATGCAAGTTGATTCAATTCCATACGGATAAATGATAGCACTTTGATCCTATAAAATCATCCTCAGACATAAAAACTAGATATTACTCTAGGATACGTATTGTATATGAGAACTCCATGGAATAATAGTATATTTCTTGTAAAAACTTCATATGGCAGTATCATAGAGTAACCGTGGAGAAATTAGTGATATCTTACAAGTCAAATACACAGAGCCGCGACTTGTTAGCTCAGTCCTTCTTGTTCAACACAGGTTTCCCCGAGGCGGTGAGTCTCTATGCCATGTGGTACGCCACCTCCGAAACTTGCGGAGATTAAGTATTTCAAGGGAGAAAACACTCCACTAACATTATCATATCCCTACATTCCAATGCAAAATAGCCCATTTTCTTAACATGCAAACACAATCATCGAGTTCGATTAGTTCGGATCAGTTCCAAAGTTCCCACGCTCGTTGGCGCGCCCTGACACACCGTACTCCCTCCTCCCACTCCTCATTTCTCTATGGCGTCAAATCTACCAAGATCTACTGCCGCCCGACCTGTCCTGCACGCCTTGCTAGAAGAGCCAATGTTGTTTTTTATGACACAGAAGAGCAAGCGCGACGCGATGGTCACCGGCCATGCAAGAGGTGTCAACCGGATAACGCGAGCTTCATTGGAGAGAGGGAGGAGGTTGTCACAAGGGTTCTAGCACTTTTGCGGACCAAGCAGAATAATAATGATCTGACAGTGAAGCGAGGCTTGAAGGAGTTAGCACAAGAGGTCGGTGTAACGCCGAGTTATCTTTGCCGCGTGTTCAAGAGGACGATGGGGCTTACGCTAGGAGCGTATATGATTGAGTTTGAGAGGGAGGTGAGCGAGGGCAGAACAGAGCGCTTGGTTCAATCTCCTAGCACAGTTGAATCTGGTATGGTCGATGCAGCGATAGAACCCTCAACGCCAGCAACAACAACATGGAGCCCCATGGCGCCCGTTGAGGGCCCAAACGACGAATTGGTGGAGCAGCAAGTGGGAAATGTCGCAGAGGCCCTGGACTTGAACTTCGATTTCGACGAATGGTTCTCGACTGGAGGTTTCGCTCAGGAAGACTTCTGGAACGAAAGCACCTTAAATGCTGGCTTGAACGCAGACATTTTGAACGACGGTTTCTACACATACAGATGGGATATTCAAGGTGGTTGATATTATCTGGGTAAATGCATAATTGGTACATATTTGCTGTTCACTATTTGCGTTCTTGGATACTTGAAAGAGCTTTCTTTCTCCAGCGTTTTCTCTGCTAATCAGTTTATTCCCCCAACGACGAATATGACTATATTTTGATATTTTGTTTTTGTCTTCGACATCCTTCATATTCATACTTATATTTTTGGTACTTTTTTGGCAAATAATTTGCGAGTGAAATGACTGTATTTTGTGATGGAAACACCTAACAAGCATATCACAAGCCTCTAATAAGCACCTAGACATCTAATAAGCACGCACTAAGCATTAGCCACTCTACACGTGATCAGCCACGCCTGAGACTAAACCACATTATACCTACCGAGTATAAACCTGGAAATCCCAGCCGAAGTCGAAGTTTGTAAACGCAAAAGGGAACTCATAATGTTGTAACGAAAAGAAACACAGAAAGTGGGCCATTACAGAGTACTTATAAACGAATTGTTGATCTTCTACTTAAATAAATCCAAGCTATTAACACTTGGCCCACTTGGCAACCCTTGGGGGTCGGGGCGAAAACCAGCTTCTAATAAATTAGGGAAACCCCGCGCCAAAAAAAGGGGGAAAAAAAAAGAAAAAAACCATACATTACGGTCTGTCCTCTTCCTCCTATATCAGATCCTTCCAATGAAGATATGTCTTCAAGCGACTCCAGCCCAGGGAACTGGATTACGGGCAGCTACACAGGCAATAGCATTGGCGTCCGTATCACAATCGCAACATTCATCGGCGTCGCATGGTACAACGTGATCGAGCTAGTCGTGCTCATCTTCCTAACCTTCAAACGCTATGAAGGCCCCTATTTCTGGAGTATGTTGATAGCCAGCATTGGAATTCTGCCGTATTCCGTTGGCTACCTGCTCAAATTCTTCGGCCTGACGTCGGTGGCTTGGGTACCCATCACACTGTTAACAATCGGCTGGTGGACAATGGTAACTGGCCAGTCGTTCGTGCTGTATTCGCGCCTCCACCTGGTGATCCAAAATATGCAGGTGCTTCGTATGGTGAAAACCATGATCATCACGAATATTTTCCTCCTGCACGTGCCCACGACTGTGCTCACGTACGCGGCTAACTTCTCCCGCTCGTCAGCCTCGGTTACGGGGTACGATGTCATGGAGAAGTTGCAGTTGACGGGCTTCTGTGTGCAGGAGGTCATCATCTCCGGGTTGTACATGTGGGAGACGAATCGTATGCTGCACTTGAATCAGGACCATGTTAGTCGCAAGACTATCTTGCAGTTGCTCGCCGTCAACGTGTCTTGTATCCTGATGGATATCGCGTTGATGATCATCGAGTTTAGGGATTACTATATCTATCAAACGACCCTCAAGGCCACGCTGTACAGCATCAAGCTGAAACTCGAGATTGCGGTCCTCGGCAAGCTGGTCAATATCGCTCACCAGCATGTGTGGAGACCGTCGTCTTTCAATACTACCGGTGGGCAGTACCCGTCTTTCATTGATCCAAACCATGCGTTGCATGATTTCAGCCATGCGGATTCTTTGGCCACCAGCTCAGGATCCAAGGGCCATACGTCTGGAACTGAAGCCATGGACAGCGACGTTAGATGAGCTTAGTTGTATTACTACTTCTATCAAACTGCTCCCCCAAACCAGATGGTCAACTTGATCCATCCCACAGTATTGCGAAAACATCTGCCGTCCGTAAGGTGACCCGCACCCGAGGTGATCCCAATCATCCGTCTCCAACGACACACCGGTCAACATTCGCTTCGTGCCTGTCCCTCAGGCTATAGCTTGACCGTTGAAGCTTACCCGGATTGGTGATCAGCCATGGACTACATCGCGCCTCCCCCCTACATTGAGTCATTCCTCTGAATGACCGAGAGTGAACAAATTCGCCGCCTGGAAAGCGAATGTCCTTTCGAGCATGCTGGAATGACCCCCACGCAAGCCCGTAACAAACGAGTATTTATTTTCATCTGCTAGAGATAGACATATCGGAGTATCATAGTCTCATCAGTCTGGAGCTATTTTTGAAGCATATTGAGCTTTCTAATAAAGACTAATGTCTGTAACTCGGAAAAGCCACTACTGAGCCTAGATGTTTGGTGAGATAAATTCTGGCATATATAAAACCCAGCCTTGTTTCCGTATGAGCGTAGGTAGTTTTTTAATTTATTGACCTATGTTTGATACCTTTTACATACTCGATCTCTACCATTCCTCTTCTAAATTGGATCGTTTGCTATTCGAATGATCTTCCGAGCATGTTCAAAGAGGCTAGGGCAAGGGAAATCTCCAACTATATCCCCCTGGCGACTATAGCAAAGCGGTATGCAGTATATTTAGTATATTAAGTATTAAGCAAAAAGAAGAAGAGAAAGAAAGAGAAATCTACCCTCAAGGGCACCAGTCACACAGGGGTTGGAGCTATAAGGGCGTGGAAGACCGGACTTCCTTAACGCTAGTTTGGGGCGGGCACGCCTTAACATGCCAATCTACCCCTACCAGATGTCTTGGAAGGCACGCGCTTTCCGTTCCCAGTGGCTATCCACTAAGTCACCGAGGTCGATTTGTGTTGGAACCTTCCTTGACACGCCCTACACATGATCTCCTTCCTAGTTGGGACATATCTACTCAGGATTACTTGTATTTTATTGAAATTACACCTGGGCAATCCCTTGAATTCAGAAAGTCACCTTCATACCAGGAGGTGGCACAACGGAGTGAGATCGCGTTTTATACTAATAGACAGCTGTGGACCTTTCCCATGCGAGGGTTTTGACACGACGCCAGAATGCATAGATGCCCTAGCCAGTGCTTTTTTTTAGTGCAGCAGAGCATCTTTCCAATGGGATCATTAGGTGTCAGGATGAGGATCACGCTAGTAAGGATCGCAGCTATATCCAATTGACAGCGAAGCATTGGACTGCTTTCAAGTTCGGTACTATCGCATTTTACATGAATTATGGCGATAGCCAGTACCAACTGAACTCCATGGTTGCGACATGATAGGAGTAAAATATTGATTTTTCCACAATCATGCGTCAAATTTCATGAGTGGCTAGACATCCAACTGTGATGTCGTGAGAAGGAATTAGAACTATGTGCTCATGTGTGTTTATGTTGCCTCAGATGATATGTATAGGAGGTTGATTTAAGATTGCGAGATTTTAAATAAATTATCCGTCATCTCAACCTAATTTTCAAGCCCTTTTTCGCATCTAATTAGTTCATGTAGTCAAATCAGGTATACTTTCAATCGGCATCGGCATTGTCATCCGGCCTCGAGCCCAAAGTATCCGATATTAACAAGCCCAGCTTTCCTAACGTCATTCTCAACTTTCAAGCGAGAAAATCCCGAAGGAAAAAAAAAACGTAATAAAAAGTCCGAGATTCGCGTTTTGTGGTCTTTGCCGATCCCGTGAAGCGCCTACGACCGGCCCGGTGATGTCGGGAGTGGGGGAGAGGATAAGGAACACACAATTGAACATTTGGAAGTAAAAGTGAGGAGGAAAAAAAAGAAAGGGTATATTTGTCTATTCATATCTGTATCTGTATCTGCATATTTATATTTATAATTCGAGCCTGGAGAAACCTTAAGACCCCTTCCGCAGATCATCAAGTTGATCATGCAAGTAAATCCGGCCCTCTGTATTACAGAACCCGCCAATTCCGAAAGCGGGGATAATGCGACACATACGCAGTAGTGACGCACTAATCCAGTCGCGACTGACACGGCTGATCCGGTCTTTGGTCGGCATCACCTGTGGCCGGTTGTATAGATCTAAGCCGAGCAGGTGGATTGGTGTGCTGATGAGTTGAATGGAGGCTGGGATGGCGAGCTGTGCGATCAGGATCTTGAGATATTCTTGGGAGGCGATGGAGTCTGGGATCGATGCTGAGACCATGGCGGGGAGGCTGAATGAGCCAAAGATTGTGAGAGCGTCCCGGACGAGGAAAGCTGAGTATGTTGCTACTGGGATTCGGGTGCGGCCAATTGAGCGGGCCGTTTTAGGGGGTGAGGTTGTGTTGGAGGTAGAAGCCGAAGTAGGAGCGGGAGTAGGAGTTTGAGTTGGGCTTGGTGTGGTTGTATTGTTTGTGGCTGCCATGGAGGTATTGCCGTGGCCAAATAATTGGGCAAATTTCACGTCCTTCCAGATGCCCACGGAAGAGTTGACTATGAATGTTGAAGCAAAGGTGGTCATGCCTGCGATAGCATGGTCGATATTCGGGTACCACTTGCTCAGTATGGTCTCTGAGGCATTGGCTGTGGCAAAGGTTGCGGTGTAAAGGGACCAGACGAGGAGACTGGGTCGTGATGTTAAGAAAGTTGAAGGTTTTGTGATAGAGAGCCAAAGGTGTCTGCGGAATGCCGGAAAGAGAGGCTGGTTGTAGAATGATTTCTCGACGACAAGTCTGGATGATATTGGTCAGTATCCTGTTGGTAAAGGGGAGTTTGACACAGCTTACCTATCAAAGATCATCACCGCTGGTGTGATCAATGTTGCTGAACCTGCAGCAACGACTACATCGGCCGCCAACAGTTCCGCCATCCGGCTTTTGGTGTGCTGGATACCGAATGGCATAGCCTGTTCTTGGACTTTCTGTGTCATGGTTTATGATATATAGTTTAAGCGAACGATGCTCTCGTCATATGCTTGTGACCGTCTGGCAGTCTGCTGTTCGTGATTTAGATACAGCACCGGGCAAGGTTAAAAGCTGCAATCTAACCGGACTACCACTGTTAGGTCAAATAAGTTCAACGCGGGGCATTCCATTGAATTATGAGACAACTTACTGTGGATCAATGCTGATCAATGGAACGAGTTAGGGTTTCACGATTTGGGGTGCACTGGGGATGGAAAGAAGGAGGAGAGTGATAGAAGAAGAAACCCCTCCGTAGATATATCCCCAGCACGTATTCTATAATGTAATGCGAATATCTTATCGAGACATTAAGCAACATCAACATTTATAGATCGCTGGCTCAAAAAGACAACGCGTCGGCGAAGCGAACCAATCACAGCTCCAACCGGGCCGGCGGCCGGTGCTGAGTACGGGCCGGTGATTGGTGCGGTCGCCGTGCCGTGATCGACCTTATAACTCAGGGACGAGATTCTAGAAGTTTTTGAGTACTTGGATGTACTTCGGAATACGAGAATATCCAGACGTATACAGTTGCCTCAAACGGACTAATGTATGGTTCCTCCCCGCATTCCCCCGATCTCACCGCATAGTCTATCTCGATGAGTTTTTCTCTTTCGACTTTTTCAGAGTGGAGTCACTATTCGCCTTCAAAATCAGGTAGTGAAAAAAAAAACAGATAGGGGTTTCTGATCTGCATCCCGACGTATCCCTCACCAGTAAATCAATAGTACAAGTAGTACATGACTATAGAGAGGGATAAAAAGAGGGATAAAAAGACGGTTGGTCCTCTATGACAATAGACTGGGATGTGTTCATTTCTGTGTACTGTAATGAGCCTAACCGATTGCAACGCAAAAAATGTAGGCAAAGCAGTCCTCGAGACACTGACTGCATGAAGGCTTGATAATACACCGACAAAAGCTTCGCCCATGCTTCTCCAATAATAGGTGGGCATAATGGCCATAGATAAGAATCCCAGAGGAGTATACGCGGCTATACATTTCCACCTGTGCACAGGCCCATTCACTATATGGCGTTACTGTTGGCTATAAAGGTTACATTACATGTTTCCTGGACTATACCCACGGATAGTATGACACACTAGGTATTGTCCGTATACGAGTCAAGACTTGGGCATTAAGATCGATTTCGAGTGACATGTCTGTATGGTCACCACTGGGCACCAATACACTAGTAGATGGATCCAATAGAGATTCCTCAACAGTTCCACTTTAAGAATACTACCGACACTGCGGGGTTTGGTGAGATGTGTCAGTGCAGGGGGTTTTTTTTGACTCAGACCCAGCCCATTTCTACTACGATATACATTATATATGCTGTACTAACGCGTGAGGGCTGGGACGGAACCTTAGAACATAAAATCGCTTACAAGACACTCAGTTAACAATCATTTCAGATGGTTACCTAGGGCATCCATGGATTCCTACATAGGTCCCTGTTCTGCTTACTCACAGGCATAGGATCGATATTCATCCCAGTTCTACGGTATACACTAGAACTAAAGGACTTCGACCAAAGATAGAATAAGTGTTGGAAAATCACTCGTATTTGTTTATTGAACAGAAAAAGAGAATACCTAAACCCATATGTTCCTGCGTGAAGATGTTTGAGCTATACCCCGACAATGTCTGGTGTGTATTGCCCTAAACACGCCTTGAAGAACATGTGGGGTCAGCCTTCTAAGCACTCCAGGGTAATAACGGCATTAAGACCAACTCATCACAGCCCTAGGTTAGATTCTCGGCCGACCTTTATTTATACCTGCAAAGGATCTTTTGACAGTTAAGGCAAACCGGAGAAAAATGCTCTGCTGTAATGTCCGAGCAGATTCTCAAGTAACGCTGCCTGGATGTCCTATTTTGACTTTCACCTTTGTATAGTATATGTAATTAAGTCGACCTTGCCTTTTAGGATATCATGGCCAGTTTAGGAAACTGTTTATAACAGTAGACTTTGAAGGTATCAAGTCCATCTCCTCACTTGTAAGTGCAGAAATTTTAATAAATATAGGGCCCAAAGATCCTTGATGCCTGGGATTATATTTGCCCGACGACGAGTCAGTATATATTTAATGTATCTGTTGAAAAAAAAAAAAGGTTGTTTACCCACTTTCCTGTGAAGCTGTATCCTTGCCTCTTGACAAAAGAAAAAAAAAAAGAACAGAAGGGTCACTGCGTGTTGGAACACTTTGCTCGCTACAGATCAACGCTTGCATTAAATCAAGGGATGACCTATATACCCTACCAACCCCATCTCTATTACACATAAATATCTTTTTTTTGACTTGAAGCCTTCCAAGAGCGACTGTCATCATGCAAACAGGTATAATCTGTCTGGTTTGAGGATAGTAGATGGATTGGGGAAGAAATGAAATTTCACAAGCCTCAAACTAGACGGGAGATCACCAGCAAGATTCTGGAAAAAGAATGGTAGGGCAGACGAAGATACGGAAACCTGGAAAGTATTCAACCAATCCATTCAGTTATGCCGAGAGACGAAGGGGATGAGATTTGAACAGCTTTTAAAGACGCTTAGCTGTAAGAAATTCTCTGGTTGACAATGGATAGGAAGGTGGAATATGATTGCTCATCGGAAATCCTCCACTAATGAATGCATTGCCTATGGGATGTACCAAACGGGCTAAGGAATCTAGAACATTGTTTGGGATTGTCAACAAAAGAGATGGTAGTGTGACGCTCATAACTTATTTCATATGATGATACTTAACTACATATGGCTTTGATAGCTATATTGTTGACTAGGAATGGTGGAACCCGATGAAGTTGTCTTCAGTAGTAGTTGATGTCTCACTATGTTATAGTATCATTTGGTCTTACTGTTCTATATTAGTCCACGGGTAGATAGATGGTTTCCTTATATCATGAAACCATGGATACATATTCATGGCTCATTCCATGGACTAACTCCGAACACTAACTCCGTTAGATAAGCCCAGAACCTTCTCCACATTAGTCACATGGCGATTGTGCCAGCGCGTTCTATCAGATCACATACTCGAATCTCTAGTTCATTCCTCCAGTTCCTGCGTCTTATCCTCAGGTCCAAAGATAACTGAGCTCAATAATGCCCCCCATAACTGTATCTAAAGGGCGCAGTCCCTCCAGTGACCAAAACGAAACCTTCACGCAAATGGCCGACACAGACCTGGAATCCCTAGGCCGACACTGCCAATATGAGTACTGCGGCCAGCTAGATTTCCTCCCCTTTCGCTGTGAATCCTGCCACAGTACATACTGTCTAGATCACCGGACCGAAACCGCGCACCAATGTCCTCGCGAAGGCGAATGGGCTCGCCGCCGCAATGGAACAAACAAGAGCCACGAAAACCGCACCGCCCCCGAAAAGCCATCCATCTACAACACCGACCAATGCGCCCATACACAGTGCAAAACCCTCATCAACACCCTCAAAGATCCTGCTGTGCGTTGTCCCCAGTGCAACCACCAGTACTGCCTCAAACACCGTCTCCGCGAAGAACACGAATGCGCCAAGATTACCCCGCTAGGCACGCGCCAGCGCAATGCCTCTTCGCCAAACGATACTATAAAGTCTATGTTTTCGCGTGTACGCACTTGGGGCCGCGATAAGCAGCAAGCCGCTGCCAAGGGGACCCTGCTGCCTGCTCTACCGAAGTTGAAGCCCAAACCGAATAGTCCGGCTGCGCGTGCTGTTGCTGTCAATAACCTTAAGCGGTCAGCTAAGGGGGATGCTTCGGTTCCTATGGATAAGAGGCTGTATTTGCATACTGTTGGCACCGCGGAGACGCAGGCTGCAGAGCCGCCCTCTGGGGATTTCTTTTTCGATTCAAGGTGGAAAGTTGGGCGTGTGCTTGATGACGCGGCGAAGAAGTTGCGGGTTCAGAATTTGAATAATCGGGTTGATGGGGAGGATTCGAGGTTGCGCATCTTCCATGTTGAGTCTGGGGAGTTCCTTGAGTTCTCGGAGGCTATTGGTGCTGGGAAGGTAAAGCAAGGTGACTCGATCGTGTTGCTACGTGGCGCTGGGGCTGTTATCAAAAGCGCTTGATGCATTTATTTGCATTTAATTGCTCTCTTTTTTTAAATCTTTTAATATTGCTTTTTGCTTTTCGGAGCATATACACAGCCTGATACACCTGCGAGCATGTTTTGCCCCAACCATCTATGGGTTTATTTGCTGATCATATAGACTTGGACTTTGAATGCATTGCTATTTTTTATTTCAAAATATGTATAGGCCTGTGGCATAAATCACAGGATAATTGGTATCATACAAATATCGTCACTCGGACAGTGTCCGCAAACTAGAACCAGAAATCTATATAATCAAACGCTCATCTTCATTTTAATGATCTTGTGAGGCTTGTATCCAATGACCTCAAACTCATCCTCCTTCCAGCCATCAACGACTGCGCTACCCCGGTCATCACGCTTAATGCGCAGCTCGGGGAACTCAGTTGGTTCCCGAACTAGCTGCTCATTGAGCGCATCGATGTGGTCAAGGTAGACATGGGCATCACCCATAGTGTGGATAAGAGTTCCAGGATGAAGGTCCGCAGCGTGCGCAAGGATATGAGTGAGGAGAGCATAGGACGCGATATTAAAGGGCACACCAAGACCCATATCGCAAGAACGCTGATAGAGGACACAGGACAGGGTACCCTTCTCCGATGGACGGCCAGTCTTTTCATCGAGTTTCATGCCAGGCGGGAACGAGACGTAAAACTGGGCGAACATATGGCACGGGGGCAGAGCCATCTTTTTCAGATCAGCGGGGTTCCACGCGCTCATGATGATGCGGCGATCGAAAGGGTTGTGAATGAGCTTGTGCACAACATCTTTGAGCTGGTCGACACCCTGGCCGGTGTAGTCTGTCTTGGCGTCGACATACTCGGCACCAAAGTGTCGCCACTGGAACCCGTACACGGGTCCTAGATCGCCTTCTTCGCGGTGACCGAGGCCGGATTTGTCCAGGAACTCGCGGCTTCCATTTCCGTCCCAGATCTTGATACCAGCCTCGGAAAGTGGGAGCGAGGAGGTGCAGCCAGAGATGAACCAGAGGAGTTCGGCGAGCACGGCGCGTAGGAAAACTCGCTTCGTGGTGAGGAGGGGCAAGACGGGGATCGGCTCGCCGCCTTCTGGATTCGGCTTTGAGAGAGAGAATCGTAATTGTGGCGGTGCAAAAATTGATCGAGTGCCAGTGCCAGTGCGGTCAGGTCTATGCTCGCCTTCAGAGAGGATTGTGCGTATCAAGTTGAGATATTGGTGCTCTTCGTGCGAGGGATCGTGTGGCGGCGAGGATGCCGCGGGGGCTGCGGCGACTTGGTCTTGAGTCATGGCGCAGCTGGAATTAGTGAGAGACGGTATACTAAATTTTCTGTTGATATTTGATAGTAGAGAGACACTTAAAGTACCAAATAGACGATGGAGAGGAGGGATCTGGGGATCAGTGGATCGCGTCGACGCGACACGTGATCACGTGCGAATCTCGTATTTTATAGTCCTCCAATCAACTTATTCAAGGAATTATCCAATCAACTGTTAGTTCGCTGTTATGAGTATTAGCATGCGCTGCATTGCTTGGGTACACACACAATAATTTCTTCCCTGAAGCTTAACATTGATACTGACATATAGAACCATTTTGAAGCCCATATATAAGATTTCAACAAACTGCTAATTATAGATATTTCTGACCGTTACATATTATTCTAACAATAATAATAGCTCAAGAATAGAGGAATCATGTCTTATGCTCTGTAAATATTTGATGAGATGCACTCTATGTTCAGTCAGTCTAACACCGCTGGAATGGACACACACGCTTTTCTATAACGTGAAGTGAATCTATCGTTATCAAAATCTCATTAAGATCTTATTTGATTAAAACCAATGATTACGCCATCATGAATCGGCCAACAAGTCCACTCCAACTCCCTGCAGAGCACCTACTGCCCACTTAGGGAACTTCGATTTATCGCCTCCATAGATATCGGAAAAGAACTTGCGAAGGAAAGCCGGGTATTGGTCATCGATAATGGCCTGTCGGATTTTGCCCATCATGGTCAACATATAATGAACATTATGGATGGTCAAACTGTCGAAGTATTAGAACAGAATCAAGATATTGCGGTTGGTCCACACTTACAGATGAGCGCCGACGGTCTCTTTGGCTGTGATGTGGTGCATGTATGCTCGCGTGAGCCCAAGGCCACCTTGGTCAGTGGGACGACAGCAAGTACAAGTACAGCCTTCCTCAACTGGACCGAAATCATTGGCGAACGATTTATGGCTTAGTTTCAGGGTCCCAGAGGAGACGATAGCATCACCGAAGCGCTGATTAATGTTAGTGCAAAGACCAAACTGGAGGGCATGTTGAGGCTTACCGCTGTCCGTGTCGGCCAAACACAATCAAACATATCTGCACCAAGAGCCACGGCTACAACAATATCCTCGGGATATCCCTAGTTTTTGCGATTAGCCAAGGCAGAAGAACCAATTCAGAAAGACATACCACGCCCATGACGTATCTGGGCTTATGTTCCGGGAGCATGTCAGTGCATGTATCCACTCTTTGGTTGGTCAGTTCATTCGGTCTTTTTGTTTCATGAATGTAGAGGCACGTACACTTTGCAGAACTCCTCCTTCGCCTCACCTCCAGATAGACCTCCAATGGCGATTCCCGGTGTATCTCGCGCCACCATCTCTTCACAGCACTGTTTTCGCAATTCGAGATCCAGGCCACCCTGGATGATACAAAAGAGGTTTTGTCGCTCGGGATATTTATGCTCCTCGATGCACCGATCTAGCCATCGCACAGAGCGGTCCATAGCCTCCTTGATGCGAGCATGATCAGGGGAAGTGGTTGCAATCACATCGTCTAATTGCATGATAATATCAGATCCGATAGAATTTTGAAGAGAAATAGAGTGTTCGGGAGTCAGTAACCTGGTGAAAAGTCAGCATTTCAGATGTTCAGCCACACAGTTTACAACGAAGTCACCTACATTGGCGAGCCATCGTGCGGGCTAAGGAATCGCACTCCTTCCTCCGTAACAGTGGCCAACTGAAGAAGTGACACCATCTGGAAACTGAGAAGCAACATACCCGGTTAGTAACATACTATCAATGTACGAGGGTAGTTCATCTCACCCCCCACTATCGGTCAAGAGATTCCGATCCCAGCTTTGTAACTTATGCGCTCCACCCACCGCATCTAGTACCGCTTGGCCGGGTTTCAGACCTAAGTGATATGTATTATTCAAACACAGCATGCACCCCGTCTCTCGTAGCTGGTCGTATGTTAAGCCCTTGAGAGATGCCTGTGTCGCAACGGGCATGAAGATCGGCAGAGGGACTGAGCCATGAGGAAGGTGGAGGGTACTCGCACGGGCCTTTGTTGTCTATTTATACCATATCACGCATCAGATATATGTTACAATAGGGTTTAAATAGCCCGTCATGCCACAAGGACGTACCGAGCATTTGGCGTGGCGATCAAAGGTTAATGCGGAGGGCATAGATTTGCGGACGGGAGCAGTGGTGGTTGACATAGTTGCAATTGGTATGGACAGAGCTGAATATAATGTTCTAGCGGGGCGCCTGGCTAGCAGACGGTGGCATAGCATGGGGAGGGGTGATTTAAGTGTTTGCGACGCGATCAGGGCCACTTTTATCTGATAAGCTGTTTGTCTGGTTTGCATCCTCTGAGCTTATACAACACGCGCTCTACGGAGTATGTTATACACAAATAAAAGATGTATTTGAATGTATCTCTATATACTCCGTACTCCTTGTAAATATCTTCAATGCTCTATGATTTCAATGTTGGAGATATTTTCAGCTCAGTTGCGATTAAACATAACAACTGGTGAATACTGTTGCTTCCCGACAAAACTAACTCATAGCCTGCAAACTAGGTATGTACCTCAAGAAATACTACTCAATAGCTCAAGTGCTAATGATAACCTTGCCCGTTACTACCCAGTAATGCTCCATGTGTTGAGTCTTTTTGAAATCGACCCTAGGCGTCCCTGAGATCCCAATATGGAGATTCGGGGAAACCCCAATTCAGGGGTAACAAGAGCCGCCAATCAAATATCACCTAAATATGTACTCCGTACAGAGTATGAAGTACGAAGCGTCGCTTAGACAAAGAAATCAACAATTCAAGCTCTAGGTCTAGTCCCGAAATAGGATACCCGATGTCGGTGAGGCGTGTCGGAAGAAGGCCGAGTCGCCCTAGTGCGGGGGACATCAGCCCGGGGAAGGTAGATCACACGGGGGAAAAAAGAAAGCGAGAAAAAAAAAAGAAAAAAAAACACTGCTTTTCTGATTTTCTTGTTCCCGACACAACTCTCTTGTGTACCTAGGCGACATCTTGTCAATATGGAAACCGAAAAATACATGCAAGATATTGAAAATGCTTCAGAGGTATGTTTTCTCATTCCTTGTTTCCTAATTATAGAGCCTACTCTGTTGTTACGGTGTGCAAGCTCAAGAGGACTGACCCTAATGCAGCTTGCCAGCCCCGATGTCGTTGACGATGCTCTCAAGGCACGCGAAAAAGCTTTAGTCTGGAAACAAGATACACGCATCATCCCCTTGTGCGCTGCAATTTACTTGCTTTGTTATCTTGATCGCTCTAACATTGGTATGTCTCCAGACCCCGATATCAGATAGACTTGAAGCTAAAATATATAGGCAATGCCAAAATTCTGAATGCGGATACTCACAATGATCTTCTCTCGGAGACTAATATGACTTCGTATCAGTTCACGTGAGTAGCAACTATTGATCAACCACGAGTATTCAAAGCGCTTACGTATAAAAGAATTGCACTCATGGTATTCCTGATCGCATATGCACTGTTCGAAGTCCCATCAAACTATTTCCTGAAGAAGCTCCGCCCAAGTGTACGTCTAAACCAATCCAACCATTACAATTCCACTAACAATCACCAGCGCTGGATTTCCTTCCTCATGCTCTCCTGGGGCGCAACAACAATGGGTCTTGGTGGTGTCCACAACTACGCCCAAGTAACAGGACTCCGATTCCTCCTTGGCGTAATGGAAGCCGGTCTCTTCCCCGGCTTCGTATACTACCTCACATTCTGGTATCGCAACTCCGAGCGATCGATCCGCGTAGCCCTGATTCTCGCATCGGCAACACTAGCTGGAGCATTTGGCGGTGCAATTGCATTTGGTGTGGGTCATATGAATGGCACTCATGGCCTTTCTGCTTGGAGGTGGCTGTTTATCATTGAGGGGGCCCCGTCGTGTGCATCTGCTGTTTTAGTCTGGTTCTTGTTGCCAGATTACCCAGAGACTGCTAGTTGGCTTACTGCTGAGGAGAAGGAGCTTGCTGCGCAGAGGTTGGTTTTGGAAGGTTCTAAGGGATCTGCTCATGCTATGTCGTGGGAAGACGCAAAGGATACGCTGACTGATTGGAGATTGTATGCTCATTATGCGGTATGTTTTCTGGGCCTTTCCTTCAGTCGGTTTTTGAAATACTCATCAGCCAAAAGGTATACTTCGGCATCTCCACACCATTCTCAAGTCTTTCTCTTTTCACACCTGCCATTACTGCTGGTCTGGGATACTCCAATCTCCGTGCTCAGCTGATGACCGTGCCTCCATACGCGGTAGCCTATGTTGTGACTATAGCCGTGGCCTGGTCCGCAGATTACTTCAACAGGTAAAATGTCTTTCATTCTGAGGCATACGCAATTACTAACCTGAAACCATTAATTCTCAGCCGTGGTCTCCATTCAGCCATATCCTCTTTCATCGGGGCAATTGGTTTTCTCGCCTCCGCAGTTCTGCCTGCCAATGCATATCTAGTAAGTCGGCCAATCATGCCAAGCGAGTACCAAGTCAATGAACTAACCCAAGCCCCAGAGCCGCTATGGATGCCTCATAGTCGCGGCCAGTGGCGCTTTTGCTTGCATTCCACCTCTACTAGGCTGGCTATCCTCCAATATCAGCTCAACAGCCGGTGCGGGACTCGCAATTGCACTGAACATATCATTTGGTGCCCCAGGCCAGATTGTCGGTGTCTGGATCTACAAAAGTGACGAGGCAAAAATCGGCTATCCGACCGGTCATTGGACAAATGCAGCATTGCTTTTCTTTGTGACAGCCGGTTGCATTCTATTGAGGCTCTACTACGGGTGGCGCAATCGCCGTGGAGATGGGGCAAGAAATGGAAAGAGTTTCGCGTATTAGATTGGTAGGACTGGAGAATTTGTGGTGAAAGTTGATAGGACGCAGTTTACGAGCTGCAGGGTATACATGTTGTATACGAAGTTGGGACTGCATGCATCTCAGTCTCAAACAAATAGATGCCTGAAATAATTAATTTTAATAGCAACTTACAAATTTTCGTTGCTTTATATAGAGTACAGACGGCAAACTGATAACTCCAGCTCTGTTATCTAACGCACGGAGTAATGTACAAGGTTTAAATATATGTATTGTACATGCCGGCTGGGTCTCCAATGTGCCCCTTGTCTAACTAAATTTACAAGTTCCAATCATATTCCAGATCTACGAGCCCTATATATCTCGTAGTCAATAACTCATCGTCATACAATCAATAACAGCATCCAACGCCCGTATCAAGCCCCAGATCTAGCACCCGCCACCGCCACCGCCACCGCCACCTCCATCTCCACCTCCACCTCCACCTCCACCTCCATCTCCACTCGTTCCTGCGATCACGGCTCCGGCAGAAGAAGAAGTGCTTCGGTGTGTGCGATGGTTCTTCTTCTTATATGCATCATCAACCTTGTATTTGTGCTGGCTGTGGGCGCCATGGCTGTAGTATGCGGGCCGCGGGGGCAGAGAGTTAGATGTCTCTCTACGCGATGATCCAAAACACATAGTAATATTTGGGCGGAAAGGATCTGCTTGAAATGGGACAGATAGCTGTTTGATGCTTCGGATTGATTGGATATTTTAGAGGTGGAAGTGCTTGGTTTGAGGTAGATTGGTATGCGGTTGGCTTTAGCGATGGGATAATTAATTATATCGTGCTCGAACACCAGGTATCTGACCTAGGCCTGAAAGTATTTTACGTCTTGACTTAATTTTCACTGGTTTGTCTCGTATAAGTCGATCGACATAGCCACCGCCCGAGCAAGGCTGAGTATCACTCTGGTAGCCTGGGGTATACAATGATGTACAGTTCTAGTTAGCAACACACTGCGTATAATGCTAACCCTAATTACTGAGAACATCTATTCTTAGATGCTTTATATAGCACTTTGAGTCCACGGGTTCATTGAGGCCTATCGGCAATGAGTTGGTCAAAATAGACAATTAGGGTTGCTAGTTATTAGAGTTCAGCGTTCCACGGTTCAGTCCAAAGTAAACTGACCAACAGCCAACGTCAACTCTACAGTGTACTTTTGTAGAGATATATATATTTCGAAGCATCAATTGATATTTATAATATTTTTCTTTTTTTTAAATACAATGTATTTGGCTTATTTCACCCAAAAGACAATTTCGGTCATTTTGAATGCTGCCCAACTCGGCCGCTATGTGTCGGAAATTAATGTTTGGCTAGCCACATGGCCAACGTTGTGCTACCCGCGGATGTGTAATTTCGGGCGGAAGGCCAATGCGGCAAGAACCCGCGATGATCAACAGTACCTCAAACGAGGGTACGCATGTACAACGCCCTTTTCTAGAAAGGGGCAAGTCTGTTCCAGCCGGCGGTCATGAATTATGGGTCCATTTCATAAGTATACCCATCATTAATAGGAAATCAAGAGAAAAGGGAAGAATTCATTTATAAAAGCACTGTCGATAGATATTCCATAATCGTATAATGAAAAACAAAAGAAAACAATCTGATAGAAACTAAACCCTGACCATTACAGTCCCAAGAGTCCAGTATAATCCATATATGATACCAACGTAATATATAACCCTGGTCCAGTCCCGTGTCAGAACCTCTTAAACCCAACACAGCCTAACAAGAACCAACAGATACCAAAGAAACTCCCTCCGCTAGGCGCATACATTCGATTTAAACCAAGGAAAGACAAAACGAAGCAAAACGTATCGAATAATCAGACGAAACGTAAATCAAATCCAAATCCAAGTTCTAGACAAAGTAGATGCCCGAAAAATGAAAAATGTTTGTCCTGTTTTAATCCGGTTAACTCCTCGTGACCCTTTGTGCCAAACTGCTTCTATCGCCAAATTTGCCATGTCACATCGCGCTTGAGATTAGGATGAGTCGTTGTGCATCCCGGGTGGCACAGACACAGGCATTTGTCCATAGCTCCAGGGAGAATGAAGCAGCAGGGGGCAACAGATATTCAAAATGCCACCTTAGACTTGTCGACAATGCCACAAGGTAGAATTGCTATTCGAACCGCGTAGCAGAGAGTAGCGATTGGAAATTGTCCCGGGTATGACATCGAACCCGCTTGAGCATGACAAGTCATATGTTTTCGTAGGGACAAACAGCAGTCACTTGACATGATGCATGAGACCCGAGCCCCTCGCTTCTCATCAAGTGGCAGTAAGCCTCTGGCCCAATTTCAGGTTTTGTATCAACGTAGACAGCACAGCAGCAAGAGTAGAGACGAATCATATACCAAAGGCGGCATGTATGAACCCCAATCCGGTGAGCGAAAACAATAATTGGTTGCAGAAAAACGTATTTGGGATGTCTCTGAAGGAATACATATGTGCACCCCCAGAGAGACACGTATGTGAGGAGGGATGGGCGCTGAAAAGAGCCAAAAGAGAGTCTGATTCGCAATGCATCACACGAGGCCTGACGACATCCAGAAACCCTACCCTTTACCTGATCCGTCGGGATCTGGGGTGTGGTGTGTCACGACTGGTTCTGAGGTTTCACAAATGCGAAACAAGGTAGTGACCTGCATTTGGAAGTGGTCATCCGGGGCAGGGATGGTGGATGGTGCATTTTTTCTAAATCTTTTTTAATTATTTGCCCGTATTTCTGATGTCAAGAATCATGAATCATCCCACCAGAGTCCATGACATAGACTCTGCATTGCAGTGAGTCATTGTGAGCTGGACTTGCAGAAACTGGGAATCAGTGGCTGTGTTGTCGACGAGGGATAGTGCATGCATCAAAGGGACTCGGGAAGAAAAGGGTGTCGACACGAAAAAAAGAGGTGGGAGGAGAAGATTGCGGTGAAGGGGATATGTTTTTTTTTCCTGCAGTCAAAAACGCAAGTGAGAGAGCAACGCGACAACAAAGGTATGGGTTTTTGCATCGGATGGGGACCTGTGGATCCCCGAGGGCCCTTCACAACAGGGGGGAAACAAACCAGAACAAGCACCCATCACACCAGGAAAATGAAGAGCAACAGAGTTCAGGATCAACGTCAGAATCGAGAACCAAGCAAATTGATAAAAACACAAGAAGTGAAGAGAATGCCACCCAAGACTAGTAGGAAATATTTCAAAGAAAGAATACGATCAGAAGCCGCCAGCTCCGCGACCATAGCCGGACGAGGTTGCCTGCGGGAACAGCTGACCCTGATAGACAGTAGCAGCCCGGGGCTGCTGATTTAGGGCCTTGAGGGCCACCTCGGCGGCGTCCTCTTTGGCATTGTTGATAAACTGACCATCATACCAGTAACGAGCGGCGATATTCTGGCCCTGGACGGTGACGGTACTGGACCAGGCAGTACGACCTCCTGCAATGGCGAGATAAAACTAATTAGCTTTCCACTGTCAAAAGCTCGGAAACTAAAAGTCGGTGTACAAGTGAAGGAGGGGGGCATTTTTCTCCGTCTTTTTCTGCAAGACTCCACTCCCTTCCTGCAATGCCCACACACGAGACACATAGCGGTGGATGGAGGTACGCTGTGTATATATGTATTGGACCGGAAGATAGGAGGGTAAATAAAATAATCACGTTCTGCAGAATGGGAAGACGGTGGATGAAGACCGAGGAGGAGGAGGATTGGAAATCGGGTAAGTACCTCGCCGATCGGAGACAATGTTGAAGACAGGAGGAGACAGCTTGGTGCGTGTGCAATGATCTGAAGACGGTTAGTCGGGTATTCTTGTCATTTGGGAGATAATTTGATGCTGCTGATGCTGGAATACGCATTCCAATGGCTTACCCTGGAGCTGATCCTGCCAACTGGGCCGGCTGCCAGCGCTATTCCCTTGAGGACTGGTAGTATAAGACATTGCTGCTTCGTAAATGGATGGGATAACGGAGGAGCTGTTGAACTTTGCGATTGAGATGGTATGAAGTGGGATAGAAGGCGGGGAGGATATGAGTGCACGATAGTGTCGTTTAATAACCCAATTGAAGATGAAGATAGAGAAAAGCAAGTCGGACTTCAAGGGAAAACCAGAAGATATAAAAGAAAGAACAGGATCAGACGAGGTCAATTGGACTCGCTTGGAATCTCTAGAGATCTTCTTAAATGTATTTTTCAATGACCTTTTTAGACCTGGACGACATGGGGAGCGGGGAGTCATATAAACAGTGGGCCATATCTTCAAGGCCAGGAAAAGACACCCCGTTGTTACTTTTTTTTTTTTTCTTTGTAATTTCTAAATTTTTTGGTATTTCTTTTTTGTCAAAAATTTTTTTTAAAATATTTTCCCCCTGGGAACAAACAGGAGCCTAACCCTCAAACCTAACAGAGGGGGCTTATGCATGTCGATGTGGACATGACACAGCGTCAGCCAAATCCCCCCTCCCTATCCACCAGTCAAGGAACGTAGGCGTAGGAAAAGTATGCGGATCATTTTGAGGCTGCAACCTGGAACGGCCCGGCGCACGCCGACTAAGCAAAAAACAGCCCTTGAAGAAACGCTAGACAGCACGTAAGGGTTATGGAAGGAAGAGGGGCAAAACCGGATGTTTCCAAGTTAGTTCCCGTTCTATGACAGACAAGGAGATATTGGCCAGTTCCCCTAGGATCCCAGAGTAAATGACATCTTTTTCGGGAGTAAGTTGGATGCGGATTGGATAGAAAAGTGAACAAGTCAGAGAACCCCACGTTGGGTTTTTCTTTTTTGATTTGCATGCGATTTTCCTTTTGGATTTTTTTTTTTTTTTTTGGGATTTTATTTTTTCTTCCTTGCCTCACTCGAGCACAAGTACTTTAGGTCAGGAGAAAAAAAAAACCAAAAGAAAACGAAAATACTATCATCTCCCGAGATTAGTTTGCGCATGGACTTAAACCGTATCGGCGGAACGGCGGGCTTCTGGAACAACCATGAGAGACTGCATGAGGGGTATAGAGAGCTGTAGGTGATCTCTGCCCAAAAAGCGGAGCCTGTGGACACAGCGTTGGTGTCATAGCTTTTATTGTTTAATTGTTTTTTTCAAGTCATGGATGTAGAGGATGCCCGAAGTGTAGATTCAACTCCCAAGTTGGGCCGCATTGGAAAGTGTTGCCAGCTCATCATGATGAATGAGATCATGACTATTTTGGAGAAAGTCGACTTTCACACATTGTTGACTTGGAAGGGGTTGCTGGGCACCTCCAAAGCCACAGACCGGGCCGCCCTGCATGAACAGTTGCTGTCGGGCCTAGGATTAACATAGAAGAGAAAAAAAGGGACAAAGCGATGGAATGAGGCGAGATGGGTGGCATTTCCGCCGGAGAAACGTCAGAAAGGCGTCAGGAAAGCATGTGTTGCAGAGATCTCGAACAAAGATACGGCCAAGAACCCCCTGGTTCATTTTCATGTTGTCGGCTAGTCCCGTCGGGTTAACCGCCCTGATGTGCAGAGATACCCATAGAAGGAAATTCATCGACAGCTCATTTGTTATTGTTTTTTTAAAGACAGGCTGAATGTTCCCGTCGGAGCGAATGGATGTTCACTTTGCCAGAGATGTGTTGGGCATTCATGCAGAGTTCAATATCCTCAACCATGGTTCTCAATAATGCGGCTAACATCGAGTATGCACGAAACACGTAGAGAAACAGCCGATGGTCGACAGGGGACTAGGCCAGCACATTATAGGGCGTCTAAAATGTTTAGAAAAAAGAAAAAAGAAATGACAAAAAACGAATTGAGGGGCTTGCCCCGCACCCAATCTTGATCTGTTGATGTACATCTATTACATGTATGCTGCGCAGTAGACTACATAAGTACCACGTACAATGTAGGTACCTACAGTAGTAGACATAGTATACCAGTATACCGGCATCTTAAAAGAATACCGGGTATTATATTGGCTATTTCTTTGAATTTCCCATAAGGCAGCAAGGTCAAGGGTGTTCTTTGGGCTGTTACTCGCGCTAAAAAGAAAAGATTCATCCAGAGCCAATCGATCATGAGCCCCAAACAATAGTACTGAGCTTCCAGGGTTCTTCATATGGCGCGCTAGTCTATTTATTTCTCACCCTGTCTGCATTCTGAGGAAAATCTTAGGTGAGGTTGTAGGGTGTACATGCATTTAGTTCACAGGTCAATAGGTCAACAGAGCACGAGACATTTTAGCTCCAGAGTCGAACCATGGTTCGCATAATTAAACTAGCCCTAGCTCAAGAATTGAACCATGGTTCACTTTTTGAAGCGGTCAGACTCAACGTATGCAACGCCAGCATAGCAATAAACCCCTTCGGATGCGAAATGAAATTGTAAGCTATCATGCTCGGCTATAATCCATGTAATATTTAAAATGCCCAAATCTGCAAGCCTGCTTGATCCCCTGTCAAATCCGTATTAGAGGATCGCCCGGAATTAGGCTTCTCAAGTCCCCCGGAGTCCCGTTACATCGAGATGATTCGTATCAACGAACAAGAAAGATGAAACAAAAAGGATGGAAGGATGAAAAAGAAAAAAAAACAAAAAAAAAATTTTAAACATAGAGAAGCATAACGAGAATCATCCACAAGAAGAAGCCAAACCAGAGCAAGAACAACAAAACATTCATATCCTGCGTCATTAACATCATTAAGTCATTAAATGCAGGACCAAATCCCGTGCACCATAAATATCCCGACTAATGCAGGACCAACTCATCCATCAAGTTCGTCTCATCATACATTATCCTTGTCTGGACTTGGAGCCGATAACCCCTGTGTCGCTTAGGCGGATCCTCTCCGCTGCAATACCTGGCCGATCAGGCGCCGAGGGCCCATGCGCTCCAGACTCTTTGCTAACGAGTGCTGAGCGGGCAGGATCCAGGACGGACGCCGCTCGTGATGCCAGCGACGACGAATGCAGTCGTCAACTAGCGCGACTATCCCTGTTGCGACAATCACACTGGGAAAAAGCGAACGAATCCATCAGCCTCATGTCTCATCATCACTTTGTGCAGGGATATTATAGTGCATTTCGCATGGCGGATGCGTTGGTGAATTGTACACGAACCACAACCCCCCTCATACGAACCACAGAAAAAGAAAAGAGAGGCAAAATAATAAAAAAAAAGAGGGGGAATACACAACAAAATAAAAAAGCAAATAGAGTGAAGGCCCGGCCCAGAGAGCAAAACGGGCCAGGTGGTTGAGGGGTAGAGCAGGGATTCAACATAACTTACTCGGCAACATCAGGCATCGTCTTGCAAACTTCAGGATCACTGATCCACAATGAAGAGGGTGGCACCCAACCCCCCTTACTTTCCTCCTCAACAACCTCCAACGGCGCCAACGTATCCGGAACCAAATGAGCAATAGTCTTGGAAGTGCGCGTGTCAACCAAGAAATAAGACACTTCGTGCAGATCACCCTCTTTGCGGACCTCCCTCCGCCACTGGTACTTCGTGGACCAATACTCGAACTCATACTTCTTAGTCGAGCCAGGTCCTTTGCGGCGTAGCTCGACATGCGCATAATTCGAGAATTCGAGCAAAATTGTCTCACCCAGTATCGGCAAAGTGCACTGTCCTTCCTTCTCCTTCTCCAACTCATCCTCCCCGATCGTCTTTTCATCTACCTCTTCCCCCGCAGCAAGGCCATGGCCATGGCTATGTCCATGTCTATTCCCATGGGGACAGCCAGCCCCATGCCCCGAATCCTGCCTCTTAAGCTCCCCATTCGGCTGACAATGACAACCTGCTGAACCAGGCCTGAACCCAGCAAAAACATTACTCCATGAGGTTCGCAGTGCAGGCCTTCGCTCATGAGCAGGCACGACCTCCCGCCTCGCAGAATGGCACACCTCGCGCCCTGAGTCCCGGCAGTACCGTCTGAAAGAGAACTTCCGCGAGAAGAGGTCGTACATGCGCAGGTGGAAGAGGATAACGTCGCGCTGGGAGCCGTCACGGAGATGAACGGGCGTGTCGACGCGCAAGTTCATATTTCCGTCGATGGTTGTGTCGTCGTGGCGGATAAGCAGTCGCCGCGAAGACGGGAAGAGCGGCGCGAAGGATGAGGGTGTTGAGGGGATTGCATCTAGTGGATAAAATTCTTGCCGCTCATTTACGCAGTAGCGGCCCTCGTGGGGGCTTGAGGCCTCGGTTTGTTGGGGCTCGGGATCAAGTTCGGCTATGGAGTTTGTTGTTGAAGCGTAGGTTGAAGTTGAGGAGCGAGGGCGTTGCTCGCGACTCTCATACTTAACTTCGGCTTCAGCTTCGGATCTGTAGGTGTGTCTTCGGGTTGAGCTGGGGACCCAGTCATTTTTGTGTGGTTTGGGGACTGTTCTCTCGCTGTGAATTGTTGCTGCCGTGCTTTTTGAGGATGAACTGTCTGTTGAGCTGTAGCTGCCAGCTTGGCAGGATTTATAGGAGCCCATAGTGGTTGCGATGCCGATTTGGGCTATAGGTGTGTATATGTATGTGTTTCACTGATCTACAGTGAAATAGGCGAAGAAGGGTAGAAAAAGCGGATATAAGCCAGGAATATGGTCAAAATCAGCCGTAAGTAAGCCGCAGGTGGTGTGGTTGACCAAATAAGATATATCAGAGTAAAAGCGATCACACCCGGCGTTTGGACCTGTAGATAGTCCGGTTGATTCCGCAAGTCAAGGAGGGGTCAGATACTCATAACATGGGGTACAGAGGGAATAATAAAATTGACAAGGAACATTAAGATATCCCCAGAGTTATTATCAGGGATACAGTAACAATAAGAGTGAGAATCATATGATCGAAAGGGAAAAGGGCAGGGGTGGGGGATTTCCTGTTTGAGAAGACAAAAATATAGAATAAATAGGGGAATTGGAATTGGGAAGGGGGGGGAAAATGTAAAAGAGACGAAAAGCAAAGTCACAGAAAAAGAAATTCGAATACTCAAAGCCAAAAAAAAATCAGGTAAGAGAGAATGTAGAAAACTGGACTGTCACAATGTGGGAAGTATTTAGAACATTGAGGGGGGGGAATGGAGAATGTTCAACTCGTCATTTTTTGGTACCCGACTCTTTGTTCTTCTACTCCATACGCACCCACACACTATCAAAGAATTTATTTACGAGAGCCACACAGCTAAAACCAATTATCTTAAACTATGGCACAAATAGAAACAGAAGAAGATGAAAAGAACACCAGCCAGCTTCACATCCGGGGGCTATGAGTGAATATTAATAAATCCTACCTATAAGAAGTGATAAAATTACTCTCTAGTGCGTTATGCGTTGTGTGATAGTGCCTGTGTCTTATCCTCATTCGTGGCTTCATCCCCATTTTTGCTTTTTGTTTCCCAGCAAGAGCCAGTGAGATTGCGGGGGGCTGCATCGAACTGGTCTGGACACGAGATTCCCTGTACTCCGTATCTACTCCGTATGTTGTAGGGAGATACTTAAGTACTTGAAGTGTTTCTTTTTGTTATTTCAGGGCTCGAGCCCTCTAGGGTCCAAGCACTTGAAAATTCTTATATACATTATCCTGAGTACAGGGTACACAACTTCTAGTTTTGAAAAGGCATCCCTTTCTACATACATGTACATATTTCAGACGTCATGAGAACCTTAGGAAACCGTGGACCCCGCGGTCCGTTCCGATCCATCGTTGTGTGGTGGAGACAGTAATAGCCGAGATCATCCATCCGGAGTATACACATCCCTAACTATATATACTCCGTACAGTGGATGTATATAGAATATATCACGCCATAAGAAGATCCGATCTGTTCCTGGATAGGTCGCCCCTCAACAATTAAAGAGTTCATACATTCTTCCGATCGTACGATCTATCTAATCTTCTTAACAGGGTCTTAGCATGACGACATAGGATCGGCTAGTTTCAGCGCACAGACTATACCTACATATGTACGTCGCGAGAACGAAAGGAGGTTCTATCCCACTCGAATTCTTCACTCCGGCCTGATTGAGCAAACACAAACATGATGAACTCATAGTCCCCACTGATCATAGTCACCTCGACAATTGATCAACACTGCATCAATGCTACGTGAGAGGCCTGAATTGCGAAGAAAATATGTCCAATAAAATCTATATACGATCACACGTAGCCGAGAGACCGCCGAGAGACCACCCGCGTCTGCGTTCATGCCGAGATGATTACAATGTCCGTCAACATTACCCTGGATGGAAAACTAAAATATATGTCCAATCTGGAAGACAGGTGAGAAGCATGAAAGCAGCAGTCTATATCATATCTGCGCATAGAGAGGCCGAGGAAGCTCCTCGCCAGGCTTGATCGATGACTCCGAATGGCAAGCTGGGTGAGAAACGAGTCCGACACGGCTTCCTGGGATCGGAGCTCGGAAGCCCACATAGGCTTCTCGTCGGTCTTCTACTGTGACGGACCAAGTGTGCAATCCATAGTAGGATGCGATGGAGTGAACCAGCCAGCGACTAAGAAGTGTCAGTGGACTAGGCAATTTTGTTATCAAGAAAGAAAGAAGAAAAAAAACGCAAACATACCCGAATCCAGCGGCACGATCATCAGCCAGAGTCTCAAGCACCATCTTCTCACCCTCTCGCTCACTGTGAGAGCTGATCTCCTTTCGGAGTAGACGTAGCCTCTCCTTTCGCTCGGGCGAGTCGTGCATCTGCCCATTACGGCCGACAAAGACGATCTCATCTTCCGAGTCGTCGCTACCCGAGTTGTCGGGGGCATCCCGTAAGCCCTCTTTCTCAAGCAGAAGCTCCCTCTCGTTCCACTTCTGAATAAATGTACGGACCTCATCTTCCAGATCTCGGAGCATGCCATGCGCAGCACGCGCATGCTTCAGCTTTAATCTCAGCTCCTTTGGAATTTGATGCTTCTCACTAGCTCGCTCAGCAGCCTTCACGGCCGACTGATGATCCACCACATGTGAATAATGGACATCCCACAGGGGCGCAAGATAATAAGGCATCGGGTCATGCCGAGGATAGGTAGGTTGGATATCCCAGTCCTTTGAAGACGGCGGTTGCGCCCAGGGGTTGTGCAACAGACGATCTTAGTGTCTGGTCAGCATTTTCCTGCCAAACCTGCGCCAAAGCCAAAAGCAAACAGGAAAAAGGTAAAGAAATCGGCATTCACCACGGCCTATCTAGTGCATATACAACGTACCGTTCTCCCAGCGCTGTCTCCGACGGCTGCCGTCTTTACCCTTGAGCAGAGCCTCCCGGGTCTTGAGGCCATCTCGGCGCAGAGGCTCCCGACGTCGGAAGTTGACTGTCGGGGGACGGGACTCGACCTTGACTGGTTGCGACGGGATCGCGTCGTCGAGAGGGATCGACAGCGAAACAGTGGTCCCACGCAGACCCAAGCGCGTCGGGGTCGGTGTGGGCGGCATCCTCGCTGCAGGGGCTGAGTCCGACAGGGACAAGTCCTGCAGGGACACTACTGCATGCTGCTCTGTCCATGTGGAGATGGCTAGGGCTTGTTGCGGCGACAGATGCCCTTGCGAACCCTCTGGGCGCAGGCGTGGATGGATAGCCATAATGTACGGTCTAATTCAAGCAACAGTTCTAGGGAGAAAGAGGGATAAAGATAGGATAGGAATGGGCAAGATAAGGACCTGGGAGAGATGATACCCCGTCGGACGCAAGGTTGTCTGCACGGGACAACTGGATTGACGCTGATTGGTGGAATGTGGGTGACTGATAGCCCTAGCCCTGATTTCCTATTTGGGTGTGGAATTTGGAATTCAGGAACCAGAAGGTGGAGCAAAAATATATCGAGGCTGTACAAAGTAAACACTAGTACTCCGTACTCCGTAGTAGAGTTAGTTAGCTCCAAGGCTGTATAGTTATGGAATAGGTCATATATAAATAATCAATGAGCCTTATCTCCGCAGGGCTGTGAGTCACGGCGCAGTCATAGTGGAGTTTCTCTTTTTCTCCACCTTTTCAATCCCCTTCAATTCCCCACGCCTGTGCCTTTTCAAGGCCCTGGATTTTGGCACCTTGGACATAAATTGAGGAGCCAATATAGTAATGTGTTTGAGATTCTAAAAATCGGATACACCGGAAGTCTTTCCGTTCTAAGAATAATACAGAGCCTCGGTGTTTTTAGCGCGCGGGGTCCAAAAATGGCTTGGCGCAGGGCGCGTGATACCTCTTCCCAGAGCTTTTAAAAGAAACCTGAGACCCTCTCCAAGTTTCGTATTTTGTTTATTCTTCTTATCATTATTTTCATCATGAAGTTCCTCACTCTTGCGCTGAGTGCAACGGCAACTGCCATGGCTATGGTCAACCCAGAGCAACAACCTCTAGCACCTTCAATTGTCCAAAACCCTCAATCTAAGTCTCTGATCGAACTTGCCCCATACCGGACACGATGGGTAACCGAAGAAGAAAAATGGTCGCTCAAGCTAGTAAGCCAAGCTTTGATTCGAATTAAATCATGCCATAGTGCTAACGTCCCACCAGGATGGAGTGAACTTCATCGATGTCACCGAGGAATACCAATCAGGCTCCTACGGAACCCTCCACACCACACGGGTAGTCCACTACCCAGGAACGATGGAGCACTCACACGAGATTCTGCCTTTGGCTGAAACTCTCGACAAGAGCAACATGAGAAGTAACCTAGAACACTTCACATCCTTCTACACGCGCTACTACAAGTCACAAACGGGAATCGAGTCAGCAACCTGGCTATTCGACCAAGTGACTGCTGCAGTGCACGAGTCTGGCGCCAGCGACCATGGTGCAACCGTGGAGCGATTTGACCATCCTTGGGGACAGTTCAGTATCATCGCCCGCATTCCCGGCCAGACGGATAATACCGTCGTCCTCGGTTCCCACCAGGACAGCATCAACCTGTTCCTGCCTTCAATCCTGGCTGCGCCCGGCGCAGATGACGATGGCAGTGGAACAGTTACTATCCTCGAAGCTCTTCGTGCCCTGCTGCGGTCGGAGACTATCGCCCACGGAAAGGCCCGCAACACCATCGAGTTCCACTGGTACTCTGCCGAGGAAGGTGGCTTGCTCGGATCGCAGGCTGTCTATGCTAAATATAAGAAGAATCAGCGGAACATCAAGGCCATGCTCCAGCAGGATATGACTGGGTATGTTCAGGGTACTCTGGATGCTGGCGAGAAGGAGTCTGTGGGTGTTATTATCGACTATGTCGATGCTGGACTTACTGCATTCATTAAGGAGGTTATCACTACCTACTGCGATGTGCCTTATGTCGAGACAAAGTGTGGTTATGCCTGCTCTGATCATGCTTCTGCTAGTCGGTATGGATACCCCTCTGCATTTGTGATCGAATCTCAGTTTGAGAACTCCGATAAGAGGATCCACACTACCGAGGATAAGATCGAGTATTTGAGCTTCGATCATATGCTGCAGCATGCGAAGATGAGCTTGGCTTTTGCTTACGAGCTGGCTTTTGCTCCTTTCTGATCTTATGCTGGTTTACATGAGGATTCGGCGTTTTATGTGATATACCTCCGAGCTGCCCAGGTGGGCTCTCTCGTTAAGAGTACATTGAGGTTCAACCCGATGCTGTTTTTATTTTTATTTTCCGTCTTGAGGGCTTATACCCTATATATCCTCAATTGAATGATTATGACTTGTTAAACCTGGCGAATCTAGAACCATTCATCCTTCTGTACTCAAGCACAAGGCGGTCTGAACGGCTCATACTAGACTCCAATACGACCTCGGGAGCACTCAGGCATGCGAATTGTAATCGAAATATAGGGTACCCACTAGCATTAGTACAGCCGTAGAGGAAGCTGATCTTTTTCTTTGTCTGATTACATCTGCTCCTCACAACGTGGTAAATAGCTACTCAATTACGAGAATGATAATCATCCGACATTTCTCCACCTCCGGGCGATACCCGAGTGTTCCCCTCAGGACAGGCACGGGATTTTTTTCCCTTCTGGATAAAATACATAGGACCGTCACCATATCCCTTGAACGCGGACTTGTAGCCTGGACAGGAAGGAGTCTTTTGGGCAGATATCACCCACAATTTGCAGTTGCCCCATGTAGTACTTCGTAGATTCGAAGCAGATTCGATATAGTACTAGTAGTAAAAATTTGTATATGTCCACTCCACCTCAACAGGGGCTAGATCCAAATATGACGTAGGGATACCTTCCCGATGTCGCACGTGATACCCCTCCATCTTGTCCAAAAAGTAAACTCGCCGTTTTCAGACTTGTCACTTCCAATTGGAACTTCTACCTCCAGTCGACCAAATCTTCTTCTTCGGGGTCAATCATTCCAAACCATCCACATAAACCACCGACCTCAACCTACCCACCATGATCTCCTCAACCCCTTACGCCAAAGAGCTCCAACTCGCCAGCCTAGCCGTACAACGAGCAGCCCTCCTTACAAAAGAGCTCCTCTCTGCAGTCGATAAAGGCGCCCTTGACAAGAGCGACTCCTCGCCCGTAACAATTGCCGACTTCGCTGCCCAAGCCTCAATAATTGCAGCCATCCACAATGCCTTCCCAGACGACGACAT
This sequence comes from Penicillium vulpinum, assembly GCF_028829585.1. Classification (NCBI taxonomy): domain Eukaryota; kingdom Fungi; phylum Ascomycota; class Eurotiomycetes; order Eurotiales; family Aspergillaceae; genus Penicillium; species Penicillium vulpinum. Next base: position 3,582,774 of record NW_026643242.1, read on the forward strand.
CGTTGGCGAAGAAGATGCCACAGCCCTTCGCTCAAATCCCGAGCTTCTTGCAAGAACCTGGGACCTAGCAACCAGCATCCACCTCAATGACCCAGACAGCGAAGCTCTCCTCCACACCCCACGCTCCCACTCCGAACTCCTCGACCTAATCGACCTCGGTGCAAGAGGCGCTTGCACCCCCACCAGCAGAACCTGGACTCTAGACCCCGTAGATGGAACAGCAACCTATATCCGCGGCGAGCAGTATGCAGTATGCCTTTCACTCGTCGAAAACGGAATCCAGAAAATCGGCGTTCTCGGCTGCCCTAATCTCCTGGTGTCAGGACCCGTCGCCGAACACCGCGTCGACCGCAACGGTCTCGGCCAGATGATCTCAGCCGTTGTCGGGCAGGGTGCTACCATCAGACCTATGGGTCCGGGCGCTTTGCTGCCGGCACGTCCGCTTGAACGTGTCCCGCAGGTTGGGGCTTCGGACGTGCGGTTCATTGATACCCGTGCGGCGAAGACGCAGGATCTTGAGGCTCATGCCCGTGTGGCGGCGAGTCTTGGCTGCCCGTGGCCAAACCCGGTGGATTTGTGGTCAGCGCAGATGCGTTATGTTGCCATTGCCGTGCAAGGAGGGTGTAATGCTTTCGTCAAGGTGCCATTGAGTCCAGATTATCGCTCCAAGATTTGGGATCATGCGGGTGGCATGCTGATTGTGCAGGAATTGGGTTGTCTCGTTACAGATCTTGAGGGGAAACCGGTTGATTGTGCGCTAGGTCGTACATTGGCTGGGTGTTATGGTATGGTTGTTGGGCCGGCTTCGGTTCATGGGAGGATTGTGGAGGCTGTGAGGGAGGCACGGGGATTGTGATTCTTTTTTCTATTTCTTTTATATGTATATGGCATGGAGGGGTTCTATTTGGTCTTGTTTTTTGCATGTTGGTTTTGATACCCTAGATAATCATATCATTGGCATCGTTACTATACTACTATGTTACATATGTACATATAAGGTAGACTTACTTTTTCTACCGGCGTGAGGCGTGAGCACTGGCCTCTTTCCCCGCATTACCCATAACCTCAAGTAATTCCTATTTATACTTACATATACATAACATGTATACTAAAAAGGGCGTATTCCGTGCCTTGCGTTGTTTCATACCCATTTTCAAGGTTATTTTTAGTCTCAAATCGTCTTCCGGCGCCTAACTAGGCTCAATTGCGGGTCTCATTTTCCTTGATTTCCGCTTTCAATGTCCTATGAGTTCTTAGCTCACTATTACCTTTTTGTATTTCCATGTCAGTGTCAGGTTGATCTTTGTATCGAATAGGACTGTGCACGGTGATCTACGCTTGGCAAAATTTGCATCGAGTTATGGTTCCAGCTGGAGTCGACTGGGGGATGGCGCTCAGTCCCTGTTTCACGAGGAACATAAGTATTCCTAGTGGAACTGAAAGCCTCGAATAAAATTGGACTATATTTGACTATATTTGACTATAGTATATCATAAAAAATAACAATTTCACCTTGAGAAAATCAAGTACGCATATAGTGCAAAAGTAACCCTAAATATGAGATAAAAAAGCGCTGATGTCATCATCGTGAAATTGACCTCATCTACATCATTGCCTGTTCTTCCAAGGTTGCTCTCCCTAGAATGGTCTAATTCTATTGGATGATGGTCTGATGACCCTATGCGGGGAATCCCTTCTTAAAATTATAAGACCCCTCTCTTCTAAACATCTTCTTTTTTATTATTATACTCAGCTTCATCAGCTTGGGTAATAAATTTATCATGGCATCATTCAACCCATTTGCTAGACGTGAAACTCACAGCGCCAGCTCGCTGAATACATACCGCGTCCTTGTACCCCTCACCTGGGCTCTGGTCGTGGTGGTCGGCGGCTACTATTCTGTTCACTCGCCTGACGATACCAAGAAGGGCAAAAAGATCTGGAAGCAGGCCAATAAGCATAACACTCCATTCAGCCAGAACACTACTGTAACTGGCGTTTTCTGGTTAGTTCAATTTTGAATAGCACATCCATGCCGATATTGGATATGGTTATGCTTTGGAATATTTACAGCCTAACACCCTATCCAGGATCTTCCTCCTCCTATCTCAGCTCAGCTATGTCTGGCACCTCTTCTCCAAGAACAGTGTCCTCGTCACGGCAGCTGCCAACGTAGCCACCCACTTTATCCTGAACAATCTCTTCCTCGCCGCTTGGATCCTCCTCTGGACCCGGAACCACTTCTGGGGCGCGGAGATCATCCTCGTCGCTCACCTAATCAACCAGACAGTCACCTACTGGCGCCATCGCGGCCTACCCGCATTCGTGCACCTGCCCGCCATTGCCGGTCCCTATGCCTGGACACTCACTGCGCTATTCTGGAACGGCGCGGTTGCTGTCAACAGCCACAATCTGCCTGGACGTATTGTTGCTAATATCTTTATCTGGTTTATTCTTGTGATTGGACTGTTTGATATTGTCCTTCGAGAGGATTATATCCTTGGGTATTGCTTGAGTTGGTTGACGCTGTGTAAGTTCTTCCTCGTATCTTCACTTTTCTCTAGTGCTTTGCTGATATATATACCCCCAGCACTTGCCCTTAGACAAGTCGCTATCAAGGTCATTGCCCTGCAATGGATCTTTGCCTTTACTGTCTTTGCCGTGTTCTTGGCCGTCTCTCTTTACATCTCCACGACCAAGTACACTGGCCGCGACAGCCTCTTCCGTCGTGTTGCCCACCCCGAGTCGGTGGACCGGGAGAGAGAGCCGCTGCTAAACGAGGGAGTGTGAGCGTGTCGTTATGCCAGCATTTAGGACCCACTGTCATAAGCCTAACCTAACCAGTCGGTCGATGGGCCATATTTTGAGGATCGGACTGGGCGAAGGCCCGAGAACGAGAACAAACAAGAATGAAATTTATGAATGGGGAGATCTGCAAGGCCAGTCTTGTTTTGGAAGAATTACTCACTTTTTTGTGATACCTTAAACGATGTACGGAGTAATCTTCAAATGCACTCTGCAGATGCATCGACCCACTTCGGAGGATGGTCGATATTGAACATTGGAAGACATGGTATTGGATACTATTGAATATCTTGACAAATTTGATGGCATAGGGAATAGAATGGATGACAGAAAATCACATGTATTCTATTTTAATAATCACCTGATTATTGTGTTTCAAGACCTTTCCCCCGTGCTGATTCGTGACATCCAAGTCCCGCGTTGCCCTGACAACCATATGCACCTCCACCTTGTTGATGCAAAGTGACGGATATGAACGGGCTGGACTTGTTGCCTAATCGATTCTTTTTATTCTTCTATTGCCTTGTGTTTCTCTTTATCTTGCTTGTGTGTCGAGCTTTGATATTGATATTTTACTCACATTCTTCCATTTCTCCATTCTCCCATTCCTCGAACCTCAACTATTCATCTGTAGAACCTCACAGGTCCACACCCACTCTTATCTTCGACGGGGATCGACCCTCATTCTCTGATCGATACCCACCTCAGGGACCATACTATGAGGGAGTGAGTTGACAAGAAAAGACACATTCCGAGTTCGATCATGAGCCGCCACCAGCCATCTAATTACGGCGACGCGCCGCCCGCATACCTCAACCTCGACACGGTTTCCTATCTGTCCGATCCCGATTCTCCAACCAATGCTTCGCGTCTCAATGGAGGAACAATGCGCTTGCTACCAAGCGGCGACGGCACAGATGACCTAGTTAGTAGTCATAGGCCTCCTTCGCCTTCGCATTATGACCCAGATTATGATCATACTCCGTATGTATTACACGACTGCCTCCAATACATCCCTGCCTTCACATTCCAGTGGTTACCCTCGCGACGGAACCACGTGTACCACTAGCTCTAACTCCTGCATTAACGTGATGGAGAGGCTGGGAGAACGTTTGTGCCTTGGGGCAATTGCCTGTCAATGGGCATTGTGCTATTAGGCTCGAGCCAACTCCTTCCTGCTGTTTGGTCGATCCTCCTCCCCGTAAACATTCTACATTCGGCAATCCGGTACTCTGTACATTGCTTACCATTTCATCCCCCACTCCACATTGGCCCTCTTCCTGCCAGCTTCAAGGCAAAATGGAACGTCTCCCAAAACCAAGGTCTAACATTAGGGCGTGCAATTCTAGGACCGGACAAGATCGAAGATACGATAATTATTACGAGGTGCCCAGTGTCTCTTCGCCTTCACGTCCACCATCCAGCTTGTCCAGTGGACCCAGTATCCCGCCTCCCACAGGAAGTCTCGCAGATACTTCCGTGTACCCTTCTATTCCCCCGCGCACAGGATCACCAATTCGCCCATGGAGCCCATCACACATTAGACCGCCGTCCGTATCGAGTATTGGATATGAACGCGCTGATCTGAACGGTAGCCCACGGCCGGGTACACCCAGCTCAAGATATGGAGGCAGTCCTCGTCGACCATTGCCTCCTGCGCCTTTGTTCTCTGGACCAAAACCAAAAGTAGATACAAGCATCGACATTGGCGATGCCCATGGTGAAGATCCATTCGGTGGTGATGGCCGCACATTTCACCATACCTCGCGCGGCAGCGTCCGATCATTCATGAGCGAGTCGACAATGTTGGGAGACGAGAAAGATGGCATGTCAAAAGTCGAGCTCGATGATGAAGATAACGATGAATCACACATGATGGATCCCAACCTCCACTATGGCCCAGCGCCTGACAAGCAGGGCCGTCGTGGTGTCCGGTCCACGCAGGTCGCCAAAAAGGAGGTTCAGCTGGTCAACGGCGAGCTTGTTTTGGAGTGCAAAATTCCCACTATTCTTCACAGCTTCTTGCCTCGTCGTGACGAGCGCGAGTTCACACACATGCGATACACCGCTGTCACATCTGATCCGGACGATTACGGCGAACGGGGATATAAGCTTCGACAACAGATTGGTACCACGACTCGCGAGACAGAACTGTTTATTTGTATTACCATGTACAACGAAGACGAGATTGGTTTCACCCGTACCATGCATGGTGTTATGCAGAATATCAGCCACTTCTGCTCGCGGACTAAGTCGCGTACTTGGGGCCGTGATGGATGGAAGAAAATCGTTGTTTGCATTATCGCTGATGGACGTAAGAAGGTCCACCCGCGTACGCTTAATGCATTGGCTGCCCTGGGTGTTTACCAAGAGGGCATCGCGAAGAACATTGTCAACCAGAAGGAAGTTCAGGCACACGTGTACGAGTACACCACACAGGTCTCGCTCGATGATGATCTCAAGTTTAAGGGTGCTGAGAAGGGAATTGTCCCGTGTCAGGTTATCTTCTGTTTGAAAGAACACAACAAGAAGAAGCTGAACTCTCACCGATGGTTCTTCAATGCCTTCGGTCGTGCCCTGCAACCCAACATTTGTATTTTGCTCGATGTTGGAACTCGACCAGAGCCAATGGCGCTCTACCACTTGTGGAAGGCATTCGATCAGGACTCCAATGTTGCCGGCGCTGCTGGAGAGATCAAGGCTGCTAAGGGTAAGAACATGCTTGGTCTGCTCAACCCTCTCGTGGCAAGTCAGAACTTCGAATACAAGATGTCCAATATTCTCGACAAGCCACTGGAATCAGTCTTTGGTTATATTACTGTGTTGCCTGGTGCGCTCAGTGCTTATCGATTCTTTGCCCTTCAAAACGACGCAGATGGCCATGGTCCCCTCAACCAATATTTCAAGGGTGAAACACTTCATGGTCAAGATGCAGATGTTTTCACTGCCAACATGTACCTGGCCGAAGATCGTATTCTTTGCTGGGAGTTGGTTGCCAAGCGGGAAGAGAGATGGGTGTTGAAGTTTGTTAAGAGCGCTGTTGGAGAAACCGATGTGCCGGACACGGTTCCTGAGTTCATCTCCCAGCGCCGAAGATGGCTCAATGGTGCTTTTTTCGCGGCTGTGTATTCGATTTGCAATGCCAAGCAGATCTGGCAGACAGATCATACTTTCGCCCGGAAGGTCTTGCTTCACATCGAGTTCTTTTATCAATTCCTTAATCTGCTGTTTACTTACTTTGGTCTTGTGAGTCTTATTTTCTCTTTTTCTTGGAGCCGTCTACTGACTTTCCACAGGCCAATTTCTACCTCGCTTTCTACTTTATCGCTGGTTCTTTGACTGATGAGAAGCTTGATCCTTTCGGTCACAACATGGGCAAATACATCTTCATTGTGTTGCGTTATGCTTGTATTCTGGTCATGTGTTTACAGTTCATTATTTCGTTGGGTAATCGACCCCAAGGGTGAGTCCACAGTGGTCCGTTATTCTTTGCGACTTAGCTGACATTCCCTTCTAGTGCCAAAAATCTATATCTCTCTGGTATCATTGTGTACGCCATTATCATGTTCTACACGGTCTTCTGCACCCTTTACCTGGTGGTCATAGAGTTACTTGCTCGTGCTGGTGTGGGAGACGAGGACATGGAGGTCGGGGATGGCCTAATGATGAACATCGTGATTTCCATGTTGTCAACCGTCGGCCTCTACTTCTACGCCTCAATCCTCTACCTGGACCCGTGGCACATGATTACCTCTTCCGTTCAATACTTCCTGCTCATGCCTAGTTACATTTGCATCCTCCAAGTCTACGCCTTCTGCAACACCCACGACGTAACCTGGGGAACCAAAGGTGACAACGTGATCCACACCGATCTTGGCGCAGCAAAGACAATTAATGGCTCAACTGTCGTCATTGAAATGCCATCCGAACAACTCGATATTGACTCCGGCTATGACGCTGCCCTCCGCAACCTCCGCGATCGCCTCGAGGTCCCAGAGCCCCCACCATCAGACTCGCAGCTGCAGGAGGATTACTACCGCGCTGTCCGTACTTACATGGTTTCCATCTGGATGGTCGCAAATGTTATCCTCGGCATGGCGGTATCCGAAGTCTACGGCGTTGATTCGGGTGGTACAAACATTTACCTCGCTATCATCTTGTGGTCTGTCACTATCCTCGCTGCTATTCGTGCTATTGGCTCGACTACCTATGCTATTTTGAACGTCGTTCAGAAAATCGTCGAAGGAAAGACGAAGTTCGATGCGGGTAATATGACAAACTTTGCCCCCAGCTCTTTCGGTGGTTCGAGTGCAGGTGCCACCTCTGAGTCTGGGGCGACCTCTGCCCGTCCTGTGCGCTATGGCGGCGGTGCGTCATTCAAGGATAAACTTGCCGAGGCTCGCTGGAGTGCTGGTAGGGCAGTTGGAAAAGCTATGTTCTGGCGCAAGTAGATGACTGATATGATTTCTTTTTGCGGTTTTCTTTTGTTTAGGGATTGCCCTTCTAGGTTGGCTTCCCTTGGTCTTGTGGGGTTCTTTTGATTTGCGCTTTTTTTGAAGATATCAGGTGTTTACTCTGCTTTTTTTCTCTTATGATGGAAATATTCTCATGATAGTGCTATTTTTTGCTTTTTATGCTCGTCGCCCTCCCTTTCCAGGTACCTGGACACATGATGTGTATTGATGGATGTACTTATGCGCTATGTTTTGGGTGATGGAATTAATGCATTGGATGATGATTCGAAATATAACCTGAAAGACAAATTCAGTCCTAAATTTTCAACTTTAACTCACGCTAGTGTCGAAGGTATCTAATTTATCTATTGGTGTAGTTATTACTGGCCAGCTACTGGATCATCAATTTAATCCCGTCCACTTTATTCACACTATATGAAATGAAATATGTATAGATGTACAATACAACCAAGGTCTAGACCTTTTCCTTCATAAGACCCAGCTCTTCTTCGTCTGTGCCCTCACATGGGTACCTCAATTGCACCAGTCGCGCATATCCACGAACGGCAGGATAGCAGATGTACCCAATCGTACTTATCACAAAGCCCATAAATAGCCAAGTAAACGCCCCAAATACAAGTGGCAATTTGGCTGGTTCTTCGCCGAAGAAAGCATCAGGATCATCCGGGACTAACCCACTAACCGACTCAGGCCAATACTCAGGGGGCTCAGTCCTCAACAACTCCGAAACTCCAAGAATTCTACCCTCCGAGTCCAACGCTTGAACGGAGACCCAATCCATAAACCCACGGACGATAAACGAACTCTCGAACCCATTCTTTGCAACCTCCCCAATCTCTCTGTCTATTGCGGTTGCATTCGCCCGTGCAAAGAATCGCCACCACTGCACATCCGTGGCCCGATTCCAGCTAACATGGAATACAGTCGACAAAAATGACCCATTCACACCGTAACATGACGAAACAAGCGTCGGTGGATGTGCTGGCCGGCTATGCCAGGGAAACTTATAAGCTCGGTAGGTACTAAATCGTTCGCTGGCGAAGCTGGCCTCCATGAGGAGCTGACCGTCATGTATGAACTCGCTCATGTACCCGTAGTAGCTCCACGAGACCAGCACGTTTGTATTCGGCAGTGTCTGCATGTTTCCTCGTGAAGGGTTGCTGCCCCCGTCGGGCCGCATGTACCGATTCAGAACTCTGACTTTCATAGCGAGCAGGTCTAGCTCTATGTACATTGCTGGGGAGGTTGGCGCCGTTGTCGAGGAATGAGATGATTATGTGTGTGCTGTTCTGGGATACGAAGCGTGCGCTGTGTTGGCCTGTGAATTGAAAATCCATTTCAAAGTCGTTCTTTGTACCGCCTAGTCGCCAGATTATTTGTCCGTCTTCCCTGGAGACTAGGTAGATCGCGTTTGTATGGCGGGCCGAGATGAGATAGTTTCCGTTTGCACTTTTGTCGACTGAGTTCATGTGCAGATAATCTACGTCTGGAAATGGGTCATTTGGGTTTAGGGTAAACGATTCGTCAAGGGTTATGTGGTCGCCGGAGAACCATTCGAAGAGGTATTTGCTTGTGTTGATATCGAGCTCGATGAATCCGTTTGTTCGGATACGGTCTAGCCGCTCTGGGTAGCCAAAATGGGTTAGAGTCATGTCTTCGTCTTTATGAGTGACGAGGAGGGCGGTGAGTGGTTCTTTTAGGTAGAATTTGTGGTTGTCGATAGATGATCCTGGGGGATTGAGTGGACGGGCTTGTATTCATTGTTGTATATGATAGCGGACCCGTCGCTTTCTCGGTAGGCAAAATTCTCTTGAACAAGCATAGTGAGATAGGGGTTTTCACCGATCATGTCTACCACTTGAAAATCATAGACGTTCTGGTTGTTGAACTCGCATGATCCAGCCCAAACAAGGTCCTTTTTAGTCGTAAGCGGATATATTCGAGGTACAGAAAACATAAGAAATACATACCCCTTTGTAATCAAAAATATAAGGGCTAATCTAGCAAGGCATCCATCGGTTCGTTTTTGGCTCACCCTGATTTAGATAGTAGGGTGCAACGAACCAATAGCCTGGGGCTACTTCCGAGTCAGGCTGATCATAGTAGGTGACATTCCATTTTAGGACCCGGTGCTGAGGGAGCTGGGGGGTAATTGCAAATCAGTACCTTGACATGGATATCCATTTGTGAGACTCACAGTGATGTATGTTACCAGATCATCATCGTTGGATATATCAAGCGCTACCACAGAATAAAGAAAAAGATACCAGAACAATGGTGACATCTCTGTGCGATGTTGGAAGTATGGCTTGATAAAATATAGGCGCTTCATATAGAAATAAGATGAAGTGAAAGTGTAATATACCCAAGGACTGGAGATTTCCTTTTTAAAAGAAGCGATACCATAGAAAACACAAACACGAGTCAGAATTCTGACTTCTTTTTTCTTCTACAATTTCTAATTGCCTCAAATAATTTAACGCCTTTAAAAAAAAGGAACCAGACAAGAAAGTCAAAAATGAAGCCCAAGCACATTCGAGATCTACTGTGTAAGTATGGAGTACATAGAGTCCTAACCTGGGGATTTATTAGCCGCCAGATCAATGACAACACATTGGTACTCCCAAGGTTTAGCGCAAAGCCACAGTCCGAGCTCCGAGGTGTAGCGGTGTAGGGTATTGGCTTGCTGGCTTTGTTGCCCTTTAGATTTCTATATGGCAAATCACCATAGGTGACTCTAAACTAAAAATAATCATTTAAGAACTGTCTTTGTGGAGTGTCTCAGTGACAGGAAAAAATAAACAATAAATCCTATGCTGGTTAGTTCCGACTTAGCCTCTATCCTTAATTAGGCAATCTCTCATATGATTGGTTGAAATAAGATCTATGATTTCCAACTTTGGGAGGTTACCTTCAGCACTTGAGAAGCTTGGCAGCTAGTAGTAAATAAAGACAAGAGTGATGGAATCGTTGGTTTCCAACCCTTGGAGTGTATCTTTTCTGAATCACATCAGGTAGCATGTCCTGGCCCGGGATTCCCAAAGCTTTTCCTCTATTTCCTCGAGATATCAGGCCTTTGTGACTTTCTTTTCAAAAAGTTTCGTGTGCCTCTTTCTGGCAAACAGTGCTTCACTTTCTTTTTTTTTCGCGGATAGAGGGCTTTATTGAACTTCACAATAATGAATGGTTTTTCTAACCATAAAGTCGATTTGATCAGCTGGTTCATGAGTACCTAGGTAGGAAACAGAGATAGAGTGAGAAAAATTAGAAATGGCGATGATTTTGCTAGAGAGAGGCGCGGATCCTAGAGTGAAAGACGTCACTAGTGCGACTCCTCTCCACTACGCTGCACTAGATAGTCATAAGAACTTGGTTAAAATGTTGATCGCAAAAACGGCTGATCTGAACGTTTTGAACACTACAAACAACTCATCGTTTCGTCGTTGTCAGGGCCTATAATTCAGGAGACCGCCAGAGAGAAACGTGATATTTGGTCCTGGATGAGAGAAGGTGTGAATTGCAGAGTCGATCTCCCGAATGAAGTACACAGCAGTGAAATTATCATGATAGGCAATGCCCCCTTTACTTCAAGACATAGGCAAATTCAAATGTTCGGTAGACCTCATTATTGGTAGATGTCTCCAAATAATTCAACAGATAGATCCCATTCTTCGGAAATGATTTCGATGTCTATGATGCTATTCCCAGCAGACTGCCAGTTTTTATTGATATAATGTACTAAATATTCTAAGTAGTCAAGCTCTGCACCAATCAAGATGTTCTTTAGATATAATTCTAGCGAACCTATGTGATTTGACCAACATCATACTATAAATCATCAATAGATTCGAGATACCCGAGGTAAGTCGTAGCTTTCCATTATGGTCTACACGAACGGCGCAACTCAATCTGGAGAAATATGATATTTCCATAATTTTGGTTGTTAGTCACTTGAAATTTGCTAAATTGGCTTGGTATTGGCCCCAAATAGTGCTCCAAAATGCCTGATTTGTTTACCCCGAAGACAATCTCACCCCCGCTTCGGTAAACACGGCATGTCGCATCGGCTCTAGGACCAGGATGATGACTGACTAATATCTTTGAGGGGGTTTCAAATTTTTGTAAATACCCTCGGGTCCTCGCAGACTTGATGATATTTTTTAAACTTATTCAAGGCTGTTTATTCAAGATTGCTAAATATGTGCTCGGAAAAGGGTACAACACCCGTTGATCCTGAGATCACAGATCTAGCGCCCATCACGGAAAATGAGGAATCGCCCGAACCCTCTACCGCTACTGTAAAAAGTAAAGTGCACGCCTGTCTCCAAGTTCTCGGTGCTTTCTTTATATTCTTCAATGTCTGGTCTGTCAACTACCTTCTGAGTTACAATTGAGTATCAAAACTAACGTTCCTCAAGGGGGCTAAATCTTTCATTTGGAACATTCCAAAGCTTCTATGCACTCAACTACATCTCATCATCAACATCATCCGACATCGCTTGGATTGGAACAGTTCAATCATGGCTCCTCATTGTCGGCGGCCTACTATCCGGTCCACTCTTTGACCTGGGATACAACCAGAGCTTGATCTTCGTTGGCAGCATACTGGGAGTAATTGGTATGATGATGCTCAGTCTTGCAGATCAGTACTACGCCATATTCCTAAGCCAGGGAGTCTGCGTGGGCCTCGGATTCGGACTGCTATATGTCCCCGCTATGGCATTGGTCAGCCGTTCTTTCACAACAAGAAGGGCTGTCGCGCTGGGTGTTTCGAGTAGTGGTGCGCCTGTCGGGGGAATTATCTACACTGTCATGTTCAACCAGCTTATACCAAAATTGGGTTTCCCATGGACCGTCCGTCTTATAGCATTCGTGATGCTGGCGCTGTTCATCGCGGCCGCTTTTATGATTTTGTGGCCCCAGAGACATGCAGTGAAGGTTAAACCCACCCAGCGCAGAAGCTTGATTGATTTGCGTGCTGTCAAGGATTTGCCTTTTTGGAGCTTTTCTATTGGGAACTTTTTTCTTTACCTTGGTTATATCACGCCTTTCTATTACATTCCAACTTACGCTGAGACAAGACTGGGCACATCAAGTTCAATGGCCTCTAATATCTTGATGATTTCCCAGGCTGCTTCGGTTACCGGCCGTGTTGGCTTAACTTTATTTGCTCATTACTTCGGTTCAATGCTTGCTTGGATTGTCTGTGGTGTACTTTCGGGCGTTCTATGTATTTGCTGGATCAGCGCAGACAGTGTTGTGCGGTTTATTCTTTTTGCAGCGTTCTATGGTAAGTGAGCCCCTCTTGCCTCGGTTAACGGGGCTCTATTTTGACCCAAATCACAGGTGGTATCTCCGGGGCTTTGATTCCTCTCCCGCCGAGCGTTTTCATTCACGTCTGTCCTGATCCCAAGAGTCTCGGGACTTGGCTTGGAATGGCACAGAGCTTGAGTAGCTTTGCGTCTCTTCTGGGACCACCAATAGCAGGTGCACTCGCTTCAATTGGCTCCCATGGTAGTGCGGATTTGAACTACCTTGGCATTCAGTTGTTTAGTGGGACAGTCATGTGTTTTGGTGCGTTTGAGCTGATATTTTTATGGTATTTGCTATACACAAAGAGGGGAAAAACTGGGTTGTTTTAAAAAATAGAGCTGCTCGTAGTCTACATAAATATAATCAATTAGTTTTTTGTAGAATAGACCCATTGAACTAATATGTGCTTTCTTTTTTTTTCACATCATTTTTCAATATTCCTTGTTATATAGTTCGGAGAATCAACCTATCATGTCTTTACATAACCTTAATGTCACGGGATCTCGGGATTCGCAACAAATCACAGTTGGCGTGAGTCATTAGGCTGATAGCATTCAGATAATAAATAAACATCGAATATGTTGTATATCTCACCTCTCTTTCAATTCTCGAACAATAAGTCCCATGGCATCACTACGCCCAAAAGGCCCACTAGTCCGCTTCGCTCCAGCTCTACTACCAACGAGCCAAGCAATCCCAGGACGAACGATTCTCCTTGAGAAACTATCCCCAAAGCATGCCGATGAACTCTTCGCTGTAACCGGTGGACTTGAACCACCCAGAGAAGCTCTCTGGGACTACATGTTCGATGGGCCGTATTCAGACGCCGAAACCTTCAAAACTAGCATCGCATCGAAATCCACTTCAACAGATCCATTCTTCTACGCAATCATCGACAAGCGCAACTCTCTCCCCACTTTCGGAAAAGCAGTTGGCTATCTCTCTCTGATGCGCATGACTCCGGACCATCTAGGCATCGAAATCGGGAATGTCATGTATTCGGCTGCGCTTCAGCGCACGACTGCCGCGACAGAGGCGATATATCTCCTTGCTCAGCATTCTTTCCATGACCTTGGGTATAGAAGATTGGAGTGGAAATGTCATTCGCTGAATGAGCCCTCAAGGCGCGCGGCTTTGCGGTTGGGATTCTCGTTTGAGGGGGTCTTCCGGCAACATATGATTGTTAAGGGGAGAAATAGAGATACGGCTTGGTTTTCTATTTTGAGGGATGAGTGGGACTCTTCGCTAAAGGCTGCCATGGAGAAATGGCTTGATCCTGGAAATTTTGGGGAGGATGGTGCTCAGATTAGGACACTGCAGGATTTGAGAGCTGAGTTGAGCTGAGATATTGGAATACTCAATCTCACTAATCTATATAAAGCATGTAGAAAAATAAACGGGACTATGTGTATTGATTTAGTGCATTCTAAGGTTCATAAAAGCCCTAGTAAATCGTTCACGGCGCTATTGAAGGTCACCGACAGGGGTAACTGTATGACTCCACCATCCCCACAATTTAGTAGAGCTCAAGGAAATTGGATTAGAAGAACTCGAGCATACTTGCATTCTACGCAAGAAATGAATAGTGCCATGGTTATCAAGGACAAAAATATTATAGATGTCAAAGAACTATGTGATGGCTCTAAATTGTGACAAGCCGTACGTAAAAAGGAATCGGAGATCGACTTGACCGATGTTCTTCGAGATTTCCAAGAGATCTTATCGAGACTATTCATCGGGAGCTCTATGATTGGAGAAAGAGATTTGTTTTTTCCAAAGTTCAACGAATAGATGCAGTCCTGTTCAGCGATCCCGATCCTTTAGCGGGTCTCACGCGCGCTCTCGTTCCTGTATGTACTTCTATACAGTCCTGAAAATGACAAAATGAAGAAACGACACATATTCACAAAGACAATACAACCTATAAATACCTCCTATTGTTCCCGGTAGATCAATTAAATCATCCCCTCCCAATCATTCAATCATTTCCCAACATGTCCACATCAACAATTCCATCGGACCAACCTGCATCCACCAGAGAATACGGCTTCAATGCCAACCAAGGCGTAAACTGGTCTGACTACCTCACCTTCCGGCCAATCTATCCACCCTCCTTCTTCGAAAAAAGTATTCGCCTACCACTCCCAGAAACCCCACTCCGCCTGGTCCCTCGCCCAAGACATCGGCGCCGGCTGCGGAATCGTCTCATCGAGTCTTGCCCCCCGCTTCAACAAAGTGATCGTCTCGGACCCAAACGATGGGTACACTGCGCTCGCTCGAAGACTCCTAGTTGAGGAATCCCACCTGTCGGAATCCAGGTTCCGGTTCCTGAAGGAAAGTGCTGAAAAGAGCTCTGTGGAGTCGGACTCAGTCGACCTGATCATGGCATGTGAGTGTATCCACTGGACGAGGCCAGCAATTGCGATTGGGGAGTTTGTGAGGGAGTTATGTCCCGGTGGGACGCTTGTTGTTACGCATTATAACTATCCGCGCATTGTTGGGAATGAGAGGGCTCAGCGGGCCTGGGGGGCTGTTTGTGCATTTTATGCCGGTGAGGTCGATGATCCGATGCTTGATCATGCGTTGAGGATTTTGAATTCCGGGACTGAAGCTCTCGGGTTCCCTGTGAAGGATTGGAAGAGTGTGAAGAGGTTGTATGTTAATGCTCGAGGGAGTATTGAGGCTTTCAGGATTAACGATCGAGTTGGTGAGAGTCAAGTTCATGACAGAGAGGAGATTGTTTGGGAGGAGGAGGATCCAGATTGGATGGATGAGCAGGATTGTGACTGGTTTAAGGGTTATGCGTCTACTTGGACGACACCGCGTGTATCAGAGTCGGAAATTAATCCGCTTTGGGATGAGATGGAGAGAGCTTTTGAGGGGAAGAAAGTGAAGACTGCTACACCACTTGCTATAGTCTTTGCTACGAAGAGACATAGCTGAAGTGTGAATGTGTGTTAAAAATTAAAAAAAAAAACAATGAAGCAATATATCCCCATCCCCCAAGTCCCTTAGGTCTCTCCTTTGATAATCTCCTCTACTAACTTGGCTGCCGCTAGGGTCTCCTCATCTTTAAACCGCCTCCCAGAAATCTGCAGTCCCACCGATGCACCCTCATACCTCTCTGGATCCTGGTACTTATGCCACTCCCTCTCATCAACCTCATTTTTGGCAACATACTTCTTATCCTGCTCAGTCAACACATCTACTTTAGGATCCACAGTGATTCCAGATGGGAACACTACAGAAGGCAGATCTACCAAGTTCCAAACCGCAGTATAATTCCAATATTGCGACTCGCCCATCACTGCCGCTGCGCCGGGGTATGTCGGCGAGAGAATAAAGTCAACACCGTGACGATTGAGGAGAGCGTGGTACTCGTCTCTATAGACATCGCGCTGATCGTGCAAAACCCATGCCTCAGGGTGAGAAAGAGGCGTGCTCCGGCTATAGGAGAGAGCCCACTCGGTTAGTGGGCGTACTGGCTCGCCTGATTCAGCAAGAACCTCGCGTTGCTTGCTGCCAGCGTCAGGGTAATACAGAGCGGACTGAGCTATGTTAGCGTTATAGAGGGTGTGTCCAGAGTAGGTTCAGCACTTACAATAATTTCCCAGCCATGCTGGTGCTTATACGGCTCCCATTCTACGACTTTCACGCCTGCTGCTACCAGCTTGTTCTTGGCATGTCTCAAAGCCCGAGTGATAGGTGGATGGGGTCGGACGCAGCTAGGAAATGGATTAGCACACTGACAACCGATAACTATTTGGGTCACGACACACCCATCATCCCACATAATAGCCACAGTCATATCCCGCGTTGGAGTAACCATCTTCCATGGCACAGGCATCAGCGAAGTCTCAATATTCCAAGGCTTTTGCTCCAATACAGCTCTCTGGAACAACTCTAGATCCTCAACTGAGCAACTAGCCATCGGGCCCACCACGCCTCGGATTGTCTCTTGGCCTGAAGCAGCGACTTTAATTCCTGTTGCAGGGTTCCGCAATGAGGAAGGACGGAAGCCGTACACACCGCAAAACGCTGCTGGGCAGCGAATTGATCCGCCGATATCAGTTCCAATTCCTACTGGGGCGCATTTAAAGCCCATTGAGGCACCTTCACCTCCGGAGGACCCTCCTGGACTTAGAGTCCGATTGAGTGGGTTCAAGGTTGTGCCAGTGATGTTATTGCTGCAGCACAGGTGCTAGATAGCGTTAGTTATGAGATACAATACTAGTATGAAATTGTGTACATACCATTAAGGACTGGGGTTGGTTAGTCCGAACATGGAAAATTGCGCCGGCTTTGGATAGAAGTTGGAGAAGAAATGAATCTTCCGTGGTGACTTTGTCGACCCTGTTGCTTGTCAGTAGTGTGGTTTGTCGTGGTGGATAGATTCCTACTCACCAAGCGACGTATCCCGTGTTACATGTTCGGTTCTTCATAGATATGTGTTCCTTCACGCTAATTGGTACGCCATGCTGTGGTCGTTTCCTCAGAATCTTGCGTATATGAATTTCAACGGGTATGTATTCAAGCTTACCAGAGGCCCGACCAGTCTCCCTGTGCGTCGATAGTACTCATCATGCTCTTTGGCTCGAGCTATAGCCTCATCGGCCATAAACTCCTTGGCGAAATTGAGCTAACAAACTTGTCAACGCTTGAATCAACAGAGCCGAGTCTCCTAATCTCACCAGTTGGTGGCCTAGTACAGCCCTCTTCAAGAACGCAACCACCACCTCTTCCGCGCTGAGTCTTCCATTGCCCATTTCTGCCACCAGCGCCGTGGCCGACATATCAGTGATAAGGAGCTCGTTCTCATTCAACAGCCCGCTTTGCCGGGGAAGTCAACCACACTCTTCTGCGAGACTGGTGGCAGCCTGTCGACAGGGAGAAGCCATTGCTTAGGGATTGAATTTTTTAAGATATCGCTGCCTTTTTTGGCTTGCTGCTGCCAATCGGAAGTCATATTTAGTGATAGTTGAGATGTGGAATATGTGCGGGGTATACTTCCGGTAGTTTCGGAGGGTAAACGGGGATATGTAAAGGGCAAAACATAGATACAACGCAATCATTTGTGCTACTCCGTCTTCCCCGCATGCAATCTATGTGATTTGCATTGTTATCTCGGAATCGGAATTTGCTTTCCATTTAGATATGCTAAATCTGTGTGAGTGGAGAATTATGCAGCTCGTATTGATTAATGGGTTGCGGAGTAATTCTGTTTGGACTTGACGTATTAATGTTGATAGGTTGTACATTCACCTTTGTATATAGTATATCTTAAATATTGAAAAAAAAAGGAAAGAAAAACTACAAACATTAATGAACTTGAGCTACTTAGTAACATGATCGCCCCAGGGGTCATCT
The DNA here is from genome assembly GCF_028829585.1 of Penicillium vulpinum. Taxonomy (NCBI): domain Eukaryota; kingdom Fungi; phylum Ascomycota; class Eurotiomycetes; order Eurotiales; family Aspergillaceae; genus Penicillium; species Penicillium vulpinum. The sequence goes on from NW_026643242.1 coordinate 3,600,734, forward strand.
TGGTTAGTACCATTGCTATTGGATGACCCTATTCCCATTGACTGTTTGCAGACTGAGCAGTTGTTTGATAGCTGTTCAGCATATAAATACTATGCTCCTGTATGGATTGAATGTCAGAGATCTCTCACTTCTTCCACTCTCTCTCAGAATCCACAACAATTGCTACAGCAGTGCCCCTCCTAGGCCCTGGTATTCTTATTGATCATCGGATGCTCATCACAGCGTCTACGCGTCATAGTCACATTACCCTGTATAGAAATAAAAATTTCCGTTAGAAACATACGGTCACTTGAATTCTTTATTTCTTATTTCTTGAAGACGCAAGAAATCAAGAAGACCTCAACAGTCGCGCACCATGTCAATGCCGTCTGATTTTCAGGACGTAATGCGAAACTTGCTCCTACAAGGGCAGTTCTCTGACATGGAGATTATTTGTCAAGGGATCACTTTCAAACCTCACCGGGCTATTGTTTGCACCCAGTCAAGCTACTTCAATAGCGCAATTTGTGGCGGTTTCAAGGTATAATTGAGCAAAACCTCGGCTGGTTGATTTTGGTTGCTAATTTCCCCCAGGAAACCATTGCAAAAGCCATCAATCTCCCAGAAGATAACCCAGGGACTATTGTGTCTTGTCCTTCCTTTACCTTCGGGAGTATAGCGAGGATGGACACACAGTTCAATATCAACCAAATCCAGAGCTCGCCACGCCTAATCCAGAGGACAAAATGAAGGACACAGAAGATAAGAAAATTGCTCTCAACAACATGGAAGTATTTATCTCGGCTGATAAATTCGGAATCATTCCATTGAAGTCCCTGGCTACCCAAAATTTCTCTCGATGGGCAACTGCAAATTGGAACTCTCCAGTATTTCCGGGTGTCGTTCGGGAAGTCATGACCTCAGTGCCTTCACATGAATTAAGTCGTCGAGAAAGTATTGTCGAAGTTCTCTCGGCGCACATCTTTGATCTTATCGAAAGCCCAGAGATGCTTGATGTCTTGAACTCTTTTGGATGCCTTGGGTCACTGATCATCGCGGCATTAGTCCGGAAGGGACAGGTAAATCATCCCAACGAACATGACATTTTTCGAGGATTAGTTCGGAATCTCAACTCTCGTCACAAATGCAGACATTGTGCAACGTCTTTCAATGTGAGGATAGAAGGCGGGGAGTATCTAAAGGGAGTTTTCCGCTGCGCTAGTTGTAATTCACGACACTGACAAAAGCGTGCCATTGCAAAAGCTGGTTCTATTTATGAGTTATGTATATCTCTACAATAATAGCTCGAAATTATGGTAGTTATCACATGCTCAAAGGCTGAGACTATTGATCTTTATATACTCGATTGACTTCGCAAACACGTCAAATCTAGCGAGGTCGGCTTGGCTTGACGTCAACAAGAATATTGACGCCTAGGAAACACATCGAATAAGAGCAGGTGGATTTTAGTTGGAATAATATGATGAACAAAAAAAAAAGAAGCAAAAAAGAAATCTCTCCCTCGGGGAATCGAACCCCGGTCTCCCGCGCTTATCGGTATTAATGACAAGCGGAAATCATCACCACTAGACCAAGGAAGAAGGTGATCGAGTTACTGCTCGACCATTGGCTGGTTTGATGGAAGAGTGAGCAGTATTGGGCATCATAGCAATGTAACAAATTTATCCACAGCATGTAAACTGTTCGCAGACCGTCCCGCAGATAACCTGGCACCGGGAAGCTCCATCGGAAACCTCAACTTCCTCCAACTCAGGCTGTAGTGTAATTGAATGGATTCCATAGGCATGGAAACATTCGTTGATCACTTGGGCTGTCTTCATAAACTCTTCTACCGAGTTCTCAGACACAACAACATGCACTGAAGCGAGCGTTTTTTGTTGGTTAAGGCGCCAGATGTGGAGTTCGTGAATTGAGCTGACGCCCTTGATCTGGTAATTGTTAGTATGGAATGAAAGAAAATATAATGGCGGTATTACCCTTTCTAAGTCATGTTTGACATCGCACATTTCAACCCCTGTGGGTACGCTCTCTAGTAAAATCATCCCGGCTCGGCGCACTGGATAGTGTTAGCTTCGCTATTTAATTTTCGCCTTCTTCTGTTGGAAAGCACGTACTCAGAGGGAAAGATGACAGAATAATAAGGATGGCAATGAACATGCTCACGCCGGGGTCGGCATAGTATCGGCCGGCGTGGGGTGCAGCGAGCCAGATAACTAGACCAGCGGCCATGACGCCCAAGTTATTGATTGCATCACCGATAACATGGATCGTCACTCCCATCATGCCAAGATCACCGTGGTCGTGGCCACCATGACCATGACTGTGGCCGCCCGAGTCTGCACAGTGATCTTTTTCGAAATGAATATGTTTGTGATCGTCATGCTAAGCTATGTTAGTCGGGCTCGATTAATCGGATTTCTCAACTCTTTGCAGCTTACCTTGGTACTGGGATCATGGCATTGTTCGGCATGAATAGCCGGTGTCTCAATTGTGGATGGTAGACTATGGTCATGACTGTGTTCATGTCCATGTCCATGTTCTGGGTACTGTTAGCGTGATATATATATATAACGACTCCACGACCCCCTACCATGAAGGAAGACCACGCTAATAATATTCAGACCCAATCCAACACAGCCAATGATGAACATCATCTTGGGGTTGTGAACATCTAGATGCACCGTCAGTCATCGCCAATAAAATCAACACTCACCGTCCAGTTTGGGCGATGGTACCCACATTGTAGAGCAATAAACCGCTCAATGGACTGCAAAAATATACTAATACCCAACCCAAATAGAAGAACACCATTGAAAAAGGCACCGAGCAACTGAGCTCGCTGCCAACCAAAAGTAAGCTCCTTGGGCGAGTCACTGCGCTCGGATTTCTACACCTCACATCAGCACAGCCACCACACAACCAAACCACCAAGTACTCTGTACCTTCAATGCAACAAGAGCAATAATAAACCCAACTAAATCATTCAGCTGTGATAAATATTAGCCAATAAAATCTCCAACTCCACATCCAAAAACGCCTACATAGTGGAAAGCATCTGCAATCAGAGCAATAGAGTGTGTATAGAAGCCCACTATCCCGGTATCAGCACATCCATACCAAAAACCACTACCACCAAAACCAAGAAAAAGGGCAACTGACACGAAATCTCAGCCAGAAAGAAACATGTCGATATGCCAATTACAACGCTCAACCGTGTTGAACGTGATAAATGGAGAACCATGATTGCAGTGATCCAATAGTTGAAACAAAATGAAACAAAACAAAATTCCAGGAAAGTAGCTTTTCCTTTACAAAAGGGACATTTTTGGCTGCGAGATCGCGAATACTTCTGCCTTCTAGTGTTAGTTCAGAAAGCAATGGCTGGTCCGATATTCCCGTTGTGTAACTCTTCGCCTTGAAATGTGGCCGGTGGCTCCGGCCGCTATGAGGTATGTGGCGGATGTAGTATGCGGGAGGTTGAGTATTATGGAGAGATTTTGTGATTTGTTAGGTTTAAATGGCTGTCTCAGTAATGGCGGTATGTCATTTCTAATGGTGGTTGGGGTACGGAGTATGCTATCTAGGAAGGGCTGGGGTTAGGTACAAGTATAATCGTCGGAGCTATGCACATAGGCCCAAAGAATCTGCTATAAGTTCTTCCAAGACAGCCTGGAATCTTCCAGGAACAGAATTTCCCCCAGCCCTACAAGAGCTTGTGGATTGGGGTTTGTGCGTTTTGCAGATCAGCCGACGAAGAATGCAGGTTGGCTACCGACGCGGTGTATCACAGAATGTGAGATCCAACTACAGCCTTGAATCCGTAATGGGACTCCTTTTTAAAAAAATTTAAAGAAAGGGATTGGGGCTTAGAAATATGGAATGATTCAACTCCCTTTGGAAGAAAAAAAAAATACGAAGTACAATCTTCATTCATGGTCACATATTCAATTCATTTCACTCACCACCACCAACTCAAGCAGCAATCTGATCAGAAAGTCCATCCAGCTCACGTGCCCAGTTGCGGTGTCGAGAAATATGCCAAATAAACTGCTCAGCCAGACCCTTCGCATCAGGTCCGACCTTGCCAACCTTCAACAATGAAACCGCGTCTCCATGGCCCGTAACAACACCATACGACTCCTTCAGTGGAGAACCACTCTTCGCAACCTCGACCTCAGAAAGCCCGATCTGCCGCTCAATAAACGGCACGGCCTCATTAATACCGGCAATAGCCTTGAGATGAGAGAAAGACTCAGAGATCCAGTGCTTAGCAACGCCATTACTCAACAGTGCCTGAATATGCTTTCCGCCAGGCACGAAGACCGCATCGAACAGTGTCGACCGAACGCCATTGAAGAAGTGGTCGGGAACAACCTTCTGCCCAGACTCGGCAGTTACACCCTGGCGCTGCGCACCGATTGTGAAAACAAACGCGTCGTGCTTGGTAAGCACATCTTTCATCGTGGTATATTGGTTGTAGTCGAAGCCGTCGGCAAGCAGGATGGCGATGCGGCGCGTCGCGATGATGGGTTTCTCTGGCATGAATTCAAGCTGGCTCAGACCCTTGGCTTTAATACCTTTGTTTTCCTTGAGGGCTTTGACAGGTGTCTCGCCGCCCACGTTCGCCGCAACCTTCTTGGCTAGGTCCAGATCGATCGCTGCTAGACGCTCTGTCATGCGCTTGTAGACGATGGGGTCGTCACAGTGGTCTAGTTCGAAGGAGAATGCCTTCGCCACATGCATCTTTTCAACCGGGGAGAGCGAGTTGTAGAATACCTGCGCCTGGTTGAAGTGCTCCTTGAACTTATCTGACAGCGCGCGCTTCTTTGCGCCCTGAGTCTTCTGCGGGTAGCTAACGAAGCCGCCCTGCTCTTGTGTCGCGGGCGGGTTGGCCTCAAACCGGTTCGGCCAGTAGTTCACCTTGCCCTTTGTGATGCGGTGTCTGCCCTGGCCGTCACGGTTGACTAAGCTCATATATGGACATACTGGCCGGTTGATGGGCAGTTCCTCCCAGTTCGGCCCGAGCCGCGAGATCTGCGTGTCGAAGTACGAGAAGTTGCGGCCTTGAAGCAGAGGGTCGTCAGAGAAGTCGATGCCGGGCACGATGTGGCTCGTGCAGAATGCGACCTGCTCGGTCTGAGGGAAGAACTCGTCGATGTTGCGGTTGAGTTCCAGCTCGCCAATGTAGCGGATGGGAACTAGCTCCTCGGGCCAGACCTTCGTAGCGTCGAGTGGGTCGAACTCGAAGCTGTCGGCCTTTTCTTCGGGGATGAGTTGCAAGCCGAACTTCCAGCGTGGGAATTTTCCTGCCTCGATCGCCTCCATTAGGTCTTTCCGGTGGAAGTCGGGATCCTGACCGGCGATCTTCAGCGCCTCGTCCCAGACGAGCGAGTGCACGCCGAGCTCTGGAGTGAAGTGGAACTTGACGAAATGGCGCTTGCCGGCCTTGTTAATCAAGGAATAAGTATTCACGCCGAATCCCTGCATCATCCGGAACGACCGCGGAATAGCTCTATCAGACATGATCTGCCACGAACCGCGTTAGCAACCAGATATCAACTCACACAACCAAAACAGAAAATAGAGACACTAACCCACTGATTCATATGCGTAACCTCCGAATGCAGATACTGGAAATCCCAAAAGTTGTTATGCGCAGACTGAGCCTGCGGCACCTCATTATGCGGCTCAGGCTTTACAGCATGAATAACATCAGGGAACTTGATCGAGTCTTGAATGAAGAAGACAGGAATATTGTTCCCGACAATATCCCAATTGCCCTCGGCGGTATACATCTTGATGGCGAATCCGCGCACGTCACGCACCGTATCCGCACTTCCCTTGCTACCCTGCACGGTCGAGAACCGCAGGAACAGCGGTGTCTCCCGACTGGTATCAGTCAGGACGCCGGCGGTTGTTACGTCCTCGGCGCTCTCGTATAGCTTGAATTTGCCAAAGGCGCCTGTTCCACGCGCGTGCACTACTCGTTCCGGGATGCGTTCATGGTCGAAGCGCATTATCTGTTATCGGTTAGTTAGATTATTCGGATACAGATTGGTGTTTATGTGTGGATGGGTATGGTATGTAGGTACCTTCTCGCGGGCGATTTGGTCTTCCAGGAGTGAGGGCCCGGTTTTCTTTTCGTCTACAACACGGAGCCATTGGTCTGGGTTGGAAACTTTGACGCCATGGTCGGTTGTCATATGCTGCTTGCTGTGGACGTCGACGATGTCCTTCTGTAGATCGGCATGTTTTCCGTCTGCAGTCTTGGAGTTGGGATTTGCTGCCATAGTATATGTGGTTGGTATCAATTAATGATACCGGAATATATATTGATACTAATGAGCAATTCTACCGAAGAAGGAGAAAAAGGAGCAAAGAAGTATGTGTTGGCGTGAATTTCCCACTTTATATAAAAATCAGGGTGATCACTGTGTAATCCCCCAATTGCGATGTTAATGATGTAATTCCCCAGAAGGTTGCATCCATAGGTATCTTTACCAAATGGAATCGCACAATTACAAAGCGGATTAACCAAGTCTTCGAGTCTAGCCAGGGTGAAATAACCGCTTTGCAAGAATGACCATAGTGTGACCTATCCAGGTCCTAACACCTCGGGCACTTTACCGGCCAATGCCGGCAGGGAAAACCTGTAATGGAACAAAGCAGATAACCATTGCCAACCACTGCCAACCACCGTGAATCCCTCGCTTTTCATTCGTGGGGCAGTTTCCTGCAATCCACAAGAGCTATAGCTTGGTAACCTGTGTTGCCCAGGTGTCTGGTTGATCATGACTCCGACTGGCAATACAACCTTGGCACTTGGATGGGCCATGCTGTAAATGACTGATGACGTTAAAACACCTGGATTCGTCTTTATTGGACGTTTCGGATTATTTTTTATGGATGGAGTGTGACGTCACATGGGAAATCATGTCCGAGTGTATTCCGTGTATGGAGTATGTTGTACAATAGGAATATTGTATATCAGAACCTGAGAAGGTTGTAAATATGTACATGTAGAGATAATTCATAATTCCAAAAGCTATGCTATATACATCAAATTCTATGTGCACAGGTATCTCTCTATGGCACAATGTAACGTTTAAAACAAAACTAACAGGGCAAGTAGGATCTACATATTATCCTCACTCCAATGACTCCTCGTCTTCTGCCAAGCGTCACGTTCCTCCTGATTTTGCGTAGGACTGTTTCCAATCCCCAACCCGCGCTCCACCCACTCCTTGCTCCCCATTTCAGAAAGACGGGAAAGTGCACGCGCAAATGCAAACCGCTCCTCGTCACCGCTGAAAATAGACGTGTTCTTTAGCGCCTGCACGGACAAGCCAAGATCATCCATTAGGTTGCGCATTGCGTCGGAGAGATCAGAGTGGTCGCCGTCGCCTTTGAGGGTTTTCTTTACGTCGGTTTCGGAGATGAATAGGTTTGTTAAGGGGACTTCGGTTGTGAGGACTAATTTAGCCTGTTGATGTGGGATATCAGTTAACTGCACGACAAAAAAAAAGGTGAATAGGAGAATGTTGCTCGTTACTCACCCTGCTCTCATATACCGCATCGATAAAGGTAATAAAGCGTCTTGCCAGATCACGCTGGGTATGATTCATACTCGGCACGCCTGTGACAATAAACGCATCGTAATGCCGGACAAGCTCAAGGTAATCGGCGGCGCCCGTGGCCGCCCCGATGAGCTGCTGGAAGGTGAATTGCGCCGTCTTACCACTAGCACAGGGTACCTTGATTTCGCGGCCCCAGACAACCTGCTTTTCTGAGTGCGGGGGATCATTGATAGGGTCGCCCAGGAACTCAAACCACTTGTCTGCGTGTTGCTGTGCCTCCTTGCCCAGCGGGTGGTGGTAGACTGCAGCCGGGGGTCGGGGAATTTTGCGGTAGTCTGTTGGAGAGTTGAGGTTTATGACGCTCAGATCAGTCTTGAGGAGATTGATGCATGGAATGAAGGATTCGCGCTGGATGCCGTTCTTGTACAGGTCGTCTGGATGGCGGTTGGATGTGGTGACAAGGACGACACCATGGGACATGAGGATCTCGAGAAGCCTGTGGTGAATTGTCAGCTAGGGTTTTGAACGGATCTCGTCCCGGGAAAGATCACATACCGTCGCAGGATCATTGCATCGGCTACGTCCGTACACTGGAACTCATCAAAACAAAGCACACCCGCGAGATCGGCAATATCGGCCGCAACCATGGGCAGCGCATCGAAGTCATTTCCATACTTCATCTTCACCACGTGCATGCGCTTATGTACATCTTGCATGAAGTTGTGGAAGTGAATGCGTGTCTTGTTCTTGATATTCGGCGGCAGTGTATCAAAGAACAGATCCATCAACATCGTCTTGCCGCACCCGACATCACCATACATGTACAGTCCCTTCGGAAGGTTCTCGGGGATAGCAGACTTTTGCTTTTTCTTCGCGCCACCGCCGAATAGAGACCCGAAGAAGGACGACTTCTGTTGAGGGTCTAGAGACTGGGGCTCTGGATGAACAACTTTGGGCGGGTTATAATCTTTCAGCGCTTCGAAGAGGTCCTGTAGATTTTGGATAATCCCTATAGAATCGGCGCATGTCAGCTTTGGGAACTGTACGCTGCCGGAGTTGCTTACAACATACCTCTCTGGTACTCGTCATCCCTCAGCCTCCCCTCCTGCACACGCACATCATATTCCCTCATGGGCCCATCTTGCGGCGGAGCGGTGGAGGTCTTTTCGCCGTCCGAGACTGTGGCCAGACCCCGTCCGTTCTGCGGTGATTGAACACCCAGCTGGGTGCGGATCCTCTCTGAAGGCACACATACCAACGGAGATCGAATCGGCCGCCGTAGTGTATCGAGCGCCCTCTGCTCGGTAACATAGGATCTATGAGCGGCGCCCCGCAACGCCGTAGGGCGGAGGCCCCGAGGCGCCCGCAGTGCGCTCGGGAAGCACTCTACGCATAACTTTGCCGATGGGCGGCTCATTGGCGTCCTTCTTCAGAATTTGTGTTTGCGGATGTGCTGCGACGGTGGATTCGAGGTTCAGCGGAGTGGTTGCAATGCGGAGGCGTTAACCGAGGTGTTGTATTGTAGACAAGGATTTGTTTTTCTTCCGGAGAGCGGGTCCTCGTAAGCCTAGGGCCCGGGCTGTAGATAGCGAATTACAACAGGCACAACAATATATATACAATCCCTGCAAGTGGGCTAATAATTAAAAATTCCAGAGGAAAATCTTTAGATTCCGTTCCTAGGGTCGAAGAAAGGACATCCGAGAGTATGACCAAGTCACGTGATTCATCGCCACATTTCTATCTTAAGGCAAGGAATGTTGTTTCAACTTGTATCAATATTTATATTTGGTATAAGAGAGTTATGAAACACCACGGTTGGGCGACTCTCATGTGAAAAAAAAGGCCTCCCCGGTATATGCACGAGAAGTAGGATAAATATGTACACGACATAGAAGCAGACAGACCGGGGTATGATCCTGAACAGGATGAGATGTAGATCTGATGCGAAATTGACGCAGAAATAAAAACAAGAAAGCGCATAATGCGATATCGCAGAGACAAGAAAATCAAGATAAAAGACGCAGAGAGAAAAAGAAACCATGCCGTACATCTCGCATCAGATTCGTTAAATCGCGACCTCGTCCTCATGAACCATGTGGAATCGCTCAAAGAACTGATGACCAGTTTGAAAAAGGAAAGAAAAAAAAACCAAATCAAATCAAATCAAATCAGAGAATAAACATGCGTCATTCAAAAACTCCAATGCACCAACCTTACTCATGGTAAACATTAATATGAGGTTAGAAAATAACCTCATGGGAATCAAGGGCAAGTCTATCGTTGACCGCAACACCAGGAAGGAAATAAGTGCTTTTTATGCGATGCTGACGAAGAGAGTTAGCTTTGTGTTCCGCTGCATGGCATTCTCCAGATCCTGATCGGTATGGAGATCGATATAGGAGCCGGAGGATTCATCACGGTATTGCACAATGATGTCGTCCTGGATCTTCAATCGGTCACATAGCTTGTCCTGGAGGTGCTGCATGCTCACGCCAGATGGGATACGGATCGCAATCAGGTCATCCTGGAAGAACACCTTGACCTTCATCGCGCTGTTGGCCGATGCACCAGAGGCTTGGGTAATGGAGCTGGGTTGGCGGTTCATGGGGGGTGGGCCGCCGTTGACGTAGGGTGTGGGTGCTGGGGCACGCTGCTGGGATGCCCGGTCGTTGGACACATTGATCTGCTGCTGCGAAGACTGACGCGACACACTTTGTTGGGGATCCCCACCGGCAGAGTGCTGAGATCCACCCGAGAACCGGGCGTCCTCACCGAATGCATTGGGGTCGATTTCGAAGTCTCCTTCACGGGGCGAGAAGAGTTCGCACACGAGTTGACAACGTGAAATATGCGGGGGCATCGATAGAAGCTTCTTGATATATTCGTCCAGGTTCTGTCGTCGACCGTTGGAAATCGCATCCGTGACGTGTGTGACGGGACCTGGCATGAAAGGGAGGGTTCGTCCACGGCCACGGCTACCAGCTTCGTCTTCGAATTGGGTCAGAAGGGCGATCTGGAAGTCGTAAAAATCGTGGTAATAACGTGACAACTCCCAGCAGCGACCGTCTTCCATCTTCGCTTCGATGATGTACCAATACTTGTCGTTATCGAAACAGTAGCGTGGAATATAGGCGGAAACGGGGACGAGAAGTTGATGGCTCTGTTGTTGCGACATGGGTACTTGCGACAAAGTTCCCTTGCTGGCGTTACGTTGGTGCTCCTGTTCAAAGCGCATCATTAGTAAAAAAAAAAAAGAAAAAAGAAAAAAAGAAGAAAAAAGAAGAATCGCAAATGGGGGAGCCAGGAAATTTCGCCTACATAAACATTGCCATTTTGACTCATTTGACTCTGATGGCCCATGGACATCTTTTCCATACCCGAGTTGACAGTCATCATGTTGGCACTGTTGCCGCCGTGACCACCCTCGATTTTGCCCAGTGTGATACTGCTGTTCTTGTATTCGGCCGTCATTTTTTTCCACTCCTCAACCTTGGGAACACCAGCGCGTCGCACCGCGTCAAGCGGGTCGGCCACAGCCTGTCCACTCTGCATATCACGCAATTCGATAAAAGAAACGGGAATCAGGCCTGGTCCGCCGAGACGACCGATGGGTTTGGCGACAAACCACTCCGGGTTAGATTGGGCGATGACAATAATGGCCTCACCGGCCTTCGCGTCCAATTCATCGGGTCGTTCGGCCTGAAAATCATACTGGACAATTCCGTAGACCATAGCGCCTTGACCCTTGAGTGCAGACATTCTGAATACGCCGTTCTTGGTGATGGAAGAATCTGGGTGGGAAAGACCGCGGTCGGAGAATCCTGAATCGAGGTCCTTGGACTCGCCGGAACCCCCACTATCCCTCTCGTTTTTGCCGATAACCTCAAAAAAGGAGACGGGCACAAGCCCCCTAGCACTAGGGATCAGCGGATTGCACGCTTCGTACCAATCCGAATCGTCCTCCCTGCTGATGACGTGAAAGAAATCTCCCTTGCTGAATGCCAATTCCTGCGTGTTCCCCTCTGGTTGATAGTCGTAGAGAGCTTTAATTACCTGAAATGCGGTCAGCCACCGCCAAGAGTGAGAGTTGGGAGTGGGACAGGGAGGGGTTAAAGAGGCGAATATTCTCCAAACTCAAGGGAAACATCTCTCTTTTCTTTTCTCACTTTTTTAGGGGGTAAAATCGCAATAGCAGATTTAGGTGTAATAGAGATAGAATGTTTGTGATCTTTCTCCCCCTTTAGGGATCTTCTAAAGGCCTATATGGATTAATTTACCAAATACTCCTTCAAGGGGGAGAACTCACCTTCATAGTAAGAAGAGTAAAAACCAAAAAAAAGGAAGAGATGGCAAAGAGGGAAAACCTTTGAAAAGGACGGGAGGAGTAAAGTGTTCTTTTTTAGCATTACCTATATACCTGGAGTAATCTCTGTATTGCGGTTCCAACCAAGCGGCTTGGATGATTGTTAGGGCCCGCTTTTTACTTTTTTGGGGTTCCTTAATAGATGTTAATGTTAGCATTTTATACTATTTTAAGTACAGAGTATACAATCTATAATTTATATATGTACATATGTATATATATATATATATGTTTGTATATAAGATATATACGGAGTAAATATGTATATATAACAATGAACCTAAGATTGTATTGTCAATACAGTCATTTCTGGAACCTTGGAACCTTGAAAATATTCCCTTCGAACAAAGCACTTTGTAATATATATAGTTATGTATGTACATTTATGTATCACCTACACAGAGTACATAGTTATAGAATATACCTAATACACATGTACAATATTGAAACAATCTATACACATTTATATGTAAATTTAAATCTCCGTTAATGTCGAAGTCTTTTTGCCATCTGACATAAGGTCCCAGATCAAGATTACCCGTGGACACGTATTATTGGGCACATGATACATAAGCTAGTGCAACGGAATCACACCCAGATTCAATATGATTTGGGTCTTACATATTAAATTGATATCTACATCTACTATTAGGTACATGATTATACATTATGTTTTATAAGACAAAAGGTACACAGAAGGTACACAGAAGGTACACAGAAGCGAAAAAAGAAGGAAAAGAAGGAATCGTTGCCTTTCTCTCCACTACCATGGTTCATATAGATTTTAACGTCTCAGAGAGGTCCTTCTTTTAGTGATATTTCAGAGAAATTACAAGTAATTCAAATAATACTAGTACAATATATACTATATGTAGATGTATGTCCACGGGTAGGTGCTATATAGTAGTATATATAATACATGTAGACTCGATCAACAAAGAAAAATACGTATCAAAAACAAAGTGTCTAGATTGGTCAAAACAAAAATCACATGCCATCATTAACCAGCCTCGACGCTACCATACAAGATCTAGACTCATTGTGATTATTGTGGCTTAGTGTAAATGCGTAGGGAGTAATAAAGATCTAAGAGGGATGTTACAAAGGGAAAATATAAGGAAAAAAAAAAAGAAAATGCCTAACCTGAATGTGATTCAAAGTCACACGCTCTGCCAATTGACCTAGCTGGGCCGGACTATTAATATTTTGGTCTTCAGGTGCTTTTGTCTATTCATCTGTTTAAAAATTCACATAAATTTCATATATAAACTGCAGTATTTTAGGCACACCAGAGACAAGATAGTAAATATATACACGTAAATTAAATAATTGTTTAGCTTTTGTTTTGCTTTTTATATCTTCAGGCTTATAGATCACTTCTATAGTCATATGCTGCGTTACAAACTACCCACGTTTTGCCCACTACTGATAGAACCACAAACACAAAGACAAAAGATACGGCCCCTCCCGACAGGAAGAGTAAAGATCTTTCTTGCTGCTGGTGTGGAATGCCAACATATGGAGAAAAGACACAACCTTGCTGGTGTGAAGCTTTACAGGCATTACTTTGCCAGCAGTGCTCCATTGTCCTTAACCACTTGCACTATCTGCCCACATACACCTCCCAGATAGAGCATTTGAACATTTTCTGCGGATTTTGTGGATCGCTCTATGACCCTGACTAGAAATGGGCACGTGGCACTGTTACCCTCATATAGCGGTCGATGCTGTACGGGGATCAACGAAGGTGCCGAAAGACCCAAGACCGCAGGGCACGCAAGGCCCCAGCAAGGCCACAAATTCAAAACTCAAATGGGAGAGAAGCTCACGACGACGAAAGATTTGAAGCGGTATTTCAAAGACAAGTTTGGCATTGATACCAGTAGGGAAGGCCTGAAGGATATGAGGACGAAAAAAAGACTCCATGGTGGCTGAGCTTTAACTTCAGGGCTGCGCACGATAGTCTTTGGTGTTTGTAAGGTGATGGTGTTGAATTATTACAATTTGAATTGAATATTGCACGTTACCAAAAAAGAAGATGTAAGGTATATGATTGAAAAATTAAAAGGCTCTTGAAGTTAACTAGCGAATACAATAGCCTGTTGCAGAGGCCCGGATCACAGAGTGAATCAGTCACCTCTCTTTCCATGTATACATATGTAGTCAAGGCAGAACTCTGTATATGGAATAAATACTGGATAGATTGGATGTAGGTATTTACTAGTCAATGTGCAATCGCCTGTCTCCATCAGATCAAGTCAAAAGAGCACATTTTTGGTCCTTTGCTGCTCCCAAAAAATAACAATCGATCAACTCCAGAATCAGACGCCGCCGGGGGGTATTAGTATCGTCGTAATTCCGTTGGCAATCCTGTGAAAAAAGAAATCCGGGGGATGATGTCAAGGAGAACGAGAACGAAAAGGCAATGAAGTAAAAAAAAAAAAGTTAACAACCCTCGAAAGGCTATGTTGTATCCATGTGTGTGAACGTATGTGGAACGCCTGCCGCTTTTTGAAAATACGCCAAAAAAAGACAAGAAAATGGGGTCGACTGAGATCCAATGGTTTATGATCCTTGGCGCAAGAAAAAAGATGGACAAATAGGAACTTGGTTAGATCTGGCCTTTGATATCGACGACACGGTGGGCGGCTGCTTTGGCTTGATCGAACAACGAGCCTGCTTTTCCAGTCAACAGCCTCACAGCCCCGTTCTTCTCCTCCAACAGTTCTTCGGAGGAGTGATCTAGAACAAAACGTGCGGTCTGCTCATCGGACTCGAAGCCAAGCTCTTCTGTGATAAATCGGATGTTGACATCTGGTTTATATCTACAATAAAAGGTCAGTTAGAGTGTTCAAACAGAAGGGAAATCAAGGAAGAAATAGACTCACGCTCTACACATGGTGGCGAGAGCACTCAATCGCTCACGATCGACAAACATGTCCATGAGATAGGCGCCCATATTCGGCGTATCGAGGTACAGCTGGAAGAAACGATGGTAGTTCCCGAGTGCAAGGGCAGAGCGGACATCCAGGGCATGCTTCACGGCCACATCTTTCTTATCTTCTGCAGTCACATCGGCTAGTGCGTCGTTCATCGCCGTCCAGTTCCGTGTGTAAATGAAATAGAGAATACGATAGGCCTTAAATTCCGTCGGGTGTCCTCCCAGCTGCTGCGCATACAGCACTCGTAGCTGGGTCTGGCACTGGTTGTACTCACCAAGATCCCCTTTTTCCAAGGCGATGCGGGCGTGGATTTCGTAGACAACGACAGTGAATTCATTTCGGATGCGCTGAACCGTTAGGTCTTGACGCAAAGACTTGAACTGGTCGCAGATGTAACCGTAGTTGCCATCGTGCTTCCATTTTCTCTTCAATAGATCCAGGGCCTTTTGCAAAACTGGCAGAGGGCGAACGCTGTCCGGGTTGGGGGCAGAGGTCAATCGGAAGTAGTTCTTCTCCAATGTTTGGCATCGCCCGACAACGGGGCCTTGATCCGCGTCGGCAGCACGCATCGGCGATCCTGCAGGAGAAGAGGGAGAGTTCCCGCTGCCTCCAACTCCCTCAAAGCGCTTCCTCCTCATTTCCAAATTAGCCTTGGACTTACTAGACTGGTCCAGTGTTATGCGTGGTTTTTTCTCTGTGGTAGGGTGAGTAACTCGATCTTCAAAACGATTGCGGTTAGCTTTTCTCCATGGTGGCGATCCCGTGTCCGAATGATGGCCATCAGTTGACTTTCGCTTCCGTGTGGCATCCCCCGGAGAAGCTGGATGACTAGATGCCCAGTTTGAAGAGCTGGGGTTGGCCAGGATTTTGTTGCGTTCATTTTGCACCATAGTTTGAGGCAAAGGTAGCCTTTCCCAGTCGATCAATCCCAACTTGTCATTCTGGGCCGCGTCCGTAATGACGTCTCTCAGCTTCTCCTGCATTTCAGGAATGCTCACGCTTGCAACCTGGTTTTCGGGAGCAAAGCAGCGTTGCACATACGAGCGTACAGGTGGTGGGAACTCCACTCGTGGCCGGGTTTCTGCATCCGGTGATGCCGACTGAATGGGCTGGTGAGAGACGGTTCCATTCGTTGGCTTGGTATGATGGGCGAGGCTACGACGCGCTTGGACTGGAGTGTATGCTGGACCTGCTGTCAGGTTGTTAGCCTCCTGATACGAGACTAACCAGACTCGGTTCGAATTATTTATCTTACCAGCCGGAGGAAATGCACTAGACATTGTGCCTGGGGCGGTAGAGCGCCAAGGTGGTACGCTGGAACTCATCGTAGATGCAATATTTGGGAAAAAAAAAACAAAGAAACAAGATGAAAGGAAGTAAAGAGCTACGAAGGGGCAAGACTCGAGGAACAGCTAGAAGAATCAAGTTTTGATCTCTGTTCTCCGCTGATACCGATTTTGAGATGAGAGAAGAGACGAACGTTTATTTTCAAGATGAGATGATCACGAGCCGGGGGAGAGTGAGAGTGAAGTCCACACAGACTCGACCCGTGACGGTGAGATACTCGCTTACTCACCGGACCTTTGTTTATCCGAACATCCGGCCTTATCAGGTTATCGCAATCGCCTTGGCTTGAAGTGACGGATGCTCTCTCTCCTCTTATGGATCTCCTTGATGCTGGGAGCTGGTTGAATCTACTAGATGTTCTTCAAGTCGCTGGATCTGACTACTGCACTCAGACCCTTGCTGTTACCCGATGAAATCCTTCTCTTTGTCCAGGACGCGGTTGGGTTATATGAAGGGTAAGTAGCTCATGATGATGCTCCTGATGCGGGGTGCTGATTACGGCAAAGGAAATACAAAATCCAGAATTATCAAAATGGCCATGCCTATCTTACATCACACAGAGTGTGCTATGTTGCTGCTGAGAACCCGCGGAAATACTCGGTGGCCATTGATCTGAAGGAGCTCGATCGAGTGGAGTCTCAGGTGCGACATGCATGCATCTTGGTTTCAAGGCTTTTACTCCTGGCCAATCACTAACAAATTGATGGATTCAAGGCTGGCTTCCTGAAGTCATCTCCGAAGGTCACCATATACCCCAAACCACAGAAGAAGAAGACCGATAAGACGAGGAGCGCAACAGCTAGCCCGGCTACAACCCAACAATCGGCCCTCCATCCAACGCAGTCACTTTCTCATCTTCCACAAACGAACCTCCCACAGAGCTTACCATCTCCAAAGCCAATCAATGCCACTTGGATATGTCCTATATGCACATTCTCTAACCCAGTTCCGTCCAATTTCGATCCCGCTACCGCTAGTGCGGCTACAAATTTACCTCCTTGTCTAGCATGTGGCATCAAACCACCATTTACGACCGTTCTTAAAGCAGCGATAAGTGCTGTAACAAATCGAGAGTCTCCATTGCCAAGTTTAGCTGGATCACCAAGTATTGCCCAAGATACAGGTCAACCAAATGTCAATTCATCTGTATCGTCTTTTGGGCCCGGAGGAACTGTCTCTTGCCCGCGATGTACCTTTGTGAACCACCCATCTCTCGTGGAATGCGAGATTTGTGGAGCGCCTCTATCGGCTGGCTCCTTAGCGAACCCTAACCGTGTGGACTCTCCTGCGCCGTTATTTGAGCAATCGCACATCGCGAACACCGAAGTTAGTGAGAGCATTAAACTTTCATTCCGTGCAGGTGGAGACAAGACATTCTATGAAAGACTTAAGGGGGCTTTGGTTCAAAGAAAATGGCTCTTACAAAATGCACCCCCAGTGCCTTCGCCGTCGCAAGGCGCCTCCTCACCGGGCGTACCTTTCCCTGCCACTACTGTTGAAAGTCCTCTTTCCCCAGCACCACGACCTTCCGGGGTTGGTATCGCGGGATTAGAACGCCGAGGGTTGGAAGCCCGGAGGAAGAACGAACTGGTCATAGGGAACGCCTTTGAAGATCTGGAGGCTTTAATGGCCTCTGCCAAGCAGATTGTTGCGCTGGCCGAAACTCTGGCGCGTGAGTCTGGCATGAGTACCAATGAAGGCTCTCCAGAAACTAGCGCGGTGCTATCTGAGTCTGCTGCTGCTTTGGGGATGGTGACAACCAAAGACATGCTCAGCTCCGGATCTGAAAGTCTGTATTTATCAGAACTTGCGCGCGACCTAGCCGAGTATCTCACTGATGACCGAAAAGGCATCTTGCAGCGGGAAGGCGGGATTATGAGTCTAATTGATCTTTGGGCTGTCTTCAACCGGTCTCGCAATGGAGTAGAATTGGCCAGTCCTTCAGATTTCCAGAAAGCAGCAGAACTGTGGGAGAAGCTTAAGTTGCCGGTTCGTCTACGGCGATTCAAAAGTGGCCTTCTTGTTGTGCAGCGATATGACTGGAGCGACGAAAAGACCATCGAAAAACTTCAGGCGTGGATGGAGGAGCTCCGGCGAGTTCCACCCGACGATCCTGTTATCTGGGATTGGACCCTCTTCGGTCGGGCCATTACTGCCCAGGAAGCTGCACATCGGTTCAAGTGGAGCGTCGGGGTGGCTGCTGAAGAGCTGGAGATGGCCGAAGACCGGGGGGTTCTCTGTCGAGAAGAAGGAATTGAGGGTCTGCGCTTCTGGCGCAATTATATTTCATCCTCTGAGTATGATGATCTCTCCCGCCTTATTATTTGAGGCGGTGTGAGGCCATAGAAATGTATATACAAAGTTGCATACGCCCTCGGCTAATATAGGGGGCAGTGATCCTGCCTACGTCGAGCATAATGAAATGACGCATAGAACATATTTAGAGTCAGAGTACGAGGCTAAGGACCTTTTGCCGCCCACATTAGTTATGACCTCAGGCCCCGGGGAATTGGTGATCTTAGCTAAGATCCATCCATCCGTGGATATGTAGGTAGGCTTTTGATGCGCCAAGAGCAAATAATATTGCCAAGAGCACTAGATGCCCTATATAAATGTTGCCACTGCATACCAGAGCTATAATTATCATGTTTCTACCTGCATACATATGTCGATGTCACATACCTTCTCATCGGGTTTCTCGGAGGCTTGGGCCGTAGTCTCACATCGTGGCCAATGAAGAAAGAAGCTCGTAACTTTGCGTTCCTCTCTCGATCTGGCGCTGACCCAGAGCAAGCTTCTCTGCTTGTCAATGAATTGAAAGCCGCTGGCGCCAACGTTCAGGTGTTTCGGGGAGATGCTGGTATGAAGTCCGATATTGAAGAGGTCATCAATTCTGTACCTGGCGACCGGCCTATCAGGGTAGTGCTGAATGCTGCTACGGTACTGCGGGTAAGCTATTCCTTGACTGTATCACTTAGACTGATGAATAACTGACGCACCCACTCTCACGGGATGGATTATTCCACAATATGTCGTATGAGAACTGGAAAACATCCATATATCCGAAGGTCACCGGCGCAAAGAACCTGCATGAAGTCCTTTCCCATCTTCTCCTAGATTTCTTCGTGACAACAAGATCAGTTTCTGGGGTATTGGGAACACCGGGACAAAGCAACTATGCTGTGAGAAACGGCTATCTCGATGCTATTGCACGGTACCGTCGCTTCCACCGGCAAAATTCAGTCTCGAGCATTCTTCCAATGATCCTCGGAGTCGGGGTGATCGCAGAAAACAACAAGCTCGAGGGGTCACTCCGATGCAAGGGAGTGTATGGCATTGACGAAGAAGTCTCCACGGCTTTGAGATTGCGATCATTGAACAGGTTCGAGAGTTCCGACCACATTGTTGTTGGATTGGATCCAATGGAGCTCACTAAAGCAACACAGGAAGCAGGTGACGTCGACAGTTTTTGGGCCCCGGATGTGCGATTCAACCACACTGTTTGGGCTACAAAATCCCAAAGTGAGAATGTGTCTGCTGGAGGCGGGAGTCCATGTATCCTGTCCTTGCTGCAAGATTTCGAATCTATCGAGGCGGTTCAGGCTATGCGTGAGCACTTTATTGCGAAGCTTTCCCGCATGTTGATGCTTGACATGGACGAGTTTGGAGAAGAGAGCCGGTGTATTGCAATCTATGGAGTAGATAGTATTATTGGTGCTGAGTTGCGAAATTGGACCTTCAAGGAGCTGCTGGGTCTCGATATTTCTTTCCAGCAGCTGTTGGGTCCAAATTTGACAATCATCAAGTTTGTAGAGCATGGGCTTACAAGGGTGATATAGAGGGGACAGTACTGTGTTGGGCAAAAAAAAGTGCTAGAGAAAAGGAAGTGTTGAGGAAAATATCTGCCAATGACAGCAGGTAACATGTTGTGTGTGCTACGTGTGTGCACTACGAGGGAAGTGCCTAAGATCTTCCATTACTTGACTGTTCTGATTAAATCTGTCGTTGTCGCCTTTATAACCTCTTTTTTCTTTTTAGATGTTGCCAAGATAATGCAGTTTGTACTTTGTATTTCTAGATTCTTCACTTTTAGCATAGACAAAATATCATGTTAGATATAAAAGCAGTGCCATGACCTAACCCTTTTCTCTTTCCATTTACTCTTTCTTTCCTTTACTCTTCTTCATATTATATATACTGACCTTCACTTCCCTAGACTTATGTCTTCTCTGTTGCTTTAATCCTGCAGGTGGACCTCCTGAGCCTAGAAGTCAAATTTAGCCTTGGAAAGTACTGAGGTAATTAGTATTCACTTGTAGTTTTATGATTAACAGGATACTAACATGTTCTCTAGTAGTGGAAGTAAAGTTACAATCTTGATCCTAATCGAATACTTAAGCATCAGATCTCCTATAGTGGCAAAAATTGCAACAAAGTTGGAACATACTGCCTGTACCAAAACGCCAAGATTTGGACAAAGTAAGTCTAAGCCTTGTCAATTTTATTGCAGGACATGCTATGGGAAAATGCATTACGAGTCCAATCACAAAGACGAGAAGCCAATACGTCGAAATCCTTGCTGCAGTGCCCATCTGTCCTTCCCCCTCGATTGAACAACAACCAACAGCCAATACTTGTGAGCATTAAACATGGCCCGGCAGCCAGAACAGTCAAGCACCTCAATGAGCTGGCTGGCTGGCTACTCAAAGATGGGATTCTCAAAGTTCGTTTGTAGAATGTTACCCCGGGCTGGAAATGGGATCATTCCTTGCCACTGTGATCAATTCTCTCTATACACTATTTTTTTCATGAAGCAGCTACTATTGCTGGCCCTTATACATGATGTGAATCTGCACCTAGGAGACAACATAGAGATCCAGCATGCGTATGACCCCAGAATGCAAATCTACATATAAATTTTTCTCAATAGAACTGACATCCACACCTGCAGACACTTATCTCTGTTGTTTTCGGGGTATATCCTGATCCATCAAGAGATAATAAGCAAAAATACGCTCTCTTATTTGCTCTCCACCTATTTTCCTCACGGCAATATGACAGGTCAATGTGTCTCATTAAGTCCCCTACGACCCAGCTAACCTCTAGACAGATCAAAATCCTACGTAGAATGGTCTGGGGGCAAAGGGGCTGGATTGGAACTGTCTTGTTCACGTGCCAAAAACCAGGCCACGACACTTTGAGGCCTATGATATGGGGTTCTTTGATCATTATCTTTTGTTCTTCTCTCTCCCGGTCTCCATATATCATACTGATACTGAAATTTTCATCTTATATTGTATGCTGTGAGGAGACAAGTTATGCTGTTTGATCAAGACAAAACATCCTTCAAGGAGCTCTTGGTAAAAAAAAAAGCTGGTTTAACTTAAAATATTGGGATATCAACAGGTTCGCAGCTACAGGTGACGCCCCAGGCTCTCATTGAATTACAACCTAGTCTCTACTCATCCTGTTCATCAAACAATTATAATATATACTTGGTTTTATTCCGTATCTCGATCTAGTTCAAAGCACTTTGATATCCCGCAAGACAAAAATGACAGTAGATAGGATACATGAGTTTGCATGGGGAAAAACAAAAAGAAATAAAGACCCATCAAACTCGCGTGACAATCTCATATTCTAGAACTCAATACCAATGACTGACTTGCAATAATCGCATGATGGAAACCAAAAACCGCGATCGGTGCAATCTATTCTCGACGTCGATCTGACTCAAAAACAGTGAACCCATCAATCCCACGCCCATCCTTTCCGCCGGTGCGGAAGAACTCGGTCATGACCCCGATAGTATAACACGTCACTACAGTAGCTGTACCTGCAATAAGAATTCTGCGGCCTGCTTTACGAACCGAAGACTCGGAGTTTGTGGTTGGTTCGGGCTCGGAGCTAGGGGAACTGGGTTCTGATGGAGGCTAAGTCGGCCTGTTAGGAAGCCACCTGAATAGACAGTTTTACTGCCTACTCACCTCAGTGGTGGGTTGCCAGGGAGTCCCGGCGTATATAGCGGCAGTTTCCATTGGGTCGTGGCGAAGATGTTTGGCAATCTTGGCCTGAATTGCTAATTGTTGGTCTGTTGCAGCATTTGAGAGGGGGTGATGATGGGTGCTTTGAGACTTTCGGAAGACAAGAATGTTTCCCCCTCCAGTTGCAATTTTATACCCGCCTTCTTGCATTTTCTCAAAATAGGGCAGGAATTTGGCAGGGTTGTGCAGTCGAGAAAGAATTTCACTTGGCCTACTATCTTCGTCGATACCGAAGAATGAATCTGCTTGTGCGGTCGTGACTTGAGATGTCGACACATCTAAAGCAAAAATATGGAATTTGGGGGAACTCTTTTGGGAGGGTACTTGTTGTTCTTCTTTTTCAGTGGCCAAGTTTTGGCTTTGGGGAATAAAGTCACCAATGCGGCCTTTGGAAGCATCGAAATCCAGCGGATTTGCTTGCAACTTTGATTCCAAAGGAGTGTAACAAAATCGAATGTCCCTATTATCTAAGACGCCCGGGTCCTCGTTGTAATTGGGACCCTTGGTACTAGCCATCTCAGAAATGAGTTTCACCTCTAGTTCATTTCCGGGTGTACAGTCGACAACACTATTAGCTATCTTAAATGTATCAAGGCTGGCAGGTACTTCTGGCTGTAATTGCTTTTCCTCAATCGAAGCTGGGCTGCAGACAAATATGGCCTCCAGTTCGCTCCCAGGAGGACAATCAAAAGAGGTCTGGGCTCCTGATTGGGTACTGTTCTGGCTAATCGACTCTGATAGAATCTGTGCTTGAATCTCACTTTGAATTTCACTACCTGGAGAGCACTCAACGCTTTCTTGAGTGCCCATCATGGCGGTTGTGGTGGTCGTTAGATGAACAGGATCGCTGGATTCAAGACTGAGACTAGTAAGCTCAGAAGAAAGCCTTGCATCTAGCTCATTTCCTGGTGAGCAATCAATTGAGATGCTTATTTGCTTATTCGGGGTTTGTGTCTCCAACCCAGACAGGTAACTATTGGCAGAGCGGCTGGCGGGATCAGATATGAACTTGGCCTCTAGCTCACTTCCTGGAGAGCATTCCACGTTGTCGCCTACAGTCAACCCGGCATCCAAGTTCGGTTTATTGGTGTTTCCGCTGAGATTGAATGTGTCCGGCTGAGGCTGCACAGAAGGAATAGATTCAGAAACAAACAAAGTTTCCAATTCACTTCCAGGAGAGTAATCGATGTTTACATAAGGCCTTCGTTCGGTCTCCTGAGGAGCCTGGGCCCTGCCCTGTGCATCCTGAGATTTGGAAGTAGAGGTAAAGAGTCCATCAAGTTCACTGCCTGGAGGACAATCAACTGTTGGTTGTGAGATCAAGTGTGCTTGGGGAGTCAATCCCTTGTTTTCAGGCTGAAGTTGTCCATCTTCGGCCAAACTGGGGCTGTAGGCGAATTTTGCCTTGACTTCATTGCCTGGGGGGTAGTTAACCACTTTATGAGAGTTGATTTCTGGTTCTGCGTTGCTGAATTTGGGTGCAATGAATGATGTTATTGGCACCATGTGTCCACTGATAGGGTCGTACTGGAGTCCAACATGATTGTCCTCACTTTTCGTTTGTCGTTTGTCTATTCTCGGTCTAACATTGGGGGATCTTTTCATACTAGGGAGAGACTGAAGAAAACTCTCCAACAAAGTGTCGTTCTTGTCGAACTTGTCGAACTTCTCAAAGGGGTCAAATCGGCGCCCAAACACAGCTCTGTAAGGGTCTGCTTCTATATATTTTCTCAGAAACTCTATTCGTTCGTGCATCTGCCCCGAATCCGAATCCCAGAGTCTGCTCTCTCGTTCACCCAGGAGGTTAGAGGAACTTGACTGAGAAAGCCAAGCTGTCCGGCTCCAGCTTGAGTGTGTATCGTTGGGGGTAGGATTACTGTCATGGCGAATTTCGGGCTTTCGCCGGTGGTATAGAAGGTATCGCCGATATTTGTCGAAATTTCGTGAGATACGGTCTGCTCTGTCTCCATGGGCGTTTCGTGCACATCGCCATATACTCCGTTCTGAGGTATTTGTGGCCACCAATTGGGAAGATGTCGGGCGAATGACTCGAGGCCCCGAATTTCTGATTGACATTGCAGCCAAGTAGCTCATGATGAATCCTCGAGCTTGTATGAGAAAACTCAAGTTTTTGTTTATTCCAGGCAATTTATTCTAGCACTATTGAAGGTCTAGTAATTCTCACAGTAATCAATAACTCCCCGTTGTCGATCGGATCCACTTACGGGGGTATAGTGATGAGAGTACTGATTCTGGCCGAGTTTATCCCGCAGAGGGCTTTCAACTCAAAAATAATTGGAATAGATGTGACAGGAATATTTATTTCTGATCTTCTCAGTCACAATAGAAGAAGAAATGAAGAGGAACGAGAAAGAAAGATAAAATAAAGGCAGAAGGACCAGAGGACTCCGGATCAGCATCAAGTGATACAGCCAATCAGATGACTACAGCTTAGTTTCCCCGCAAAATTATGTCAGCAATATTGACGTCATACTTAAATATCGTCGTCAGTGCTGTTCTCTGTTAATTTGCCTGAATACAAGATACAAGAGGAGAAGAACTACTTGATACATATGTAGGATAAAATAAGATAATATTTCAATGTTCAGCTCGGCGATGCAAGGGTAGCAGAGTGATATGTCTCGCTCGTCAAGCAACAACATCAAGCCCAGACAACGCATGGCTCACACCCCCAGGCAAAATCCACAAAAGCGTAGAAGTCAAACACAAGAAGGATCCAACAAGAAAAGACCAAACTGACTGCATCTCTCTATTCCAATGTCAACGTGAAGATCGTCTCAGCTGCGATGCAGTGATTTTCTTCGCCTCTTGTTCCTTCTTAGCCTCCGCAGTAATCGCGTCAGGTCCCCGCCTACCTTAACAATGGTCTTGACCCTCTCCAATCGGGAATCTTAGTATGACTGCATTGCATCACTGATCTCAATACTGGTGGGCTTTTTGTTTGGATGTCGACTAAGCAGCTCGTGCAGGTTGTTTGTAATAGCAACGACGTCTCATAGCTGTGCAGTCGGCCAGGGCGGAGTTTGGGGTTACCTTAGATAATCAGACATGAATAACATGAAGGCTCTAACTTAAAAACAAGAGACTTGTACACAGCATAGAGCCAGTGGTCGATGCTCTGGATTGCGGCTTCATATGTTGGCTGGGATAGTTGCTGGTGCAGCATATCTATTTACCGTGATCACCACTCTCAAGGCAAACGATGCAGAGGCAAAATTCATCCCATTCTTTATTCTAGCCTGGAAGAGACTGGCTGCGGCAAATACAATGCCTCTCTCGTGGACTGGCCACGGCGTTAATAGCACCAGCACATTCGGGTTCGCTTATCTTCCGGGGCTGGATAAGTCAACGGAGACCCTGGAGCAATATTTTAACTAGCTTGTGGTAAGCACGGGTTGTGTTGTCTTTGTTCGCATTCTTCTATCCATGGCGAGAGGAAACAAAGTTGGGTTGGACCTCGCGCTATCTCGCATCCAGGGGGGAATGTCCGGGCTAGAAAAGACTGACTTGATACTTCTCCTCTTTGGAACCATATTGCTAGGGCCTGGAGCTGCGGGGTCGTTTGGATTGGCTGTGCTCGAGTCAAGGTTAAGACAGTAATTGAGAGGGGTCAGGAGACTGCACTGATGCAGATCGCTCACCACCTGTGTGCTTATTTTGGGCAAACTTAGTTTCAATTTCCAGGATATTTTCTCTCATTAACTTCTGAAGGAACATGCAAGATGGAGATAGCCAAAAACAACGACTGAGAAAACTTGAGGGGAGGGGGGGGGAACGATATGTGCTGCTTTTCATTCCTATTATACGCTAGTAATAGTGCTACAAGCTCTCCTCTCTTGGTACATAGTTTTCAGTGCAAACCCTGAGCATCAAAAAATCCTGGAATGCTGGCCTCGGACAGTTGAACAATTCAATCGACAAATTAGAAGCATCCGAGCCGATGGTAAAAGGGGAAGTTCTTAATGTAGATATATATTATCAGTACCAACTTCTGTAGTGAGCTTGCTTCTTCATACTCTAGTAAAAATACATGATTCCTATTTTGTTTTAAAATAAAAATAATTTAAACCTCGCTATCGCAACAATCGTAACAATCGCTAACGTAGAATCTACGGGTGCTCCGAGGTCGGTAGTCAGTGTGGACTTTATCGGGAACCCCACAGAATCTCCCCCCGGGGCCGGGGGGCCAAATAATTTGAACCTCGAATTCTTTCTTTCATTTTGACTCAATTCATACTCCAATCCAAAATCCAAATGTCCAAGCCAACACGAATCGCCATCAGCACCAAGGGTGCACCTGCCCCACCCCCAATCCTATCCCAAGGCTTGGTCGTCGGAAACATGATCTACTGCTCTGGTCAGTTGGGAGTAGACCCGACTACGGGTCAAATGGTGGAGGGAACCATCCAGGACCGAACAGTATGTGAGAGCATCTGATTTGCGATATACATTCTAACATGTGAATAGCGACAAATCCTACGCAATCTCAATGCTGTCCTAGAGGCTGGAGGGTCGAGTCTCCACGACGCTATTAAGGTCAACATCTTCCTTACCGATATGGCCAATTTCTCGGCCGTGAACGAAGTCTACGCTACTTTCTTTTCGGATCCTAAGCCGGTGAGTACTGAATTAAAAATCAAAAGAACGAGATTCGAATTCTATGGAGAAATATTGTTCTAGAATTCGTCGTAACTTTCTCTCTTGTTATTTCTTGGGGAAGAAGAAAAAAAAAAAAAAAAAACTGGACCGTTTCTCACTATGCTTCTAGGTGCGTACTTGTATTGCGGTCAAGTCCCTCCCTATGGGATCGGATGTGGAAATCGAGTGTTCTGGCCTTGTTACCAAGCCTGGGAATGGACGCAGTTCTAGACTTTGAAGCAGGGATGATGTGGGGGAATGAACAGATAAATCCTTGTTTCACATGTTGACTCTTTTATTTTCAATGGGTGCGAAAGCGGTATGATGTATAGTTTACAGCCTTGGAAAGATTACAGTATTATTGACCTTAACTATGTGTAACTCTTGTTCAGCACTTTCAATAAATACAGGCTGAAACCAAACTGTAGCGCTCAGGAACAGGGTCAGCGTCTATACACTTGGTACAGTTGATGAGCCCCTGAAAAGTATACTGTATAAGAGCATTGATACATATATACTCCGATGTTATATTCATGCCTTCAAATAAAAATTCAAGCCGTCTATCGTAGGTCAAACAAAGAGAATGTGGCTGAGTCAACTATCATTCAAAACCCACTACGGAGTATGGCTCTCGCATAAGCTTGTATGCTCGGTCCTTTGTTCCTGCATTTCTAAAGCCTTCGAGGTTTCATGCAGTATGCAGCCACAAGTTCCTGAACAAAGCCAAAGAGGCAAGGCCTTGTAAGAGAAGAAAGGGGGGAAAGCTAGAATTTGGCAGAGATAACGAGACTGAAGTTGTTCTCGGCTTAATTGGTTTCACGCCATTTAGCAAAATCTCAAACGCACTAGGAATGCTGAGCATCTGAAAATGACGACAAGAATGAGGGGAAATCACCCTAACTCCTCCATTCCGATCGGGGCACGTGGTGTATTAGTATATCATTCAAAATTGAATGCTCAATCAGCTTCGGGTTTTAGGGTAGAATACCTAAACTATGAGGTGTTCGTAGCAGTGGCTTTTTTTCTCTTAGATTATTAATCTAATATTATTAACATGACTCTACGGAGTAGAGACAAAACCTAAGCTTCGATAGAGTATGAAACATTCTTAATATCTGCCGGCTTTTAATGACCCAATTTGAGCCAGGGCCCATCCCCTACTTCCATAGGAGATTGAACTAGTAATGTTGCACAGCATACAATTCTAGACAGGTCAGCTAAGCTAAGTTAAGCTAAGATAATTACATTTGTCTCAGACTCTATAGAAGCACTTATGGCTCTATAACATACTCCGTATGGAACAGCCAACCCTCTTACCGAGCCCAACAGCGGCTAGTTAGCACGTTGATTCCTTGATAATAAGCCACAAGGAACTAAATACGCAATGCCCTCAAATCACGATAATTATGGTATAATGTAAGCTGGGCGAAAAAGGGCTGTGTATTAGAAGTAAAGAAGCCCAAGGGCTGAGGCCACGTACATTCTTTTATTTCCACGCTCAGGAACGCGTGTGGGAAGGGACCCACTTAGTTGGACTCCAAGGCTAGACCCTTTTTGGGTACAAAAAGTACTTGGTGGGCTGCGCTTTTTCTTTTTATATTAAGATGTGCGCTTTGGGTGGATTTACCTCCGACTCCATTTTCCCTTTTTACTTCGGGCTACTGGGGCTATTGACCGGCTTAAATGAAAAACGCTTTCTCAGTGACACGGACTTTTTTTTTTTTACAGGGGTTGTATTCGAAATTTAATTGTTGCCATTGTCCTATATTGTAAAACTTCATTTTGCTTGCGCATCTTATGTCTAGAACATATATCCTCTATACTCCATATCTGACATTAGATAATATATATATATCGATGGATGCAATATACATATATGTAGGTTCTGAGTTGAATACTAGCTCAACTCAGATCTGAATATTGTTTTACAATCTCATCTGATTTGTTCAGCGTTGATCTTGATATTTGCAATGACCAGAATATATTCCGGAGATCATTGTCATACAGATGAACGGCGTAATGGAAAAAAAAAAAAAAAAAAAAAAACATAAATATAGTTCAAAAATGTATAGCGGTTTCTACTTTGTATACTGTACATGTTGACACCGGTCGGATGTAGTGGTACAAAACGATCATGGACCTATAGGGAATAGGCTCATTCTTCCAATAGACATTTATTATCATGGCACAATCTATCATCGCCACTATGTAAAGTACCAGCTATGTTGTAGACTGCCTTGTCTTGGCAATATCGTGCAGGTTACTGTTTAGGGTAGCTTAGCTATGTCTATATGGTTTCAGATGAGGGCCTTGGAGTAAACCTTGACTTAAAAAGGTTATTAGCTTTAGGTATTATGGTATACAATATATACAATATCAACAAGAGAAGTTTACAATCAGATCAATATGATTTAAACATACAAAGTACTTTGTACATATTATATACGTACATACATATATGTACTCCATACTTTGTACATGCAATACATTAAAGGTACTAACGTTCAGGGGCAAGTGCGTGGCCACATCCCATGCACCTGGCAAACGCCCGGACTAGATCCTTGGATACACTAAAATACGTAATTTACCGTAAATTACTCTTGTTGACGCTGCCACAACGTGTCCCGCTCCCCCCATTCCACCTTTCCCCCCCCTGATGATGAAGTGATCCTCTTCTTCTCTGATCCTTCAACCTCATTCACTCATTTTGCTCCTTTCTTTCCCTCCCTTGTCTGTTTTTTTTTTTGCTGTGTTCGCCTGTTGATTTTCTCAACAGCGTTTTTGACCTGGGCCAAATTCCCCTTGCATTGCTCGCCCGCATTGCCTATTTTCCCTTTCTTTGATCCCGTTTGCTTGGACGGTTCTACAGAAAGTCGTCGTTCGCTCCTTACAGCTTTTCTAAGCCCACACTCGTTTTTCACCTTTTGGGGGTTCGTTTCAGATTTATCTAAACTCCCCTTTCCATTCGTTCATCGTCAAATTATTGTTTGCGCCTGTTTTGGTCTGTCTCATCGGTTGCCATCGAGACATTGGATACTCTGAATAACCTTGCAACTGTGAACTTATTACAACTGTCCAAAGTCTGGTTGTGTTGGAAACTCGAATATTCCAGGCGATCTCCTTCTTGTCATAACCCCTTGTTCATTCATGAGGTGTTGATAGACGGTGGTTATCGCATTTTTGTACACTGACCTTGGAATCGCTCTGAGCTATCACGTACAGAATTGTTCAACATGCGTCCCGACGCTATCTCCGTGCTCGCAGCATTCATTGCCGTAGGCGGTCTCCAACTCGTCGCAGCTCAAGATGCTCCCGAAGCGCACGACCAACGGCCGCGCTGGTACTTCCCCCAAGAAGTCAAGCGAACGATTCGCAGGAACGCAGAGTCCGACACTGGCTCGATCCTCGACGGCATACTCGACAACTTGAAACCTACACAGGCTTCTTCCTCCGTGGCTTCTTTCAGCCCCGAAACCTCTTCCGCCGCTCAGCTCCAGAAGGGACAGGAAGTCGTTGTTGTGACCATCTCGATCGACCCCAAGAACCCCGAGATCACCCACCGTATTACTGGTACTATGACCGTCGGTGGTGAAGCCGCTAGCACCACCACCACGACAACGCAGAAGACAGAGGGCTCAAGCACTGAAAACACTACTAAGAAGGACTCCGAGGCCACATCCGCCGATGCGGAAACCACACGGAAGCAGGGATCGGTGGTCAACTCATCGACCAAGGCTTCAGCTACGCCTGCTTCGACTAAAACCTCCAGCGACGGTCTTATTGGTGATTTGACCTCGGATTTGGGTAACCTCCTTGGAGGTGGTTCCACATCCACATCATCGACTGCAACTGCCACCTCCTTGACTGCAACCACCACCTCCTCGACTGCCACCACTACCTCTGACTCATTGGCCAAGGTAACTTCGCCCGCTTCTTCTACTGCTGCTGCATCCTCTAGCAACGGTCTTCTTGGTGACCTGACCTCAGGATTGGCCGGCCTGGTCGGCATATCAACAACCGACAGCTCCGCCTCTGTGACACCTACTGGCTCCTCGAGCGCCGACAAAATCAGCACCTCGACTTCGAGCGCAGCCTCAAGCGCAGCCTCGAGCATGACAAGCTCGGGGTCGGATCTCCTTGACCTTTTGGGTCTGGGTAATAAGTCTTCTACCGGCAACAGCACAAGTTCTACGGCGTCCTCGGACGCTGTCAGTTCGACCCCAGTTAGCACGCTTGCTTCCGTTACTAGCTCACCGTTGACCACCCCCACTGGAACTGCAACTGCAACTACAACTTCTGGTGACCTGGTCGGCAGTTTAATGTCAAGCGTGGATTCCCTGCTTGGTGCCACCTCTACTAGCACTGGTGCCATCTCTACTAGCACTGGTGCCATCTCTACTAGCACTGGTGCCATCTCTACTAGCACTGGTGCCATCTCCACTAGCACTGGTGCCATCTCTACTAGCACTGGTGCCATCTCTACTAGCACTGGTGCCACTGCTTTAATTTCAACTGCGTCTATGCCCGGTGGTAGTTATTTGCCGCCTAAGTCGACTGGGCTCATTCCTGGCCAGGGAGGTACCAACACTGGTGCCATACCAACCCCGACCAACACCCTTGGATCAGTTCCTGTTCCACACCCGTCCAGCTCGGAGTCTACCTCTGCTTCTGGATCTGAAACTGTCTCCGGTTCTACCACCTCGTCGGCTCCTCTGTTAGGCACTACTACCACTGCCGCTTATGTTTCTGGTAGTGCTTCTCAGGATGGCTCCAAGGTTCCCATGTCTACCTCTCACCCAGCCCCCATCCCTCGTCCATCGTCGACTTCGACGACTTCGATGACTTCAACGACTTCAACGAGCGAAAAAGTGAGCACTGCCAAGACCACCGAGGAGCCTCAGACCACTGAGGTGCTTACGTCCTCGACCCTCAATGACAATAACTGGATGCCATCAACTATCCTTATCGTGCCCACCTTCACCTCCACCGAAAGCTCGACGTCCGGTCAGACTGCGAAGCCCACAGCACCAGCGCTTCCTGGCTCTATCACCCCATCGCAGGACGTCACGGAGCCGCCGTCTGACTCTATTTTGCTCCAGCTTGGTTTCAATAGCCAGCTACCTTGGTCATTTGTTGCAACAACTCCCTTGTCGTCGTCGCAAATCTTCAACTACACTCCTCAGGCTATTGAGAATGCTATGCCAAACCTCTCTCCTAACGAGGGTCCAGTTATGTTTGCTATTGAGCCTTACTACAATTGGAGGACTGCTGGCTATAACGCCACCCTTGCTATCTTCTATTTCCCTCGTGACAAGGTCGATGCCCTGAAAGCACTCAAGGCTAACCCCAACTCTGCTTTCTACAACCAACACAGCGAATCCATCCAGTCATTGATGTCAATGGTTGACCCCACAATTCCCCTTGAGTTCTCTGGAAACTACCCTAGCGGTAGCAGCGACTCGACTGGCAGTAACAACCATGGCGGCAGTGATAATGGCCCGGACAGTGGCAACAACGACAACACTGATGGCTCTTCCGGCAGCTCGAAGGCCAAAGCTAGCTCTGTTGGAATTGGAGTCGGTGTTGTGGCCGGTGCTGCTGCTTACGGTGCGGGTATGTTCTGGGTTGCCCGCCGCTACCGCAAGAGAAAGCAGCTGCACCAGCGCTCTAGTTCGACCGTTGAGCAGATGAGCCAGGGAGGTTCCGCCGCTGGCTCGATGTTTGCTGCTGGTGGCCGGGCCCCTAGCCATGGTAGCCGTGGAACTGCTCGTTCGCAGATGATCAGCGCTCCCGTGATGGCAGAGAACTCTTTGGGATGGAACTAGACGTGCTCCCGACAATACAACGCATACACCATTTCTTCCATCACACCCCACCCCATTTTGGACCCTACGACGACAATTAGAGGGCACCGGGCATTCGGAAGACCCTTATTTCTTCTGAGATAACTGTTCATTCCAATGCGCTCATGTTCTCCCCACTCCGATGGAGGCAGGGACAGGGAGGCTGCACAAAACTTCATTTTCATTGTCCATCATCCACCAAGGATTTACATGTCACATATCACGTATCTCTTCTTTCTGTGCAATTTTTTCGACCGGCCACTTTTCTTCTTCTCAACATGATACTCCGAGCGACGGTTGGTCGTCACTGCGTGTGTCGCGTTATTTTTTTTCCCCCTCTTCTTTCTTGACATATTCCCCCTTTTGTTCACCAAATACTTTTTTTATCCCTTTACTCCTTTCAATGGCACTGGGACTACCAAATTTGGGACAAAATCTTTTTCTCTAATTCTGGTTCCTGTTTGAAAGCTCTCCTTATGAATTATTGGTCATTCAGTCTTTGGACTTGCACATTAATATTGGATTTGGGTGGCATCTTTTTGACAGAGCCAATGGCTTTTCCCCTGCCCTTATTTCCTCTCTCCATGTCTCTCTGTCTGTGTTGTATCTCAATTGTGCTTTTTGCTGTTTTTGTGCGTTTCTGTGTTTCTGTACAGATGTATGAAATGTGTTCAAGTGCCGTGTGGCCTTGTAGATGTGGACGTGAGCTTATCAATGAGACGAGTAGATCTCTCTTCTTTTCAACCCTGTCTTATAAAAGTAACTTGTAATACATGCCTGTTACGTTGAAATTATGATGTTTTACCCCTGACAGAATGGATTGGACTGTTTCGCCATGACATACAATTCGATGGATTTAGAGTGAAAATTCGCCTAATACATTGAGCTGGATGAGAGCGGATTTATGTGCTCTCAGGGTCCCAGAGAGTCACCCATCGATCCCTTTCGGGATTGTACTTCTTTGCCCCCCTCTCGAAAAGAACCTTGAGCACTTTAAGATGACCCCCCGCTCTTGCCTCATCAACAGCACAGCGTGACAAATTCTTGCCTGCTAGGGCATTGATATCAGCCCCCTCGTCAAGAAGGAAGTTGACCATTTCAACATTGCCATGCTTTGCTGCGAAATGAAGAGGCGCCATCCAATATTCACTGCCTCTCTCATTGATATCAACCTTGTTGTGGTCCATCAGAAACTTGACCAATGGAAGGAAATTCCTTTCAGCTGCTCCGATGAGATACTTGCTGCTCCTGACCTCGAATCCGTATTCCTCGAGAAGTTCAAACATCTTGAGTGAACCATTGAATGCTGCACCCTCCAGTTCAACCTTCACCATAGAAACAGTATCTACTTCGCCAATTCCTCCGTCTAGGAGATACTTCACCACATTGCAATGACCCTCGCCTATCGCCTTCTTCAAGGGATACTTCTTGCCGTTGCTGCTGAGACCAAGCCCGTAT
This sequence comes from Penicillium vulpinum, assembly GCF_028829585.1. Classification (NCBI taxonomy): domain Eukaryota; kingdom Fungi; phylum Ascomycota; class Eurotiomycetes; order Eurotiales; family Aspergillaceae; genus Penicillium; species Penicillium vulpinum. The sequence goes on from NW_026643242.1 coordinate 3,634,970, forward strand.
TCTTCGAGGAGCTCAAACATCTTGAGATCACCACGTTGTGCTGCAGCCTCTAGGCCGTCATCAACTCCAGACACAATATCTGCTTCCGGAATTACTCCGCTTAGGAGATGTCTGACCACATCGTAATGACTGCTGCCTATTGCATTCCTTAAAGCAAGCTTTTTGCGGTTGCTGCTAAGCTCGAACCCGTGAGCTTTGAGAAGTTCAAACATCTTGAGATCACCCCTAAGCGCCGAAATCTCCAGACCATGATTAACGTCAGAGCCGCTGACATGTATTCGGGTAAGTCCTGCTAGGAGATACCCGACCAAATCATGATGACCTCTGCATATTGCAGGCCTCAAAGCATCAAAGCAGTTATCCCCAAGCTCGAATCCGTTTTCTTTCACAAGTTCAAACATCTTGACGTCGCCCTTGAACGCTGCAATCTCTAAGCCAGACTTAACATTACCATAGACATCTGCGTCGGGAGGAAGTCTTTCGTCTAGGAGAAGCTTAACCACATCGTAATGACCGCTGCTTATCGCACATCTCAAAGAAAATAGTTTTTTCTGGGTAGGAATCGCAATGTTACGATGAGCGCTCTGCTTTAACAGGAACTGAACAATATTGGCGTGGCCGTATTCCGATGCGCGTTGGAAGGCTGGCGTATTCTCGTATGCCAACTCAGCCTCGATATCAGCGCCTCCGTCTATCAGGAGTCGCATGACCTCAAGATGACCATTTTCTGCTGCAAGCATAAAAGCCGTCTCTTTGCTGGAAGTGGCTATGCTCGCATTAACTTCGGCTCCTCTATCCAGAAGCAGCTGTACCATATCGACAAAACCATTCTTAGCTGCGTGCTGAAGTACGGGCTTCGGATAACGTTCCTTGCGATTAACAGGAATCCCCTGGGCAATGAGCCTATTCACCACCTCGATCATATTGTGTGTGACTGCCCACAGCAGGAATTCTAATGCTTGCCCATCGAAAGTGGGGAGAAACGCGGGTATTCTTTCTTTTGAAATAGATACAAGTACTTTTTCAAACCCGTCTTCTTTTTTTTTATGATTCATCCGTTTCAGCAGGAGTTCCACGGCTGATCTTCTGTTCAGTCGGTGATGCAGTACAGCCGCATCACGGGCCTTATCATTTGCAGTAACTTTTGTAGCGGGGCCGACTTCTTTCGCTGTTATGAACCCAAGGGCCTCAAGGACCCCGTACTCTGGTTCTGGTATTTCTTGGCCTAATACATCAAAAAAGGTTTCACCGGTTGCGGTCTTCGCATCGAGGTCGACCAGTTTGTTCTTCAGAAAAAGCAAAGCGACGTTGCCATTCTTGCTCTCAGCTGCTCGGTGTAAGGCTGTATATCCATTTTGATCTGGCTTGTTGATTTTGACCGTTTGAGGCAGTAGTAGCTGCTGGACGATAGATTCATGTCCCATGGATGCTGCTTTGGATAGCGGTGTCTCTCCGAAAGAATCGAGGGCACTCGCATTGGCCCCCTTATTAAGTAGAAAGATCACCACATCTAAATGACCATTTCCGGCGGCCCAATGCAATGCTGTTCTGCCCATTGAGTCCGAGATATTGAGACCAGTCGTGCCAATTAACTTTACAGCCTCTAGATGGCCGTTCTCTGCTGCACAGTGCATGGCAACCCTCCCGTGATGGTCTGTTCTAGAAGCAAGGCTGGTATCGTTTTGTAAAAGCAAAGGTATAATCTTGTTGTGTCCTCTCAACGCTGCCCAGTGTAGAATTGTCATACCAGACTGGTCTGCAATTGAGGTGTCGCATTTATTGGCGAGTAGTTGCTCGACTTTCCGTGCGTCACCTATTATCACTGCGTCAAACAGGCTCATCCCTTGAGCCTTTGACTTCAGCCACTCCCACATGATTGAAGTGATATGAGTTTTCCTATCCGGCCAGATCAAAAATAATGGAGATACTATAAGACGTTGTACATGACTTGAATAATATTATTCGGCATTCGAGTGATTCTGTAGAGAATTAATATGGAGTACTAGGGTTGATACTAAGTATCTGAAACAAAAATAGCAAATAGCCGCTGATGTGCTGCCATAACGACTTGGCTACAGCCTTAGTTATGATTTTTAATAAGAACGTCTACTCCGTACACTGCCACGACGGCTCGGGCGAGAAGAGACGCTAATGTATATGCACCTACTTACTTGCTTTTTTTTCTAATAATATCAATACTAATAACCATGACTAATCAACTATCAATATGTAGCCTATAGTTAGCTTTTTATGTATCTAATTTGGTGTATGTATTTGAAAAGATACTGTACGTAAAATCGGTGGCGTGCGTGCATCAGTGTTCCTCCTCGCGCTGTCGTGGCAGTGCCCTAATAAGAGGTCGGGTTCTAAGGTTGGCATATTAATTAACCTAATTTGGCTGGCTGGTCTTCATTTCCTCCAAATCCGATTGGCTGTAAGTTTTATATGCAAGCCATGTCACACCTAGCGGCTCGGAGATATCCACTACAAGCGGCAAGGTAATAATAGTTCGGATACTCTACAATCCGGACATGGATAGTTCTTTCACCTAGCGGAGATATAAGGAGTGTAGCTGCTTGGGGCAAACCTGTTCGATCTAAGATATCTGAGTCCCGGAACGGATATGCAATGTTGTTTTTGATCTTGATATATTCAATCCCTGTTCTGGCGATAGCTACCGAAGAGACTGGCTCACTTCAAGTCGGATGGCAAGGGGGCCCTGATAGACGCGGCACCTGGGACATTATCCTGAGCTGTCTGACAACCATTGTTGCCTGCACATGGAGCATCCAACACCTAAATGTCCCGGGGCAGGCAGATCACGATGGAGCCATCAGAGAAACCCTGCGAAGGCTGAAGTGGATGGCAATCACTGTTTTCTTGCCTGAGTTTATTTTGGCACACGCATTCTTTGAGCTCATTTTGGCTGTACAAGGAACGGAGGACATCAAGAAGTACACGGACAGGAAGGTTGCAAAATACCCTTGGATGATCCGGCCACTCATCCCCAAATCAGCTCGTAGTCAGCAGCAAGATGTCGAGACTGTCGATGCCAAAGATGGATTGGAATCCAAGAAATCAAAATCCGAGAATCTTCCGAAGTCTGAAGGGCCCGGAGAACCCGACACCAAAGAAATCCCAGACTGGACACTTGCGCACTCCTATTTCGCAAATATGGGTGGCTTTCATTATCAAGGGAGCATCCATTTTCCCTTGACTGCCTCGCAATATGCTCAAGAATACGATATTTACGAAATGCCCAAAGTCACTGGAGATGACATTGCGGATAAAAGCAAACTAGACTTCTTCGCGAAGGGAATTGCGCTCCTGCAGATAGCACAACTAGTGCTTTCTCTTATTGTCCGAAAGACACAGAGCCTACCTTTCTCTCAACTGGAAGCTCTCACACTCGGTCTGGCTGCTTTTGGGATAGGCACCTATATTGTATATTGGTATAAGCCTCAAGATATCGGTGTTCCAATAACAGTCTGGCATAAGAAAACTAGCGCCGAGCCACTCAGATTTATAAGAAATCATGACAATCTCTGGGAAATTCTCACCAATCACCGGAGCTCCCATGATGATCAAAGAGTTGACCGCATCAAGAACGACAATATTCCCGTAGGAGCATCCAAGACAACTCATGTGGCAATTCCAACATTGGCTATCATGTCGGCTGCATTCGGATGCCTCCATCTGATAGCTTGGAACTTCCATTTCCCTACAGAGATTGAAAAGACCCTATGGAGGGTTGCCACAGTTCTCTCCATCACAGTTCCTATGACCGGTCTGGCGATTATTCCCCTAACGCAGATTACCCTTCGGACAGACAGGACGCGCGAGTTTATGTGTGGCTGTATAAATCTATTACGGGAAATCTCTTGGCATTGTCGAGACTCTCTGTATCAACAGGATCTGTATAAAGCAAAAACGAGGTTGGAAGACATATATGCTGTTGTGGACAAAGAAAAGATGGAACAGACACACTACAAAGAGATCTTCTCAGATAGAATTGCACATCCTGTTTTTCTGGATTGCATGATCAGTTTCCTCGAAAATGGACCTCACTCTAAGAGAGTTGGACCAGTCAGCCTACCCAGGAATTTTCTATCTGATTTCAAAGAACTCGTGGATTGTTTGAACGGAGATGGTCCCAAAACGAATATTGACAACGCAAAGACCAACGTTTTCCCACGGACGACATTGTTGCCCAAGTTTCGGAAGGAATTCAACTTGTGCATTATATACGCTACTAGTCTGGTATACTGCCTTTCCAGACTAATGATCCTAGGGCTAGCATTTTCTAGTCTGCGATCTATGCCAGATGAGGTGTACATTGATACGTGGACAACGAATATCCCGGCTATCTGATGGTATTGAATATACGCGATACGACGAATATGAGCAAAAATGACATACTAGGCATTTGAATACATAACGAGACAGATAAATATCCCGCAAAATTCTAGGTAAAGCACTGCGAAGCCAGTTGGCTATGTTGGTCTACCGTAGCTGCTAAATTGTTCGTATTAGATCCTGTAGATTAAATGAAAATTAATACATTCAATAACCGATATACCCTTTCTGTCAGGATACAGGATTTACACATAGACAAAGGACACACTCTTCTGTTGAATTGCTAAAAGCGCCAACTTGTCCAAATCCGAGTCAGGTAGTTCTTGATCATTCTGTTGCTGTGCCCTAATAACCAAGTTTTGACCGTAAAGATGCTCGAAATCAACTTTGGTATCCCAATTGAAGAGTGGCGAGCTCTCACGGAAGAAATATGGTCGACCGTTTTTAGTAATGAGGTCAAACTTCTGTCGAAGTACGGATTGGTGAGCTGTTATAAATTCCCCTGCAGTTGTCACTGCGACACTACAGTGCCAAGGACTCATGGAAAATGAATTCTTCTGTGGGATAAGGGGACAGGACAGCTTCGTCTGCCCTGAGGAGGGATGAATGGAGAGACGCAGCGAGTCAGGGTAAATTTGGCGTACTAGCTCCGCATACTCCTATAATCCATGGGGTTAGTATTGCTATTTTATGTAGCACTCGACATGACATACCACCCCGCGCACAATCATTGCTTTTGCAATACTCTTGATCATTTTCTTATATTGCTTGGGACCAGCGCAGTCTTTGGTCACTGGGCTGAACTTGAGATCAACTTTCATGAACTTATCATATCCTGCATTGAATCAGCCATGATACATTTACCAAATTCAAAAGCAACGCACTTACCATTATAAGTCCTCAGATAATCCTCATCACTTTTCAAAAACTTATCGACATCAAACCCCTGCTGTCCACAGCGTCGATGAAGTTCAGCCCTCGATAAACCACAGAGCTTCACATAATCCGATTTGGAAATCTGAGCGCAAGTATAAAGGCCCAGCATATTCATAATACGGTGGAACTGAATACAAGCATATCCCTTCTCAACAGCGATCTTCCGCAGTCGATTCCCATATTCCCAGACCTCTTCATCAGATATCCCTGTAAGATCTAAAATCCAGGAATCAAATTAGCATTCAACCCTGTATCTGACATTCATATTTAAATGAAATGGAGACTTGGATCCCACCATTATAGCAAACTCCATCCGTAACAATAACCACAACCCCACCAGGCGGGTAAATAACCTTAATATCCCGACAAAGATTCACCAACCGGGCCAACCCAAGCTCGTCCCCTAAATCTGGAAGTGCACCCAGCACCTTGTCCATGCGATTATTACTCTTCATTGGAAAAGCAGGTAAAACCATGGAAATCGCTTTGTTGGCTGCGATATGTGTCTGCACGTGTGGCATGAACGATGACCGGCCGAGCCACTCTCCGGCTGCGGTTGTGCACTCATGAGAGCCGTAGCGCTCCACGATATCCAGTATTTCCTTTGCCTTTAGGTAGGTCAATGTGGGACATATTGCCGGTGTATCGGGATAGAAGTTGGTGGTGGCTTCGGGTTTGGGGGGGATTGGGTGTGGTTTAGGGAGGAAGGAGACTCGAGTCTTTGGGGTGGGGGTGGGACGGTCCAAAGGAATTATGTCTAGGGGGGCAGAAACTTGGACTACTGTTGTTGCTAGCATTTTGATATAGTTCATGATAGACGGGAGCGGAGAGGTTGGGGCTGGAACTAGGGATTGGGAAGGGGTGGATCAGGTATTCGAATATTCTCGTGTTTTATAGGGGTGATATCCCCGGATCTTGTATTGGAATTTGGTGGCTTTCTCGCCACATTTCTCTCGATTGCTTCTGCTTTTCGTTGACTGAAATGTACATATTCGCCTTCGAAACTCCCCTGTCCCCTTCCTTGTCCTTTTTTATTAATAAATTCTTTTCGGCGAATTCTTGAACTGGAACTATGCTGTTGCACAAGGGAAATGAAGGGGTATTGCTTACCATCTGACACTTTGTACATGTGTGTTGAAACCAGTGCATGATTTGGAGTATGACTGATTTCATGTTTCCGGATTAGTCTAGGGAGTGCTACACAATGAGAGATCTTCACGGAGAAGAAAAAAAATTGTGTACATTCATTATGTAGCAAATAGACCGAGGAGAGAAAGGAACAGAGAGAAAGAAAGATAGAATTGCCAAGGCGCCTACATGGTCCTGAACCTATAGGGGGCCCAAAGCCACTCAACAATCAGGCATTTCATAGAAGAGCTTTGGAGAACAACAACAATAAGATGGACACTACATACATATATGTATATCTATGAGTAGATACGCCATATCACACGCAAACTTGTTACTATTTGAACAAAAATACTCAAGAATCCTATAGCAGTTGAAGTGGCTGTTCATGCATGATTTGGGGGTCGTTTCCCGATTAGATTGGATTTGGGAATACCTCGCACGAGAGGTCGGGCTACGGGGGAACCAACAGATGTCTCTGGCAAAAGGTTCCGGGGATGAAGGTAAATGTCGATGTGAAATTTCGTTATTTTGACAGCCGAAGGCTACAACATTACGAGAAGTCAAAAAGGCCCAGGGTCTTCAGAGTGCGAGCTCGAAGGTAGACTGACCGATTAAGTACCACTACTCTATTGTTTGTAATAGTGATACAAATCACTACTGCTATTAAGGATGACATGTCAAGTGCTTGAAATGACTCAAATTTCACGGCCTGACAATATTCATGCCAAGACCGGGGAGTATTAGATATTCTCAAAGCTTTCGTAATTCGCATCAAGTATTACCTCCGAAGCCTCAGTCAAGGAAATTGAGCTCATGCGTAACTTTGGGAACCTATTTTGGCCAACCCTTCACAGGAAGTAAGAAGCTTCCTTCTCTCGCTCCCAGCGATACTCCATCCGCCTTGCAGTCTCGATTCCGACTTCGATGCCACCGTAATGCGCCGAAATAAACTCCAGCATCACATCAATACCTGCAGTTATTCCAGCAGATGACCATATCTCAATCCCAGGCAGGAACGACAGGCCGTCAGACACCGCATCCTTAGGAATACTATCACGCAACCATCGTCTATTGCGCTGCCATTTCACATCGCTCGTTTGTTTACTGACATCGTCATAGCGAGCTGAATTCGTAGTTACCTGGCGTCCCTCCAGAAGACCAGTCTGCGAGAGGAGATGGCTGCCCGTGCAGACAGTAATGATGCTGTGGCGGACATAGGGTGCAGCAGCGATGAGAAAATCCTGAACCTCTTTTGTGTTAGAGACTTTAACCTCATCGGATGTAGTACTAGTGTTGTAAACACGGTTCAAACGTGTCCCGGGGCCACCTGGGATGATCAACACATCAATAGGTTTGAACTCGCCACTGCCATCGTCGGCAACTTTCCCCGCTTTCAGGGCAGAGATCACGTCAGCAAAGGTACATTGTGGCAAAATTTGCTGGTTGCAAGCTGTATTGATGTTTGAGGCGGGCAGATCAAATCGCCATTTGGCTCTAGCAGGTGGGATTGGTTTCACTGAGACCGGGTCGAGAGTTGCAGCTGATACAGTCAGAGTGATGGCTGATGTGTCAGGGTACTGGGTACGGATGTTGAGAATGTCCAGTGGGGCGGCCACGTCCAGCAGTTGGAACCCTGGGAACAATGGAAGGTGGTAATGAAAAGGTCTGAGGGCCATTTCGTGTAATACTCCGTTGGTGGAGGAGAAACCTCGTGAGGAGATCAGTTGGAGAAAACGTGGTAACAGGGATGCCATTCCGAACTAAAGCAGGTCACACTTTTTTGTTAATTCGCTAAGATCAGTTGATATAATCTCAAGGGGGGAAATGTATTCATATGTTCATATGAGGATGACAGCGAAAAAATAAGGTAGTATGCCAAACAAGTCTACCGTGTATGTATGTTAGGTAGCTTGATGATGATACCTAAATTAGTGCCGCCATCCCCGGGGTAAGACAAGTAGTTAGATACACAGCATAACTCTCTATTATTGAAATATAATCATGTATGGTAATTTCAAGCCCCTGAAAAATGAGACCCGACTACAAACAACGCCCCAGTCAAAATGCAAATACCCCCGAACAATTGCGCGTACAAGTAATCGCCTTCCCGTAACGCGATTAGCTGTCCTGCTATATACGGCCCAGTTAATAGTGGAATGCTATTGATCGTGGTGATCATCCCAACACGTGTTCCGGATTTCTCCGGGTCTTTGGATCCAAAGTACGCATTCGCAGCGGGCAATTGGCTCTGCGCACAATTAACCAGTAACCCATAGACCGTGGCCCAAATGAACATGCCAACATGGGTGTGTACACCAATCCACCCTAGAATGGCGATACCGCAAGGGATTGAGACTGCAATGCAAGTCCTTACCGCACCCAGCCACCGGTCTGCCACGAATGCAGATGCGATGCGGGACGGAACACCAACGCCGTTCATCAGGATCAGGAGGAGAAGTGAATCTGATGCAGTAAATCCTGTGTGAGCTTGGGCATACTGTCTAAGCTGGAGATGTTGTTAGTTGTTATACCGCCAGCCCAAATGTTATACAAAACGAAACTTACATATATGTATGCAAAGTAAATACCTTCGAAGATCAGGAATGAGCCGATCGAAAAAAGGAGGTAAGGGCGTTCGTGGAACGCACTGAAATCAATCCAGGGAGGAGGACTCCGAGGTATAATCCGAGATCTGGTGTACTTGACAATTATAATGCTGTTGAACAGGATAATGGCAGTCATGATCCGGACAGTCCATGCAAATCCAATATTGTCGAAACACTTGTAAGCGACCACAGGAAATGCCATCCCTCCAGTCGCTGCTCCACAAGAAGCCAGCGAGACGGCCATCACTCGCTTGGAGTTGAAGTATGTCGCGTACAGCGAAATCATGGGGCTGAAGACAAGTCCGTGGCCAATCCCACTGACGATGCCTTGCGCTAGCCAAAAATGCCATAACTTTGTGCCGAATGAGGTGGCCAATGCTCCTGCAACTTGAAAAAAACATCCAAGAGTGATACATTGTCTCAGATAACCCGCGTCCATTGCTCTGCCTGAGAGAGAGGCCAGAAAATGGACGAGGAACATCTGCACCGCTCCGATCCAAGATGCATTCGCTGGGCTGATATCGAGAGTTTGAACGTAGTATTCCTGGAAGAATCCATACCTGCATCATGTTACTAGATGAAATTCTCATCGGATGTGACAGTTCCCTTACGATGTGATATAGCCCCATACATTGAACACGACTAAGTGTCCTGTCAGAACCTGGGTCCAGGCCACGAGACCTCCATCAGGGATTTCGTTATTCTCAGCTTTGCGGTCCTCATCTTGTTGATGAGAATTTGAGGGAACAAATAGCGGAGATTCTTCGGTAAGAGTAGGATAGGTAGTGGCCGACGTTGTATAGGACGAAGCGGCGGCCGTCAAGTATGTTCCGGCTGCATTGCCCTGGGATATATTTGGCTGGCCCATATTGGTTGGGATGACTCCAAAGCGCAAAAAGAGAATATCGCTCAACCTTCGGAAAATAGAATGGGAAGCGGGCAGTAACTATATGAGCATTGAATTCTAAAATATGACTCCTCAGGTGTCCATGTACCCGCTCCCTGCAGAAAGCTTGCAGACATGTTTCTGTTTTTTTTTTACAGAGTACAGGTACTATGTACTACAGGTATGAGTACATATAGGTTGTGGAGGTAATTTGATAAAATACTGTAAACTATATGTCGCTGCCTACAATCGGATGTTTATCTTGACACGAAGGGATAACAATAACATCCGAACACCCACGGCCCCATTTTGCTGCACACATCCGCAAATTCATCTGCATTCTACTAATAATGAAATTTGAATACAATTCAGAGGAAGTGCCTCAAAGGGTAATCGAGGTGTTCAAGCGGTTTTGCTTGCATTCGAGCAAAGATGGCCATCAAAAGGATGTCGGAACAGTGTTTGAGTCCTTGCCTGAGAAGTTGAAGATTAATATCACGACAAACCAGCCGGTAACCATGGTCTTACCTGCATTTCCATGGAAGAGCCCGAACCAGGACAAAGTGCTAGGAGATGGGGCTGATCTAGGAGAAGAATTAGGTCTGGCAAAGTTGAATCATCTGTGCGAGGAGATCTCAAAGGTCTACCCTTACGGCGCGCGACTAATCCTTATTTGTGATGGGCCAGTGTATAATGGTAGGTCATTTCTTATCTCAGTCCAGTAGTCATATAATTATCGAGAATGAAACAGAGAAACTAATGATGCAGACTTGGTCGGCGTTCCCGACGACAAATATTACGACTATGGCATGGAGCTGCGAAAAATCGCCCAAGAGAAACACTTTTCTTCTATCCAATTCATCCGGCTTACAAATTTGCTGCGGTTAGGAGATGGCGAGAAAATTCCCAAGGCAGATTACCTACATCTTGTCCCCGCCTGCAGGGAGAAACTGATGTCACCCACATACTTCGATCCGAGATTTGACATTGATCATGAGTTGGAGACAAATCCAGATACCAAGACAACATACGAGAGCTATTTTAGTCGCATCTCAGAGGATATAAAATGGGCCAAAGGTTTTGACCCTCTTCTCGCGGCCGACCCGGCGCTCTACGCGGTTGAGGTGTCCAAGAGGACGAAAACCATGATCAACCGGCTCATCGTAAGTTTCAATACTATGATATACTTGATGTTTTGGATGTCCTAGAGATCTCACTCCCTGGCTTACTGTTTTCTCAGGCATATGAAGCCGTCATTAACGCCACTCTTGGAAAACACATCCGTCTTTCGATTCACCCTTCATTAGGGCGAAATAAGATCTCCATTCCCCTGCTACGGCAAGGTGACCTGTTTGGTGATATGCCATGGCATGCAAGTGTGGTAGTGTTGCCAAATGGGGAAATCAAGACTGGGAACTCTCGAGAATTTCGCAAAATCTATGAGGTCGTCATGAGGCATGGCCGGCCCTATTACTTTAGAGAGCGGAACCCGGTATATGAATGGGAAGCAACGGTGGAGTTTCAGCATGACTACGACGGGTTAATTGTGAAGAACCGTTGTCAGAACACTCAGACGCTTGGTAGAGATGACCGCTTGAAGCTAGCTCGTTTGATTATACAGTATCAGACCAAGTCGGTTCGTGTGGAGGGCTTTGAGGTGCCAAATGACGTGTGACTGTTTGAATTTCACCTGTTCCATTGTGTTAATATCACATGCTACTGGAAAAGAGAATACAAGGTCCAGTGACAGATGCTGAGGATAATAACAAATTGTTTTTAATTAACCAAAGAGTAACATTCGGGAAAGGTGCCTTCCAACCTTGGAACTTTGGAATCTAAGGTGGTGGATCCACCCTGCGTTCTTTTATTCAGAACCATGGGTTCTTGAGGCAAACTAACCCGACTCTGGCTAGGATCAAGGGTATTTAGACCTCACTTCTATTCTAAGCTTGTTTTGGGCAGGCCTTCAAGAGTTGGCTTGTTCAATCAGACAAACCCTTCATCAATGATGTCCAAGCTTCGAGACAGTAACTCCGATCTGATCTTGCTTTTGTCTTTGACTATCCACAAGACAGGCCTTGTCCTTTTGTTTCTCTTTCCACCAGAATATCTCGAATTAGCTTCGCCTTGTGCTTTTGCCAAGGCTATCGTTGTTTGCAACTTCGCATGAGTGAAATGTTTTCAAGCTGCTGGGACAGTCAGCATAGATATGCCATTGACCAGACAAAGACATCTCATGAAACCTGACCCACTACATAGTTTGAGTATCAGGCGTTCGACATCAAAATTCACGCTTACCAACAGCTTGCCCATCATGCACGGGGTTACACATTTCGAAGAAGCCGAGGAAGGGCGTATCTTAGAGCGTGGCGAACAAATTGTTCATGCAGACGTCAGATACCACAATGTGATTCTGGATAGCTCCGGTCACATTATTCAGTAGGATCTAGTATCAAGGGGGAAGATACCCGGCAAAATAGATTAATGATGATGAATTGTATTTGTTCAGAATGGTTGGGTGTACATGCATAAGCAAGCCCAGTGGATATCAGTAGGAAGAGGAGATCAGATAATGGGAAGTTATATGTACAATAAGTGATAAGGGAGATGCGCTCATACGCAAAAGACAGAAGCAGCCAAAGACAGCACTCTAGTTAAAAGGATATATAAAAATTTGTGTATTTACCTCATTCCTTCTTCTTCTTCTTATCCAATTCCGATTCAGACTTTCCAAACCAGCTTGTCAGCGATGCAATTCCACCATTGCCGGTCTGATCACTTGACTGGCGACGGAGCTCGCGCGCTCGATCCCGCTCGGCCTTGTACTCGTCCCAGGAGAGATCTGCCGCCGCAGCGGCACGGACTTCCTCCTCTTCTCGGGGAGGCAGGCTCTTACCAGGAAGTGGGCGGACGGCTGCTTCACCGCCGTAAGCACGAAGACCGGTGCGGAAGACCCATTCAACGGCCTCGTCGACGGGGTGGTCGAAGATATAGGGAAGGAAGGGAACAACAGCGAGACCAAGCTATCAGAAACAGTGTATTAGCATCATATTCACCAATTTGCGAATTGGCGTTTTTGCCGAAAAGGAAACGGTACATACCCCGACTGGCGTCCAGGTACGAATAAACGCACTCTTGACACCCTTCACCATCTGGCCAGAATAGCGGACAACGCTGTGAATTGTGAATGCCGGCAATCCCATACTCGCGATACTCTGGAACACCGCGCGCTTGGCCATGACCATGCGGTAGTCCTCTGCAAGCGGGATCTCCGGGGTCGGCCAGTTTGAAAGCGCATTCTTGGACTCAGCTGAGTTGCCAATCATCATATTTCCCGTCACCATACCCTTGATAATTTGGTTCTGCGAAGGCTGGCTAGCATCCTTATATGTCTCGCCGGTGGGAGCCAGTGCGTTCCAGTTCCGGAGATAGGCCTTGTAGCCCTCGTGACCAACATCACCTAGCAGGTATGTCCACGAGATACCGTAGGCAGAGCGCACAAGCCATGGGTGTGCGATCGGACGGAAGGACTCGCCGATGTCTGAGGTATAGGCGACATATCGATGGGCAGAGAGTAGGATCGTGCGGATTCGATTGGCGTACGCGGCATAACGGAACGGTGTATCTGTAGAGTTGACCGAGCTGCCGTCAATCGAAGTGCCCATCGTCAGTTTATGTTTTGTCTTTTTGTGGGGTTTGGCGTTGCGTTGGTTTGCTAGAGGTGAGTTTGATGAGTCCACGGGTGGTCCACGGGTAAGTACGTATGTCATCGACTCAAGCCGGGAAGTACCCGTGGACCGCTCCACACTCTCTTTCTCCCCTCCACCTCCGAGCATGCAACAATATACCTGGGACTACAAAACAATGGAGAGTTAAAGAGTTTGACATACTATTGGGAGTACAGATCATCGTAGAGTTCGTCTTCGCGATCAACCAGCTCTTGCAATTTTGCGGGGAGCTTCTCTCGGACTATAGGCTTATCCAACAATTCCTGCGGGGGAGACTGGGGTTCATCCTGTTGACGACCGCCCCAGACCATTGCGTAAGTAGTATGGTATGGTCAGTTATTGGTTATGTAGTCGTTTTGAAAAAAGCAACACTTATGTATTTGCGTGCCAAATGACAGGAAATCAAGGAGGAAGGGGTATATGATATGAAAAATGTAAAGAAGAACAAGGAAAAGTTATGCAAGGGAAACAAGCTATTATTAAAAGAATCTCATATTAACCGCACACTACAGCCGGAACACACAGCCATAACCGGGATATACAGCGTTAGTTGTGGGATACCTTCCTCCGAGGTAGCATAGTCCCCTCCGAGGTAGGTCAGGATCTGGGGTAGAAGTAATACATGGGATGTCTCACGGTTGAATTCAACATTTATTATTGTTCATCATCAAAGCTTTCAATTTAATTATTATCCTTCGTCGGTTTCCAATAGTATGTATGTACTCCGTACTTCTCGGTATTTTCGTGCTGTGATTGATCTTCATATGCTAATGCACCCGTGACGTTCATTCCGAGGAGGTCACATGATATCGGATACACCCGGGTGGCCGAGCATCCTTACCTAATCATCCACAGTTCCGAAGTCATGTGAATTTTCTAACCAAATTAGGAAAGGCGGTATCCGTGCCGACCTCGTCGTTTGGTCCAAGCCTGAGGATTCCGTCCACATCGCTACCAATTGAACCTCTCGCTGTACTTCAATTCCAACCCTACAAAATGGTTGTCTACTACCAGCTCGCCGGCAAGAAGGTCGGCTCTCACGTTGTAAGTTTTTATCTTTCCGAAAACGCCGCTGCGCGCTTGCCATCCCTCTCTCGCGCTTCGTGCGGATACCTGTGAAACATGAAAGTTGACTGGGTTCTTTCCACCCCCTCATTAGCTCGCCATGGCCACCCTCGGCACCATGTTCGCCGGTTCTTGGCTCGCCATGTCCGGTGGTGAGAAGCCCAAGACCGCTCAGGGTCCTCCTATCAACGCCGCCTCTAAGGATGAGGAGAACTTCGTCCAGTATGTCCAACACCATCGCAGAGAACATAGAGCTGCCAACTACGAAAAGCATCTCAGTATCAGCCCCGATCGTATTACTGACTGCATATCTTACAGGAACTTCATGAAGGAGGTTGATGGCGGCGAGAAGAAGCCCGCCGCTGGCCACTAAACAACCCCTCGATACGGTTTATACTGATGGAGCGGTCGAACGTGAACAGTTGGGATTTTTAATCCGAACAAACTGCCTCCGCCCTCGTGCCATTTCTAGCGCGCAACGATGTTTATCCGCCCTTCCGTGGCGTTTTTTGTGACCACGTTTTTTTCGAGAAGCTACACGGACCGATTTTGGGATGTCAGCGGATGAGGTTGATTGATCTGTACATAGGAGGCGTGTACGCTGCATAGAAAATTATCATCTTGACACTGGTTTTCGGTTCTGGTCTTCTCCTTGTCATCGAGCAAGATCAATCGCGGAAGAAAGTCGAGTGGTACAATTACTTCGACGCAATATCACACCGGGTCGCTCGGAGTCTGTGCTTGATAAGAGCTAGCTATGGACCTTCACTCTGGTATGAGTATTGCTCTCTGTAACTGCGATCAGCTCGCTTATTCAGTCAGTGGGGTGGATGTACCAATGAGGGAATGTAGAGCGAAACGAGAAGACGTAGATGTAAACAGCAAGAACAAGCATGCTCTGAAAACCGCCCTAACATCCACACACGACCCTCATACACGATTAATGGCCTTCTAACGAGTTGAGCAATTCAAGTGCTACCTAGGTACCCTTGGGAAAAAAACACTCTAACGGCTATCCCGAGATGTCTAACACCTCTGCTGCAACCCTCCTACCTACCACTTCACCTTCACAACAACTTTCCCAAACACCACCACCAATCAGAAAACTCAAAATGAAAACCCTTCCTTTCCCATTCCCCCTGAACATTGGCACAGACATCGTCCATATCCCACGAATAACCCGTCTCCTTGCCCGACCCAACTACCTCCCACGATTCACGCGCCGCATCCTCTGCGACCAAGAACAACACGACTTCCACACACGCTTCGGTGATGTCCTTAAAGCGCGCACTGCATACCACCAACAACCTCCACCTGTGCCAGCGGACATAACACGCTGGCTGGCGGGACGATTTGCGGCGAAGGAGGCAGCGCGCAAAGCAGCGCCGTCTGGTGCGGCTTCGATTGGGTGGAAAGATGTCATGGTCCGGATTCAGGAGGATGGGGGAAGGTTTGGTGAGGGTGTGAGTCGGAGGCCTGAGATTGTTTATCTTGGGAATGCGCTGGATGGGGATGCGGGTGAGCGCAGGAGCGCGAAGTTGTCAATCTCGCATGATGGGGAGTATGTGGTTGCTACTGTTTTGTCTGCTGGGTGACTTGTTGGGTTTATCTGGCTCTGCTTTGTTGGTTGGAGCTCATTGCCATTACCAAGATAGCCAGCCCACTTGCTCTCTAAGGCTGCGGCGGGCTCGGCGCTGGACGGCCAGCAGTTACGTGCCTGGTATGCATACCTAAATGATTTCAGTCGGTAACTACTGGGGAACTACTGGGGACTCATCCTCTTCTAGGGAGGATGTAGAGAAGGTCAAGGCTTTGGCATGATTTGCCGTCTGGTTCAACTGATCTGGCCCAATGCTTACAATATTCGCAATTTAAGTAGTACTGGTCAAGGTATGTCCGCAACTCAAATGGTAGTACGCTTCACTTTGGGACCTTCTCGTTGGTGTCTGATATGAGTTATTCGAAAGCTTGTGGTCAGCGATACCTAGGAGATGGCGAGAAGAGGAAAACTGAAATATCTCATCGGGGTATATTAAATGAATTAATCATGGGGGGAAATGATTCGAGGTCCGACTAAGAAACTGTATATTAGGATATAGAATACTATTCACTAGTTATTTATAAAGCTGTTAGTACTTCCAATGTACCTTCCGAGGTTGTTAACCTCCAGGGCTTCAAATGTTCGCTTATAAAGCGATACAGAAGTTCTTATCGTCTATCCACCCAGGGCCCAACGTACCTAAACCAGCATATTCCATACTCTTCAGTAAAACATTCCAAAAATCAGATGTGAGTAAGGAATCTGTTCACTTTCTTTTAAAAAAAGCTCTACGCCTATCCCTGTCCATCTAACAGCGCTGTCTTCACTTCGGATATTGTGCTAACGAGTCGTAGTGACATATTCATAAATCATGCCATTCTCGCATCACAGTCATTCAGGACAATTCTGCCCTGGCCATGCCCAAAATTCCCTGGAAGATGTTATTAAAACTGCCATCGACAAGAAGATGCAAGTCTTCTGTCTAACCGAACATATGCCCCGCCATAGAGAAGATTTCTACCCCGAGGAAGTGCGTAAGAAAAGCACCCACTGCATAATCCCGAATTAACCAATCATCCAGTCTGAATCTGGCGTTACAGAAGAAAGTCATGCAGCAAATGAAGCCGCCTACTGGAAGGAAGCAGTCTTTCTCCGTGAGAAATACGCCTCAAAGATCAAGATCATCATCGGCTTTGAGATTGACTGGATCCGACCCGCCTCTAAAGATTTGATCGAACGCTCACTTTCACGGTTTCCATTTGAATTCTTCATTGGCTCAGTTCACCACATGCACACCGTACCAATCGACTATGACCGGCCTATGTACGAGCAGGCTCGAGAGAAAGCCGGTGGAACAGATGAGCGACTGTTCGAGGACTACTTCGATGCACAGCTGGATATGTTGGAGCAACTAAAACCGCTTGTTGTGGGCCATTTTGATTTGATTCGTCTGAAGAGTGATGACATGGAGCGCAGCTTTACTACCTGGCCTGGGGTCTGGAGTAAGATTTTACGGAATTTGGACTTTATTGCTTCGTATGGCGGTATGCTGGAGCTCAATTCGGCTGCGTTGCGCAAGGGAATGACTGAACCATATCCTAAAGCGGAGATTTGCAAGGTAAAAATGCAATCTTTCGTTACGTATCTTACGACTAATCTGATGATTTTAGGAATTTGTGTCGCGTAAGGGTCGCTTCTGTTTGTCTGATGACAGCCACGGCGTCGAACAGGTTGCTTTGAACTTCCGCCCTGTGCTTGATTTCTTGGATCAGGTTGGTATTTCAATGCTGCATTATCTACAACTAGAAGCATCTGCGTCATCTCCTGTGCCCGATGCTCGGTTCCCTAATACGCAAATCGTGGAAATTTCAGTGGAGGAAGTGAGGAAGATGGCCTTTTGGGCATGATTCAATGATATAAGTTGTATATATATTCCCTGATATTTCTACTATCGTACCTACCTAGGTACTCCGTGGGACATTAAGGGGACAAATAGCAGGATCCCTTCTCTAGTCCGAGCAAAAGGGCTGAGTAGTCTGATCCTATTAGTTATACATCAATAACATTGTAACAGATTCCAACCATTTTATGTGGCACTTTGTATAAACCCCCGAAATTTCCCGCCCTATACAGGCCATACCATTGTATATTATAGGGGAGGAAATGTGGAAATGTGATGTTCAATT
Source organism: Penicillium vulpinum (assembly GCF_028829585.1). NCBI lineage: Eukaryota > Fungi > Ascomycota > Eurotiomycetes > Eurotiales > Aspergillaceae > Penicillium > Penicillium vulpinum. The sequence goes on from NW_026643242.1 coordinate 3,653,404, forward strand.
AAGATCCGGGCTGGGGGTCCACTTCGCCCTGGAGACAACTATAAATTCAAAATACGTATATGCACGCTCCTCGCCCCCCTCCAAAATAATCTTTCAATAATCTGGAGGTGGATTGATCTGAGACAGGCCCGTACACAGCACCAACCAGAAACGAGCAGATTGTGTGTCCTTCCATTTTCCCCTGCCAGAATCTAGTTGCTCAAGGTGACCCTAGCAGCCCCTCCGCTTCAACAGCAAGGTCGCTTCTGGCGCAACGGAGGTGGTGTTGATAGTGTTTGTGATCCAAAAGCAGTTCCCCTTGAGGCTGATATCAAATTTCGAAAAGAACATGTAGAGCACGATCTTGATCTCGTGGATAGCCAGCTGCCGTCCGGGGCAGGCCCACCGGCCCAGTCCAAAAGTCAGGAAATCGTGGCTTCCCTGGGCGGCCGACCGCCCCCTTTCCGACCATTGGAAGCCGTGGAATACACATCCCTCTGTTCCATAGTTGTCGGGGTGCTGATGTGCGCGCGCGATAAGCACCATGCACATAGCACCCCTGGGCAGGACGTATGGCCCCACGCGGACGGGTTGCGTCGTCTGTCGTACAGGACCCCACGAATCTCCCTTGGTGCGCAAGGTCTCACGGATAAAAGAGTCGAGCAAGGCGAGCTGGCTGAGCTTCTTGACGGTCAGGCTCTCGCCCGGCGGGTTGACCGTCTCCCATTCCTGGCGCAGGGCTGGCAGGTGCTCAGCCTGCTTCTGCGTCAATGTGACCAGGACCCAGGAGGCAGCGACTACAGTCTGGTGAATTGATGCAAAGATAACGCCGATGCTGAGGATGACGCAGCGGAAAAACCCGGCAAGCGCCGAGAAGCCAGTTTTGCCGTCGTAGTGTTGGGTGAGCAGAATGTCAAAGAGCGGGGCAAAATTGGCATGTCGCGCGGCGAGGCCATTCTCCAAGTGCTCTTTGCGCGTCTTCCACAGCGCAGGTACGACGCAGAAAAAAAACCGGGGGATAATGGTGAAGAAGATGGCCGCAAACCCGTTGTGGATCACCCAGAGCCACGGGAACCGCACCCACTCGTGCGTATTCTCATGCATGCCCGTCAGGTTGGCCATCGCCACTGCCACCATTGCAAAATGGCTTGCGGCTACGGAGGAGGCGTGCGCATGCCCGAGGATCACGACGACCATGGCCTGAGCGACGGCGAGTTGGATTCGTTCAAAGAAGTCGGGGTACTCGACGGGCGTCTTGCCAAAAGCGAGTTTGGGGAGCTCGTCCACCATGCGATCGAAATATTGTTCAAAGACGGGGAAGATGTTTTCGATAATGGCGTTCATGCGAGGCTGGACGTTCTTTTCGACCAGGTTATCTACATCATGGACGAAGGCGCCATTGTCGAACAGGGCCAGGAAGCCTAGGTGAAGCAACTCGAACACCGCTTTCTCGAAAGTGAAGTTCTTGGTATCGGTCAGAACCTCGTGGGCGTATCGGTGATCAATGATGTACTCGTCCCGACCGTGTCGAGGGACAACGATCACAGGGCCATGTTGGTCTAAGGCCTTGCTATATACCTCATTGACCTTGATGGACCGTCGAACCTCACGGGGAATGTGAACGACTGGAGGTGCTGGGGCATCCAGTGACGTCTCGGACGTCAGTTGCGGCTTTGAAGTAAACATGGCTAAAGACGATGCTGCTGAAAATAATATGAAAGAATGAGATGTAGCCGCAAGGGGTCGGTCTCAAGCGGCCATGGATAAATGGTGTGGGAAACTCTCATAAAATACCGGCAGCAACAGGGTCCTGTCAATCCCAGTGAATTGCGTCTTCCATTTGCAATCCTCACGGTTGCATTTGCAGTTTGAGATTCGTTAAAATCTGACCATATGCCGTCCGGATTGTAATGGATTTAGCATGATTGGGGCAATTACAGACACACCGCCAAGTTCTTGTCTTGAGACGAAATGTTACATGATCCATGTAGAGGCCAGAGCCTGGCTTAGGAGTGTAAGGCCAGTGCTGCAGCAGTCCGTGGCCAATGAAAAGACCTTTATTGGTATGTAGTCTGGTCAGCTTACAGGAGGGTATTATGTTTATTGCACGCGGACCAACCATAGCGAACTGTGATGTGATCAGTTAGATGGTGGTGTGGCCTGACCCTTGTCCACCTTGCACACAATTAATTGGTTAGTAGATCGGTGAGAAGATACTGACCTGTCATCGCCCTTCTTGTACATCTCCCTGGCTTACTAACATGAGGCAGGCATGATAAAGTAATTCGGTTGAATGCTTCTTCTTGCTTATCGCCGCATACCTTCGCAATTCCCGCTGCACTAATGTACATCCCCGTAGACTCCGGCATCCACCAGCCCTCTATGTAGTTCTATCTTAAACCTAATAAGGAGTCTTTTTGATCATGCGTATACTATATCTGCGTCTCTACCGTATATACGTATTTCTTTAGTGATGCTTCTTGGTCTTCTTAATTCTTTATATAAGAAGAAATCACGCCTGTTAGACTACAGTATCTGAAAGTACTTTCAGTCAAGCAACAGCTATGGCCTCATACCTGGGAGTGGCCCGCAGTTTTGATCTAGAAATCGTGAGAACACTGGGCCAGAATTCGGCCAACGATGAATACTCGACGGAAACAATGGAAGTCAATGTCGAGGTCGTCTATAATGTCACCCTCGCATTCTTGCCACTCCTCCGGGAGGGGAACCGGAAAATGATCTTGAGCATGTAGCCATGCTACCTCATGGGAACGGATGTAACAAACCCACAAAGCAGTACATAGTAGCAGAAGAGCATAGGCAGACAGCTGGAACTGACTAGCTGACTGATGCCGCTTAAAGGAGCTCCATCACGGGGTCTCTGGCACATGAGGAGCGATTCATGATTGTGCCTCACCATGCTTATAAAATATCGAAGGCGGCGCTAAACAGTATTACCAAGCTACATGCACTAGACCTGAGCGATGAAGGGTTCACGTTCTGTGCTGTCTCGCCTGGGGTAAGTTTTGGCTGGAAACCTACCGGTATCCGTATTCACAATTAATATTCTATGGAGTGGCTGCGAGTAGACCAAGCTGGTCCTTATGCCAACCTGAACGCTGAAATTTGCGCAAAAGCAGTGCTGGACCTACTCGAGAGATATAGAGAAGCTCTCAACGGAAAGTTTCTAAATATTTATGTCCCTGGTTGGGAGGAGATTAAAGGACTGCATAAGTACGATGGCCTGACGTTGAATGGTAAATGGGAAACAGATGTTGCGTACATGGAACAGTACCCGTGGCGGAGCTCGACCTTGCAGATAATAGAATACAATATGATATCCCTATTTTCGACAGTCTTGGGATTATGCGCCATAGCCCTCCGCCGGGTGAATCTTCCACCGGTAGCTGCACTTAGACTGTGCGTATGATAATAACAAGCAATACTTCTTCGCAGTGAGATAGAAGTATTATCCAAATGTATACCCATATTTCTACATTAGCCCCAAGAGGCCTTCAATTTGAGCGTCGTGGTCAGGCCCATCCACCTGGTTACTTGCGCCTGGTAGACTGTAGCCAAGAAAGTAGCCTCGATAACAACTTTGGGGTTTCGAAGGTTATGTTTTAGCACTAAGCCAAAAACATTTCGATATAGCTTGAGCGAGATATCCTTGTTTTTGATGCAGATCATGGTATAATACATCCTGTAGCTTTGAACGTCAGTTGCCGTTATGTTTTCTGTTCCATAGACGAGGCTCTATGGAATAAGCCTGACCTAGTAGTTGGTAGGATCGAAAACAGTTGCATAGCCGTCTTGAACTGTGCCCTAAAATTTGGATCCAGCATTGGATATTCTCTTGCATGTAGCGTGAATATTGTCAGTGGACACATAAATTTGACTATATAAAGCCCCTCGGATCCTCATCCCCATTATGTGGTTTTTTTGTTCTTTTTTTTCAAGATTTTGGTTATGATACAGTTCCATGACACTCTCGTGCTTGCCATGAGAGACAACTGTGGGAGAGTCTAGTGAGGAAATCTCGAATCAGCAGCAGGAAGAGTCATGCTTCAGAAGTTGGGATAAATCACTCTAGGAGAGGAAATATAAGTCTAGGTTATAGTCCGGAAGTTGAAAATTTTGCAACACACTCCAAAGACAACAGTCCAAATTACATAGTTATAGCAGCATGGCGTATATCATCTGAAGCTTTGGAAAGGCGTGTTTTCGCAAGCTTTGCCTTCTGTTCTTAAAGCTGCAAGAAGCTTAGGCAGACATCATAAATATGCGGAGCAGCGATATCACTGAGAAAATGGCTTCCCATGACACCTTGTATCCAGCGACGGTGTTTCTTGAATTTGTCATTGGTTCTCATAGATATATGACTTTCGGGCATAACACCCCTAGAAACGGTTGCAAACTAGGTCGACTTGTCAAATTCCTTCGTGCACCGGACTAGGACATCTTGGGACTCTTGGTAATCTGCAATAACCACCCACGGGTTTCCAAGCGGTTGAACAAAAGGCCATATAATAGGGGTGTGAAGTTTGTTGTTTTGTGCAGTCATCAAGTTGTACAATTCTCGAGTTTCTGCTGTAGTATGTTGGAACATAGAACTAGTGCCACCAAAGAGAGATCGGACACATCTTTATTATACAGGATGCCGGGAATTGGCTTCAGAAGTGCCAAAGATAACCCAAGTAAAGACCCATAATCGCCGTGCAAATCAACATCGTATATTCTAGACTGGAGGTCGGGAAAGGGCCATCCCTCCCATCATTTGATAGGGCCGCCATAGTAGAGGATGGATTTAGTTTCATACCGGAAGATGATTGCAAGATGGACCGCAATCGTCTTTCGGAATTTACGCATATATGTGTATACATGGGTGATATTGAAGTCTAGCTTCGGATCCTTACCTAGTTGATCGACTATGTATATATCGATTTAATGCGACCTCTGCTCCAACGTGAGGTCAAGATATCTTTTCGAGTCATAGCTTCCAAAGATATCCCCACTATCATATACTCACTCAAATTCTACAGTAACAACCACCGCCCCTGCTTCCCCCCCCCTCCCGGCGGCCCCCAACATCTTTAGCCGGCTGGAACTCGACAAAAGACCCGCTATTCATGGCATATAAGCTAGAAGAGCAGCCATGCGCACTATTGTCACCCAGCAAGCCAAAATCCCACTTCCAGTTGATGTCTCCTGGAAATTCTCGTTCGCAAGGTCCCCCACCTGGGACAACCAGATCAAAATCCACCACTTTTGCAAGAAGGACGTACACATCCAGGGCCGGGACACCCCGACCATCATCCATATCCACGGTGGAGGATATAATCATATATCAGTTTCAGCGCCAAGGAATTTTCGGCAACAAGAACCACCTGCACGTTCTTGACCGGCATGCAACTATTATCGATCGAGTACCAACTCGCACCAGACAACCCTTATCCGGCGGCATTGGATAATTGCCGGGATGCCTTGCAGTGGGCGCATTCGCCTGCGGGCCGAATTGAGCTTCGATCTCCATTGTCTGGCCGTGACGGTCGCCGCGGCTTTGACAATTGTCGCACGCGATTGTAGTCTCTCACCTCCACTAGCTAAACATATCCTCATATCCTATGATGGACGACAGAATTGCCACTGATCACACCAGGAATCTGATCTTTCAGGATGAGAGAGACAACATCAATGGTTGGTCGGCCTATCTAGGACTAACATATGGCAGGGTTCCTGCTTAGGCGGCGCGGGCGCGAGTGGAAACCGTTGCGGGGCTGCCGGCCATGTAAATTGATTGTCTACAGTTGGATATTATTGGGAGACAACACACACCATCATAACGATACAACTGAGTTCTTACGCAAGAATCTCCAATCATTAGCGTAAAATTTAAACCTCAATTGATGTCCAAGTTACTAGCAAGCACACTCGGCTATAATATTAACACTACGATTAATTAGTTACCATTACAATAATCAGTGAGAGACCAGTGAGCGTCCATTGGGTCTCACTGATTTATCACGTGATTGATCTGAGTAGCTCACTAAGAGACCCCCGGAAATCTACTGACCTTGGAAGCTTCTTGACTCTGAGCGCCCTCAAGCGGTAAGATAGGAAAGCCCCACCTGGCAGAGGAAATGGAAGTATGTATAGTTATATGTACACATATGTATGTACATATGTATGAACTACCTACATATGTAGGTAGGTATATATATGTAAAGATGTAAAAGTAACATATCATTCAAAAAGACATTCCAAAGACATTACGTCGTGTCCCGCTTAGGAAAAAAAAAGTGGATAATCTGCCCCTCCCCAAGTCATCCCGTTCCTTTTTGTTTCTTCTCTTCACATATTTCTCATATTCACCCTTCATACATCTATTACACTCACAATGGGCGTCGAGAAGAAGACTCTGGTTGAGGGCAACGGCGTTGACTACCCTAAGAAGGGCGAGCACGTTGCCATCCACTACACCGGCTGCTTGTATGACGCTGAAAAGGCCGACAACCACTTCATGGGAAGCCTGTAAGCTGAAGATCTATACCAACCCGAGGAGATAGGCACTGATATACTCTCAAAACAGGTTCGACACCTCCCACAAGCCTGGCCGTGGTCCACTTGCCACCCCCATCGGCGTCGGTCGTCTCATCCGCGGTGCGTTTCAATCTATCCGATGTTTTCTGTGACATAAATAGCTGGCTTCCGCTTGCTAACTTGGTGAATAGGCTGGGACGAGGGTGTCCCCCAAATGTCCCTCGGCGAGAAGGCCATTCTGACCATCAGCCCGTGAGTTGCTCGTTTTAAACTTACTTTCCTTTGCAGTTTTGGGCTGATCGACTGAACAATCGCTAATATTCGATTCTGAACAGTGACTACGGCTATGGCGACCGGTATGTACCAACCAACCAAGCCCAATACTGAATCAACAAGCTGTGATTTTTATGATATCTCCAATACCTTACAACTCCAACTTGCACCTTTGATTCTCCCCGTGAGATTTGTGCTGATATCAAATCATTTTAGTGGCTTCCCTGGCCTGATCCCCGCCAACTCTAAGCTTGTCTTGTGAGTAACCCGTATCCTTTTTACCCCATGCTGCGAAACTATAAATAACAACTAACTAACTGTCCACAGCGAGGTCGAGCTCCTCAAGATCGGTACCAAGAGCGTTTAAATAAATCTCTATTCCTGAATCTCCGGCCAGATATGAGATATCCAAATACAAACCGAGAAGGAAAAAAAACCCCCCACTTGGGTCATTTCTGTTCGTCTCATACGGTCGACAGGCTACCTGCATAGCAAAATCAAAGCTCGGTCTCTTTTCTGTCTATTGATTTGACTCGTTTTCCAACGAAGAAAGCCAACTGGACTATCACATGTCTGCCATATGTTTCCCTTGCTCATACATACACTGTAGATGACCTAGCCTAGCTTGCCTTCTCCAAATCACCGCGCAATGGTATTGATATAATCAATCCCACCGGCACGGTACGTGTCGTCCTCCACATAACTCTCATTCCGGGGTAAGCGGAAAACAAAGTTCGTCGCGCGGGACGAATATTTGGGCCATTTGGCGATATCAGACACTAGAAAGAAGTCAGCTCCCAGGCAATAGAACCAAGCCGCACCCACGTTCTACTAACCACCGTGTCCATTGGGATCCAGGTCCGCTACGAAAGACATCCACATACGTGCTGCCATCTGTCCCAGTTCTAGGCGCGCAGGGTCAGCTCCTAGCGGTGTGATGGTTTGCACTGGGTTTGCAAAGATGAAAGGAATCTATATAGCCAGGTCCAAAAGTCAGTTTATCTTTCAGGCACCTAACTTGAGTGGGTAGTATCTAGACTAGGCGTGTCATTACATACCTCTGCGAAATGTTGCACCCCAATCGTTGTCGAGCTATTCAACGCCGCCACATCCCATCTGTACGAGTATACATTGTCGCGCATGCCGGCCATCCGTTGCGCCAGCATGCGCCGTGGCGCTACCATGGTCAGATCGCCGGCGATGGATTCATAGCGCTTGTACATGAGTCCCAATGAGGGCCAGGTGGTATTACCCCAACCGTAGGGGCAGCCGATAGCGGGGATATTGGGGTAATAGGATAGAAGCTGGGTAGCTTGGGAACGGTCGAGGACCCAGCGTTTAGATGCTGTGGTACTCGTTTAGCGCGATATTATAATATGTGAGGGTAAGCATGTTATGCAACAGCACTTACTAGTCAATTCATTAACGCAGTCCTCATCGGTGTCCGTGCCTGTTGTCCCAAAACTGGTGCCCTCGTCGGTATTCGTCCCTATCAAGATAGGTACCCGAGCTAATTTGCCTTGCTTATAGCTAATTTGCGGAAACTGGGCTATAAATGAGCCATCGACGGTGGCAAACCACTCCAGCCCCTCGTTTGCAGTATTGTATAAGGTTTCGTAGGGCAGCTCACGGAGACATTGAAGGGTATCCGTTGAATTGGTGCATCTGGGGATAGTATATCAGCTGCTGTTCATAGAAATTTGTTCAACATAAGACTTACCCGGCTCTCTCGACGATTCGGTTGTACATTGGCTGGTGCCATTCTGTTCCATTATATGGGGGTCCGACGGCATTTCCAGAATCCATGATTGCTAGTCGAGCTTAGGCTGGTGTTCATTAAAATACTGGTAGGAGTGCACTATACCAGCTCTGAAAAGACCCTCATTATCCCCATTGTTGGTCACCAGATGAGCTCCGACACTATATGCACCACTATTGATTCAAGGATAAGCATTTGATATTCCGAAAATGTATTTCTAGTGACTCACGCAGACTCGCCCCATATAGTGATTTTATCCGGATCACCACCAAACGCTTTGATATTCTTCTTCACCCAGCGCATAGCCGTGCGCTGGTCACGCAGTGCTTGATTGGTGTTTCCTTCGGCCTGGGATCCAAGTTAGTATCGAGAATCTGCCATATCCAAGTTCGTATATAGTCAGTTGCCTTACCCTCACTTCCTTCGAATCAAGGAATCCGAATGCCGCCAGACGGTAGTTGATAGAAACACCCAAAACTGGCTTGCCGTTCAGTGCACTTTGTTCAACAATATAACTCATATTATATCTGTAGACAGCGTAACGGAAGGTTAACCGCGACTATTGAGCGCCCTTCCCAGGTATGAATATTCATACCCAGTGCTATATCCCTCGACTGACGTACCTCGGATCCGCAGTGGCACCCTGTGCCCACCCACCACCGAAAATCCAGATCATAATTGGAAGCAATTCGCGATTTCCGTCGGCGGTAGGTCGGATTATATTCAAGTTAAAGCAGTCTTCATTCAAAGTGATAATACCCTTGGTAACCAGGTTGGTAGTATCGGATCCAAACGCAGGACAGTCATAGCCGTACTCCGTAGCATTGTAATATACTGACTTGGAAGTAGGGCTGAGCCTTGCTGAGGAGAAATTATAAGGTCCAGAATTACTATCCTCAGATGCATAGGCGCTCTTGATCTCGGTTGGTGTGAAGCGAATTGGTTCGTCGGCATACTTGATGCCCAGGAAAAGATCCTGGTTGAACTCTGGAAGAGAGCGGCCCACAAAGATGGTATTTGAGCGTTTGTTGCTCGTTAATAGGGTTGCTATTGGGGGGTTCGATGTGGTCCCTGTCGGTTTGGATGAGAGGGGGTTGGCTATTACCCCGGGGATTATAGAGATGAACAACGTCAAAAGCAGTATCGAGGTGATTGTTATCGACATCTTGGAAGTTCGAGAGTTTAAGCTGAACGAGAGTCAAGAAGTAACGGTAAGATCACTTTTACATACTTAGTTCATTCTCTACCAACCCCTTTTCCGGAATATTATATCACAATTAAACCCCACTATCATCAAATCCTCTATCATTAGGGATGTGTGATCTTTAGCTACCACGTGTGCTTATAGGTGGGAAAATAAAGGGGAAACTCCGGGCCAAGTAAAGAGGGTGGAGAGCGACTATACTATTACCAGTCAGAAGATGATTTTACACGTTAGGCAAAATAAGACAAAAATAAGATGCATGTCGCTGCAGAACAAACAGTCTATTTGGGGAAATATTGTTCTAGATAGTGGGGAATCAGGCTGAAAGCCATTTGATATAGGGAAAAAATCGTTGCAGTAGCAACAAGAGCGTTGAAGATATTGTACATCCAACATGCTAAAGAGAGAGATGACAAAGGGAGTGCTTCTATTCAACCGACAGTAACACCACAAATCCGTCACGCAACAGTCTGACTATTTGATACATTGACCGAATATCCAATTGAGTCAATGAGCTGTATGCAAATAGTCAGATAGCGTATAAAAACCATCCTGTCCTATCAAAACTTCTCATGCGTGCGATGATCCAATGCCAAATATTAAGTGACCTGGGATTGGAAAATGGCAAAACCAAAGTGGGAACAAAGGCACCAAGCCACTCCAGGAAAAAGAAGTGGGCGATGAAAAGAAAATGCAAAAATCTTGAACTCCGAAGAATACACACATGCGGAGACTCTTATTATGTACGCTTGAAAATTCAAACACGTTAATCATCCTTAACCCGATCGCCATAGGCGGATGAACCGGAGCCCGAACCAAATCCAGTCGCACGAGACCTGCTCGCTGCCACCACCGAGGGGCTGTTGTATCGGTTGGATGATGATGAAGATGAGGTGACCTGTAACTCAGACCTCCGTGATGCACCCTTGAGCGGGCTGGGGGAGTTCCGGCCATCCACCATCCCATCATCAAGCTCGATTAGGTCGTCCATCCGCCACATATTGCGACCTCTGCTGCTACCCTGCTGGGTGAGCGATCCTTGCTGTAGCTCATTGATGCCGGCCTTAGCGCGCGTTGCTACTTTTCGAACCCACCCTTCAAAAGCCCCGCCAATGTTCTCGAGGCCAGTCGATGCATTGGATGTAACAGTGTATGTAGAGTCAAAAGAAGCTTTCCGAGCATTGTCCAGGGGCTGTGCCGGTGCGAGATTCGGCATGTGCTGTGCGAAGAATCGGGTGAACCCATCTAATGCAGGCCCTGGGCCAGTCGAGGTGGGGTCAAGTGTTCCCACCCCAGTACCAGACAGCTGGATACTACTGCGCTGGCGGCGATGCTGCGGACGAGTGGGAGGCGTGAACTGGTCGCCGTTCGGTCGAGTTCGTGGCAGTATGCCAAAGGACGAAGGTGGAGGTGGTGATCCAGTCGGAGACGGAGGAGTGATTGTTTCTCGATAAAAGTCGGGAGGTTCCGCATCCGAATAAGATATAGATTTTCGACGCGTACGCGGAAAGAATCCCAATGCTCTTCGAGGAACACGGCCAATTTGCACTGGTCCTGGAAACCCATCCATGTACACCCACGATTCATGCTTCCAAGCATGGTTTTCATCGGCCCCAGATGTGGTTGCAGTTGTATCTTGTTCAGTTGAGGCATCATCAGTAGAGGCAGCCATAGGGGTGATTGAGCTGTCGCTGGGGTCTTCGTCGTTGTTGCTCAAAAGATCTACAGGCTCTTTCGGAACGGGCCGGCCTTTCACAGAGCACGCATCAACTGGTAGGAGGACAGTGTTTCTGCTCTGAATGTTGTCGTTGGGCCAGAAACCGTTCGCCTTCCGAAACACTGCAGCCTGGCAGCCATACTTGATCGTCACGCCGGTGATGGTGTCGGTGGGTTGCACTTTGTGGATATAGGCCAAAGCGTCTTCATCGTGCTCTGGGTCAAACGCTTGATACGAAATGTCGCCAGAGTCGCGTCTTTTGTGAGGGAGCGTACGGCTTGCAATCGGATCGCTATCAGCAAGGAGCAGCGCTTCTCTCTTTTTGGCCTGCACTAAAGCCTGTCGCTCCTCCTTTGTCCCAGTTCCGAACTGTGGAGCGGTCGGCGCCGATGGGCCCCAGGTCGATCTAGGAGCATTCTTAATATATACATCAGATCGAGATGGCTTCCGTCGCGTGTGGGTGTTTGTTGCACTATTCGGAGGGACTCGTCCAGCATCACTCCCCAGTACTGAAGATGCTAAGCTTTGAAGAGAAGACCATGAGGAGTCCAGAAAGTCCGCAGCACCTCCCGACGACGAGGCCTTTGGTGGTCCACTCCAAGGAAATGATGTTAATCCACTGCGAGTACCACGATTGATCGATTCGGTCGTCCGTGACGGGTGTTGCATTGGAAGTGGTGACGCTCCACGGGATGACAACGGCGAGGGGGTTGCTCCGCGGGACCGACTCGCTCCCCTCTCAGAGAGAGCAAGAGTTGTTGACAATCTCGAGGGGAAAGGGTGGGGATCGTCCTGATAGGAGTTTGTAACATTATTGCTGTCAGCTTCGTCGTCCATGAATGAAACTAAGCGGCGAGGGCGCGATCGAATCGTGGAGGTTGAAGTTGTGCTTGCGCTGGGTGTGCTGGAGCTTGGGGAAGCATTGTCAAAGCTATTTTGAGAACTCATTCCTGTGAATCTAGCAAATGGGTCTAAGGATGCAAAATAAAAGCTCCCTTAGAAGTTTGTACCGCCAAGGCACCAGTTGCCATCAGAGTTGATCGAGGAGAGACCCATTCGTCATCCACACCCGGACTCGCATTCGTGGCCTTTTGACTGGGAACACGGCAGGATACGTTTGATCATATATTCAGGTATTCGTCCAAAATATAAGCTAACGAGTCCAAGAACACAAATTCTTTGGAAGGTATAGAAAACAAGAGCGAGCGTAAGGTGAGGGAGGATAGTTGATAGGAGGCCAAGGAGGCGTGACGATAACGACCCGCAGACCTTTGAACACGGAGTACGGAGTAGTTAAATGTAGGATTGCCCACAAGAATTACAGAATTAAAAGATATTTATCTTCCTATATAGTGGAAGTGCGCAGTATAGATTACAAGGAATCAATCAGACTACTCAGAATGCTCAAATTACTGCAAGGTTAGCAAGTTTGTTCTAGAACAGGTGACTTAGCCGCTCGGCAAAGTAGCGATACATGATATTACCCAGTCAAGGCCACCTATTCTGCGTACTGGTACTTTTTCGGCTCCAGGGATATTTGCCTTCTCTACTCCGTACCCGTATATAAATTGCGATCAAATAGAACGCAATAAGAAAGCAGAGCAATATTTGTATTAGATTCTATCCGAACCCATTGTACATATGACATCATAAATCCTATCAACAAGCCGGCCATACTAGAACAAAAGATCCATAAATCAAAAAACAAAACAACCCCTTCAATAATCCTGATTATGGCATTTCCAGTACATTATACACCAAGTCTTCGCGCTGCGGGACAAGAGGAAAATAAATATCAACAAGGCAACCGGAAGTGCCTCACATTTACTCTGGCGGCTCAGCCATCACAGAGTGTCGAGTCTCAGCTTCCGATGTGGCTTCAGACGCAGTACTCCAGTCTCCATCTTCCTTCTCAGAGACTTTGCCGGCTGGGTTGGATAATGGTGCAGGCTGAGGAATGATCTTGATACCACCTGCGCGAGAGAAGAAATCTTCCGTGCGGAGACCACGAACTTCTTCGGGATCCATTGCATCTATTTGCATTCCACTAGCCTTTTTCGCTCGAATTAACTCCCGCACAGGAACCATCGCTGCATCTCGACATGCTTCTTTGATATCACTACCAGACATTCCAGCCATGGTCTTGACCAAATAATGCAGATCGAAATTATCGCGATCGACTTTCGTGTCTTTGAGAATCAGGCTAAGAATTCGTAGGCGCTGGGCAATCGGAGGAAGAGTCACAGGGAACTTCTTGGGCATTCTTCGGAGAATGGCCTCATCAATGTCTTGAATGCGGTTTGTTGCCCCCAAGACAACAATCCGCTGGGGTTCTCCCGTCGAGTTTGCCGATGTAAGGCCGTCCCAATGAGTCATGAATTCTGCTTTCACCATACCACTTGCCTCATGCTCACCACTTCGCCGGGTTCCAAGAACAGCATCAATTTCATCAATGAAGACGATGGCAGGTTGTAACTTGCGCGCAAGCGAGAACACTGCATTGACCAATTTATTGGAGTCGCCATACCACTTCTCTGTCAACGTTGAGATGTGCAAGTTGATGAAACATGCTCCACTCTCTGACGCTAGAGCTTTAGCAAGCATGGTCTTTCCGCAGCCAGGCGGACCGTATAGGAGGACCCCAGAAGGTGCGGACAACAAAGACGACGTGGAAGCATAGAGATGAGGCATCGTCAGTGGGTAGATGACCGATTCCTTCAATTCCTCAATAATTTCATCAAGTCCCCCAATATCTTCAAATGATACACGGATATCCTCTGGCGCAACCACATCCATTGCAATCGCTTGCTCGTATTGGTTCAAAGTGAGCTCTTTCTTTCGTTGTCCTTTCTCCCGTTTGCCACCTTTCCGTGGTGCATCATCGTCTAATTCATTCACACCTTCCAATCGACGTATGATGGCGGCGGACTTCTGTCGTTGTTCCTCCTTCTTCTGGCTTTCTGGGTCGAAATCAAGGCGTGATAGAAGGTATCGAATAAGGAAATATGCGGACGCAGACTATAACAGTGTTAGAAGCATCCAGTCCTATCCAAAATAGGAACATTCTCACAGTGCCTGCAACCATCACCATTTCTTGGAAGAACTGCTGCCATCTTCTGCCACCGGCTGAAGCCATGTCGATAGGGGAATGATCAGATAGAGTACAGTGATGGCCTAAATAAGGACCTCCCTAGTGAAAGTGAAAATTAAGGATAAAAGAAAGTAAATTAGAGCACACCAGGATTAAAACAAGATGAGTCGCCGGAGATCATTCGGGGCAGGCGGCACCCGGGGGATGGATGCCAGTCACATGTCATAAAGCGGAGAAGGCGGTGTTGGGGTTGTTATTGTCGGTGCGCGTCCAGCGAGTATGTAATTGTCATCAATCAATTATACATCAAACAATGCCCAAACGGAAAGCCCCTCCCAAACTCTCTGGTCTATTAGGCTCAGATGATGAGGACATCATGCAAGTTAAAGCGACAGAAACACAAGAAACTCATGAACCTCCCGCCAAAAAACGAAGAGGCAGACCGCGTACCTCAACCGAGAATGTGACCGAGACCAAACCTACCAAGCCTGCCAAATCTGCTACTCGAACAAGAAAGCAGCAACCAGCTGAAGCTGAACCAGAGCCCCCTGCAGACAAAAAGCCTACCCGTCGAGGACAACCCAGAGGAAGCAGCCGCGCAGCGCAGGACGCCGAAGCGTCTGTGCAGGCAACTGAGGTGGAGGCTATGGAACCGGAACAAGACGATGCAGAGAACCTGGAAAATGAAGACCCGCTTGTCTCGACAAATGCAAAGAAGCAACCGCCCAAGGTTGTGAAGGTTGCCCGAGCACGCGGTCGGGGACGGCCTCGTGCGGTCAGCACACAGCTCGAAACAGATGGTGAATTTCAGTTTACCCCGAGCGGTTCTCGACACATTAGCTTTCAGGAAACTCACACAAAGCAAGCCGAACCGAGCCCTCTTACTCGTGCAGCGAGCCGGGGAAGCAATGAACCTGAAGTCGAAGATTCTCAGCAGAACGAGCAACCCACAGCGGAGCTGGTAGATGAAGCTATCATTCACGAGGAACCGGCCTATTATCATAAATCGATGTCCCCGGTGAAGAATGCTCGCTCTCGATTATCCATGTTACGCAACTCACAGGATTCTTCTCCTCGTAAACGCAAGTTTGGAGGAACCGACTTCGACCAGGGCGGGGACCCAGAGCTTAGACGCAGGCTAGGCGAACTGACTAAGAAGCATGATGCTTTGGAGAGTAAATACCGCAATCTACGGGAGATCGGGATTGTCGAAGCCAACACCAACATGGAGAAACTGCGAAAACAGAGTGAGACTGTTACTAAAGGTATGCTCTTATATTATCTTATATCCGCTAGGGCAGATGGATTAATACATCCTCAGCATCGAATGAATTGGTTGCCTCGCTCAAGGCCGAAATTGATGCTCAGCGAAAGCTAGGGCTGCAAAGCCGTGGACTCCAAAAGCAACTGAAAGACCGTGATGATGAATTGGCTCGACTCAAATTTGGTACCGACGAGGCCCACGCACAGCTTGTATCTGCCCAGTCTGAAGTCAAAGCCTTACAAACTAAGCTTGCTGCGGCACGGAACACAGCTGCCAGTCTCGAGGGGGCTTCGAAGGTCCCCGGCAGTGCCATCAAGGGCGGCGCCGCCAACCGTGCAAATGCAGCTGCCACCGCCGAAGCGGCGCAGGCTTCACAGCTCGCCCAGTTAAAAGAAGACCTATATAGCGATTTAACAGGACTGATCATTCGTGATGTCAAGAACAGAGAGTCAGACTACCTATACGATTGTATTCAGACTGGGATCAACGGAAGTAAGCTACTCGATTTCCTAGTAGTTGGAAAGCTTTTTTCTAAACTTTTTACAGCTCTTCACTTCCATCTTGTCGTGCCAAAGGTCTCGGCTGATTATGACAAAACTGAGTTCCAATACCTGCCTCACTTGGACCCTAACCGCGATCGCGACCTGGTCAACTTGTTACCAGACTTCTTGGCCGTAGACATCACATTCGTCCGCGGACAAGCAGCCAAGTTTTATACACGCGTCATCGATGCCCTCACAAAGAGGCGGTCTCTTCCAGCACAATAGCAGTGCAGTGCTGGTACTGCACGCCATACTTAGTTGGTTTTTTTCGGTGTCTATTTATTTTCACGGAGTTTTTTCGGGGACTAGGAACGTCATGTTTTTGTTTCGATCAATAACATCAATGCCAACACATCTATCTTCCGAGGTTGTTACACACTTATATACTTGTATATACCTACCTTGTACCTAATGCAAAGTCTGTCAGTGGGCTCTTTGATCAGTGAAACACGCTTCGCAGGGTCCTCCTTCAACAGAATACTTGGAAGGCAGCTCAATCTCGCCTCGCTGCCTATATATTCTCGAGGGTATCATTCTTCGGGGCTATAGGTCAGACTTACTAACACTTGTGTTTGGAATGAGGCGTTGCCAAGGGAGAGATACTCTGTTCTTACCATAATATCCACACAAAAGAGGTATAAAACCCCCACATCCACTGGATACATAAGCATGCCTTTCTACACTATATTAAATAGCTTCATATCAAAGTCCATTTTTCCAGCTCTGTGAAAACACTTCAGAGCTTCCAAGAAATAAATACATACTCAAGTATAGCAAGCCTGGCCAACGTTGTAGAGTAAACAAAGGCACGCCTATGATTGGCTCTCACCGCCAAGTTCCCCAATGCGTCTCGAAAGTTGAAGGGTTGACGTGTTGTGACCTTCGTATCTCCTTTTTTTTTGTCAATTTCGCTACCTTGTTTGTGGCAGTGGACCACTTCCACTCTTTTATCACTTGAGCATCTAGGAGACATAGATCATGGCGCGACTTGGCCGCGTCGGGTTTCTTGCCCTCGCAGTGGTCTTCCACTTGATCTATACATACTCAATCTTTGACATCTACTTCGTCAGTCCAATTGTTAGTGGCATGCGCTCGTATGGTGTTGAGCGATCATCTGGAGCTCCTGCACCTGCCAAACGTCTCGTCCTCTTTGTCGCCGACGGCCTACGGGCCGACAAGGCCTTCCAAGCTTTCCCTGACCCGTCCCCCGACGCCAATCCAGAAAACCACGAGTTAATTCGCCTGTCTCCCTTTATCCGCTCGAAGGTTCTCTCCCACGGAACATTTGGTGTCTCCCACACCCGCGTCCCCACCGAATCACGACCAGGCCATGTTGCGCTTATCGCAGGTCTCTATGAGGATGTGTCCTCTGTCACCACGGGGTGGAAGCTGAACCCGGTGAATTTCGACAGCGTTTTCAACCAGAGCCGACACACTTGGAGCTGGGGTAGCCCTGATATCCTCCCAATGTTCAAGGAGGGCGCCGTGCCAGGGAAGGTCGATGCGGAGATGTACAGTGAAGAAGCGGAGGACTTCACTGTCGATGCGACGCATTTGGATACTTGGGTCTTTTCCAAGGTCCATGATCTCTTCGAATCGGCAAAGACTGACCCGGAATTAGATCGAAAATTGCGGGACGACAAATTGGTGTTCTTTCTCCACCTGCTTGGGTTGGATACCACTGGCCACTCTTTCCGGCCCTACTCGAACGAATACCTACACAACATCAAGGTGGTGGATCAAGGAGTCCAGGCAGTTACAAATTTAGTAGAAGATTTCTATGGAGATAGCAAAACGGCGTTCGTGTTCACCGCAGACCATGGCATGAGTGACACTGGCAGCCATGGTGATGGCCATCCGGATAACACACGGACACCATTGGTTGCCTGGGGATCTGGCGTCGCGCGACCCCAGCTCTCCGCTAGCGGAATTGCTGCGGGTCACGAAGATGGATTCTCAGCAGATTGGGGGTTCGACCAAGTGCGTCGACACGATGTAGCACAGGCTGACGTTGCCGCGCTTATGGCCTACCTAGTTGGTCTTGACTTCCCCGTCAACTCCGTTGGTCAATTGCCGCTGGACTATCTCAATGCGAGCCCCAAGGAGAAGGCGCTGGCCGCTCTCGCCAATACGCAGGGTGTTCTGGAGATGTACCGTGTCAAAGAAGAGCAAAAGAGAACTGCAGTGATCCGGTATGTACCATATGAGCCTCTATCGGGCTACCACGAGAACTCGATTGAAGGCAGACTGGCAAGAATTAAGTCACTCATCTCCAGTGGTGACCATGAGGAGGCTATTGTGGTGTCTGCCGAGCTTCTTCGCGTTGCTCTTGAAGGTCTGCGCTACCTGCAAACCTATGACTGGCTATTCTTGCGGACCATCGTCTCTGTTGGATATCTAGGTTGGATCGCGTATGCACTGACCACAGTTATTGATCTGCACGTTTTACATGGAACATCAGACTCCCACCGGACGACGGCCAGTATCTCATTCTTCTCGTCGATCCTGGTCGCCTTGTTCTCGGTCTTCCTTTACCAGGGCTCATCCTGGCGCTATTACTTCTATGCATTCTTCCCGGTTTATTTCTGGGAAGAGGTTTTTGCCCGCCGTAGGGCTCTGATTGCCGGTCGTCAGATTGTATTAGGCCATGTGCACTCTTTCACGGGATATGTCAAGTTTGGACTCCAGCTACTGGCATTCCTCGGTGTCATGGAGGCAATGGTTCAATCTTATTTCCATCGCGAAATCTTCACTGTCTGCTTTGCCTTGGGTGCATTGTGGCCTATTATCCATGGCTTTAGCTTCATTCGCAGCCATGCGTTATTGTCTGCAACTTGGACTCTTGGTTGCGGTTTGATGAGTTCGTTCACTCTTCTGCCAGTAATCAAGGTTGAAAATCTTGATGCAATGTGAGCTTCCTTTTTATGACAATGGCTTTTTTAGGTGGCTAATCTCTTTGCAGCACATGTGGCGGTTTACTCATGTTCCTCACTGGCATCCTATACTTGTTGTTTGAGGATTCTATCATTGGATATCGCGACCCGGAATCCAAAGAACCAGGTGCTATTGGCCGTGTCGGCTCGCGAGTAATTATGGGAATTCAGCTCGGCATGGTTCTGCTTGCCGTCATTGTTACTAGATCCTCTGTGCTCTCTCTCCAAGCTCGCCAAGGCCTGCCTTTTGGAAATATCGTGGTTGGATGGGTTGTCCTAGGTAAGTTTATACAGCAGTGTGTCCTAGGACCACAACATGTTTATTCACCGAGAAATGCTAACCAAATCTCAGTGGCTTCCCTGACGCTTCCATTCTTCCACCGTCTGTATCCGAATAGTCACTATCTGCACCGGCTCATGATCATCTTCTTGACCTTCTCGCCAACCTTTATCATTCTCACAATCTCGTGGGAAGGGCTGTTCTACTTTGTATTCTGCATGACCATTGTGACATGGGTTCGCTTGGAACATGCCATTTACGTTCACACGGCAAGTGCCTTGGAAAAGCCTAAGAATCCTGGCGTAACAACTATCGACGGCGAAACCTTCTACTACCGTGCCCTTACTCTCTCTGATATCCGCGTGGCACTCTTTTTCTTTTTCCTCCTCCAATCAGCGTTCTTCAGCACCGGAAATGTGGCCTCGATATCGACCTTCTCCCTTGACAGCGTCCGCCGCCTTATCCCCATCTTCGACCCATTCGCCCAAGGCGCGCTCTTGCTTCTCCAAATCCTCATCCCCTTCGCCATCATCAGTGCCAATCTGGGTATCCTTAACCGCCGCCTGGAGGTACCCCCCAGCGCGCTCTTCATGGTTGTCATGGCTATCTCAGACATCATGACTCTCAACTTCTTCTTCATGGTGCGGGACGAAGGCTCGTGGCTTGACATTGGCATGACCATTAGCCATTTCTGCATTGCAAGCGCCCTCTGCACCTTCGTTGCAGGTCTAGAATTCCTCAGCGAGCAATTTGTCAGCGGTGTAGACTTTGCCCCCACGGTAACAGCAGTTGGGGCTGCTGTGGTCCAGACGATCGAAGAAGTCACAGAATGTGGCCACGAAGATCGCAAGGAGCCGAAGAAAACCCAGTCCAATGGGACCAAACAGTCCAAGTCCAAGGGCAAGGGCAAGGGCAAGGGCAAATCAGGAAAGAATGGGTGGTCATAGTCGAAGATGAACCTAGTATAAAACACACACAAGACCCTTGCGCGCCCATCACTTACATGGGGCTATATTCATGTTTAATCTTTTCCATGTATTTTATTTTATGATCCGCCTGGCTATAAGGTACTAATTCGGAGATCTATGAAGATTTGATTTATATTCGAGATCGTTTCACTTTTCAACCTAAAACTCATCGGACTTCCATTTACTCCCGATCCGCAATTCTACAAATCACATCCATTTGACCCCGGGGCTCTCCGGCGAACGGGCCTAGTGAAAGAAAACCAAGTTGGTGCCTGACAGTATGTTCCTTAAAGACATGAGAATAATAGTGCATCGATTCAATGGAATCGAGCACTCTCATTGGTCAAAGCTCAAAGTTGCCGAGGCATCACAAGCTAGCTCTGGAGACAGGTTTTTCAACGTCTGAAGAATCTACATCGATGTACGGAGTATAGTTCACGGTGAAATGGGATTTTCCCCGCAACTTCTCCCCTAGAACTTTTCATCCCCGTCTTTTCTTCTCTCCCCCGCAATCTCATCGGTTGATTTTGATACCGTTGAGTTCGATGAGATCGGCTAGGATGATCTGCAACTACGCATTATTCCTCCGTACCTTTTAGTTAATATGTCTGAAACAGAACACTAGCACATGTCATAAGAAAAGAGCCAAATTCACTCTATAGAAGCCCTATACAAGTATACATTAAGCGGTGGCCAGTGGGCAGCAGCAGGTCACACTGCATATACATCCGCACATCCCGCCAATATGGCCCGTGACCGAATATTGTCTCCGAGTTCAGTTCTAAGTAGAATCTTCGACATGAGAATGTATACCTGTATCCTGTTCAAGCATGGGGCAGACAACTCTCCACACTTCCGCATCCTCCCGCGTGGCGGTAGGCTCTAGCCGTGGTCGTTTTACCCAGGATTGGAGGCGTGAAGCTAATGCAGGATCTGGGGCCTGGCACGTCATGACCAAAGACCCAAAAACCAATATGGCATCTGCTTATACGAATTACACCCAGTTGGATACCCCCGAGCTTGAATAGAGGCTGAAGTAATGGTATTTCCACGCGGTGGACCTAATTAGGGTAGGTCGGTTTAGCGTCCGGAATGTCTTGACAGGATTAGGAATGGGGATTGGGGATTGGCACTTCAAGATTCGTACTCCATTTACTCCATAATATTATTGTACATATTCATCCCGGGCTGTGTCAGTACTTACATAGAATATAGTATATAGTGTTCCCATAAAGAAGCATTTTACCAGTTTGCTAAGGTGCTACTACCCCTACCGGTCTTTTCGTCGATCTCTCAATATTTTTATCCCCATTCTAAATGGTGGCTTTTACATTTAGCGCCTAGTGAGGGTTTGGTGTGAACCCCTGCGCCAGTATGGGCTGTTTAGTATAGTGCTTAGGCTTGCCTTTTACCCCTTTTCATATTTTACCAAAGACGTAGAGAGAATGGAAGGGAATAATATAGAGAGTATTTCCGTGTTTAATATTATTATAGATCGTAATAGTGTCATAAGAAATAAAATATAAATGAGCTCCGTACCCCATACTCCATAATTCAACGCATAGCTATAAATCCTATAAATCCTATAAATGCTGACCAAATAACAACTCCACCAGGAACTTGATATTGCCACAACTTCAACCCCAAATCACCCCGACTTGGTGATATTCCTCCCTCTCCCCCCTCCCCGGTACTTTTTTTTTCTTTTCTTTATTTTCTATTTTTTTTTCCCTTGATCGCGTGGCGTCTTGTGTTCAAGAGATCCCCTTTCCCTTTATACTCCGTACCCCGTAACCTCCGTGGGCCTTAACACACTTTATATCCATATTGCTTCCCCTTCCCCTCCGAACGCATCTCCTCCATTCTCCAATTCTCCGACTCGATCAAGTCCGTATTCCTGGATGGAGAGACTGTGTGGCCATGAGTACCACCGAATTCAACGCCGACCAGCTATCGGACAACCATCCTAGCCCAGTTCCGAGCAATGCGGGCTCGACGGGGACTTCGGGAATTACGGTGCGCAATGGTCCACAAGGCCAACCGCTGAGTTTCAGAAGGTAAGCCAGATCTTTTTGCCCATTTAGTTCTTTGATATTGGCGACATGGTGTTTTGGCATCTGATAAATGGATTGTCGCGGGGAAGTGTGCGGGCGCAAAGCGAGATCAGAGGGTTTTTTTTTCCGGCTTTTCGCATCCCCTTGGAGGAAAACTCTTCAAGTTAAGCATTTTTATGCGCTTGCTAATTCATTTTATCTAATCTTAGACAACGTGCATCACGCGCGTGCGAGGTACGTCCGATTCTTATATTGTAGGGAGACGCGACTCTGCCGAGGTTCTCACGCACCTCGGCTCAGTTCCTTATCGCGATACATTTCTCTCCTCCCCTTTAGTCTTGAATTTGGACAATGTGGCTGATGCTTCTTCTATAACTCAATTAGACATGCCATGCCCGCAAAGTGAGTTCGCGCTCGGTCGCTCCTCTTGCTTTTTTCCCCTCCCACATTCTAACCCGTTCCTGTCGCCTAGGTTCGATGTGATGCAGCCAGTCTTGGGGTGCCTTGCACCAATTGTGTCGCTTTCTCTATCGAATGCAAGATCCCCTCCCCGAAAAGAAAGAAGAACAATCAGAACAAGAACAAAGAAGATACTCAGTATGACGACAGTCCACCGCAAACCGCCTCCTCGATCGTCGACGCTGCGGCTGCTCATTTCCGACCCACGACCACCGAGGAGCCAACCGACTCGGTATCTGACTCTATCCCTGCGTCTAGGGAAAAGGAGAAAAGTTCAGACTCGGATGAAAAGAATGATGCCTTTGGATACCGTAACAACCGTATGGGTGTCGACGGCATGCCCAATACTGCCCTTTCCGAGGCCGAGGCCGCCCAACAAGCTTCGGCCCATAATGCCTATGCTCAATTCATGAAGCCCAAGTTTGCCCGTGCTCCGATAAAAGAGGCTGGTCGGGTGGCATATTTGGGCGAGTCGTCCAATCTTTCTCTTCTGGTTCAAGACCGCCATGGAACAACAGATGTCGTGCACTACCCGCTCCCACCGAATATTAGAGGCTCCCGCGCCCGGTTGACGGACCTGGACAACTTGGAAATTGATATACTGCATCAGCGGGGCGCATTCCTGCTCCCACCCAAGCCGCTGTGTGATGAGTTGGTCGACGCCTACTTCAAATGGGTGGCCCCCGTCGTGCCGATTATTAACAAGAGTCGCTTCATGCGTCACTACCGTGACCCCAAGAACCCGCCATCGTTGCTACTACTGCAGGCGATTCTGCTGGCAGGATCGAGAGTCTGCACTAATCAGCAACTTATGGATGCTAATGGCTCGACAACCCCTGCGGCTATGACCTTTTATAAGCGTGCTAAGGCGCTGTATGATGCTAACTATGAGGATGACCGTGTCACTATCGTGCAAGCATTGGTTCTTTTGGGTTGGTACTGGGAGGGACCGGAAGGTGAGTTCACAATCTGTACTCGTCCATCCCAATGGCTTTTCTGACTAGTTACAGACGTCACCAAGAATGTCTTCTACTGGACACGCGTCGCTATGGTTGTAGCTCAGGGCTCTGGAATGCACCGCAGCGTCGAAATGTCTCAGCTTAACAAACCAGACAAGAGGTTGTGGAAGAGAATCTGGTGGACCCTGTTCACCCGGGATCGCTCTGTCGCTGTTGCACTGGGACGACCGATTGGAATCAATACAGATGACTCGGATGTTGAGATGTTGACGGAGGATGATTTCATCGAGGATGAGCTCGACATTGTCGCCGAGTACCCATCAGACCCTGTTCATGTCCAGTTCTTCCTGCAGTATGTCAAGCTGTGCGAAATTATGGGCTTGGTTCTGTCGCAGCAATACTCTGTGGCTTCCAAGTCACGGCGTATGAATGCAATGGATCTCACCCACTCGGATATGGCGCTCGCCGATTGGTTGCAGAACTGTCCTAAAGAAGTATGCTGGCAACGCTCTAGGCATCATTTCTGGGCGGCTCTCTTGCACTCTAATTACTACACTACGCTGTGTCTTCTTCACAGGGCTCACATGCCGCCTGCCTCATCCGCGCCCAATAACTACAGGGTCGAAGAAATGGCTTATCCATCACGAACAATTGCCTTTCAAGCTGCAGGCATGATTACTTCTATTGTTGAGAACCTACAGGCGCACGGAGAGATCCGGTACACGCCTGCCTTCATTGTCTACAGTTTATTCTCAGCCTTAATTATGCACGTGTACCAAATGCGTTCCTCGGTTCCTTCGATCGTGGCCACCTGCCAGGAAAGAATCAACGTCTGCATGCTAGCCCTAAAGGATGTATCAAAGGTCTGGCTGGTGGCGAAGATGGTGAACACCCTATTCGAATCTATCCTCGGAAATAAAGTACTGGAAGAACGACTCCAGAAGGCTGCAGGCCGAAGACATCAGCGCACGCGGCATGGAGAATCCTCCTCCTCTAAGAGACACGACCCACCGAAACGCAAATTCGACGATATGGACCTCGGCATGCCAAATGGCGGGCCTACACCCCCCGTGTCATACGAGCGCTCCCGGCCCCAGACACCCGCTGTCACCCCCTCTCGGGAACTGAACCAACCTCCTCTCGGTGGCCAACAATCACCAAACACCCATCGCGCTCACGATCCAATAACAGGCACGGGTAATTCCCGAGCCAACACCAGGCCTACAACTCCGTTCAACGGCCAATTCTCTCTACCTGCCACACCCCCCGACTTCTTCCTAGTAACCCGCGCCTCGCCCAATCTCTCCCCCTCCCTCTGGGAGAACTTCCAGCCCGACCAACTCTTCCCAGACGGTACCGCCTTCTTTCCGGAGCTGACATCACCACCCCAGCCCGCTGCAGTCGACCCATCCCTCCAGATCCCTTCACAAATGCCCCCTGGCATGACTCCGCGCCCCAATCCCATGATGAACAACCAGCCGCAGCCCGTCTCAAGCCGTAGCATGTCTGTCTCTCATGGTAGTCCGCCGGTGATGTCGGGACTGCCGAGCGCGATGGGAATGCATCCCAACCCGCCGCAACAGATATTCGGCATAGAGGGCCAGCATCAGCAGGCCTGGCCACCCATGCATGGTCTCGACGGCA
Source organism: Penicillium vulpinum (assembly GCF_028829585.1). NCBI lineage: Eukaryota > Fungi > Ascomycota > Eurotiomycetes > Eurotiales > Aspergillaceae > Penicillium > Penicillium vulpinum. The sequence continues at coordinate 3,679,070 of NW_026643242.1, forward strand.
CTATGAGTGGAGCCGCGATGGACGCTGCTAGCCAGGACAATGATACCTGGAGTAGTAGTTCCCGCAGCGGGCCAACCGCGCCAACGACACTGAATGTCGAGGACTGGTATGTCTCCCAAGACTTTATGATCATACGCTTCTTCTTTTAAAAAAAAAATATCCTTCTGACTCGCGACAGGTTCCAATTCTTCGGCATCAACGGCGGTTTTGGCGATCTGGCGGCATAAACAATCACGATCTGGACTAGTTACGCTTTATGTTTATGCTGTTATGCACAATTACCTGTCGAGAGTAGACTTGGGAGCTTTGGAGCACAGTGTACACCCTGGGTTTTCTTTTCAGGCTCTAATCTAATTGCTATGCTAGTATATACTATCATATTTTGGAGCTTTCCCTTTCTTTTCTGGTCTCAAAATGAATTGTTTTCGGGGCGAGGTGGGTTCGGCGGCGTTTGGTGTGGGATGATTCGTCTGTTCCATCTTTAGGGACAGTCTGGTATATGGATATTATGATGAGGGTGATAGTTTATGATGATTTTCTTTTGTCTTTGTTCTGTTGTCTCTGATTTGGGTTATGTTGGGGGAAATTTCATGGACTGGCATCCAGAGGGAGTTGTTGTGGAGTATATATAAATTTCAATTGCCTGTCTTCACATACCTATTTATGTTAATCTACTCTAACAATTCAAGTAGAAGTCGACAACATTTACGGAGTAGCCAGACTAAAATAAGGAGTTGCCTCCTAATCGGCCTCGCGACGCGTCAAGTCGCGTCGACTTGCATCTAAAGAATCTGTTTAGCTCATTTTAAGTCATTCATACTCACTCTCTTCATTTATTTCATCTATTCAATTTCATCATTTTGCATCACGATGCCTCCCAAAAGAAAATCAAGCGACTCCGGGAGCAGCGCAAAAAAGTCCAAAGGCCCAGCAAAGAGTCCTGAAGTAGATATGGAAACCGAGCGCGCACTGAACAAACGCTGGGCCCCTGTCTCGGTATCCCGCAACGCCGACTCGGAGTTCAAATTACGAACTCGCGACCCCATCAAGGCTTTTACTTATATTTTGCCTAGGATGCGCACCTTGGAAGACAGAGGTAACAGAAAACGAGTCTGAGGATGAGGAAGATGAGGAGTTTATAGAGCAGAAGAAGAAAGATGATGCGGTTAGTGATTTACTTTTGATGAGAGACACATCAGTCTATTTACCCTAGATCTCTAGATAGCTGATTCTGATATCAGGAGGCGGACGATGCCACTACCCTCGAACCTGCTTCCGAGCATCCAGGAGAGAAATGGATTTTCACAAACGCTGGCGTGGCCAAGTGGATCGCGCTAAAGCAATGTACTGCTGTGCGCGACCCGGATAACTTCGAGATGCATGTCTACAATGACTTCTTTGGATATGCCGTTATGGAGCTGGTGGAGAACCTGCTTCTTGATTTTGACGAGGCTGCCGGTGACTGGAAGATGCAGTGGGCTATCTGTGAAGCGACGGGGCTGTATTTCCAAATGAGTGCTATCATGTCGATGGTTGGGTTTGTCTCACTGGCTTCGAGCAAAATATTGAGTGTTGATGGAACGCTAACGAGTGTTATATAGCTGCGAAGACGGAGATACCGTCAATGCGATATGTACCACCTTCGCCACAATGTTCCCTACCATGCTTGCTACTCTGGAACGAAATGACCTCTTCAAGTCGGACTCGGAGGTAAAGAATCTCGGAGCCGTTATCGGTCTTTTCATCCGCTTCATTGTTGATGTCGAAGAGTACGGTATTAACTGGGATGACCATGATGCCAAGATCGCGGCCTATGCCACCAAGCACGATATCACAGTTCACGGCTTAAACCACAAGCGCTATGAAAAGTCTTCTCGTGAGGAGTTTGATCTTCCCGAGGCTACGGCTGATTCCAATGATCCATGGGGCTGGCAAAAGGCATTGGCAACGCTGAAGGAGATCCATGATGAGAACCTGGGCGGTGATTCGAAAGACATCACGTCTTGGACTTCCGCAGAACGCAAGAAGGCATCTTTCAACAACAAGGATCCCATTCCCCGAAGCGCCATGACTCATATCAAGAATGGCGATATTATGGAGTTGGGTGGTTGAACGGCCGTGTTTGTGTGGATATTAGGATCATTAATATCGGAAGGATTGTTGTTTACATATATATGTATGCTATCGTTTTTGAACTTCAAGAAAACACGGTCACCGCTCACTATATCCGAGAAACTAAATGCCCCGATCTCCCAAAGGATCAGACCCCGTGTTCCCCCTTGACTGTTGCAGTTTCTTTACATGCCTATAGGGTCCCAACCAAGATCGGACCAATCAATGTCCAGAGCGAGATTTCCCAGATAACCATTGAATATATCTCAGATGGCCCGTCGGAAGATTCATCGGAGAATATTCCTTTGCTTTCAGCAATTCAAGCAATGAGATATCTCACTTCGCCTCGGGCAACCATTGCCAATCCCAGGATAGAAGGCGGGTATAAGGACTTGGGCTTTGGGGGGAGGGAGATGTGAGTATCGAAGCGGGAAGTAGACGCAGGGGATCTGTTCGTCGGCTCAGACTCATGTTTAGCATGATCTAGGGTTGAAACATCTGCACTATCTTGAGTCGCTGGACTTTGTGGGGCTTTCTTGTTTTGGCTCGATCTTCTGCTGACGGTCCGACGACTCCCACAGCAGGAATGAGCATACGCAAATGATTTATTATGTAAAGACTAGACCCGACACAGGGCCTGGAGAGAATCGAACAAGTCATAGGCCTGTTATCATTTTTCCAATTGCCATCAGCATGGCATAGATAGCCTTACGCCATACAACCTGGCCTGGGAACATTTTGGTTGTGGGAATTGCAACTCCAATGGATGCCTACTGATTTCAGTACGTCCCTTACTAAATCGAATGGAAGGACCCACGAAGGGAGAAGAATTCGGTTGACCGGCTCTTTATAATATTTGCTGCAGAGAGTACGCCTGTAGGTGTACCATTACGGGTTATTCCTTTTTCCCGAGGTTGCGCAGTCAGAAAGGGCGTCTCTTCTGTAAACCGATTGTTGCTATTCCACATGCTTCCTTGGTGGTTGAAAATCTACTCGTGAGAGTCACCAGGCTGTAAGGCAGGAACTGGTACTTTCGCTTCATTTACCAGCCCATCAAACCAAGGGATAATCATCGCAGGGTAGCAAAGAGACTCGAAGTTCCAGCATGCGCTGCACCAGTCACGACCCCAACTGACCCACACGTCTGTGCAAGGAAGACAAATTGTGTAGTCCCCGCAAAATCCGGGAACTTGTCTTTGCAACCAAGCAATTTCTTTACTCCTGGTTGTAAACAGAATACACACAATAATAGGAGACCAACAGCGAACCCCGGGCGTGCCCCATAGAACACCGATGAAGAGTTGGCCGATTAACCCACAGTAAAAAAAATTTGTTCAAGCAGGTATTGACTATGTTCAGAGTCAAAAGGAAGCCGGTGTAGTTTAGGACTGTTTTGATTCATGATTCATGATAGGCAAATGCTGATTCCGATTCTAAGGCCATTTTTGCTGCTCTTCTCTGACTGAGATATCGAAGAGCCTTGGATATTTTTCCAAGATCCACAATGGATATCCACAGAGATGTGTAATTAGCGATCAGTGTGCAATTACCAAGGTAGATATATGTAGACAGAGATGAGTAAAAACCTAAGATTGGAAGTCTGGGGGAGCCAAGTCGATGACTAACGGTGAGTTGCGACCTTCTCCACAGTATCATACATTGATATATATTATAAAAGGGCATTAAACGGCTTTTACTTGACTATCAGTTGGTGTATTTTTTTTGCTAGGGATATAGAATAAAAGAATAAAATACATTTGAACAAAGAAGTAACCCTTGAGATATACCACCGACAAATTATATAGATAGTATATATAGACAATTCATACTTCATAATAACAATATTAAGTCCCCATAGTCTCCATATACATTCTAAATCTCTATAAAAATCTCTTATAAGTCCCCCATACATTGTAATATAATGAAAACAAATAGATACCCAATATCAATCTACGACATAACAGTTGTTTTGACTCATAAAACTCCACATACTTGCATGCTTAATTGGGACTAGTGGATGACGAAATCGCAATGGTAGTGGCTCGACGAATCAGCGTCAGCTCGAACGAGTCAGCTTGTCCGGGGGGAGAGAAGATGTGAGTGATTGGAGATTCTTCTTCTCTTTTGATTTTTATTCCTATTCCCCCTTTTTCTTTTGGCATATTCGTATCTTATAGGCCTTGTTTGCTTCCAATTACTTCAATTCCTCTTTACACACTCTCTCTTTTCCTCTTTCTGCCCCGCAGCGATGTCGGCCTCAGGATCCGGAATTCCCAATGCCTCGGGGTCATCCAGCGGTGTGAAGAAGGGTTTCCCCCAGGTTGACCTGTCGGGCAATGACCTTCCACCTTCCCCTGCCCCATCCAGCCCTCATTCCGGTCGCCGGTACAATATTGCCACCGAGCTAGTCTTCACCGAGGGCAGTGACCAATACAATGCCAGCAGCGTTCCTATCTATCAGGTACCGATCCACCCCGGTAACACAATGGTGTTTTCAATTGAAGATAAATACTGATCACACCTAATCACATAGAGTGCTACCTTCAAACAAACCTCTAACGCTGGCGGTGGAGAGTATGACTATACACGGTCCGGGAACCCCACTCGCACACACCTTGAGCGTCACTTGGCCAAGATCATGTCGGCACAGCGCGCCCTGGTGGTGTCCTCCGGTATGGCAGCCCTGGACGTAATTACAAGACTTCTCCGCCCCGGCGACGAGGTAGTCACCGGTGACGACCTCTACGGCGGCACCAACCGTCTGCTTAAGTACCTCTCGACCAATGGCGGAATCATCGTGCACCACGTCGACACCACACAACCCGAGAAAGTCCAGCAGGTGCTGAGCTCGAAGACAACCATGGTACTTCTCGAGACTCCCACAAATCCCCTGATCAAGATCGTCGATATTGGAAAAATTGCTACGGCCGCTCATGAGGCCAATCCTGACTGCATTGTCTCCGTGGATAATACCATGATGTCTCCCCTTCTCTTAAATCCGCTAGACTTCGGTGCCGATGTTGTTTATGAGAGTGGCACTAAGTACCTATCCGGTCACCACGACCTGATGGCCGGTGTCATTGCCGTAAACGATCTTCAGCTCGGAGAACGCCTATACTTCCCGATTAATGCATCAGGATGCGGCCTGTCGCCTTTCGACTCTTGGCTGTTGTTGCGGGGCGTGAAGACGTTGAAGGTCCGCATGGATCAGCAGCAGAGCAATGCCCAGCGCATTGCCGAGTTCCTTGAGTCACATGGCTTCAAGGTGCGTTACCCCGGTCTGCGATCCCACCCACAATACGAACTCCACAATTCCATGGCGCGGGGCGCTGGTGCTGTGCTTTCATTTGAGACCGGCGACATAGCCATTAGCGAGCGCATCGTGGAAAGTGCCAAGATTTGGGCTATCAGTGTCAGCTTTGGCTGTGTCAACAGTCTGATCAGTATGCCATGCCGTATGAGTCATGCCAGTATTGACGCGAAGACGCGAGCGGAACGCGCTTTCCCTGAAGACTTGATCCGGTTGTGTGTTGGTATTGAGGATGCGGATGACTTGATTGATGACTTGCAACGAGCGGTATGTATCATCTATCTCCATTGCATAATTTGGATTTCTACTAACTTGTCTCTTTTTTTTTTCAGTTGGTGCAAGCTGGTGCGGTCAATGTCACTTTGGATGGTATTGAAGCTCGCTAGATATGTTAGGATTTTTTTTGTGTATTTGGCGTTGGAGGATTTTAAAATACGAAGAGTATAATAAAGTACCAAGTAAACCTATACTCCATGTTAAATTTTATATACACAACATAATAGGATATGTAGTATGTATGGAGTATATGGATCTTTGACATACAACATAGAAAACGGCGTTTAGCAGGGCAGATAAGCTATCGGGCCGGCATCGGAGAGCCGGCGCCGGGTCGCGCCCGGGTCATTCTCGTCCGAAGCTGGGGTCAATAGATATAATCTTTCAGATCTCACATCTGTAATTCATTCCTTCTCATTTGACCTTGATCTTGTCTATTCGTTTACTCAATGCATAAAATATCTCTTGTTCAAAATACATGATGAATCGGGATGCGGTTGCGCAAGATACAATATTTACAATGGCGACAGTAAAACAGGAACAGGAATGTCAAGGACAGGCACCCAGCACGCGCTCTACAGCTTCAACATGGAACACCAAGGATCTGGGCAAGCGAATCAGTGTCGATGTTGCCAGCGCAGCAACAGCCGGCGCGCTGACCTGCCCATTGATCACCATCATTGATCGGTAGCTATCACAGTTCTCAACTGATTATTTACAAATACAAGACTAATCCCTCTAGTGCAATCATGGAAAAAGCCTCAAAAGGCTTCCCAATAAGCCAAACAATAAAAAACTGCCTTCGATCAATGGTCGCTCAACCCAGCGGCTTCTTCTTTAGCACTCCATTCCTCCTCATCTACACCCTTTACACCTCAACCTACCTCACAGCAAACGCAATCGATACCCTCAGGTCAACAACACACAACCAGCCGTACAACGTCATTGATACAGGTCTTCCCAAGTTCTTCGCAACAACAATAGTCAACATGACAATCTGCGTCTACAAAGATGCGCGCTTCGCCAAAATGTTCGGCGCCTTTCCTCCCTCCGAATCGGCCGCTAGAAACGGCACCATAAACACAACCCCAGTTGCGCGGAAGTATGGTTCTGCTCTCCGTGCACCAATTGCTCCCTCCGCACCCACAGCACCAATCCTCCAAATACCAAAAGTCTCCTACGGACTCTTCTGTCTCCGCGACAGCATCACAATCTGGGCTTCTTTCAATATCCCCGCCCTCATCGCACCCTCAGTCCCGGACTTCCTCGCCTCAAGCCTAACTATGAAATCCAGCATCGCGCAATTTGCCTGTCCCGCTGCTATGCAGTTCGCCAGTACGCCCATGCACCTCCTCGGGTTGGATCTATATAACCGACAGCCGGCCGGTGGTATGCATTGGACGGAACGCGCGACACGGATTCGTCGTGATTATGTGCCTAGTTGCTTTGCGCGTATGGGGAAGATTATTCCTGCGTACGGCGTTGGTGGTGTGGTCAATGTGCGGATGAGGGATTCCTTGATGAAGAGAGTTGAGAGGGGGGAATGATTTGGATTTGATTTGCTATCAAAGCAGGAAGGAAATATACTGATCCTCCGTGAAGGAAGCTAGGGTTCCGGTAGGTTAATGACCTGATGATCTTTCCATTTTGTTTTCATTTAATGTTTAGATTTGCATTTCGTGGTTGATATTTTGGTCTCACGTTTCTTCTCATCTCTCCACTCAGCCTTATGGGATGAATGCTCGGCGTTTTTGTTTTTCGGGCTTTGAGCTCGGTGTTTCATATCCCCAGATTTTGTTTTATATTTGAGCAGGGATTGTTTTGGGTATATCTTTTTGTATTATCTATTTCATACCTGGATCGCTGTGTATTTACCTGGGATCCAGTACAGACTTGGACTTTAGACTGGTTTAGAGGGTCTTGGTCGTTAATAGCTTGGGGTTTCTTTGAATATTGCTATTTTTCATGAATCACGCGATTCTCTTTTAGTTGCAGAAAGTCTTGGATCTTAAATTGAAGGATATACACTCAGAGCCATGTCTATTCCACGTCATAAAGCACTTACCATCTATAGAAACCAATTAGCCAATTATCATAACATAACAAGGAAACCAAAGACTTCCACAAAAGGCTCAGAATGCAAATACAGCTCCTCAATTTCACCCCCAAACAACCTAGCCTGCACCAAAGCTGCCGCATTCCGAGTATCGTGCAGCATAGAAGCAGGACCACAAACCACCCCAACCCCAACCCGCTGCTTCTTCTGAAGATGCGTCCCTTGAACATGTGCCACGCCAACAGTGCGCGCAAGCAGACGAGGAAGATTAGGACAAGCTGAACATTCAAACTGAAACTTCCCCGTGGTAGCAACCTCAGCCGGCAGTACTTTACCAGCGGTGCCGTCACCCTTAACATCGTTATACTCTGAAGCTGAGGCAATATCTGATCCCAGCTGGCCAGTAATTTGGACAGATACCACAGTCTCAAATACGTTGTCCGAGTCTGCAGATAACATAGTCAATCCCGAGAGCCGTGATTCGATCTCCCCGATATATCAACCTGCCATGGCGTTGTCGCGGGTCGAGGAGATGACTTGGAGATTGGGTGGTGAGGGTTCTCGTTTCTTGCTTGCCAATGTGTCGATCCCCGTTAACCGGAGCGCTTCGTCTAACATGGCTAGTGAGAACCCACCTCCCGATCCGCTGGCTATCACTATGATCGTGTCGAACTGCACCATGTGGGGTTTGGTAACCCGCCATAGGGTCATTCTATCAGGATCTTCTTCGTGCAGCCTGGATTCTTGGATGCCATTGCTCTAAGCCGTCCGGTAACGCCACCGCGTGGTCTGATGTAGAATATCAATTCTGAGGATTTGCCTATGTTGTCTGGATTGTGACATGTGGAGGATATGGTGAAGGGATTGGCGGTGAATAGATGTAAGTCTGATGCGAGGAAGCGCACGAATACATCTTGGCCTGGTGTCCATTTGATGACTGATGGGCTGCCACGCGGACAAGACCGCTAGGCAGAAGTTCGAGATTTGCATTGTGAATGCTGTGCATTAGATAGGTACGAGCGAGGCTGGCTATCAGGCTTAGGAAGTATGTAACGCCCGAGGCTATAACAGAAATAGATGAGTGGCTTGTAGAGACCAGTCTAGTACTTAAGATTTTACAAGGAGCAAAGAACAAAGTGCCCAATGCAAGGTAGAACAATTGCTGAAGGCGGCAAGGTGAGGCTCTGAGGGCAAACCCGCAGCGCCTTCCCAATTAGGAAGGGACTCGTCCCCGACCACCAGGTCCTTCAGCTACTGGCAGGGTATAAATATTTTCTTCGCATTTCTCCCTCTTCTTTTTCTTTCCCCCTTCTTTACACTCCACCACTCCTGTCTTTCAGCTTGTACCATAGTCTCCATCTACCATGAACTATTTACCCTTTGCCATAATATCACCCTATCTCCCTAGAATTTCCAAGGTTAGAGACACGCTGTCTTAGTTTTAGATGCCCTGATATAATGATGGTGTCATCCATGGTCACTACTACTCTCGGTCTTTCAACTTGGCCTTCTATCTCAATAATTTTCTCTCTCGGGCTTCTGTCTAAACAACCACTATAACCACAATCTATGCACCGTGACCACCATCTATCATGGGCTTTTCACCATATCAATTATGACCACCTTCCACTATAGACTAAATATCATCCCAGTCAATCCTCAAATCATGGACACACTAACTTGTTCCTAGAAACAACCCTGATGTGACGGTGGTACCATCTGCAGTAACAGCAATCCACTCTGGTCTTTCCACTTGCATCTTGAACGCCATCCATGGTGACAGCTTTTCACTCTTGGTCTTTCCACCCTTGACCTTTCATCTTGACCACCAGCCACTATGACCACCGTCCATCATACGACAACCACCATACCGCCAACCACCATACCGCCAACCACCATCCATCATTACCACAATCTACCTTCAGGGCCTTCCATTCTTCGCCTTCCACTTAACCATCATCCGTGACTATTGTCATCCATCATGACTACATTCTTCCAAAGCATCATCTTTCAGCCATCTGAGCAACCATACCATCTGAGCAACCATACCATCTGAGCAACCATTCCATCTGAACAACCATTCCATCTGAACAACCATCCACAATGACCATCTTCCACCCATACCATTATCGGCTCTCCACTTTGAGCACTATAACTACCATACCACCATGAGCCTGCTTGATAACACTTGCTCATTAACTACATGAACGAACAAATCTACCATGGCTTCCCTATCAAGTCTGCCCCTTCCCATTCAACCCTTGCGGCCAAATCAACAAAGATAACGTTGCAAATCCTCTCGGTCAGCCAAGTCTCCACCAAGCTTCACAGTCAACTAGACATGCTCTGTCAAAATTTCTCAATAATACAGTTGCCCTTCACAAAGCCATCACAGCCAACCAAGCAACCAGAAGGAGCCTCATATATTTTTCTTCATCGGCCAATTCTCTGTCCATGCCTTGGCACCACCCAATTATTGAGCAAGTGAATAGAAATTTTACATCGGCACACACTACAGCCAAAGACAAGGAGAAGTTCTCCTTCCTCAGCAAGGTTCAGAAACAAACCACTCATGTTGAGCAGTACTTCCACAATTCTGGACATTTGGTCAACGCAGCAGCCACTGTTGGGTGGATACAGCAACCAGCAAATTCATTGTGGGGGGAGTTCTCAGTAGAGGTCTTGGGTTTTCAGCAAGTGTTCTCGCTATGGGTTTCGAAGTTCTACATACCTCTTCCTCATATATCCATTCATGTTTTTTGCCCTTGAGTATTATGTGCAATTCAAGTCTGTCCACTTAACTTCTCTGTCTCTGAACTTCTTTGATGAAGGTATTCAATTTGAAAGTAAAATATTTTGGCGAGAAAAAAAATCATGCATTAAAAGGAGAGTAAAGTTTCTCGCTACATCTTGACAACAGTAAGAAGTCACGCAATTATCAAACAGAAGTAGGGAGTGTCATCAATCATCATGTCGTCCGAAACCCTCCAAGCAAATAAGATTCATCGTACACCAGCCCGAACGCTCTGCGTAGAGTACCAGGGAATGAAAAGTCAAAATACAAAAACAAGCGCCTGTATTGCAAAACGAAGCCCAAAATAAAAAGCAACAGGAAAAAGAAGATCTTGAAAAGGTGCATCCGAAAGGTACACACGGGATCATATGTTTTCGACTTCGACGGCCCGTTCCACAATCCAGTCTGCAAAAGCCTGACCCTCGATTTTCCACCGTCCATCAGCCCACACATCACTAAGCCAATAAGTCCACGGCTTAACCGAAGATATAAGCTGCAAATCCCAAAGTGAAGCTATCGCGCTGCGATTTGCAGAGTGGCCATCCGCCCCTGCGGAGAGATCTTGATTGACGTTGCGGAATCCAACAGCCGATGTTGGGTTGCTGGTACCAGAGTCGCCTTGTCTGATCCGCCATTCACGCTCGGCTTTTTCGCCTGCGCGGCGAGCGACCGCTTCCTCGTCTTCGGCTTGGTAGAGATTGCATTTTGTGCATTCTGTGCAACGGGACCCAGGGTTGATGCGGAAGTGCTCGCAGAAGTGTTTGTAGCCTTCTGGCTCTTCGAATTCATCGTCGTCCGACATATTGCCTGCGGCCTGTTCATTGTCAAAGGGGCCGTTGGGTATATCGCCTGGACCATCAAAGGCATCTAATGCGCGGGGGGCGCGAGGGATACGGGCAGACGCGGTTGTTCGAAGAGGTGGGCCTAGTGCCTTGCGGCATAAGTAGCACATGGAGTAGCCACAGACGCAAGTCAATTTGTTACAACCTGAGGATTTAACGAATGAGAGGCAGCAGCGGGGACATGTTCGTTTCACAGCGGCGGTGCGGGCAGCCTCGACGGTAGCGCGCAAGTCCAGGAGTAATGGCTCATGACACACATGTGGATCTCGCCATGGTTTATGGCATGTCATACAGCTAATGCGTAAGCAGGAGGGGTTGGCACAGGTGAATCGTTTAGGGCGGATCTTGAGACAGAGGTTGCGAATGGCATTTCCGAAAACCGCTGTTACGGTGGCTGGATCCAAGAGTAAGAGAATAAGAACAGGGATTACGAGCAAGGGGACGAGGTCAAGGAGGAGGAGGGTCATCAAAATCGTAGGAATAATGCCACCGTCACGACGGAACCGCCAGCGGACACCATGGGATGAAGGGTGGTAGACTGGGTCGATTTCAGCATAGGAACAGAATGGACATCTAATGAGCTTCAGTTGAGACTTCATAAGCGCCTCATAGGAGAGACGATCCTCAAATTTGTGGTATGTTTCGAAGCCAGCCGTGTCAAGAAGAATTGCCTGCTTGACAATCTCTGGATGAAGACATCCCTCGCACGACCCCATAGATAACGGCGCAAGACACTTCAGAGTAGAGCGCTCCAAATCAACAGACTTGCCCCAGCCCTGTCCAAACAGCGCTTCGTAGACGGTTCTTTGAATGCAATGGTAGCAAATGATATGAGCATTGGTTGAACATGTCGCGATCTGCTCAAATGTCACGTCGGCGAAACAACACTCGCATTCGTAAAGGGCATTGAGCTCTTGAGCTTCCTTCTCGTTCAACTCTGAAGCAAATCGGAAATCCTTATCCTGCTGCTCTTCACGCTTATGTCGCAGCAGCGGGGCCAACAACATCTCGTGAAGTTCTGCATCCAGCTCGCTGCACCCGGTTTCCTTCAGAACAGGAACAAGCTCCCCATCTGGTCGACGGTGCCAGACCAGAAGCGGATGTTCCTCGCGGTCCTTCTTTCGCCTGAAAGACGGAAACATGCTATTGAATGTCGCGCGCCATGTCCGACGCGAAAGATCCCGGAGCGTCGGCCGAGCCCGAGCATAGCTGAAATTCACTTCAGCTAGAACAGCCTCCACGGTACTCTTGTTTAGACCATTATATTCTCTTGTCATGGCCATCCGCACGGCGGCCTTGTATTCGTCGGACCGAAACCGCTCCTCGAGAGGGACCAGGCCGTCATCGCTAACGTGATGTCGAGCAAAGTCGTCGCACCCAGGGGCTGAGCGAGCACTTCCCTCTGCTTCTGCTTCAGTGGTTCCTTCCAGGAGATTCAACCGCCCTGAAACCCATTTCTTCTTATGTCTGAGCAGCTCCTCCACACACACTTGTAATCGACTCTGTCCATCAAAGCGTAGAAGCAGCTCGCGAAATACTTCTATCCGTACATCGGGGAAGATGCGAACCAGAGTCTCGAGTGCGGTATTGAGTTCCTCCTGTTCTCGCTTGTGTTCCTCTGTTTCGTGGGCAGAGAGCTGGGCGGGGCCGCGGGATCGGGAGGTACTGCCGAAAGGGTTGTTTCGGAGAGCTTCGAGGGTGATGGAGTAGCTGTTAGGAGAGGAGCTAGTCTGTCCTATAGATGGCTTTGGGGCATTGCCACTGGACGAGGAGCTGGTTGAAGAACCGGAGGCTGACTTTCGGTGAGATTGCGCACCGTCGGCGGGGCGGGATGTGGAGGATCTGGAGAACCCGGGGACTGGCAGCGAGAGCACCATGATTTTATAGGCTTTACATGGTTTGAGAGGATGAAAGTATCAGGGATGTCAGGGGAATGTCAGGGGATGTCAAGTGATATCAGGGGGGGGTTTAAGAATGTGTTAAAACAGCCCTGCAGCCTACCTAGGAAGAATGAAGGATTCGTTACATAAGACGATTCGCCAAGGTTCCGAGGTTTTGTTTCACTTTCTATGTAGATTATTTTACATCTATCTATACATCTACTACTACGTTCTTGACTTCTTGATTAAATGCATCTTTCTATTTGATAAATAATGCCCTCTTCTTTTGAATCAAATGACCTACATATAAAGTCTCGTATGATTCGATCCTTGCCATAGTACTGATACATCAACACCGTACGATACCTGGTATGTCCTTTTGAAACATCTGAGCCTCACGCTACATGAATAGCAAATAGAATTTCGAAGATTATATGCTGAGGAATAGATGTAGTAGATCAGTGAATTGTTAGTCGAAACTGCTCAGAATTCTATAGAATGTCCAAGTCGGTGTGATTTCCAAATTCAGATAGATCGTATTGACCTCATGGGGAAACTAAAAACACGAGAGAAAAAAAGCACAGGTAGTATATACAAATAAGAAGCAACAGTCTGATCCAAATCTTCCAGTTCGCTTTGCCAATGGGAATATCGCTTCAACCTAAGATTTCATACTTTACAGCTTAGCCTTGGCGCCCTCCAGGAGCTCGGCACCAGCGCCAGTGATGGCAGGTTTGCCAGTCTCAATAACGGTGGCCTGGAACAGGACAGTGTTGCTCTCCTTCCACATCTCAATCTTGAGGGTCTGGCCAGGTAGGACAACACCTGCGAAGCGGACCTTGAGGTTCTTGTAAGGACCAAACTTGGAGAACACAGCCTTGGCTGACACACCAAGCGAGCATAGACCGTGCAAGATGGGGGTCTTGAAGCCTCCAACCTTGCTGAACTCGGGGTCAATGTGGAGCGGGTTACGGTCGCCGTTCAGGCGGTATAACGCTGCCTGGTCCTCAGAGGTCTTCTCCTCAACCACGACATCGGGCTGGCGCTGCGGCGCCTTGTACGCAGCGGTGGCAGCCTTGGCGCGCACGGCAGTGGGCTTGGGGGAGCCGCCGAAACCACCACTGCCGCGGATGAAGACAGTGGACTCATTGTAGAACAGATCCTCGCCGGTCTTGGCATCCTTGGTTGTGTACCCAGCCACCACGATGGCCGCGTTGCCCTTGTCGATAACGTCGATGAGCTTGGGATAGGTCAGGGTGTTGGCGGTGGTGGGGATAGGGAACTTGCGAATCTCCATGTACTGCTCGCCGTGGAGCAGCATCATGGGGGAGAAGTTCTTCACCACATCGTCCATGTTCCAGGGATTAGCGGTGTTGAACCAGGGGACAACACCGTACGAGGGAAGGGCCTGGAATTGGTCACTGTTCTCGTAGACAAGTGGCAAGTCGGTGCGCTTAGCGCCCACACTAAGATTATACAGAATCACATCGCGGTCATCGTAGTTGAAGGGAGTGCCCTCGCTCAAAAGGGTCTTGGCCTTTTCAATGTTCTTCAGGGTCTCATTCTCGCTGGAGGCGTTGCCGTGCACGCGGTTAGACATGTTAGCCATGATCTTCTCTGTGCCAGCCTGGCCGTCCTCGGGGTGGTCAGCACTGCCATCATCGAAGTTGGTGATCTGCTTCCAGTTACGAGTCACCTCCTCTGGGGTCAGCTTGACGTCCACGGGGAAGCCGTGACCGCCAGTGCGCTGCCAGCGGGTACGGCCGAACCAACCGCTACCACACTCAAACAGACCCTTAGTGGAGGGCTCAGGGGCCATGTCAGAGCACAGCAAGACCACAAGGGGAGCAACATAGTCGGGCTTGAAAGCCTGGACCATCTCCTCGGGCATAATGGTACGGGTCATATTGGTACCCGCGTTAGGAGCAATGGTGTTAACCTTAATGTTGTACTTGGCGCCCTCTAAAGCTAGAGTGCGGGAGAGACCTAGGATACCAAGTTTGGCAGCAGCGTAGTTGGCCTGGCCGAAGTTGCCGTAGATACCGCTGGTACTGGCAGTATTGACAACACGACCGTACTTCTGCTTGAGGAAGTAGGGCCAGGCAGCCTTGGTCACCTTGTAGGTACCACGCAGGTGGACATTAACAACGGAGTTCCACAGGTTGTCATCCATGTTAGTGAAAGCCTTGTCGCGCAGGATGCCGGCGTTATTCACCAGGATATCAATGCGGCCGAAGGCATCAATGGCGCTCTTAACGACGGCATCACCGTCCTCGCAGCTGGCCTTATTGCCAACAGCCTTGCCACCGAGCTTTATGATTTCCTGAACCACAGGCTCGGGGTCAACAAGATCATTGACCACAACGGATGCACCGAGCTTGGCAAACTGCAAGCAATATGCGCGGCCGAGACCAGCACCACCTCCAGTGATCAAGGCAACACGGCCCTTGAAGTCAGGCTCCTCTCCAGGCTGAGCGCTGGGCATATTTAAGCCGTTTTCCAAAAGGCCCATAAAGTCGGCAGGACCAGTAGGGTATTCTGGCTTAGAGAAATCGTTGACATCGTTCCACTTCCGAGCGATAGCACCAGGGGTCAGGGAGTCATCGGTCTTCAGGAGACCACCCTTGGCTCGCTCCCAGCGGAGCTTGGCAACGTGGCCACCACCGACCTCATAGATACCACCGGTCTCTGTAGTGTTTGATGAGTGCACGAGGACAGCGACCAAAGGAACAACCCATTCGGGCTTAAGGTTCTCTAGAACATCAGGGGGCATGACAGTTGCAGTCATGCGGCTGGCAGCTAATTTAAGGTTAGCTTCCCAAATTCATGCTGGGATCTTATAAATTGCTTACCAATGGGAGCAATAACGTTAGCAATGATATTGTATTTGGCACCCTCCTTAGCCAGGGTCTCGGTGAAACCGACCTGACCAAGCTTGGCAGCTGAGTAGTTGGCCTGGCCGAAGCTGCCAAATAGACCAGCAGCCGATGCAGTGTTGATAACACGGCCGAACTTTTGTTTGCGGAAGTGAGGCCAAGCGGCTCTTGTGCACTATCCAAAAAAAAAAATCTATCAGTTCTTGCTACAATGGCCTGTTTTTATTGTCCGAGGATTCTCACCTTGTATGCACCGTAGGTGTGAACTCTGTTGATCAAATCCCAGTCGGCATCCTTCATATTCTTAAAGCTGATATCCCGCAAAATACCAGCGTTATTAAGTAGGATATCAATGCGGCCGAATGTCTTAATAGCGGTCTCGATGATAGCATCACCGTTCTCGACGCTGTCATAGTTAGCGACGGCCTTACCGCCAGCGGCGCGGATCTCCTCGACGACAACATCTGCGGCCTGGGGTAGATGTCAGTATATGTCTATATAGTTCGGAGGGATTAGGCATACCTTTCCTGACTTGCCCTCGCCCTTGTGAGAGACACCGAGGTCGTTCACGACGACATTTGCACCCCTTGAGGCGAAAAAGAGAGCATATGCTTTCCCCAGACCACCACCAGCACCGGTGACGACCACCGTTTGGTTATCGAATCGCAACTCGGACATTTCTGTGTATATGTGTCCGAAGGTAAAGTGGATAAAGAGAAATAAAAGAAGAAAGCTGGGGAAGAGGGGAGTTTAAAGCAACTCGGCAAGCTGAGGACCTCGGCACGTTTGGGTTGGTTCTGTAACAGTGAAATATGGGGGTATCGTTACAATGGCAGATCCTCCCGTATCACATGCCGGGATACCTCCGATTTTAAGTATATTTTGGTTAATTTAATAGAAGAAGAAGATATATATAATATTACTAGACTTAATATTCATGATATATATGTAAGTGTATATATATATATATATATATATATATAACATATATGTTGTAGGTGTACTCCGTACCACTACCAGTACTGTACTAAGTGTAGCTGCCCTAGTCCCCGGGTAAGGTGGAAGTACCGAGTACTTGCTGACTCAGACATGTGATGGGCGAGCGTCATTGTCATGTGCAACTTCTACATCTTTTGTTTTTGTATAATATTTTGACTATTTAGTTATTTGATTCAATCAGCTTCTATATGACAATCAATTTTCTTACATATGTTGAGCCAAAAGTAGTGGCGGAACATACCCCGTGGGGGAAACCCCCCCCCAATATTCACTCGGCCGATTGGGAGAAACTTTCCACACACTATAATAGATAAAAAAGACGTACAATAGGAAACTACCAAGTATTCCATAGTGAATCTCAAGTCAAAATGCCTGAAATTGTGGACGACAAGTCGCAGCACTGCATCCCCTTCCTACTCGATCGCCTGCGCGTTCATACCGAGGGACACCGCGGCAACCCCAGTACCCCGCCGTTTTTTATCGGCCTCAATGGCGTGCAGGGTGCGGGTAAGACAGTTCTAGTGAGTCGATCCAGAGCTGATCAATTTCCCATGCCTCGGGATCTCTTCCAATTTCCTTAGAACGGAATCTTATACAAATTTCCATAGGTATCCGCTCTCAATGACACCCTCCGCTCCGAACCATACTCGCTCTCAGTTGTCACATTGTCGCTCGACGATATCTACCTTGACCACGCTGATCAGGTGGCTCTGGCACAAACCCATCCTTCAAACCCTCTCCTGCAGCATCGTGGTCAGCCATCGACTCACGATCTCGCATTGGGTGAGGAGGTGTTTGCTTCGCTTGCCGCTGAACGTCCGACGGCTATTCCACAGTATGACAAGTCTGCATTTGAGGGCCAGGGTGATCGTGTTCCAAGGTCACAATGGAGGGTCGTCAATCAGGAGGGTCAGGATAAAGTCAAGGTCGTGATTTTCGAAGGGTGGTGTGTTGGGTTCCGTGCCTGGGATAACCAAACCCTACGTGCGAAATGGGAGGCCGCTGTGCATCAAAAGGAGAACGGCGAATATGACGGACGACTAGGCCATGTGAATTTCGAGGATATTAAATGTGTAAACGACGCTTTGAGGGGATATGATGTCTTGACTGAGTGTGTTTCCTCAGCCATTGGAGATTGCGAAATTACAAGCTTTACTAACATAGGTTTCCTTCGCAGTAAGCTTGATGCTTTGATCCATATGTATGTGTTCTGCTACCACTCGATAACCATTTATCTTGCTAACTCATTTCAGCGATGCTGAAAACCCTCGGTTCGTCTACGAATGGCGCCAGGAACAGGAACGCACGCTTCGTGCTGCCAAAGGCGCCGGAATGACCGAACAACAGGTCAACCACTTTGTGGATGGCTGTATGCATATACCAAGGAGAGCAACAACACCATCGATGACAGAGTATACTGACTCAAATGATCGATATAGATTACCCATCCTACGAGCTCTTTACTGAAACCCTCCGCGAAGGCGCTTTCAAGCCTGCGCCCCAATTCCCGTCAGCATCAAGCTCACACTGGCAAGGACGACAACTCCGCCTTATGGTTAACCGTAACAGGAGAGTTCAAGAGGTCATTAAAATCTGAACCGTGTGAGTTGACGTAAAAATGTTGGAAGAAGTGCAGGTATCACATAGGTGAAATATACATATATTGCCACAGATTCCAATAAATGTCTCTCTACTCCTCCGTACTAGGCTCCGTACAAGGTTCGATTTATCTAGAACGATATGGGAGTAATTATTCCATAGATTGTGCAAACACTAAAATACTTGGCCAATTATGTGCTTAACTACTTTAATGAGCTCGAGCTTCAAGGTGATAAAAGTATGACAGCTATCTGTTTTCGAAGCCAACTAACTAGATAACTCAACATTCTAACTCAACATTCTAACCTCGGGACGGTCTTAAGCTTCACGAAGTCCTGAATACTGCCAAGGAACTACAATACAATATTTTACATCAAAGGTGACAGGACAGGGAATACAATTGGGTTATTGGATACAGATGAGACAAAATACGAAAGGAATAGGCCCATGACCACGCATTTGGGTTGTTTGAAGCATTAAATTGATCGGAAATCCCAGACCATCGTATCGCTAAAAAAAATTGACTAGTGGATATAAACAGCCCGTGCAAAAAACAACCCAAGACAGTAAAGTCGTAAAAATTTGTAACATTTTTGGAGGTGCGCACAGAGTACGCTCCAACCCGGATTCCTCATGAGAAGATCTAGTTCATCTGGCGGATGAGAGCGTTGATGTTCTCCTCACGGTTACCGGTGTCACCGCCCTCGATGTAGTGCTTGAACTTGCGAGTGCGGAAACCACCGTTGGGGTTGGACAGCTTGAAGGGCCAGAGGAAGTTGTTGGCCTGCTTGAAGTTGGGGCCAACAGTGTAAATCTCGTGGATCAGATCCTCCATGCAGACAATGCCGAACTTGCCGAGGTGCTCCTCGATGATCTGGTTGTCGGTGAGAGGAGTGCGCTGCTTGTCGACCTTTCCGTAACCACGCTTGTACAGAAGCTCGCGGACGGACTTCAGGTTAGGGTAACCGTAGGCAATGTAGGGGTTGACAATGGTCAACATCTCCTGGGTAGCCTTGGTGAGACGAATGAAAGTACCAGAGTTGATCTGGAGCAGACGCAGGAGCTGGAGGATCTTGCGGGGCTTGGGAGCAATCTTGTTGATACCCTTGATACGGACAACGAAGACGAGCTTGGGCTCACCCTCAACGAAGAAGCTGCCCTCCTGGCGAGCGACGCGGTTGAGACGGATCTTCTCGCGCTCAGCGGTGCGGTACTCCTGAACATAGGACTCGGCACGCTTGAAGATAACACCACGCTTCTCCTTGTTGGCCTAAAAGAATCTCAGTCAGCACGAGAGTTCTCTAAAATCTTGTGAAAAAGAATGGCAAGTGGGTTGTGTAACTAATGTCAGACCCGAAAGATGGTTGACAGACGACAGCATTGACCGTGGTAGCGGTCTAGTCATCGTGAATGGTGTTATGCATCATGTAGTTGGCAGGGAAATATGGCAGTGCAAGGGAAAATCGAGCAAAACTGACCTTCTTGGTCTTCTCGGCCTCGGCACGGCGCTCAGCGCGAGCAGCCTCTTGGGACTTGCGCTTCTTCAGAAGGGTCTCGGGAACGAGGACCTGGTTCTGGGTGGGAACGGAGCTATGGAATGTTAGAACAGCCTGTCCAGAATAGACCAAGACTGAGACAATTCGCCGAGTGAAAGAATTGCGGCATATAGCGCCACATTCTCAACTGAAGGCATGAAAGAACTCGACGAGATGTCTTTAATCGGTGAGGGCCAAGACATTGGGGCTCCATAATCGATTTAGCTTGGTACTAGACGTGCATATTCCAGCACAGTTTTCACAAGCCCGATCACCCGCAATATGCCATTGATGCCTTCATCCGACAAAACCCCAAACAATGTTCAGGAAATATGTTGGCACCTTTCGCCTCAGGACCATGTGCTGTTACCACACCATGGGCGCCCCAAGGACGATAGTTCACAACAATACTTTTGGAGGAGAAGGCGCCAAGCGCTTTCAACCTCAAGACTCCATCACCCTTTTTCTATTCCCGAATTTTGCTCCGTGATAGACAATATGTATATCCGAGATAATTGGAATCGAGATCAGGGCAGGAAGGATCGAGCTGGTACCTAGCTGTCATCGTTGTGGACAAACAGCTGGCATCCCCAGCGAGAAGGACGACTATACCCGCAACCTTGCAAACTCAAGCAGAGATTGCATCAGTCTTAGGAAGAAGTCATTGGGAATCATACGTAGGAGCGGCCATTTTGAAGGTCCGGACGAGGTCGATAGTCGGCTGGTTGTCGGAAGATGTCAAGGGAAGACGAAAAAGCTCGAAGAAAAGGAATGTAAGAAGAGACTTCGCTTGTGTGGGTGTGGGTCGCTTTAGCCATATATGGCTAGCCCATCAAGTTAATAGAGCTAACCCTTTGTGGATTTAGCCCTTATCGTTATCGAGATAAGGGCTTGTCCACCTCTTATCAGATGACTTCACCTACCTAGGTAGGCATCCATAGATCCATGTCTGACCCGCCTAAGAATAACAACTTCGTACATTTAACGAGGATTATCAAGTGAACCCGATTCTTTTTACACTTCATACATAATATACCATGTCTCGTCGTGGGGTTGGCCTCGGGGCCTTTGCAAACCGAACTCAGGCAACCCAATCTTATGCTACTCATGGAGCCAACCTCCGTTCTATCCATACTGCCTCCCTGCAGACCCAATTGTCGGTTTTCCAGTCGTTACTCCACACCTTTGCGCTAGAGCATAGCTCTACGATAAAGTCCAATCCGACCTTTCGAGCAGAGTTTGCGCGCATGTGCAACACTATCGGGGTTGATCCCCTCGCTGCAAGCAACGTCAAGGGCAAAAATGGCCGTCGCGGACTGGGAGAAGGGGGCAGCTTCTGGACCCAGATTCTAGGCGGAGATATGAACGACTTTTATTTTGAAGTCGCAGTTAGAGTTGTAGAGTTATGCAGAGAGACCAGGAGCGAAAACGGTGGCCTGATTGGTGTCGAGGAGTGTCGGAAGCGAGTTGGGAAAGGCAAGGCTATTGGGAGTGGGCTTGAGGTTTCAGAGTATGGAGTTGTTCCTTCAGGAAATAATATGGATATATATACAAGTCGCTAACTGAACTATGACAGTGACGACATCCTACGAGCAGTTCGGTCTCTCGAGCCTCTTGGCTCCGGGTTCTCTATCGTCAAGGTCGGCAGCAAGCAATATATTCGGTCTATCCCTAAAGAGCTCAACACGGATCAGGCAACAGTATTGGAAGTGATTCAGATGTTGGGTTTTGTGAGCATTTCAATGTTGCAGTTGAACCTCAAATGGGAAAAAGCTCGAGCACAAACTGTAATCGATGACCTGCTTGCTGATGGTCTAGTCTGGTTGGATGCTCAGGGCCCTGAGAGAGAGTACTGGTCACCTCAGAATCTTCTGGATGATAGTAGATGAAGTAGGAGTTCTCATGTGATTCGCGTACAATCGCACGATCATAATGCCTCGTGCGGTCATCCTTTGAGCCACAGCTTTATGGGAGAATCCTAGCTAAATGTGACCCCCGAGCTTTTGCCTGCCAAGTATTAAAGATGCATTGGACAGCCGGCGCTTCGAGGGAACAACATTCGCCCTTCCCTTTCGGGCCCAGGCTTGTTGACTAGACCATGAGCTACAGTTTATTTGATACTATTCTCTATGGCACTTATCCACGGGTATTGGAAGTACAAAAAGACGCCATCCAATCCACGCATAATTGCTCGAGTGATGGGCGTGCAAATACTATTGCGACCGATCAATACAAGTGGTTGTACACAACAGGAATATACCAAGAGAGTAAAATCCTCAATGATTCATTTGTATTTTTTATAAATTCCAGTGCTAGTTCAATTATCAATAACAACATATTCTACTGGTTTGACGAATCCGAAGTCGTACGAATCTCATTTTTGGGTGTTTGGCTGATACCGCATTGCGTGATATGGAGTGACGAGCATGTAAGATACCTCCCCCTCTCCCCCTCCAAAGGGAACTGGGTATAAGATATTAACTATCTCATATCCCCTCTAGGAAAAGTAATGGTTGATTGTTTTCCATATCTTTTGAACTGATCAACCATACTGCTATACCCTGCAGCCATGTCTCAATCTAGTGTTCCAGCGACAGATCCCGCTGTCTATGCTGAATACGAAACTATATGGTCCAATCTCCCGGATACCGAAGAAGAATGGATTCTCAGATCCCAGGAGGTCTCCGAGGTGCTAGCCAAGGATGCGGCCCAAAGAGACCAGGAGAACAAATCGCCGCGCGCTGAGGTGGCCCTACTCAAGCATTCGGGCTTGACAAAGCTTCTAGGACCTAAGAAGTACGGTGGTGGCGAGCAACCCTGGAGCGTTGGATATAAGGCAATAAGGGAGGTTTCAAAGGCAGATGGGTAAGACTCAAGCATAAACATCCCTCCTACCTCCCAAGGATAGTTCCTAACACGAAGACAGATCTATCGGTATGCTGCTTGGCTATCACCTTCTCTGGTCTACCATTGCAAACGTGATGGGTACTCCTGAACAAGCCGACCAAACCCATCAGTTGATCATTTCAAACAATTATTTTGTCAGCGGTGCCGTGAATCCCCGCGACAATGATTTAAAGATCACTCCAGATGGAGACCATATCGTATTCACTGGGAACAAGTACTTTAACACAGGAGGTGTTGTATCCGACCTCACAGTTCTTGAAGGTATACTGGATGGTACTAAGGATCATATCTTTGCTTTGGTCGAGACCCAACAGCCCGGTATCCAGTTTGCTCATAATTGGTACAATATTGGGTTGCGCCTAACCGAGTCGGGGGGCGTGAAGATAGAGAATGTCCGCGCTTCTTGGTCAGATGCACTGGGATGGGATGCAGTTACCAAGAGGCCTCGCGGCGATACTCTGAAGATCGCATTTCCTACCCTATTCCTACCAACGTAAGTGCAGTCTTATCTCATTCCATACGTCATGCCCCGCCAGTAGTTGCATGGCTGAATGCTTACTCGCTGTCCCCTACAGTGTCCAACTGGTCTTCAGCAATTTCTATTTGGGTATTGCTCTCGGTGCATTGGAATTCGCTTCCAAATACACCACAACCGCGACACGTGCTTGGCCTTTCGGCGGTGACAACAAGGAATCGGCAACGGATGAGTTTTACATCCTCGAACGCTATGGCAACTTCTTTGCGCATCTACGTGCCACTGAAGCACTTGCTGATCGAGCAGGTGATCAACTCTCTGGGCTTTATAATCGATATCAAGCGCAAAAGTCTGGTCTCACAGCCCAGGAACGTGGAGATGTTGCAGAGTGGGTGGCTAGCATCAAAGTAGTGGCCACAGATGTCGGATTAAGGGTTACTTCTGGTGTATTTGAAGTGACTGGAGCCCGTTCTACTGCCTCAAAGGTTGGATTGGATCGATTCTGGCGGGATATTCGAGTACACACTCTTCATGATCCAGTGGCGTACAAGAATCGGGAATTGGGACGATATGCACTACTGCATGAAGTACCTGAGCCTAGTTGGTATACCTAAGATATAGATTTCGGTATAATGAAATCTATATTAATCCATATATGAATATATAAACATATATGCAGGGTCAAGCTGTACAACATCGATATAAAGGGTACATATACCAGATAAGAGAGCCCCGCGGACGGGCCGATAACCGTTTCGGTCCGACTCTTTTTTTTTTTTCTTTCTTTTTTTTCTCCTCCTTTTTTTTTTGCCCTGTGGGAAAACATTTGACAGCTCTGTGAACAATTCACTTTTTAATACTTTGTCCTTATTGGATTGTTATTTATCATCTTCATATCTTTATCCAATTCTGAGATCATCCTAACGGCCGTCAACATGTCACACGAAAAGCAATTTGCCACTTACAACGATGTAAGAATCCCAGTCTATTGACTAGACACTATGTGTTAAGTCCAAAAAAAAGATGTCGGAGACATCGAAGACACAAGAACATCAACATCAAGATCTCCCTCAACCCCACAAAATTGCAGATTGTCTTATCGCAGTCCACAATCATAATCCCACGGAACTTTAAAAAGACTGGGACTAACGCAGAGATCCTCAACAGGTCCACAATCTCTGCAAGGAATCGGCGGGTATCCTTAAGAAATTCGAGCCCAACCTTATAATCGCCATCGGTGGTGGTGGTTACATCCCTGCCCGCATCCTTCGGTACACTCAATCCGCACGTGTCCCTTCATCTGGACTATACTGATCTCTGTTCATCAAAAAGGTCCTTCCTCAAGGAGCCCGGTCAATCTAACATTCCCATCCAAGCCATCGGTTTGTCCCTTTACGAGGACTTGGGCAAAGGTGAGGCTGAGGAGGCCCCCGGTACCAAGGTTACCCGTACGCAATGGCTCGACATGAGCTCTCTGGAGATGGCCAACTTGATCGGCAAGAACATTCTTATCGTTGACGAGGTTGATGATACCCGCACAACCCTGGCCTACGCCGTGACAGAGCTCGAGAAGGATGTTGAGGTAGCTCGGAAGCAGCTAGGCGATGACAAGAAGGACCTGAAGAACAAGGAGACTAACTTCTTTATCTTCGTTCTGCACGTATGCTTTTTTGTCTCTCTGGATGTTGATTGGTTTGGCTGACAATTAGGATAGAACAAGAACAAGGACAAGAAGGGTGAGCTGTCCGACGATATGTTGGACAAGCGTTACCACGCCGGGATCAACACTGGGGATGTCTGGATCTGCTACCCTTGGGAGGCTACGTATGATATACCTCAAACTCCTTATATAGATTGTGGCTGACTTTTTTTTGTTCTTCCTACAGAAACATTGAAGAGCACGATCTTCTGGCCAAGGGAAGCCCTATCGTCGAGACAAAGGAACCTATCATCAGGACGAAGAAAGGTATCGTCCAAGAAGAACCTTCCAAGGTCGTTTGAACGAATGATTGCATTATCATAAGCATTCCCATTTTCGCGGCGCTCTGACAGGTTATATCGATGCCTTTTTTGGTCCTCGATTTTTCTGTCCATGCTCAGACCAGGTGCATCAAACTGAGCATGTAATTTTTACGATATCCTTGATGAATCTCTATAGAAAAAGTTTTTTCTTTTTAGCAGATTGGCAGACCGGCAGGCTGCCCCCAAAAGACTTTTGAGTTGAATTGCTCTTATAATCGGTGCTTGGTTTTTTTTTTTTTTACCTTTCTTTCTTCTGAAAGAAACTGCCCCCATGATCATCAGGAGTTTTATTGTAACCACCCACCAGAAACCTGCTCCTGGAGTCCTCTCAACGTTGTTTTGCAGATATTGAATTGTAGACAGGTATCAAGAGAATACAGTATTAGTACCGGGAAACGAAGAATCACTAGAGCATAATTTATTATATTGATCCGGCGCAGCCTTTTCAATCCAGGGAAGACAAGCCTCCGTGTCCACACCAATCCACAACCTGAACTTCTCAGACTCGGACCCAAACCCTGTCTGCCTGGGTTCTGGATCGAGTATCTGGTTATCAGCCTAATCCATGCGCACATTTATCTCACATTTAATCAACCTCAACCTTGCCCTGGCGCAACTCCACTTTGGCAAGCTCGATCTCCTTTTGTAGCTCGGCGTGTGCCTCGGGGACATCGTTGAAGGTGAAGATCGCTACACCCAGGCGGGCGAGGAGGTAGCAAGCGAAGACGATAAGTGCGTAGAATGGGAGCTGGGTGATTGTAGGTTAGTATTCCTTCCATCGACACACTCAAACACCAGAGTTGGGGTCGGGGGGTTGGCGAAGCGGGTAGCGTACAACTGGAATGACTTCAGTCTGGACAGTCTCATTCAGGGGAACAAGTCCAAGGAAAAGGGAAAGGTAGAGCTGATCAGTTGTCAGTAAGATCCATGCAAAATTGTGCTTCTCTTCGAGATGGAGTGACTTGGTAGCATACCGAAGAGACAAGGAGAAGAACAGAAAGAGTTTGGACAGCGCGCGTCATGGTGAAATCGGTAGATAAGATAGGGAGATTCACAAAGGAGAGGAGAGAGGTCAATTGTGAAGATAGCACTGGTTTATCGTAGCAAAAATGAGGGACTTGGGGTTGTTGCGGTGCTGTATGCTGTATGCGGCAAAGGCCAACTTAGGCGATGCGCTTCTTGGCGCCCGGACCAGGTCACTGGTCTTGTGTAGGGAATTTGGATTTGAAGGATTATTATATGTATAGGCTTGTTAAATACACCTATTCCGGGTCTATACCTAATTCTTCCACGTGTTGGAAAGGATTATAAGATTTAAAAAAAAAAGAGAAGAACATGGGCAGTTATTCATCCATACATACCTACAGTACTAAGTGACTTATCCGTCTATGTACCCTTCCGCTTTGAGACCTTCTTGGAACGGCTTCAAATGTGTATTATATAAGCAGTCGACTCTCGGGACCTCAATAAAATGCACTCACTACGGCATACCTATTATTTCATACTTGACCATTGTCATAAAGTCGTCGATGAGGCAGTAGGTTCTTATATCTGTTGTATTGCAGGAGAACTTCATGTCGAAATTGCTAGCTTGGCCTAGATCCAGGGCGTTCCGATCTGCCCATGATCTATGAAACTAGTATATATGTATGATTACCATTCCTGAACCTTGCCTGAGTATAGCACAAACTTGCCGCCATATTGTTCCTTAGTTCCCGTGCTCAGAATCTCAACCATGCCGGCAGTGGATTTCTCAAGGGTGTCCGGCGCCTCCTCCAGGCCCCAACCCCGTGCAGCAGCATTGCCCATTTCGGTCTGTACCCAGCCAGGATCCAAGACAAACGCATTGAGCCACTCATCCTCGGCATTGATCCGAACACCATACCAGTTGATCATAGACTTTGATGCGCCATACGCCGCACTTGGGACCGGAGGTTGGCGTCTAGAGATAATTAGCTTCCATTTCCTATGTTCCAAATTCGAGCGGACATACGCAACACCACCGGCTCCAGATCCCATGATGGCAAAGATAGGTTTTCCGGTCGACTTCTGCAACAGATCGCGTGTAGCCTGGTACAACGACACGGCACTTAACACGTTGACGTCAATATGCTCGACGATCTCGGCCCGCTTGACGTCCTTGACGAGAGGATACAATTTGGCAATGCCGGCATTGGCGACGACAATGTCGAGGTGGCTGATGTCCTGACCGGTGGCTTCTTTGACTGCATCAAAGGCAGACTGCTCAACGCTCGCTTCGTACTTGACTACTACAATACGACTGCCCTCCCCTGTGGACACCTCGGTGAGTGTCTGAGCGGTCGAGTGCGCTGGATCACGGACGGCAGCTATAACAATCTATTGGGGATTTAGTGTCAGTGACTGCCTCGAATTCCAAATACGAGAGGAGAAAGTGAGAATTTACATGGCCCGGTTTGGCAAGGAAACCCTTGACAAGCCCTAGGCCCAAACCACGATTGGCACCAGTGACGAAGACGACAATTGGAGCCATTCCGGGGTATAAATCTCCTTTTAGGGCTCGATTATTAGATACAGCAAAAGACAAAGAAAATCTGCGGTGATTGATTTATATCAAAGTGGGTGTCGTGAAACTGAAGTATGATACTACTCTATAGATGTCCAACTCAGTGTACACTTATATATATGTTTTGGGTGAGCGTCGAGCAGGCATTGTTGATTATCAATCCATAGATATCTCTGGGCAGGGCTTATACCTCGTCCCTAATCTCCGGGGCTTGCTGGAGGCCATCCATGAATGGATTGTTCCCGAAGCTATCGGATTACAAATGCAGGTGATCCTGCCACCTGCACACCCAAGTCCGAAAGGCTGAAGTATCATCATCCCAGTGGATAATTGCGTGAGCAATGAATAAGTTGCGTACTATCCTTATCTTGAAGGGTAAAATACATAGCCACCGGCGTGTAACCCCTGCCAAGTAGTGGTCACCGAAATAATTCCGATATCCCCGAGTTAAACAAGACTATGTTGTAGTTTCCTGCTGTGGAATTCATATTTCAAAAGTCGATAATCATTGCAAAACTATAACATTGGGATATGTGAAATCAATGGGGATAATGACTTTTTTGAGGTCGGGAACGGCCCCGGGACTGTAACCTGTAACCGATAGCCATAGGAAGGTACGAAGCAACAGCTCGAGATCACGTTCCCGAATGTGCCCTAGACCCTACACCAAGGAATCAATTTTATGGATTTATCTACCTTCAAAAAAATTTAATGAGTAGAAAAGGTGCTTTAACAGTGATAATTCTGGCTGGCAATATTGAACCGAGCTTTTTTTTTAAACTAATTTATGAGTGTCTTGTGTATGCAATAATTACTTTTACATACTAAGATTAAAAAGTTCCGAAACACCAACATACTTAATAGTTCTCTTTCCCAAAACTAGAAGCTATAGGCTACTGGTCAGGAACTGTAGGATAATGGTTAGTCCATCAAGCTTATGTAATTCTCCCTAACCGGGAAATTATCATGATTCATTCCTTGAATATCGTGGTTCGATTCCGCGCAGCTCCATCTTTTTTTTTTTATCTGCTCTCATTTTAGATTTTTATAACAAAATAGTCAAAACAGAAAGTAATATAAAAATCAAACATTACCTTATTGTATATTTAGGTATATTATTATTTATTTATCGGGTTGCTTCTTTTCCCTCTCTCTACGTACGAACTTCCAAACCTTGGAAAGCTTCCAAGATAACAGGCCGCTCCGAACACGTGATCATCAGCAAAATCATTGCCCAGGTGATTCGACCTTTGACCTTGGTGATGATATAATATATATATGGATATATTCAACACTTGATCCGAATGAGTGACGGTGCCAAAATATTAAACAGCTACGAGCATAGTATAAACATGATGGCTCTGTACAATAACTGTACCTAGGCCTAACCTAGACTAGATTGGTGCCTGAATCTACCTCAGGCAGCACACTCCGTCTAAATTTACTTTACTTTGTATCTGCGATATTTCTGGTCGCTCATCTTCCACTTAGATCAACAATACATCTCACGCCCCTGTTGCCTGGTTAGAAGCTACCAGTACTCCTAATTAAAGTACACGCTGTTTGTTCACAGTGTTGAAATTGTTGCGACGGCGTCAACCCAACAGGCTGCCATCTAGGCTCCTCCATCTAACTGAGAAGGCCTTTCCCGTTCAGGCAAGGAACTCATATTTTCACATCTTCAAGTCCACACGGACCCTTAAAATTACCCCACACTCCGGAGGCAACTATCTGACCTCGATTCGGCGAGATGTTCTCCACGAGTATATCTACCGCCCAACTGGCCGTTCATGGAGATGCTAGCCACTCTGTCTTGAAGAAGGGTGATTTGGAATTGCCTCCTATCAAGAAAATCCTCTCTGATCTACCGGAGGTTTCTTCCTCTTTACCGCCCCACACGGAAATTATCGAATTTGAAGAGCAACAGGAGATGTTCCATGAATTGCGCGACATCATTGAAAAGGCCCAGGAGGTCGACGAGGCTGTAAATAGCTTCGATCTCAAGGAACTCCATGCGTCTCTTGAAGAGGCCGATGCAAGTGCAAAACGCGGGCGACGGGACGCCGAGACTCTGCAAAGCGTGAGCGCTACTCTGCAAAAGCTATGGAACTGTAACTCCGAGTACTTGGTTCAAGCTGCTGAGATTATTGCAGATGGTAGCAGAGATCGTGGGCTAATTCTATCTATGTGTTAATTCTATGACTTGCTAATTGTGATTCAGCTTCATGGCGTGCTCCATTTGGCCAGTCTGGCGTTCTGAACTTCTTCCTGGATCTGGTTGCTTTGAAGGGCGAAGTTGATACCAGCCTGTTGCTTCAATCTTTGCGCGTTATTGGAAACTCCTGTGCCGATACAGGTATGCTGCAATTGGCTACATTTATGCCCAGATGACTAACGTTGACGCAGATGAGAATAGGGAGATTGTTGTCAAAGGAAACTATACCCTTGCTATCATTCGATATTTCCTTGATCCAGATTTGATTTTTGTGGCCATTCCAGTTATCTACAACATTTGCATGGATTACAGTATGTCCAGACAGAACCGGCTGGTGATACATGTTTTGCTAATGTGACACCAGAACCAGCACATGCTCAGATGGCTGCTAATCGGACAGCTTACATCTTATTGAAGCTAATCAAAGAAGGCGGGATCGAAGACAATGAGGCTTTGCTCAATTTCTCATATGACTTGATTGAGTTGGCCTCAGAACAAGGTATGCTCCTCACCTCGATCTGTTTTTCGATCTAACATGCACTTTGCAGCCGAAGGCATCGAAAACTCTCCCAACGGAACAATTCTACTGCTGATGGAGCTTGCCATTGATGAGACTCTGGATTTTGCGCATTTCTCATCGTTGGCAA
This sequence comes from Penicillium vulpinum, assembly GCF_028829585.1. Classification (NCBI taxonomy): domain Eukaryota; kingdom Fungi; phylum Ascomycota; class Eurotiomycetes; order Eurotiales; family Aspergillaceae; genus Penicillium; species Penicillium vulpinum. The sequence continues at coordinate 3,710,160 of NW_026643242.1, forward strand.
CTTCTCTTGCTGCTTACCTCGAAAAAGAAAAGTTTCAGAATGTCTGCGTGTCGAATGGGATGGTGGAAGGCGTGCTAGATGTCCTGCGCCATTCATTTTCGATTGTGGTGGACCCTTCTTTGAGCGAAGACGTCAAGGCTCTCGCGCAGCTCCGCCTCAAGATTAACCAGGCTTTGGCTGAGGTATCAGCCTCATCATTGTTCGCCCAATACTATCCACTTGACTCTCCTCTTTCACAGACCTTGAAGTCGTGGGTAGTTGCAACCGAAGATCAACTTCAGATCTGCGCCTGTGTTATGCTTGGTAATCTCGCTCGGTCCGACGAGGTCTGCCAGGTGATGGTCAGGGACCTCAAAATCCACGAGGAATTGATAGCTGTTCTCAAGGGCGATGCCCGTGGTGCGGTACTGCACTCTTCGCTTGGTTTCCTGAAGAACCTTGCAATTGCAGGTGACAACAGAGCTATTCTTGGAGAAGCTGGTATCATCCCTGCTATTTCACGATTATGGGCATACGAATCTGTTCCGCAGGTTCAATTCTCAGCTGCAAGTATAGCGCGCCAAGTGATTATTTCCTCGATGGGTAACATTTCTCGTCTTCTCGCTCCTCTCTCACAAGATCTCGATTCTCCGGCTCACCAACGGACTTATCTCTCGCTGCTTCTGTCTCTTTTCGAGAAAACAGACTCTACACCAATTAAGACTGAAATCGGACGGACAGTTGCTTCGATATGTCGGACTGTTAGCCCCAAGGCTCGTGATAGAGATGAAGAAGCAACTTCTTTGCTTGACCGGCTGTACACCCTGCACGAGGGTGTTTCGCTGCCAGTAGGTGCGATGATCACACAGACCCAGTGGCCTGTTGTTCGCAGTGAAGGCTGGTTTGCTCTGGCTCTAATGGCGACAAACAAACTGGGTTGTGCCGCCGTTGTGGACTGCTTGCACAAGACAGAGGTTACTGAGTTGCTCAAGACGACCCTGAGTGGGGGCACTCCCAATCAAGATAACGCTGAGGAGACAGACAAGTCCCAAGAGATCAAAGACCGTGACAACGCTTTCGTGCTTGTGCAAGGACTACTGAAGAACGAGGTGAGTTTTCTGCCCTAGAATAATGGTAGTAATTTACTAACCGGAAATAGTCCGGTACTCTTCCTGTGGGTTATAGAGATATGCTGGAAGACTTGGCGAAGGTCAAGGCCTTGCAGTTAAAAGCTATAACAGATGTTTAGTTGCAGAGCCCTAACTGACATGATATGATGCTTTTGGGACACAAGTTTTATTATGGTTGCATATGATATGATGACTCGGCCAAATGTGCGTTTGATTTAGACTGTGGAACCAATACTATTTAGAAATGGACCCGAAAGAAGCTTATGGGATACCTTTCTAGAGGGACAAAAAAAACAGTGATATTTCTTGCTGTATGTATCCCTGAAAACGTGACACTTTGAATGAAGTTTGTAATGCTGTAGGCATAGCGATAGCTCAAGCACCTGAGCAAAGATAATCTACTTCTTCATAAGAACCTAATTGTAGACGTGCAAAATCTGAACCAAATCGTCGGGTATATACGCATATGTGAACATGTAACGTCCTCCATCAAGTGACATAATCTGATACCCATGGATTTCGAGGTCACTCAGTCTGCAAACACACTTTCTCCTGTGCATAGGCTCGATAACGAGTGATGAGATCCGTGGCGTCCAGGCCAGCCACAGCTTGGCGAGCAGAATAATATGAAACAAGGCCCTTGCCATCTATAATAACATGCGGAGGAGAGCCATCTGACATATGCCAATTGTGGGAGGATGTGTTTTGGTGATCGTTGCGAAAAATACGGTGCAAGTCCACTGCATCATTACCCCAGAAGCACCCAAAGTTCTCGCTAATGGGCTCGGTTGGATCGACCCATATCGGGAACTTATAACGGCCTAAATTATTGTCTTCCAAGTGGTGCAAGAAGGAGTAATGTTGCTGCGCACCAACAGTCCAGTCATGCAGGGTCGGACCAGTGTCGGTGTATACGGATCTCGCGATAGGATCTCGGTCAGAGCCCGCGTCTCTGGGGAGTAGCCAGCGATGCCCTTCAAATGGTGGCTCAAAGTCTTTGTGTACTTTGAAGTTCAGTGGACCCTGCCAGCGTGGAAGACTCGAAGCGCGCCAGTCATGCTTCAGTTGCGACTTTGATCGGGACGGTTGTTTCACGTGGTACAATTCGGGCAGATATGGAAGTGCAGTTCCCGGATGACTGTGAAGAAATGCGAGAGCTGCCTCGTTTATCACATTAGCCGATACCATCAGCGTGCTTGGATTGTCGAGTTTCGTCTTCACGATTGTTGAAATGGCGTTATCCTCCAGGAACACGATATCGCCGTCGATTCGGATATACATCATATTATCCTTTGCAACATTCCACTCCATTTCATGGCCGTGGGAAGAAATACTATACTCTGGTGTTTGATTCACGATAGAGTACAACCATTCCATGCTGACAGTGTCATCGGTCTGCGGCACAAAGACGACCTGATCAAGAAATCCATTATTATGGACTAGATTTTTCTTAAATCATGTCAGACTTAATTCATATAGTAGCGGCAAAACTGTGCATACCTGTAAATAGCAGTCCAAAATTGCGGTACGCTCGTGATGATGGAAGGGAACTAGAGCGACTATCTTGAAACCCTGAGGCTTAGAGTAATGACCCGTTCCTTGCGAGAATGCGAAGAATGGAGAGATCTCTTTGCGAAATAGTAATGAAAAGACATTGAAAAATATAAGCCCTGGATTAGAGTACGATAACACCGTCAAAATGATGCATGAATAGCCAATAACACCCCACAGAAGGATGAGGGTCCAATCGCGCCAGTTTGAGCGCTTATTCTCATTGTTGGACTCGACATCGCGAAGATTCTGGGTACGACCCGTGATTAACAGCTCCCGTGCCATCTGGCATTTATTCAAGAAACTGAAGGTGATGGGGAGACCATTGTGAATTTCTGGGCATTGAGGCCCAATTTAATGTCGAGCAAGACCATTTTTCCGGCAATTTGAATCAGACTTGAAGATCCGTTTTCGGGACTCGGATCCCAACAGCCACTAACAGAAACCGCTATAAAATAAGATCGACCCCCCTCAACTTTTCTCCTTAACAAAGCGTTAAAATCTACCGTGTACATTTCCGGATTGGGTAATGGGTGACGGCAAGCGGACCAAGGATGAGGAATGTGGCCGTGGAATGCAGGCGTCGACGACTTCGGAAGTTTAGCCAGAGCTTAAACAGAGCAATTCATATTCCGCATACTCCGTACAATGAACAGGTTCATCTTCATAATCCCCAAGTTGTGCTATATGTACAAAATACACAACCTTGTATGTGCTTCGGGTTTGTGTAGTTTGTCTCGTTTGTCTACCCGCTCAAATATGACGTCGCAGCACGTGCTTCCAAGGTTATCATCCAGGACCTTGGTAGAAGTTCTATTCCGAGGTTACTTCTTACTTCTACTTTTCTACAAACTTCGTTAATATTATATGCCTTTATGATAACATGAGGGCGGTCGGTCTCTTCGGCCGTTTCTGTCTCAAACGTGGACTTCCGCGTCTCCCCCGACAACATTTCAGTCGCCCGCCATGGCCCCGGCAACTACTAAAAGGCACCTCACGAAGGACCCCTGTCATAGGTGGAGTGCTTATGGCCACTCTGGCGCCAGCGGTCTTTTTGAAGCTGGCAGAAGAGAACGATGGCCACGACAAGACTGCGGAAATGCAGATGCTAGAAGCTTCGCGCGACGAGGTCCGGAAGACGGTTTCACCCGATGCGCAAGGCCTCTCCAAGCTCTGCCAAACAATATGGGTCTATCTTTATTGTTATGTCTATGATCCTATTGCTACAGGGATTCGCTTCGTCCACCTTGCCATTATATTCATTCCAGTCGTCGCCACGGTGCCCGCCATCTGGCTTGGTCGCAAAGTGCAGGACCGGGATGGCACGCGATCTGGCACATTGTGGTGGTATCGTTTCTTGGTGAAGGCAATGGAGCGGGCTGGTCCTGCTTTCATCAAGGTAGGCTAATGTCTTAATTGGCGAAGAAGTGTCGATTGAGACTGAACTGACAAGCCGACTTCTTGAATAGCTCGGCCAATGGGCTGCTTCGCGAACAGACATATTCCCACCGGAAATGTGCGACATAATGTCGTCACTTCACTCGAACGCCCCCGCTCACTCACTTCACCAAACGAAGCGTATCATTTGCAAAGCATTCAATGGACTGCCATTTGAGGACATATTCGAGGAGTTCCAGGAGGAGCCACTGGGCGTTGGCGCGATTGCACAAGTCTACAAGGCAAAATTGAAACCCAGCCTTGCTGCAACCAATGAAGAAGAATTGGGCATCGAACCACCAACACTGGGCGAGAAGGTTCGGAAAAACGTCGATGTGCTGGTCAAGAGTTCCCCACAGCGGGTGCCGTCATCGTATGTCGCGATCAAAGTGCAGCACCCTAGGGTTGAACAAATGATACATAGAGACTTGCGGATCATGTCATTTTTTGCTAACATGATAAATATCATCCCCACGATGCACTGGCTGTCTTTCCCTGATGAAGTACAACAGTTTGGGGAAATGATGAAGTTACAACTGGACCTTCGGATTGAAGCCGCCAACCTCGTCATATTCCGCCAGAAATTCAATTCTCGCACTACTGCTTGGTTCCCATACCCATACTTAGAATACACCACCCGTGAGGTGTTGGTTGAGGAATTTGCCCAGGGTATCCCATTGGCCACCTTCTTGGATATCGGAGGGGGTTTGTACCAGCACGATATTGCCAATGAAGGCCTTGATGCATTCTTGCACATGCTGCTCATAGATAATTTTGTCCATGCCGATCTCCATCCGGGGAACATCATGGTTCGTTTCTACCAGCCCAGCGAGCTGGATCTCTCTCTTGGCAAGCACTCGCGCGCGTTCAATGCCCCGACGCGGGCGGAAGTTGATGTGACGGATGCAGTCCTTGAGCGTTTACGTCCAAATCTCAATGATCCCGAGGATTGGAAGACTGCTCTTTCCCGGCTCAATGACGAGGGGTATCGACCGCAGTTGATATTTATCGACACTGGGCTTGTCACTCAGCTAAATGAGACCAATCGGCGGAACTTCCTCGACCTCTTTCGAGCTATTGCTGAATTTGACGGATACCGGGCTGGTCAACTTATGGTTGAGCGATGCCGAACACCGGAAGAGGTCATTGATCCGGAGATATTTGCACTAAAAATGCAGCATTTAGTCCTGAGTATCAAGTCTCGAACCTTTGCTCTAGGGAGTGTCAAGATTGGTGATATCCTTAGTGAGGTATTGACTATGGTCCGTGGGCACCACGTCCGGTTTGAAGGAGATTTTGTCAACGTCGTCATTTCATGTCTTCTGCTTGAAGGAATAGGACGTAGTTTGAACCCCAACCTAGATCTGTTCAAGAGGTGTGTTTTCTTCCCCAGGAGGCTTTTTGACTTGTTCAACTGAGGCTGACTTTATCTAGTGCACTTCCTATTCTACGACAATTGGGATCTGGAAGTTCATTCTTGCAAACTATTCGCTCGGGTGACTACTCAATGCTCTGGGTTTGGGTCGGCCTGGAGGCTCGTGGAATGCTGCAGGCCAGCATCGAGAGTGTTGAGCATTGCGTCAAGTACGACCAACTGTCCCCTAATATATGACCATTTGTCATTCTTCTTTTGTATCATACACGCCTGATTTCGCCACTGTTGATATAAAAACCTCAGATGGCATGCCCGTTGAATGACGATAAGACAGCCATGTTTGATTTATTTTGAAATTTTAGAGAGATAGACTTATTTTTTTTCCCAACAAGAAATCTGCATGCAAAACGTGAGAATTCCGATGTTTGAGAAGGAAAGATAAAATTAGTCCAAAGATATCATGAGCACGTGCCTATTTTCATAGACTAACGAAGAACGACCGAGGTTGTGATACAAGACAAGAGGGGAAAAGATAAATATCGTACAAACACAAGCGAAGATAGGTAATGGAACGCCAGCGCGATGCCTTCGAATAATTACAGAGTAGAGTGGAGAAGCAGACAGCCTGGTTGTTGCAGCCGTCAAACACTCTTAGCGCGAGGCCTGTTCACGAACAGCTGCGCCGCTAGCTCTCCACCAGACATCACCTCCCCATCTCATTAAGCGCTCAACGGCTGCTGTTGGTGTATCCAACGCAGGGCGGATATCGAGATGGAAAACAGGCAATCCGTGGGGATCAGGATCCCCAGAGTAGTAATCAATCACGTATCGAATTTCCTTCGGACCCGAAGGTGTCTGGCGGACGACATACCAATCGTGACGGTCAAAAGGAGGGCTTGTCCTGTTGAAATTAGAGTCAGCATTTTATAGTGTAAATAACGCGAAGACAGTCCTTACTCAAATTTGCTTGGGTACGCCCAGCTCAGTGCCTGGTATATCTGTGCCTTGGGTGACCACTCTTGAGGCCGACCCTGAAATCGGAGTAGGCGAGGCGGGGAGGTCAAGTCGAATTTACCATTCTCGTCTGCATATGTCAAGTCCATGCTCAGGTTTTCCTCGCCGCGCCGACAGTGTTCCCATCCAGACTTAAGACCCTTAGCGAATACACGCTCCCATCCCACGATTTCATCCCACGCGCCTTCGTTCAAGAAGTTGTGCACTGCAACCATCGACTCCACCGCATCCTGGGGTGTATCTGTGTGTCCTTTGCGCAGCATGGCATTGTACATTTGTTGCGGAGACGGATACTCCCAGTTACCTTCGCCGTCGCCTCTTGGGATTGAAGACCCTTCGCGCTCAATAGGAAGGTCAACAGTTTGGTTGGTAGCGCGCTCTTGGGAGATAGACGAGAACATGTAGTTCAGAGGATTTAGCTTTGACAGGGTTGAAGGTTGCGCCGTGGTGTCGGCGGGTGACTGCGGTGTTTGCGCTGGTGTAGATTTTGGGGCTGAGTAGAATGGAGAATCTTTCGACTTCATGGGGCAGCTGCTGGAGATTTCAGCATTAAGTGCTGACGAAGGTGAGGGTTTTGAGCCCGATTCATGCATCGGGCATCCTGGCTAGATAAGAGTCAGTCTAAATGATTGAAGCTGTACAGTATGCGCAAAACAAACCGGAGGAGATGCATTTGAGGTTACATGTGGAATCGAGACTGCGGAAGCTTGTGGAGTGTCTGCCCAGAACCAACCCATTTTGAAGTATGAAGCAAAGAAATTTTATGGTGAGATTCAAGGCGAGAGCGAAAGCGATAAAAGACCGGAGAAAGCGGACTTTTTTCTTATGACAAAAATCTTCCCCTCAATAGGCTGAGCCTAAAGCGGTGAGATGTAAACAATCTTCTCAGGTTGGTAGTCTACATAACGGAGTATGTAGGGCTTTATACTTCATCTTTTTATATATCCTTTTCCCCCAAGGTTGATATATCCCCGCTTATACATAGAAAAGTCGTCTGCCATACCGTCTTTGTATATTGTACGTCGTAGAGTCTAATCTGTGCTACTAGTATCCCATTACTAGTGGAACTATAGCTGATTATTATCATTCTGGCTATAACATCGAGAAGAAAAACTACATAAAAAAAGAACATCAAATTGCCATTTTACACAGGATATCCTTGATATTATCTTGAGCCAGATAAATTAAAGATTTACTTCTTACGTAGTCCTAAGGACAAAGGCCGCATACTACTCTGGTTTATATACTTCACAGCCTATTTTTCTTGTTATTACTATTACTGATGAGTTCGCTGTGCAAAATATACAAGTGCCCATAATTGAGAGCTAATTAAGGGAGAATGCTCCCGTTTCAAAAAGAGATGATAATTCCAGTTCCTCCGACTCCGATATCACAAACCCAGTCATCGCTTCGTCCCAGATAGAGCGCCAACTCAAGCTATCCAGAGCCGCAACAAAGAAAAATTCGGTCATAAGTTTCGAGATTTGTTCCCACGATTGCCACCCACGTACCATTGCGACACGGGTTAGCCGCTCGACAAACCATTGTCGTCCAGGCTGGCCAAGGGCACCTTGAGCTCCGACGAATAATGCCCAAACATAGAGTCCAAAGTTCTGATTTGGTAATCCCACAAGAAGAGACAATGCGCAGCCATCCAATGCTGTCCTGAGGTGTTTCGTAAGGGCTCGGCCCAATCCAGATGATGAAGGCGAGATAATCAGGAAATGATTGAGATAGCAAATAGAAGCCACTCGAGTGACTACTTCAATCGGATGAAGATTGGGCTCCTGATCGGCAGAACCTTCTGTGTAGACATAACTGAGAAGTTGATGCTCTGCTTCGCAGTGGAGGATGCGGAAAAAGTCTTGGTCACCAGGTTTAGTGACCGTGGGATTTGTCTGAAAAGTGATGCTAAAGAACACCATATCCCGAAGCACACGTATAATTCTCAGTAAGGATGGACTTAGGAATTTATTAGTAGAAAACCCCGTGCCTAGTCTGTTGAGAGGAGACGAAGCTAATGGCCTGATTCGCCGTTGAATCTCCGAAGGGATTGGCTGTGCGTCCCAAGTTAATGGGAAAACGGGTTTAGTCATTAGGCCGGAGGCAGCTTTGATATCGGTTCTAATTCATCAACTGTGAGCGGAAATCTTAGGGGCGAACAGGACACAAACGTACGTGATGATGGCAGACAACATAGAAGAAGAACGGATACTATCATCTGTTATTCCGCCTCGCAGATCAACCATACTTTTAAGCCCCGTTAGGTGAGTATGGACCTCGCTGAACTCTCCGATAATCATCTGTAAGCTGTTAACAACACTGCAGTGCTACAACCCGACGTTCACGAACATAATTCATACCGAACCAGTGAGGAGGTTGACTATGGTATCAAATGCCTCGTTGCTGAGTCTGCGACTCGGATCCCGTACTTTTGCGCTCATCTCTTGAATGGACTTCGCTCTCATCATACAGTAGTCAGGGTCGTCGGTAAGCACCAAGTCCCAACTACCCGATCGCTGGCTTGCGAGAACGGCTCGATGTGCAGCGCACATGCTCATCAGTCCAAAGAAACTACCCGGATCCGAGAATGAGGACCGAACCATTAGTTCCATTTCTCGGTTTGGACCTTTGCTCGTGCTCGGAAAAGTCATCGGTACGAATATGGTTTTCCCTTTGTTTTGTAGTCAGTTCTAGTTCTGGAGAAGCTCATGCAGCATGAACACCTAAAACGAACAAAACAATAGCACCGAAGATAACGTTGAATGAGTTGAGTAATACTTACAGTAATACACCAAGTGTCCAATCATCGAAGGAAGTTCATTGGTACCAGGCAATGTAAAGAAAGGATCAAGAAACCATGATGTAGGTGGATTAGGATTTGAATGGAGGGGCAAAGGATAACCAGCAGACCACTTGAGAGGACGCCCTCGATAAATTGATGTAAATCCGTCTCCAGTGTCTGTGTCCGGCATGGAAGATGAAGCAGATGACTGCGATGAAGCCCTCAAAACAAGTCTTTGTTCATCTGATCCATCAACGGCAGTCTTGGGAGCATCGGAATGTCCGCGATTTTGTTTGGATGTTCGTTTCAGCCCAGCTAGTCTCTCACGTCGGCGCACATCGCGCATGACATGAGAGCGAATAGCCTTACGTGCATTGACATCTTTAATCCTCTTGGAGGTCAAGTCATCATCGTGATCGATGAATGTAAAGGCAGGCCGATCTAGCGGCGCAGGTTTAGCCTTTGGTTCTAGTCGGGTACTTCAGTTCAAGCTCTTGATAATTGGGATCTCTCTGGTGCAACTTCATAGACAAATAGGAAACAAAAGGCAATATCACTCAAAAAAGATGTAGATTTGACCTCATAAGAGAGTCAAAAGAGCCAACAGAATCCAGGGTTCGGTAAGACCAGGTTTCCCAGCCAATATATAAGGTATATCAAAACCAGAAAGCAACTGACCTGAATGGGTATGCCGAGGCGAACCAAAGGTCAAAGGCTGCAGATGATCCATCCGAAGGCCAAGGAAAGTTCGGAATGCAAAGGACAAGAGGCAAAACACAGAAGACAAACCAATAACGAAGTGGATAGAGGCTATGCAGTGGGTGAAGGCGGATTTAGAAGAGAAAAGGAGCGTAGTTACGTTGACAATGCGGGGAGCGAGCACAAGCCCAATTCAGCGCTAATCGTCTGGGATGATCCGGTGCTCAGCGGTGTAACCTGTATTTGGAATATAAAAAAAAGACTCAAGTATTCGATAAATCTGGACTTCTTTGTCTTCGAGAGGAAAAAAACCCCCCCTTGCCCATGACGCCCAAATAATGCTAGCGAACCCGCTAAGGACAAGACAACAAAGAAAAAAAAAGAAAAAAAAAAGCCTAGGATAAAACACTGAGACAAAAAAGGGTATTCCAACATAAAAAAAAGCACTAGTTCAATCTCATGCTCGCATATCACCCAATAGTCGTGATATCAGTGCATAGCCAAAGAAGACGGCAACACAGATCCAGATTCGGTTTCGTCCAGCCCAGCCTTGACCAGCCTCTCTGGCAACGTGTCCACCGTCAACGACAGAACCAATTCCAGGAGCACTACCGTTTGGTCGCCGACGTAAAGCACTTGTCTCTGGAGAACACTTAGTAGGCGCATCGGGATCAGGTAAAATTTGGCCGGTGGCGGAATCGATGCGATGTTCTTTCATCCAAGCCCAGTTTTCCTGGTCAAGTTCAGGCCATTCTGTGCGGAACTTCAAGCCTCCATCTCCGGCCTTGACATTGTTGATACCCTTGGAAGTTCGAGTGACGCCAGCAGTGGCGCTGGCATGAGAACCTCCTCCGGTCGAGTTCCACCACCGAGATCGTGCGGCAAGCACTCTGCGCTCACTCTCTGAACCACTAACACTTCCGGTGGTCATCTCTTCGCTAGTCATGAAAGAGAGAAGACCGATGAGAATGGTTGAGACTTCCCAGGCGGGGTTGAAAGATTTGGGGTGGAAGTCACTGATGCTTAGACAAAGTCGAGTGGAAGGCTGAAATCGGCCACTGGGTGTGTGCATTCGGATGGCAGGAGGAGCAAATGGGTACTCTGGAGGGAAAATCAATGTACCCCAGTACTGTCCATTTTCATAAGGAGTCCCTGGAGGTCCAGTAAGGATGTAATGCCATCTAGAGCAGGTTAACTTCGGAGTTCGACGGCAATGCGGCAATGAGAGGGGATATATTACTCACTCAAGAATATTAGTCTCAGATGGATGGGTCACAATAAATGGGGTGGGATCCTTTTGGATATTTTGGTATTCACGAGTGAGCTATAGTAGATGCTGTTAAACACTATCCATAAATAACCGATTGGCCTGAGGTCTGGCCACTTACCCGCTTGAAAGCCGCTTTTGTCGCCATCTTTAGTAATATGGGTAGAAACAAGAGACTTTGCAGAGCAAAACAAGACAAGTTAGTGTTTTATGAGCACCGAGAAAGTGAATCTCGAGGAAATAAAATGAACAGGGAAAGAAGTTGCAGAGTCAAAAAGGTGGATTGTCGCAATCAGGTGTTCACGTCCGCTGGGTCACATGATGTGTTGGTTCCATATCTTGCGGGTTCGGCATGCGCACCCCCGATCTGTTCCCCGGAGGCCGAAAGTTTTGGCCATTGTAGCCGCAAAATGTCTTCCTCTTTTGCCGAAGGAGACGAGAGTGTTAGTGCATATATCAGGCAGCTTATGGACTGCCTGGATGCTCAGTTGACAATATACTGACTTCTATCCGCTTCTAGGTCTTCGAGCGTTTGCAACAGCGAGCAGACCCTAAGGTATTAGAAGAGCAACAGCAGGCCGTGAATGAGCGCATGCAAGCTATTTACCAAAAGGCCCAGAATCGACTTGCTGAATTGGTATGTTCTTCAAATCCCAAAAACCTGATGACAACAGGCAATTCGCGTTTACTTGCGGAGTTTCCCGGCTGATCGCGATATCCATTAGATCGACGAAAACTCGACCTTGCCCTGCACCATCTCCTCTGTTCAAGTCACCAGTGCCCCTCATACCCGAAGAAGCTTCCTTGAGCGCAACCTGAGCCCGCTTTTGAGCGCAAACAAGGGTCGGGCCTATACACTGTCCGAAGCGTTGCGGGAAGTGTCGGCTACCGCAGATAAACTTGGACGTTTCGGTATGAGATGACGGGATAATAATGATGATGAATGACTACTAAAATCATCTCAGATCTATTCCATCAACCTATTTCTGTTTACTTGGATGAGTCGCAAGGCCAAAATGGCATGCGCAACATCGATGTCCATCTGGCGACGCGAGAGAAGTCCCGCGTGCTGATGAAGACTGGAACAGACTTGGGTAACGCCGAAGGCTCAGCATATGGCAACCTTCTCTGGCGCAATGTCTTTGGTGGTGCTGAGACTTTGAACTTGAACGCTTCGCTCGGTACCCGGACGCGGTCCGCTTACCAGGCTGCATTCGAGACTCCGATCTTGGGTGATCCCGATTTCCGTCTAGAAATTGGCGGTATTGCAAGCTCCACCCAGAAGTCTTGGGCAAGCCACGAGGAGGTTCTCAAAGGTGGTTGGAGCAAGCTCCGATGGATGTCCAACTCGGGCCACCGTCACGAATTTGGATATAACGGTTTCTGGAGACAGCTTACTGGTCTTGCAGAGAATGCCTCCCCTACCGTCCGCGCAGATGCAGGAGACAGCGTGAAGAGCAGTATTTTCCATAGCTGGGTTAATGACCAGCGGGACAATGCACTTCTGCCATCTCGTGGTTTCTATGTCAAGGCCTTCAACGAGCTGGCCGGATTTGGCCCACTCAAGGGAGATGTGTCTTTCTGGAAGTCGGAAATTGAGACACAAGGTGCAATCCCTATTCCAATCCCAGGAATCAAGGGTGATAGCGGCGTCAGCCTCACCACTGGATTTCGTGCCGGTCTTCTCTGCCCCCTTGGACTGGAGTCCAATCCCCGCCCTCAAATTTCCCGTGTCAATGACCGCTTCCAGCTCGGAGGACCTACTGATGTCCGTGGATTCCGTCTCTGCGGTCTCGGTCCTCGCGAAGGTGTTGATTCACTAGGCGGTGATGTGTACGCCGCTGGAAGCGCCAATCTGCTGTTCCCGCTTCCCCGAATTGGTTCCGAGAAGCCAGTGCGGTTCCAGGCCTTTTTGAACGGTGGCCGCTTGCTTTCTCTGCAAACCTCACAGAAAGCCACTCCTACTACTAATGGTGAGGTGCAGAATGCCCTGGTCTCAACACTCTCTGAACTACAAAACGGACTGCCCAGTGTCGCAGCTGGCTTCGGTATTGTGTATGCTCACCCTGTGGCCCGCTTCGAGCTCAACTTTTCCTTGCCTTTGGTGTTGCGAAAGGGCGAAGAAGGCCGCAAAGGCCTGCAGCTGGGCATCGGTATCAATTTCCTGTAAACATCGACAAGTAGATTTCTTGTGGATTCAACCATACCACTTATATATCTCTTTGCCAATTCCAATTAAGTTCAAAGTCATGTTGGAGCATTCTAAATACAAGAAGAAAGACATCTTCTGCCCTACATTTGAGTTTAGTTCGCTGGGCCCGGGCCCGCGAGCCGACTAGAAGCTTAGTCATCTAAACATCATTCTGAGGTTGAGGCCATTTGGAGCTTCGAAGCTCTACAACAATCCACAACTTAGCCAGTCGCTACTCTCCGAGAACCCCAAGCACGTCCTATATCCTAACAGGAACTAGCGATCTTCTGATCTTCACGCCGTCAGTCGCGGCAATGGCCCAATACTATCCACAACAGCAGGGCTACGCCCCCCAGGGCTCCGCACCACAGAATCTCCAGTTCTTCCCCTCGTCCTACTCTTCGGTCTCCGGTCACACAACCCCCTCACAAGCATCCTATGGCACCGGGTTTGGTGGACCTCCCAATCCCTCCGCGCAGACTTACCCTGCCGGGAGTGGGTATGGGGGCTTCGGGTCCCCGGCCGCTGGCGTCAGTGGACGGATGGGCGAACAGGGCGGCTTGAGGACGGGTTGGTTGGCTGCATTTGGGACGGAGGGGTATGATGGCGAACCGCCGTTGCTTGAGGAGTTGGGTGTCAACTTCGAACATATTCGGACCAAGGTTAGTTGAATCCTTGATTTTATATTGAGCGCATTCAGGAGACGTGGGTTCTGGGCTTTGCGGGTAGCTTGTGGTTTACCACGGGTTTAATCTAATTGGACTGTTCTGATTGACAATGAATGTCGATGTTGGATGCTAACTATTCCATTCTCCAGACTCTGACTGTCCTGAATCCCTTCGCCTCTATCGATAATCATCTTATGGACGACAGCGATCTCTATGGAGCTCTGCTCTACATCGTCTTGTACGGCACTTTTCTCCTCCTTTCAGGCAAGGTGTTCTACGGCTATATCTACGGTGTCGCCGTTTTCGGTACCGTTGCTTTGCATCTGATCCTCAGTCTCATGTCGCCCGCTCTCGACACCGTCCCAACTCCCAACGCCGCCGACCCTATCAACTACAACCCCCACCACAAACCTTCCATGTCCGGTGCCTCGGCCGCAGGCCATTTCTCTGCTACCCTGACCTTCCCGCGCTCCGCTAGTGTGTTGGGCTACTGCTTTCTTCCTTTGGTGCTCACCAGTCTCATTGGTATCATGATTCCCATGGACACCATGTTCGGCTATCTCTTGACCATTGCCGCTGTTGGCTGGTGCACATACAGTTCGTCGGGAATGTTCTGCGCTGTGGCGCGCATGAGTGGCATGAGGGGCCTGGTGGCGTATCCGTTGGCTCTGTTCTATGTTGTTTTTGGGATTATGGGTATCTTCTCTTCGCGCGGCACCGGCTCGCTGGCTGCGAAGACAGGTGCGGCCTGAAAAGGTCGGGCTTCAGTTGATACACGTTCTCTGTCTATGCATTGCATGGATGGTCTTTTTTCCGCTAGTGGCTGCGATGTCTAGAGTCTTAGTTCTAGGCCAGCCTTTGCATTTTAATCATGAATATTATGAAATTCCAGCTGTGTTTATACATCATTCATTATGCATTATTAGATTCATCATGTCTTCTCGACTGTAAGCGTTATAGTCCTTCACTTGATGCAAACAAGCCCATATTCTCATGTCAAATCATGTGCAAATCAACATAAGGATCATGTATTCGTTGCGCCCTGGGTTGGTGCCCATCTAGACAGCCACTCTCTCGCCTTCTCCAAGTCGCCACCTGCAGCTTCGGCTCCTGCAATACACCATGGTAGATCATACACCTTGTCATTCCATTCAGTGCTCTCTGCTGCAATCAACTCTGCGAGATTGCGACGGTGTTGACTTGTTTCATCAGCACAGAGGTATAAAGGAGCCGTGTTAGGCATATTCGGCTGGGTATTGAGAGCTTCGACAAGTGGGCGCGTCAACTTCATGGTTTCCGCCACGCTCATTGCGACTGGAGAGCCAGAGTCAGATGTCATTTTCTGCTTTGCCGTTTTGCAATACTCATTTTGACACCAGGGCTTTCCACATCCCGTCATCATCTGGGAAAGATAGCGACGTTCAATGCGACGACGCAGTGCTTTGCCCTCTGGGTCGTGCGTATCCACATACAGCGGTCCGAAACAGAAACTGCACAGGCCAACAGACTCATTTCCGGCTTTGTTCAACGTCCTGCCGCAATTTTTGTTCATACAAATACGAGGTGCAGGTCGAGAAAGGCGTTCTAGGTCGTGGTGACGAAGATGGGTGTTCATGTCCCGTAATCTGATAATCTTATTACACAGATGGCACTCGGTGGTGCGTCCTCCATCCACCAGTTCGTGTGGAGTGAGGCCGGAGAGCATCACCTCGGGGTCGCGGAAATCAGGGTCAGAATCGCCTTTCTGTGGCACAAGAAGATGGCAGAATTGACAGAGAATCAACTTCCCAGGACAATCTGTAGAACGGTGTTGCGCAAGACTAGGAAGTCCTTCGAAATCTCCAGCACAGTCGGTACATTGGTATGTTTGGTGGAAGATAGCGTCATGTTTTTCTTTGCTTGGTGCGTCATTGCCATGGCCAGAATCGTGTGAACAGTGCCAGTGGCCTTGCCACTCTGGAGACCGCTTCTGGAAGACATTCTGGCACTGCGGACATAATATATTATTGCGGAGGCAGAAGTTCTCGTGGAGAACTAGTGTTCGTTCAGGAACCCATTGCTGGCAGTTCTTGCACTGCACATCGCCAGCCTCGTGGAAATCTTCCGTCTCATTATGACTAACAGACGAACCCTCTATATTCACTGTGATCCGCAGATGGTATTTTGATGGCGATTTTTGCTGTAGATCAGATGATTCACTGCTTGCAGGATCAGCGTGAACCGATATATAGAGGGCCTCGGCGCCTTCCAAAATCACATTGGTGGACCGAAGCTCGAATTTCTTAGGCGACTGGCTCGAGAAATCCCCCAAGGCATGCATGTCTGATCTCGGACGGCTTCTTTGGCGAGTAGAAAAGGGACTAGCAAAAAGACTCACTTCCGGGTTGTCCGTAGTAAGCTCAACCTGAATGTTGTCCTGGCGGTTCCAATCTCGAAGCTCATAATCCACATATTCCCCAGGCAATACTTGGGCAGTGACATTTTCTCCAATGCTGAGGATACCACCGATCGAACTGCCACTAGTCGTACCCGGCGCGCGTGAAGCCTTTTCCAATCTCTTCTGTAGCGTTTCTCGGGCCTGCTCCTCCGACAACGCGACGATATCAACCTCAAGATCCGTATCCACAACGCATATTCCTTCACCTTCGGGAAACACCTTATCCACCAAGAACCTGAATGACTCGCTCCGGATACCCGGCACTGTCAAAAGCTCGCCCATCGTGATGGTCGTAAAGTTGTCCCGCAAGTATCTTTCCAGAAGTGCCTTCCAGTCTTCGGGATCATATCCAGCTTCCAGTGGGCGGAGACGAACATAGGTGCCCTTAGGCAGTTGCTTCGCATGTACTGTGACCATGGGGCCAGTCCGTGGTGAGGGTTCACTTTCTATTTGAGATATCACCAGGTCTTGTGGTTCGCCACTTTCGCTCAAAAAATCTTCGTCCTTGATATCGAGTGAGTCTCTGAGCAATGTGCTCAGTGCGACTTCATTCTCTTCAGCAGAGAACTCCCGAATGCCTGCATAGATGAACCGGCCATTTAGAGGATTAACAATACGGAAGATTAATGGGTGGGGTAGTTGCTGCTGACGTTGCTCGACCTCGTGACGAGCGCGCAATTCGGCGGCGAAGGTATGGTGATTAAAGGGATCGAATGTCGAAGTAAGTACACGAGGATTCCCGGAGGAAACAGCTTGAAGCGGAGCGGCAGCTAGCAGCTGTTCGAGCGCAGATTGCGGTAGAGTGATTTTGTCACCGGTCAGTCGATGCGCCCGCTCTGGCAATGCGACTAGCAGCTGGGACGACCAGGTTAAAGTATCTTGGGCCATTATGGATAAGTGATAATCAGAACGAGAGAATATATTCTTTAATATGAATAATTTCAAGGCGGAGGGGACGGACCGCAATAGCAGCGAAGGCGACAAAAATCAATTCCCATACTTGAGGATCACCCGCTTCTCTCCCCGCCTATTATTATTGTATAGCTAATGAGGGATTGAGGGGACCTTCTTTTTATCTTTTTCTTTTTGGGGGGGGCGGGGTCATCTTGTATGAATGATATATAAAGCAACCTTTAAACTCTGTAATTTCCACTTTAATAGACGTAAATAGCTCCTAGTGTATCTTGATATGTATGAATTAGAACCTATAGTATAATTAATTCTGCCTGACAAAAGCCAGGTTTTGTCAAATGTGCCGCTATTGCGCTCTACAGAGCCGATAAGAGAGATAAGAGTTTCAATTCTGGAAGCCTCCACGCTTGACCTCATACTTCGAAGGTTCGCTTTAAAATAAATTTAATGTACATGTAATAAGTTGACCGGTCGATTACTAATATAATAGATTCGGTCCAATTTAATACAAGTCCCCACGCATTCGGCCGCGAACACTTGTATTGCACCAATCACACTGCAGGACAGGTTAGTATACGTTCTCATTTAATCATGGGGCCTTTGGTGAATTTGTACCAATGTCTTTGAGCATCCTTCATTGTGTTCAATACAGTAATCACCCTGACAGCCTTGGCATGTGTGTTGGCATTCCAGCTTACAGGAAGCACACTACTATTGTTAGAAGGAAGCGACATCCTAAAGCCGAAGAAGCTACTCACTGTTGGCCCACATTCCCAGCAATCTTTGCTTACACCTCGTTCCAATCTCTGCATGACAAGGATCAGTGACATGGATAGTTGGTGGGAGCGTATTCAATTTCAACATACCTCACGTTCTTGCAGTTCAGCAGCAGTGGCGTGGACTGCAGTCTGATGCGGGGACAGACTTAGTCGAAGACGTTGCGGGTTGGGTAGACAGTTTCCACAGAACCATTTATTGCAGCGATGGCACCAACGGTTGGTGAGACAGTCCGCGCAGCGGGCAATGAGGACCGGATGCTCGCCTGGGATTAGCCCGGGCCGTTTTGCCGCTGCAACGCTAGATGAGTGCAATGGCGGGGGGCTAAGCATCGGAAATTGAATATCTGAGGACTGACCCCAAATAGCCGGACCTTCGGGGGAACTGTGGCAACCGTCACATCCACGGGGTCCGAGGGCTACGGTCGCCATGGTAGGTCCGAGCAACGGAACCTCAGCTGGGGTGCCTTCCTCCGTGGACAAGCTGTATAGGTCGGGATCATGTCTCGGGCCACGACAGAGAGTAGCATCAAAGGCAATTATGCCCTCACACTTCTTAAGTACCTGGGCCCAGCCTTCCTCCGGGGTGTGCTTGAAAAGCTTCCCTGATGCGCTATACCACTCGTTTTGCTGTTCTACTGACGTGGATCCGGAGGCTCCGTCTCCCTGATCAGAGTCAGATGCAGTCTGACTGTGTATCCGCGAAGTTCCCACACGAGTTTCCCACCAGTCTCGGTATCGGGGACGTGGCACTGCCCGAGGGCCCGTGTGCATGGGAGAGAAATGATAGATACCCTTCACTCGCGGCGTACCCGGAGGGCGTGTAGGCCGAACGGCATGCTGAATGACCTGCATGAGCTTGCGTTCGTTGAGATGGCGACATTCACGAATAGACAGGATATTGACATTAAAGCGATCCGTCAAAATGATGTCGGCCACCAGATCAGCCGGCACTGATACCCCATCCAAAATGAGAGTGCGTACATCTTGTAGTATATCTCTACGCTCGAGGCTCGTAAAAATACGGTTCAATGGGGCGGAATAAACCTCGTCCTCTGTCTGGGAACCATTCTCCGCTTGTGTTACTGTAGAGAGCTCTGTACCCCGACAGCGGGACAAATCAAGATGCCGGAATACATATGGCGTCTGGGTAATCACGGTGTGTAGGCGGCGTGAAGTTGAGCTCAATGTCATCAACGAGGATGCTGATAGATATGGTGCCATCTGGTCGAGGATCAAGCTATTGCTTAGGACATCCTCTAGTCCAATTTGAGGGGGTGCGGGCGCTAGAGATTGTACATTTGATACCACCCGTTCGGTGGCCAGTTCACGTACGACAGGCTCCAGGCCGAGTTCCTTCAGAGTCAAGCGGCGAGATCCATAAAAATCGGGGGCGCGGCTAATGAGGTCCCGTCTATAGGCATTCATGACGCCTACCGCGATGTCCTCTCGGAATCCAAAGGGCGAGGCATTGGGTTGGATATCCCGGAGGGCAGCGCGGGCTTTGACCAGCTCGCTTTCCAAGAGATTGATAGTTGATTGTAAGACGGCAGGCATGGCTTCAGTTCTCTTAGGATCAATGGCCAAAGCTATAGAAGACCACAGGTCGGACATAGTCCGGTAGATTTATATCAGGCAATGGAAATCAAGGTTAAAGTTGGAAAGTATAGAAAAGAAAGGTGGGGAGAGAGAGGGGGGAGGGGAAAAAGAAATAGTTTAAATGAAGGGATCTGGATGAATGTACGAAGTACGAAGTACTAATCTAATAATTAGATTGTCTGATCATTTTCCCCGAGTCAGATTTGGAAAAAAAAAAAAAAAGGGAAAAAATGGAATATTAAAAAAAAGAAAAGAAAAGCGAAGTACACATATAGTACAGCCCGGGGCCATACATAAGGTATAGAACCAATGGAGCTGTGGAGTTGCGGAGACACATAGAAGATTGCCATTTTTGGAAGATGATATAAGATGATATAAGATTAGTTATATAATATAACTCGATTAAGTAAAGAGAGATTGGAGGTTCTAAGATTTTAACCCAACCCATAAATGGACTGTCGGTCAACGGAGATTCACCCTATAAAGATCCATGTACGGAGTACTCCGTATTATGTATATCTCTATATCTCTATATCTCTATATCTCTATATCTCTATATCTCTATATTTATATACTTGTAAAGAATTACAATCTCTTCAATTCCATATACGCATCATGATTCTCCAACTCTAAACTTCTACAGTTTGGCCAAGGGAGAAGGGAGAAGGACAAGGTACCTTGAAATACTTAAAGTGGAAGTGCCGGATACTTCCCCAAAGTATGGGGTGACTAAGTGGATCCGGTATCCATCTAGGACAAGGGGGTACCTAGGTAGGTATCCCGGCAGTCCAAAGTACATTTGGCGTTAAGAGTCCAGGACGTTGGGAAATGATCCACACAGGTCACGCGCAAATCTGCATCAGTCCAAGCCGGCAAGGGGGGAAATGCGTTCGGTTTAATAGTGTCTATATTACCCGATGTGTACATAGTAGTATACTCCGTACTAGTGCTACTACACGTTCACACCTAGCCAACTCTTGATTTTTAACGTATGTGGGAATAGTATACGGAATACAAAGAGCATATGCACAAAGTATACAACATACCGCTGTATACTAATACATTTCTCAGAGACACTGGGGGTTTTCCAAGATTAATCTGCCAAGACAATAGTCAGAGATCCCTGGAATTCCGCGCCAAGGCCGATTGAGACATCTCTGATCTACACGGTCCGCATCATCATGCCAAGCCTTCACTCGAAGAGCTATGTACCGTATACTATTCCGTAGAACAGTGTTGTTTCGAGATAAGCTGAAGCTGCCAAGCCCTGTAATGCGGTTTCTCCTTTTCCTTCGCCCGAGGGAGAAAAAGAAAAAAAAAGCAATCATGGTACTCCGTACTCTGATCTAGTTTTTGGGTCTTGTACATCAGACCAATCCTACATTCAGTACGAGACAGATGGCTGATCTACTACATGTATATGGACGGAGAGTATTTACCGAGGCCAAGCAGGCAGTCGTCTCCCCTCCCTGCCCCCCAGAGGTTGCCAAGGAATAGTTACACCTCTACGGAGTACACATCATCAGAAATTAGTCCGATCCAGACACGTCGCACAATTATGTATTCACTTGGGGGTGAGAATTATCAGGGTAGGATTAGAACTAGTGATACAATGTCGTGTCGATCGTTTCCCCCCCAAAGGATTCACGCCCCTTTCGAGAGGCCTCTACTTCCACAGCTTCGACACGGCCACCTCCTTGTCATCGTGCTTGTTGAGAATCTTGGCGGTGGCCAGATCAAAGTCTTCTTGTGTGACATGAACCCGACGCTCGCGGAGAGCATACATGCCTGCCTCTGTGCAGACGCCCTTGAGCTCGGCTCCAGAGCACCCGTTCATCTTCTCGGCAATCTTGGTCAAGTTGATTCCACGGGTCAGGTTCATCGATCGAGAGTGAATCCGCAAGATATCGGCACGAGCTTCGACCCTACAAAGGACAAGTAAAGTTAGCATCGTACCCAAGAGACAAGGAATAAGTCCTAAAATATCTGGGAGCGGAGAGGGGTGAACTAACGATGGAGGGGGGAATTCGATCTTTCGATCAATTCGCCCTGGCCGAAGGAGGGCCGGATCCAGAATATCCAGTCGGTTTGTCGCCATGATAATCTTAATGTTCTTCGTTGGCTCGAAACCGTCCAACTGGTTCAACAACTCCAGCATGGTACGTTGCACCTCCGAGTCACCACCTCCTGATGAATCTATCCGGCTTGATCCAATACTGTCAATCTCATCCATGAAGATGATACTGGGTGCGTGCTCTCGTGCCATGACGAAAAGCTCACGCACCATCCGACTACCCTCGCCGATATATTTCTGTACCAGCTCTGAACCACTCACTCGGATGAATCGACAGTCGGTATGGTGAGCCGCTGCTCGAGCAAGCAAGGTCTTGCCGGTTCCGGGTGGGCCGTAAAGCAAGACACCCTTCGGCTGTGCGATGCCCAAAGATTCGAACAGCTCCGGGTGCTTGAGGCCAAGCTCAATCACTTCTTTGATTTCCTTGATTTGCTGGTCTAGGCCACCAATCATGTCGTAAGTGCTGTCTGGAACCTTCTCGACCATCATGAGTGCAACCAGAGGATCGACCGAGGATGGCAACATCTTCTCTAGCTTGTAGGAGTCAGATAGGAGAGCAACTCGCTTACCCACAACGAGTTTGCTAATGTCCACACCGTCGGAGATATCCACCACTGCGATCAAGGAAACCGTAGCGTTAGCATAAGCCCGGTCATCAAAAACCAAGATTGAAATGAACGAAGCCTACCGTATTTGCCTTCTGGGTGTACCTTCACTAGGACCTTCTTGGTGCTCATCACCTTCACTACCTCACCAACGTAGGAGCCAGGTTGTTGCAACAAGCCAAGCTCTTCGCGCAGTAGACGGACTCTCGAGTTGTAGTCATTGCGCTGCGCTTCTAATCGTCGTAGAACGGCCTGACCTTGAATAATCTCGAGCTTCATGCCCTCGATTTTATTGCGATAGTAGTTGTCCAGAGCCATGATGGCGAATAAGGCGATGACGCTATGGAGACTCAAAGGCTGTCTGTCTTCCACAGAACAGGTGGAGTAAAGAGAAAAGACCTTTGTCTTTCTACTCAGAAGATGATATATCGGGAATTTTTCAGAGGAGAGGATGTAGCTCAGGAGCAGAAATGGAGGAGTTGAAGCTGGGATTTTGGCAAGCAGAGCAGTCCAGTTGTACGTGAAGCTCAGGTCCGGTGCCCGTCCAATTGTGCTGACTAAGAGCCACAAATTTGGGCCTGAAATATCAGGATAAATAGGCAAGCCAAACAAGCCAAACATCATTTGTTCCCACCTGGATGAGACAGACCTCTAGAGCTCCCCACCCAATGAGTCAGCTGCAGATCTGATTGGGCGGGTCAAGCTGGGCTGATGATCGGGTCATCTGCAACGCGAGAAAGTACGGACAGAAGGCAACGTCAAAGAGCCATTTCTCCCCTTTGACTTAATCTTTTCCACGAGTTTCGTCCTACCTGGACCTGAAATGATCTATATGCATCTCAACTAATGGAACTTTGATTGACATTTTCGATTGTTGCGTTTCACCTAGATCTATTTGGTTTAATAATGTCACTGCGAAGTCTGGTTTTATTATCGCTTTGACTTTCTTTTCTCTCTTTCTTTGTGGATAACAAAAAGACGGCATAAAAGAGAGGGGACAGCCCCCCGTGTCTTTGAGATTTTCTCTCTTCCTTGCTTTTTCTGTTTCCAAGGCTCACAGTGTCCTTGTCAAATCACACTGTCATGGCTGGTGATAAAGGAAATCCTGACTCTTCTGAGTCCACGCAGCCATCTGCAGCGTCAGGAAGGGAAACCCCGACCTCTGGACCAGCGCCTCCAATCAGACCATCCGCTTCCGCGGGGAGAACATACGGTAAGCTTGCCTTGGGTGTAACCTATGACAAAGACGGTTTGGGCTGATCCAAAATTCCAGGTACACTTGATACATCTCCCCTTGAGGCGACCAATCCCGAAATACGCGATGACGGCCAAGAGGAGAGCTCGACTCGCGCATTTACAACACAATCGTCCACTGTCCCTGATAAGCCCCGAAAGCCCTCGGTATCGCGTCGCATGTCTTCCAAGCGTCCAATCCCCCACAAGGGGCAAGGTTTCTCGACAGACGATGATGCCAATGAGGTCAAAGAATTCATGACAATGAAACAAGGCGTGAACACGCAACAATCTCCCAGGATTCGTCCACTACGAACGCAGAGCTCGACCTTGAGACGACGTCCCAGTGCTCGTCCCAGTCCTTTGGCGAGAGCCGATTCAGAGGGCTACAACGCAGACGAAATAGACTTGCCGGAACAGGATCTGGATTTTGAAGAAGACTTCCCCTCTTTGACACAGGCGGGACATAGCAGCGGCGGGGAGAGTGAGGGCGACGGGGAGGGTGGCATGGAAGACGATGAAGACGCAGCCAGTGATGCCGAGAGTTTCACACTCAAAGACCGTCAACAGGCCATCAACCAAACACATCCATTTGGTATCAGAATCTGGAAGCCTGCGCTGTACAAGAAGAGCCGTTCTGTGGAGAAAACGGCCGAGGGTGATATTCACTCATCTCCGGGAGGTCATGTCAGCCCCATGCTTTATTTGACCAACTTGCTATGGTCTTTGTTCTTTGGATGGTGGCTTGCCTTCTTCGCTCTGTTGGCCGCAGTTGCATGCTTTTTCTTTGCCTACTCATCGAGCGCTGTAGCCTATGGAAGAGTATTTTCAGGTCTTTCGCGATATTTGTTGTACCCATTCGGATCATATGTTCTCCTAGAGACTGATGAGAATTATGCCGAAGAAGATGAGGGCGAGGGACGCAGTATCAGCGAATATGAGCAATGGCAGAATGGCGACTTGGAACATGGTCGTCTTTTCTTCGGGCCTCGCAGAGATCGGTCTCTGGTTGGTAGACGAAGGAACAGCATCGATTCAGCCGGCGAGCAAGACAGCCTGCTTGGACGGCCCCAGCGTGGACAACGCGAAGACTCTTCTCAGCTCGCTCAATCGAAGCGTCGCCTTTTTGGGCGGGGCGAATGGACCTTAGGTCGTGTCGTGTTCTTCGTATTCTTCTACTTCTTAGTTGGCCCGCTGATGCTTATGGTATCTCTTGTCTGCTGGCTTTTGGTGTTCTGGATCCCCATGGGTCGTATAACGATTACACTGGTGAGCCATTTACGCAGACACCCTCTAGCACTGTCCTTCCATTCCGATTCCACATATGCTAGATCGAGCACAACCACGTCTTCCTCTTCCATCCTTCTTTGCACCTACCGAGCTGCGGGAACGAGGTACTGGAAGTACACAGTCGATGGAACGAATATCTTCCTGATCAACCTTCTTGGTGTGGTTGTGTTTGTGATTTTTGACTATCATGTTTTGGGCAAATTCTTGAGTTTGCAGAACTGGCTCACACATCCAGCCTTGGTCTTCCCTCTCGCTTTGCTCTCCATCATTCCCCTGGCCTATTTTATAGGGCAAGCCGTTGCCTCGATCTCCGCTCAATCTTCTATGGGCCTGGGTGCCGCAATCAATGCCTTCTTCTCAACTATCGTAGAAGTGTACCTTTACTGTGTCGCTTTAACTGAAGGCAAGGCTCAGCTTGTCGAGGGAAGCATCATCGGCAGTATCTTTGTCGGTATTCTGTTTCTCCCCGGTTTATCCATGTGCTTCGGTGCACTCAAACGCAAAACTCAACGGTTCAATGTGAAATCAGCCGGTGTGACCTCAACGATGTTGTTATTTGCGGTTATTGCTGCTTTTGGTCCCACTCTCTTCTATCAGGTTTATGGCAGTGTAAGTTTTACTTTCCTTCGCAAAAGAATATAAACTGACTAGTGCATAGCATGAGCTGAACTGCCACTCGTGTGTCAGTTCCCTCGATCCGGAGACTCGAGATTGCCGACGCTGTTATTTCTCACAAACAGCGGCTGTCGATGATCAGTTCTTTCAAAAGGCGGTGCAGCCATACGCATGGATCGCCGCTGTTTTCTTGTTTCTTGCATACGGTATCGGCCTATGGTTTACTCTCAGGACCCATGCTGCTCTCATCTGGTCTTCGGAGATGGAAGAAAAGAAGAGTGTCCAGATCCATGCCACCCAATCAGCCCAAGACTCATTCTACGAACCACGGCACGCGCTGTTCCCAAATGGCCAACCCGAAGCCTCCGGCGCCGCTTCTGGATCCAAAGATTCGATCCGCGAATCTCAGCTGTATAAGCGAATTTTCAGTCAGTCGTTGAGGCATATTGGTTTGGAAGACAATGGCTCGGGAAATTGGGAAAGCGTTGGAAATGAGGCTACTGCAGACTTTAGAGGCAATATCCCACACTTAGTACCCCCCAATTCTACCGGGGACGGCTGTCCTGTGCCAAACCCTATCCGTGGTATGTCCAAAGAAGACAGTGATCGTTTAGTACGTCAGTTCACGGAAGTGGCAGCAACAGCAGCAACAGTAGCTGCTCGGGATGCGACGCGAAGTCGCAAGCCCAATGTCCAACACCACCAAGCTTCTGTTCGTCAACCCAGCCGCTCTGCTCTAGAGCGATCACGAAATACTGCTGGAGAGGAGCTTGAAGACCTCGGGTTGAGTGCGGAGCCTACTCATGCTAGCGGAGGACACGATGCACCCAATTGGAGCAAAGGCAAAAGCTCTGTCGTTCTTCTTGGAGCAACACTCCTCTATGCAGTTATTGCTGAGATTCTTGTCAACACAGTTGATGTTGTGCTAGAGAGCGTGGATATTGATGAAAAATTCCTTGGAATTACTCTTTTCGCTTTAGTGCCAAACACGACGGAGTTCCTGGTACGTTGGTTATTAAAGGCTCCATCAGATGCCGTTTTGCATTTTATATTATCAACTAACACACCTGACAGAACGCCATCTCATTTGCCATGAACGGCAACATTGCATTGTCTATGGAAATTGGATCTGCCTATGCACTGCAGGTCTGTCTATTACAGGTTCCTGCTGTAGTGTTCTTCAGCGCTTTCTATGGCCGCTCGCTGGACCCATCTGAGCTTGTCAGCCACTCGTTCAAGTGAGATCCCTTGTTTATTTTATTTGTTATTTTGTCTTCAGTCAAAGTACTATGGCTAACAAAATATTTCAAATAGTCTGATATTCCCCCAGTGGGATATGATTACCGTCATCCTGTGCGTATTCCTTCTCTCGTATGTATACGGTGAAGGAAAGAGCAACTATTTCAAGGGATCCATCCTTGTACTTACCTACCTCGTCGTCTTGCTTGGCTTCTACATGTCAGGCTATGTGAACATGGACAACATGGGCGTGGATCGATTTGATACCCTGGCCATCGGCACCAGTAGTTCCGACAAGTTCTACACTATCGGTAGAACAAGAGGCGGGGTGGCGTACTAGACAAAGTGCACATATTGACTGGTGATAGTGACTTTTTTAGCACAAGGCATTCATCGACTTGTCTTGAGTTAATATTGCATAGCGAGCTTGACTTATTTTTCGGATCTTTGTCTACATGCTTTACGTTTATATGGACAGTGTGACTTATCTTCTTGGCTTTCCTAATGACTTGAGCTCTATAGCTCAATGCATTGGACATAATTTTGCAATAATTATCATCTCAAAATCGTCTTCTGAACTTCAAATCAAAGTATACCGGAAGAATATAACCAACATTCCAGTAACTATCCATGTCCTTTTTTTGGTAATTGAAGAAACAAAAGGGGTGATTATCATGTCAAATTAGGTGGACTTCCAGGCCCCCACGGCGTCATCCACCATCCCACGGTATTTCTGTTGCTTGAAGCACTGTTCTAGAAAGACCTCATACTTAACCCCAAGCAAGGCTTTCTCATTTTTATCCTCTGTCGGCAGCACCTTCTTGCAACGCTTGCTCATCCGATTCATGATATCCCACAGGTCATTAGTTTTGCCCTGGGAATCAGCGCTGGCAGCCTTGGCGCCGAGCATAGCAGCGCCGTGGCATACCGCAGCATGAATGTACTCGGGAATCAGCACAGGCATGCCACAGGCAGATGCAATGAGGTTGACCAGGATGTCGTTCTGACATTGTGAGCCCGACATAAACACAGAGGTGATGCGGTGACCTGCTTTATTCATTGTCTCTACAATCTGCTTAGTTTGCAGCGCAATGAACTCCATAGTGGCATAGTAGTAAATGGCAAGTCCATCCACGGATTTGTCACTGGTTAGTCCAAAGATAGACCCAGTCATGTTGGGATCGGCAATGGGAGAGCGGTTGCCCCAAAGATCACCATAGAAGAAAAAATGCCGTCCGAGATAGGATACACAAGGGGCTCCTTGACCCTGTGCCATCTCTTTGAGGTGTTCGTTCAGATATTCGTAGACATTGGCATGTGATGACTCGGCAATCGAAATTGCCTGGTTGAATGCTGGATGGGTCTCAATTACATGCTTAAGTAATTCCCCTGTGGCAGATTGGCCGCCCTCGGCCATCCAGTATCCGGGGAGGATGGTATCCCGATATGGTCCCCAGACACCATCAACAAAAACCGGGTCTGGTGACATAGCAAGATGACATGTTGAAGTTCCCGCGACAGCTGCAAGACGAGAGAACGCCTCTGATTTATCAAGTTTGGGGACATCTGCGCTAGTTTGACCTGGGTCCATATCGACCTTGGATCCGACGGTACCGATCCAGCCAGCATACGCGTCGATCACACTACTGCCAATGGCAATACCAGCCGGCAGGCCTAGTTCGGCTGCAGCCTTATCGCAGAGAGTGCCAACCAATTCACCCGCACTCAAATAATCACCATTCTGTATAGCACCAAAGGTTAGTAAACTGCATCATTTTCAATTAGGGGAAGGCTCACCACCCCGTCGACTCCGCCCATACGCTTGAAGTTATCTTCGGTCAAATCACCGAGGCCAATGTCCTGCAAGAAATCTTCTGCCCATCCCTTGACGCTCCCGTCGACACCAACAGGTACGTATCCTTGCTTGCAGACCACGCTGCAGAAGCTTCGCTTCTCATTGCCCGTAGCAATGTGCGTAAGCGCATCTCCCAGATCATAGAACTTGCATTTATCAAAGAGCTCCTTTGGCATGTGGTTTTTGAGCCAAAGAACCTTGGGGATCTCCATCTCAATGGACATCTTTCCGCCGACATAGCGGAGCAGGTTGTGATTGGTAGCATTGATCTTCGCAGCTTCCTCAACTGGACGGTGATCCAGCCACAAGATCACGTTGCGGTCCGAATCAAAGTTTGGGCCCGTTACAGAGATCGGCTCGTCGGTATCATTGGAGAAAACTGACAAGGAGCAGGTGGCATCAAACCCGATACCCCGGATTGTGTCAGGGTTGACATTGTGCTGGTTAATAACGCGCTGAACTGCAACACAAATGCAACGCCAGATATCGGAGGTAGATTGTTCCTAAAGGCTAGGTAAGACTGATTTGACACCCAATTTGCTTGCAGTTTCACCTACATAATAACCATGCTCTGGTTGCCAAAGACCAATATTCTCTGAGGCCAACCCCACAATATCACCTTTGTCGTCGATGATACAGGCACGGGCACTGCCAGTTCCGACATCAATACCAATATAGTGGTCAAGATGAACTGCCAGATCCTCCCGAGGATCACTGGATGCTTTCCGGGGGCTCAGATGGGATGCACAACGGTAGGGCAGTGAGGCCATGTTGCCGTGGGGAACTCTTTACTTTCGAATTGACAGCTATGAATTGGTAACCATAGATTAGTCACAAAACAGCCCCGGAGAGAATATAGGCTGATTTGAAGCAGACCTACTGTCAATAGCTGAGGTTGAGATTATTAAATCAAGTGAATTGAAGAACTGTGCGATGAAGAGAATCACCTTGGAAGGTAGTACATATATGTATGACATTAAATTTGCCCCAGCCCTGACGGAGCAGTGCTAGCCGATGTGCCTCCGGGGCACTTTTTAGGTACTCCATCGATACTTGGATGTCTCGCCATTTCAGTGCGGTAATTCAGTGTACTTTCTATGTACCATACAGGTGTAAACAATGTATAATATATAAATGATGTAGATCTGTTTTTATATGTTTTATATGTATAAATCGAATTGATCTGTTTAATTTTGAATAATCTAAATATTGTAAGTAATCAAAAGTATATGTAAATAACATGTAAGGTATTCATCTGTACATCATCCGCGGGTGTATGCCCATACAGAGAGTACTATGTAATCGTGGGGTTGGAGCTCGGGCCGACTTTCTTCTCAACACACGTTGACCTCTCTTTGATATAATTCTCACCACCATGCGGCTCCTACCAACCGTTCTTAGCGCTGTGTCGCTCCTAATCTCTGTCACCAATGCCTCTCTCTCGACCGAAATCCTGTATTGGCCCTTGGAATCGCCACAACCGTCCGTCCTCGCGCACGTTTCCTATGACCCAGTCTCATTGAAATCAGACATAGTCTCATATCAACCCCCGAAGGGTGACCAGAGCGACCGTCTGGTGCGTGTTGGTCTCTATACTTCAACCCCCACAAACAAAAAGCAATGGGTCGGCAGTCTCGTGTCGTTGTCCTCTTTGACAGCCAGTGAGCAACCAACACTTCGCCTTCACCTAGGCCCAGCCAACGAAGTCTACACTGTCTCCCTGTCTGCATCGTCTACCAGCACCCAGGTCTCGACATATAACCCTCGAATTGACCTCATCTCGAATGAATCCGGGACACAGCCTCACCTGAACAGGCCAGTGGTTGTCGGGCCCGATGGTCAAAACCCAGAGCAACCCGAAGAAAAGACTATTTTGCAAAAGTAGGTTGCGTATAGAATCTCTCATCTCTTTCATATGCTAATTTATAATCTAGATACTGGTGGGTTCTTTTGATCATTACTTTCATCAGTATGTCCGGGGGAGGTGGCGGAGAGTAGTTGTGATTTTCGGACTTTTCATCATATTATCTATATCGAAATAATACTTGGGTGGAACTCTGCTTTGTGATGCATTGTACTTGTACTCTCTTGGGAAGGCTTGCATTTGCGGGGACGCATATATCCAACTAGAAGTTCAAGACATGGAACTATCCGGTTAACGAAGGAGAGTCTACTTTACACTACTTTCGGCTCAGATAAACTAAGCCTGAAATTTGGGGTGTATATATTTTTATGCGATCCGTAATTGGCTATCTGTAGCTACATATACACATGGCTGTGTGTGTGTGTGTGTGTGTGGTATATATATAAATATAGCGACAAGGCGGAGAGCAGAACATCTTTCACAAGTATGAAACAACTTCATATAACGACAAACACGAAGTTAAAATGTTGATACCTTAAATATTCAACCTTGCTGTCTCTCCTATCTTTCTCTACGTAACCTCTCCCTTTCTGCCTGGTCCATCACAAAACCAGCGCTGTTACCTAGACCCCCCACGAGGCAACAAAAAGTCTGTGCACCGGGGCTTCTTCGCAAAAGTTCTATAAATCTATGCTAAACCTCCCCCCACCCCCATATTACGTCGCAGATTGTCACGCAAAGATGCTACTTCAACTTCCCACGGAACTGATACAGCTAATTCTTCGGAACTGCGACACACCAGCCTACTTCCAAGCAGCCTTTTCAAGCCGCAGGCTTTATGAGATTGCTTCCGGCAGCCGAGAAGTCATCATTCATCAGCTACATAATACTCCTGGCCGGAATCGTGGCATTGAAGCTCACCAAACCAGGCATCTGTTTAGTGAGTTAATGAGACGGTCTTATCAACAGCTAGATGGCGCAGAACATTACGCCAGCCCCGCCTACGAGTATCAAAATCGTGTGATTGACTACCATGCATCAACAATCGAGACGTCAGAAGACGGCATTCGAGCTCTGCTTGTCTTCAAAGGCCACAGTACTGTCCACTTGATAGATACGAACGACGGGGATCGAACTGAAATCCAATTGAAATCCCCAGGACAAGATATCGGGGAGATCGAGATCATTCAGACTGCCTTTGATGGAAACGGCAGAGTTTATGTGTTGCACCGATTCAAACCATTTTTAGACCAAGAGCTGGATACAGATCACCCATTTGTTAAACATGCACTAGAGTCTCACCCCAACGGGAGTATTCACCTGGCCTGCCATCTCTTAAATCCCCGGGGAAAGATGATTCGAATGTGTGACTTTCCCGAATGCCGAGATTATAGGCCGCTGGCTTTGTCAGTTGCCAACGGCAAGTTTGCAATATCATGGCAAAACATGCTCGACCCTTTTGATCATGATGTCGTTCTTTATACCCAGCTCTACGACAATAATGATGAAGAAGAAGATGATATTGATGATGAAACGGAAGACGAAGATGAAGATGATTCGAGCGAAGGCGCCGTGGAAGTAGGCAAGGGAGCCAATCCCTGTAAAATCATTCGTTCGTTTTGTCATTCTGTTATATGGAGCTGGTTCTTAACATCTCTAGATGCTGCTTTTGAGGCTTACGTTTTGACAAGCTCCACCGATCAAGATGCGTCTGTTCGTCCTTCTCGGAGAACAGGCCCCGTAATGAGGTTGGCTTTCAATGATCGAGGCTTTCAGTTGCTCTACCACTACCGAGCTCAAAACATTTACGGTGCCTTTCAGAGACTTCATCGCATCCCTGATCTCTCCCCCAGGCGAGCCAAAGCCGCACGTCAATGAGAATGCATGCACCGTGCAATTTTCGCCTTCCCTTTCGCTTCAGTTCTCGATTGGGATACCATTCTTTGGTACCCACGACCTCGGCGATATAAACCAGGGAGAACAGTGTCATTGGCAGTACCTCGCCTTCGGAATTGCCACCCACCGCGTTGAAAAATGGACTGTGGCATGTCTCCTGAAGTCTGAAGCATATACTGGCCCTCGATGTACCCATGTTTTGAACCTCGACCGCGGAAGGCGTTTCGACCACTGGCGGATTATGGCGCAGCTTGGGGGATTCCGGGAAGTAACAACTTCGCATGGATCTCCGATGGCGACTTCGCGTCGTGGAACCCGTGTTGCTGTCGCTAACTGGAAAACCCTCTATGTCTGGGCACTGAATCCCTTGGAATTGATCAAAGAGGATACCCCCGGCTTTTATCCGTCATCGTGGGAATCCCCTATAGGTGCCATTGAGTTGCGACCGGTTGTCCTCCGGCTAGAGGCGGTTTGCTCTCAATTGCGTTTCACTGAAAAGGAAGACGAGCTGGTTGCGATTACTGATCGTGGAATGATGTTCCTGGATCTCGGTTACCGTGCGAAAGGCAAGCAGGTTTTCAAGAGCCAGGGGGATGATAATAGTATATGAAAATGATGACAGGGAGCTTAGATCTGGAGCTTTACTAAACCCCCGTCG
The DNA here is from genome assembly GCF_028829585.1 of Penicillium vulpinum. Taxonomy (NCBI): domain Eukaryota; kingdom Fungi; phylum Ascomycota; class Eurotiomycetes; order Eurotiales; family Aspergillaceae; genus Penicillium; species Penicillium vulpinum. Next base: position 3,743,309 of record NW_026643242.1, read on the forward strand.
CCCAGAGTGTGGTGAAAGTCTTTTGAGGCTGGCCGCTGAATACTAAAGACGCATATGTACCTATGAACCTTCTCCAAGGCAGTGGATTGTAACTGAAGAGCAACTCTTGAATTTCATCAGACTAGGACGCTACCATTGTTGTATGCAAAACTAGGCAGTAAGAAACCCGCAAGAAAAGTATCTCTTATGCCCATTTTCCATATCCCCAAAGCAACCCGGAACACCAGAAAATGCAGAAGCACGAGCTTTATGACATTGTACATAGATCAAAAGAAAACCATGGCCCTGACAATTCAAGGCCAGAAAGGGGTATCCTAGGGTCGTCACCATAGCAAGAGAAAATGGGGGGAAGAAAGAAAGAAGAGCCGAGCCCGAGTGCTTGTTCTAGTTCATCTCAGAAACGAGCCATTCGAGCACGCTTTCGTAGCAGAGAGCATATTGACTCAAGTTCTGTACCATGCTCGGTCTTTGTCTCCGGAAATCTTCAACCGCCTTTGCAATTAGGTCAAGATCGAAATCGCGCATCCACTCGGCAGATCTGCCAGGGTTTTGATCCAGGTCTCCACCACCGGCAGCCTGCGCACGCTGCCGTTTCAACATGTCCAAGACACTGTCAACAGTACAGAAGGTCCCCGTACGCCCACAGCCCGCACTGCAATGCACCAGTATTGGCCGTTGACCCTTCGGTTCTGCTTCCTGGCTACTAAAGCTGGAGTTGCTGGTGGCACGAATGACCTTGTTACATTGCTCAATCAGACGGAGAAGATGGGTAGGCTGTGACGTTGTCCCGAAATCAGGCCAGTAAGGATATTGGAGCTGGGTGATGTCCCGAAGCGGCTGGAAGGGGAATGACGTATGGCAGATACTAAAGTTTCGCACGGTGATAACTGGATTTTCGTTTGTGCCATCAGGTCGTTCAGTCGATGTGTTAGGACTGCCGACCGCGGAATCGATATAGATGTGCTTTTCTGAATAAGCCTTTACTTCGAATGGTCCATATTTTCCGGATTCCCAATATCGGTGGCATTTCACCTGTCCTCGCTCAACCTCTGCAGTGAGAGAAACGAGGAGTCTAACGTCTTGCTCCCATACCACACGCCAAAAGTCCTGCACATTGTGAGTAACATGATAGTAAATATTGCGAGGGGTTGCCACCTACATCAAATGTATCAGGAACGGGAGCCTGAGTAGCGATGTATTTCCGATTGGTAAGTTCAGCAGAAATATGATTTGCATTCACATAATCACAGGCCCCAGATGGGATTCCCTCAAGCCGGACACGGGAATGATCGAATGGGTAAATATCATTGTAACGATTCTTCGTGCCTTTTTCTATCCCTGCAACGCGATATCTCTTGGGACTGGCATTGGTGTCAGCCGAAGGTCCTTCATATGTTAAAGCTTGTTTCATGCGTTCCAATTCTGTTTTCTCCAAAGCCAGGAACTTGTCTGAGACAATGTGCCCTTGATCCTTGGTATCAGAAGCGCCCCGCAACCAGGAAGGGAGTTGCTGTCGCTTAGCTTCAGTCAATTGATCGGGCTGTTTCAGAGGGATTCGTCCGACACCTCCGAGGAGATCCATATTTTGTCGAATATTTCCAAAGAATGGATTGGCTGCAGAGGATGATTCTGGTAGGGTGCAACCACCCACGACAGGAGCAACTGATTGCAGATTGATACTCATGGGGGAACGATGCTTAGAGGATGGCCCGATGGTCTGCGTTTGTGACTGTTGAATCAAATCTGGAAATCGACCCGAGAAACCTCGGAATCCGTTTTGTAAGATCAGCCCATCTCCCTTCCAGTCTTCAGTCTGGAATTTATTGAGAAGGCTCAAAAGAGGTGCTGCATCCTTCGAATCCGCTGCAGCAGAGTCGTAGACAATGATCGCGTCACACCTTTTCCAACGAGCGAAATTCTGTTTGTCGGCGTTGTCTGTGAAAGTGCCCTCTAATTTCTGGGTATCAAATGATCGACGCTTGAGTAAAGTAGTGGGGATGCATAAATTGAGCGATCCTTTGATATTGGCCTGTTTGAAATGAGCAAATGGGCGAACATCAAATAGCATGATGTTTGACTGAGATGATTCAAGAAGTTCGGCACAACGTTCGGCTGATACCCAGGGAAAGGAAGCGGAAACGGCTCCTGGAGAAATAATATTAGTATCTTGTATAATTCATGGAAAATAAACAGTGGAGCATATCAGGAGCCATGGGATCAAAGATAGAAAAGAAAAGAAAAGAAAAGAAAAACAAATCTAAGAGTGGACATACCTTGTGAACTGGGCGTTAAGTTTTTGCCAACTGGAAGCCTCGGTCCACTGGGTTGCGCAAATGAATAATTCCCCAGCGGACGTGAAGGTGAAGGCTTTGACCATGAAGTCGTCTGGGGAGGGGAAGATCCATGCAATGCTGATTCTCGGCGTATACGGCTGGTTTCAGGCTCGGTCTTCAATAGATTCTTCAATCCTGCTGATACCGATTCCTGGGAAAAGATTGGTAATTTTGGACTTGGCAGAGGTTGTGTATGGGCTAATGTGCCCCAGTTCTTTTGCATGGACAGCTCTGGGTTGGAATTCTGTTGATTGTTGGGGTTTTGCACAGCCATGCCAAAATAATTGGGACTTGACCTTTCCGTAAAAGCCGCGTTCGACATCATGCTTGTGGTTGACGGTGACACGGTAGATTGAAAGGATTGCGTGACACCACCATCGTGATGACCATTTTGAGCACTTTGTACCCACGGTGAGGAGGGTGAGCGTCCTGGGCCTGTCATGGCAGGCAGTTTTGACTTCTACAACTCCAGTTCCTGGTCTGTCGAAACACGGTCTGTCGAAACACGGTCAGCCGAGAAATTCCTGGAAATGGCACCCGCAGTTGTGTAGCAGATAACACGAAACGGCTTCTCAAGGATCGAACTGACAAGTGCAAAGCTCTCAGGTCAAGATATCAGGGTCTTCGAGATCCTGGTGTGGCAGAATCGCTAGTCGTAAATGGCATCCAATACACAAAAGTGAAACTGTTGCCTCTCAAATAAGTGTGTTGAAGCAAAATCTCCAAGCTTCAGATGGAATGAGCTCGAGATATAACTGACGTAGCGAGAGACAAAGAGGGGCAATGAGAAGCGAATAGACCAGGGTCCAGCCAAATGGAAAAACTGGCCAATGGAATGAAAAAATGTCAAATGGTGGGGGATGAACCTGATATCAGAGAGGGCATCCGTGTCATTGCATGATTAATAATCGCCTGAAACTACCTACCTAGGTAGCCCTGAGTTGAGAGAAAATGGGTGAAGAAGAAATTTGGGGGCTTCGAGAAGAAAGTTATGACGTTGTTGTGTGGGGGATCACGGGTTCACTTCGGTTCTGACGTAGTTAAATTGATGGATTTGATTTTTTGAACATCTATATATATATTGTTCTCTTAAGATATTGAACATATGGATATATGTATATATATATATATATATCTATAATATTGTAGAAATTTACATAGAAGTACTTGTTAAAACACAACAGAGAAACCACCTGGAAGCCCTGTAGTATCCAGGGCGAGGCCCACAGGTCCACAGGTCCACGAGCTCCAGGGCGAGGTCCTCTATATATAGCTGAGTAAGCATTGGAATCGGCCCCGACCTCCCCATCAATACATTACTTTGGATATATAGATCAATCTACACTGGTGCACTCGGAATTGAATTATATTGAACTTGTCTCTTTTGAACCCTGATCAATATCAGCAGTGATCTCATCCTAGTTTCAGATTAGTGGCAAGTCCCCAAGGAACTAACCGTGGAGTGGTTCCACTCATGCAGGTTTTACCTCAAATATGACAAGCGAAAAGATAAGGCGACAGACTCGAGAAGGATAGAAAGATATCTTTTCCTTATTTCACAGTCAATGGCCCAGCATATAGAATATGGGAAGTGGAAGTAGACAATATATGATGTATACAAGGTTTGAGAGGCTGAGAAAGTGAGCGAGACCAATCTCAATGGTGACCTACATTATGTAGGTAGGGATATTGGCGTATAGCATACTTTGCATGCAGAGGCCTGCCGGATTTGAGTGGTTGTCCGCTCATGGTCTCCCCCTTCATCTCCACGCAGCAATGTAGAGCAATATACCCCTAGCAATGAGCTCATACGCTAGGTGAGGTTACGAGAAAAAGAGAAAAACGTGTTTTCGTCGCGTTCCAAGGATACCAAAGAATTCGGATGTTTGAATTCGAATTGTTACAGCCTTCCATCCGGTTCACCTTTGAATCGTTCTACTCGCTTCTGCTCCCATTGATCGAGATCTTTAGCCATGAGTCTCTGTGGGCATACACAATCATCAGCATTCGGTTCAAACGTTAAGTACGAAAATCAGGATTAAGTTGTACAATACATACGTAGTATTCTTCCTTTTCGTCGCCTATAATCCTCCTCCTCGGATTGCGTTTGATTCCCTCTTCCCCGTCGGGACCCTTGAGTCCGAGGTCAAATGCTTCCTCTTGACTGAGCTGCTTGACTTTGCGATCATATCGCTCATACCGTAAGGCAGCAGCAGGTGTCAAGACAAATGACCCAGCTACAATAACGGCCATAAATGGGAGTCCGAAGAGAATGAAAGGGTGTCGAGCTAGTCGCGCCCGGTAGAACGCACCAAGTCGTTCACCCAGGGACGATGATTCCGTAGCTGCCCGACGAAAGGTTTTGGATTGGAACACAGGCATATTTGCGAGTCAATCTATTGAACGCTATTATTGAATGAAAGACGAAGATTTCTGTTCATTGAGTTCAATAGGTTGGGTCATTGGTGAACAAAGAAATAAATGAACAATGGGATCTCGGTGAAAGGGTCAATAGATGATCCGGAATACCGGGATGAATTGTTTAGACCTTCTTGAACAGCCTCTTCAATTGCCTATTGACATCTATTGGCTCTTAATCACTGAGCTATTTTTTTTTTGTCAATATAAAAGCAAAGCTCTGCTAAATCTCTACCCTTTGTATCCAAATTCCGAGGAAATCCACTACTTACCGTTACAGAGCTCTTCTAGGTGTGCGCAATCCAATTTTCTTGCTCTTTGAAACTCAAAGTGAGCTAATTCGAAGAGTAGTCCTGTTGCAACCATACTTTACATACCTTTTTCTTTTCCCAAAGCTTTCGTACCTACCACCAGCCCTCCATGGCTTCCAACACCGGCTCTCTCTTCGGAGGGGGTGGTCTAGGTACCTCGACAACGCCACAGTCGAACAGTCTCTTTGGCGCAAACAATTCAACAGCGAGTCCTTTCGCAAATTTTTCAGCTACAGGTACTCAAGGCGCTCAGGGCGCGCAAACATCGTCTCTGTTCGGGGTTCAATCTCAGGCCCAGCAACAGCCTGGCCAAGCCCCAGTCTTGGGCCAAGCTCAACAAGCCAGCAATCTGCAGACCCAGGGACAACCTGCAAGTCAGTCAACACAACCTGCGTTTTTCAACAGTCTATTAGAGCGTGGGAAAAAGCGACCATTGTCTTCAGTTATTCAAAACAGCAGCTTCGAAGACGTGCCTAGTCTCCAGTTAGGCCTGGATGACATCCGAAGGAAGGCGCGAGAGCTAGGCTCTGCGGGACACAAAGATACCCCAAACGGCAGGAACACCAAAGCGTGAGTCTCATCTTCACTATTCTGTCGTATTTATTTTGTTATTGGCCTTGGCTAACTTTGCAATATTGCCAATAGTCATTATCTTCTTGCAGCTTCCGGCATATCCCCGGGACAAGCATTGCGCGACCTCAAGTCCATGGACCCCCACGCGTCTCTAGCAACCCCGGCGAGGGAACTGGATCATTTTAACCCAGACAACCAAAGATTTTTGCGGAATATCCAGCAACGTGGCCGGCAAGTCATGATCGCAGAGGGTTGTACCAGATCCCAGCGGGACTTTGATGCTTTTCTGGAGGAGAAAATGGACATGGACTGGGAGAACCAACGTCAAAAAATATCTCATCACTTCGGACTATCCCAGAAGGACGCCACGGGCGCTGGTGGACTGAAATCTACCACCAGGGGTGCCTTCGGACGGTCAGCAAGACAATCTAAGCAAACTGGAGCTGCTCCAGCCAACGGACCCTCAACCGTATCCCGCAGAAGCGTTTTCGGGCGTTCTGGTCTTGAGAAATCGGTGATTGGCACACCTGGGGTAGGCTTGGCAAGCCGTCAAATATTTGAAGACCCAGCAGAGCGAAATGAAGGAACTGCATCTTACTCGCCTGATCTCAGGTTCCAGCGGGAGAAGATGGGCCACTACGCCGAGAAGGTTCAACAGTTGAATCTTGCCAGACTTCAAGGAAAATGCTATCCCGTACTCGACGAGTTTTCATGTATTGAAGTGCAAGCTGGTGGTGATGTAAGTTTCAAACCCTCTCGCAACATTTATGTTCGTCCAGCTAATAGTTTTTCAGGTACCTCGGCAACTCTTCAATGCATATCAAGCCTTGATACAAATTGTCCACGAGAAGCCAAACATCATGAATCCATCGGAGCCCGGAGCAGTGAAAGAGCGGCAGTATGCTGAGGATTATCTTGAAGAATCTTCCAAATCTCTCAAAGCAATCGAACTCAAGAAACAGATTCTCGAAGGCTCCAGGAGTTTCCTTGAGAGCACATTCTTTGACGAAGTGGAAACTGCCATTGCCAAAAACCCCCGGGAAGCACAATTAGGAGGAATTCCAACCGTGATCAACAAGATTCGTGCCTACATCCGTCTTCAAGCCGCAAGGAAGGATCTGGCACCCGATGGCACCGAGCTCCAGATGGTGAACCAAGACTACTGCTGGATTCTCATATTTTACCTTCTTCGATGTGGTTTCGTGACTGAAGCAGCTGAATACGTGAGTCGGGACAGCGGGTTCCGGTCTTTGGATCACAAATTCGTGACATACATGACAACCTACGCGCAGAGCAGGAGATTGCCCCGAGACTTGCAGCAAAAGATCAACGGGGAGTTCCAGCAACGCTCACGGAATGCACCTGAAAATACAGTCGATCCTTACCGAATGGCATGCTACAAGATCATTGGCCGCTGTGATCTCTCGCGTCGTCGCTTGGATGGCGTGAAGCAAACCGTCGAGGACTGGATGTGGCTACAGTTCAGCCTTGCAAGAGAAGATGATCGCGCCGAAGAGGTTGCAGGTGACGTCTTCGGCCTGGAGGATATTCAGACCGATATCCAGGAGATTGGTCAAAGAGTCTTCGTCAAGGGCAACGAGGGACCCGGTGGCTATGGAACTTACTTCCTGCTGCAGATATTAGGAGGGATGTTTGAGCAGGCTGTGCATTATCTTGGCACTTATGCCCCAGTCACTGCTGTTCATTTCGCCATTGCTCTGTCCTACTATGGACTTTTGCGCGTGTCCGACTTTTACACCTCTGGTGAAGAGATTCGTAAGCTCCCCTTCTGCCATAATAGTCTAATCTTGCTAACCTTGAATTCTCTCGCTTTATGCAGTCTCCTTTACAGTCAAGCAATATCCCCAGATCAATTTTGGATATCTCTTGACCCAATACACCCGAGAATTCCGCACTGGATTTGTCGAAGCTGCCATCGATTACTTCACACTGATCTGCCTCAATGCAGATCTTCCAGGTGCTCTGGGCAAGTCTCAAGCATCAGTCTGTCACGAAGCCTTGCGAGAGTTTATTCTAGAAACCAGAGACTTTGCCAAGTTGCTTGGCGATATTCGGGCGGATGGTACTCGCCTCAAGGGGGCCATCGAGCAACGTCTCGATTTGATCAAATTGGTTGACCAGCAAGAATTCTTGAAGACTATCACAGTTCAAGCTGCTGCCGTGGCGGATGATAAGGGATTAATCACTGATGCCGTGCTTCTCTACCACTTGGCAGAGAACTATGACCGTGTCATTGACATCATCAACCGTGCATTGTCAGATGCGATTGCGGTTGAGCTAGGCGGTGCTATGCCGAAGCTACAACCCCTGCGCCCAAGGGTCGACCAAAATCAAGATAGTCAGTCAGAGGCAGTGGAAGCCGGAAGCAGCCTTAGTTTGACTGCCGTGGATGATCCAGGCGTGCTTGCCAAGAACATGATCAGTCTCTACGATTCGGACAGAATGTACTATGGGCAGATCCGGCAAGTCAACCGTGATGCTTGTGGGTTATTGCTGCGCATGATGGAAGCAAAGACTCAGGTTGAAGCCGGCAGATGGGCACCAGCTCTTGATGTAAGTGTCTTCAACCCATGGTTTTATTTCATGATTGAATTACTAATGAACGTAACAGGCTATCAACGCTTTGAATATTCTCCCCTTGCAAGCACAGGGCTCCGTGTCGTACATTCGAAGCACAGCCCAAGCTTTCTCATCTTTGCCACCCATCATTTCACGCAACGTCGGGCCTGTCATCATGTGGAGCATCACATGTATTGGCTATGAACGCCAAAAGCGGACCTTTGGCATGTACGACAGTGAAGTGCGCCAGGGATTGGCGGATACTTTGCTTGTCATGGCCAAGGATCTCATGGTCTTCTCAGGAATGGTCAAGTACAAATTACCTCCACGAGTCTATGAGACTTTGGCTCGTGCTGGTGCGGATATCGGGGCATATTAGATTTGATCTGAGATGCTGAGATGCTGAGATACTTTTTTTGTGCTTACTTATCTCCGATAATACAACCGATGAGAATGCAATGATTAATAGCTTTAGTGATTTCTATTTGCTTTCCAAAACTCGGTTTAGTGCAATCTGTGAGCTATCCATGGTTGTTCCCCTGATTATGTACTAGTTTTGATGTATACCTACTAGAATGGTCGGCGGCTTATGCAGCCTTGCGATGTCTTTCTATATGTCTTCTTTTTATGGATATTTTCTTCCAGCTAGACAGCAGCAAAATGTGGGAAAATGTATAAACTGTGACAATTTTTCCATGTATAATCTCTGACATATATGTATTTACATATATCTCCCCCTAGATGTATACCCGTTGACCTCAGAACGTGGGTAATATGTCCGGGCCTTCATGCTTCCGCCCCACTAAGTTCTTCCCGAGGCTCCTTCTCTGACACTTTGCTCTATGTATATATCTGTGTCTATCTGGGGTTAATCCCTAGTGAAATGGCTATTCTATTGCCATAGCTGGGAATAGGAGCTATACCTGTATTCTGCCACACTTCCATTCCCAGGATGGACCATGCTTCCAACACGTCCGTCTCCAGCTTAGAGGCTTCTGCCAGCGAGGCGGGATCCCCGCACAATGGAGTTTCTGTGCAGAGGAATGACGCTTTGGGAACAGACCGAAAGATCGAACGGACCTGCGATACACGAGACGCGATGGACGAAATCCTGCCCGAAACCACCCCGATCAATCTATCCAGTGCCCTTGATAAACAAGTATTACATGGTGACGAGAACGAGTCGACGCAGTGCAGTGCGACCATCGGATACCCTCACAGCAGCGGCGCATCGATGAGTCAAGGCGCAAAAGCTACCCCCAGTCTTTTCAACAATCCACCGAATCTAGCGCGCATACGCAAGGTCCTATTCGAGTGCAAGGACCCGATAGAAATCAGTCTTGAAGAGTTTGAAACATATTGGCCCTTTATTGACAACGTGTGGGTCAAACAAAGATCAAATGCGAGCAAAGAGGGCCACTGCAACACCGACTATTACATGTGCCGATTGCGGCGTCCAACACATCGCACATCTGAAACTCGCCCCTTGCCAGAGGGCAAGCGCCCTCGCAAAAAGCGAGTCCGAGAGGGAGGCATATGTAACTTCCAAATCAAGGTTGTCCGATTCGAAGGCGCATACTCGACCGTCACTATCGCAAGAACACCGGGAAGTTGCAGCATCCACTCGCATGACCTCGACTACATCGACCGAGTGAAGCGGAACTCGGGATTAATGGAATATGCCCGCAAAGAATCTGTGAAGGGATATCTCCCTTCTTCCATTTATACAAAATTTCAAGAAGAACCAGATAAGCTTGGGGAGGCTGGAGGGCGATTCCTCACTGTGACGGACGTGCGCAACATCTCCGCCAAGTGGCGTATACAAAACCCAGAGGTGAATCTCGTCGCCCACGAGGGCTACGAATACCAGAAAGGTCATGGTATTGTTAAAACCCAAAGCACCGATGGTGTCAACGAGGTGTCCTCCCAAACAAAACCCACCTCGATCTTGTCAGTTTTGCCCCCGGACACACTATCATTCCCTCAATTTTCGCTAGACTTCTTACATCCTTACCTTCCCAATCACTCGGAGCGCCGGGAGTTCCCCCATGTCACATTGTCATACGCATCGTCGATGGACTCCAAGATCTCTCTTCAACCAGGAATGCAGACGGTATTGTCCGGACCAGAGGCCAAATTGATGACCCATTATCTTCGCTCCCGACACAATGCCATTCTTGTTGGGGTAGGAACTGTTCTTGCAGATAATCCAGGTCTGAACTGCCGTCTGGAAGGAGCCGGTGGGTTCGGAGGTCTGGGAAGAATGTGGCAACCACGGCCAGTGATCATTGATCCTATGGGCCGATGGCCTGTTCATCCTGAATGCCGGATGTTACGTACTGCAGTTGAAGGCAAGGGCAAAGCTCCATGGGTTGTGTTATCCCCAGGAGCTCAAATCAATCCCCAGACACTAGTGATGCTCAAAGGTTATGGTGGAGATTTTCTCCGCATTGTAGAATACAATCAACACTGGCGATTACGCTGGGAAGCTGTCTTTCGCGCCTTGGCATCTGAGGGCATTAAGAGTGTCATGATTGAGGGTGGTGGTACGGTCTTGAGCGAATTGTTGAATCCAGAGTATACAAGCTTCATTGACTCGATTATTGTGACTATTGCTCCCACTTACCTTGGCCGTGGTGGAGTGAATGTCAGCCCTGACTCCAAACAAGATCAAGAGGGTACACCCAATGCTGCATTGAATCCTCGAGATGTTAAATGGATGCCACTGGGACAGAATGTGATTATGTGTGGAAAGATTCGTGAAGAAACAACTCAATGACTTTCTCTCTATTGTCTCTCTTGTCTTCTATTGAATAAAATTCTATTGATTTTATTCAATTCGGTTAATGAAGAAGGAAATAACTCACGCGTGACGTGCATAATATGAAAATAAATTGGAATATAAATCAATCAGCCCATTGAGGTGGCTGGGGAGAGAATGTGCTATGTTTTGGCTTATGTTTTGGCTTGGCACCGTTTTTTTCCTTACCCTCGACGCGCCTTTTCCCTTTTATTCTTTCGATCTCAGCTTCAAACATTCCTCCCCACCTGTTATTTCTCATTCTTTGCTATTCCTAATAGCTAAGTCCAAGACAAAATGCCTCCTAAAAAGAACACGTCCAAGTCCGTTGAGGCTTCTACGGAGACGGCGAAGAGAAGTACTCGCACTAGCGCTAGGCAGGTCACCGTGACGAAGGCGGAAAAGTCTGTGAAAGAACCTGTGAAATCCGCCGCAAAGCCCGCCGCAAAGCCCGCCGCAAAGCTTGCTACAAAGCCTGCTACAAAGTCTGCCGCAAAGCCCGCTACAAAGCCCGCTACAAAGTCCGCCCCAAAGCCGACTGCAACATCTACCAAGTCTACTGCGAAGCCAAGTAAAATGGCAACATCTACCAAATCGACATCTGCTACGAAGAAGCGCAAGGCGGATGAGGATGAAGGGAAACCTCGCGAAATCAAAAGGTCTCGTGTCGCGCAACCCCGTCAGCCAAAACAGAAAGTCAAAATTGTCATCAATGAGGCGCCAAAGACTAAGCTGAACGTATTTGTCTGTGGTGAGGGTAGCTCTGGTGAGCTAGGTCTGGGCACGGCTAAGAATGCCATCGATGTGAAGCGCCCACGTTTGAATAAGCTTCTGTCTGCCGAAGAGGTCGGAGTTGTACAGGTTGCTGTCGGTGGCATGCACTGTCTAGCTCTGACCCATGACAACAAGATCTTCTCGTGGGGTGTGAACGACCAGGGTGCGCTCGGAAGAGAAACCGAGTGGGACGGTGGATACAAGGACATTGAAAACAACAGCGATTCCGATTCAGACGATGAAGACAGTGGATTAAACCCCCGTGAATCTATTCCCACTGCTATTCCCGCTACCGCTTTTCCTGAAGGCACTGTTTTCGTTGAAGTCGCCGCCGCGGATAGCGCAAGCTTTGCCCTGACCGATGATGGTCTGGTTTATGGCTGGGGCACATTCAGAGTAAGATGGTCTGACTACCTTGCATTGGATTTCTTCTGCTAACAACGAGTCTAGAGCAATGATGGAATCCTCGGATTCGACGCGTCTTCTCACGTTCAAACGACTCCAACTTTGATCTCCTCCTTGAAGAAGATCACACACCTGACTTGCGGAGCCAATCACGTTCTTGCCCTGAATGACCAAGGTCGTGTCTACTCGTGGGGTTCAGGACAGCAGAATCAGCTCGGCCGCAGAATCGTGGAACGCAACAGATTGAATGGTCTTCAGCCTCGGGAGTTCGGTCTCCCCAAGAACATTATCCATATCGGTAGCGGCTCGTACCACTCGTTTGCTGTCCACACCACCGGCAATGTCTATGCATGGGGATTGAATAGCTTCGGTGCAACTGCTATCCGAGAGGGCGCTGGCGACGATGAAGCCGCTATCGTGCATCCCACCCTTGTGGAATCACTTTCTGGCCAAAATATCTCGCAAATTTGCGGTGGCGCTCATCACTCAGTTGCAATTGCCGGCGATGGTGAGTGCCTGGTTTGGGGCCGCCTCGATGGTTTCCAAAGTGGTCTGAAGATTGATACACTTGCCGATGACGCCGTTATCAAGGATGAACGCGATCGCCCCCGTATTCTGATTGCGCCTACTCCAGTTCCTGGCATCAAAGCCAAGGTTGTGGCGGCTGCTTCGGATCACTCTCTCGCTATCGATACCGATGGCCGTGCCTGGTCATGGGGATTCTCCGCTACGTACCAAACTGGACAAGGTACACAAGATGACATTGAGATGGCTACCGTTATCGACAACACTGCTACTCGTGGAAAGAAACTGAACTGGGCTGGTGCGGGTGGCCAGTTCTCTGTGTTCACAGAGCCTGCCAGCGAGTGAGGTCAATTGACATATTTTCTATTGTAACATCTAATGTCTCTTTTTCTCCTTTCTACGTGTTCACTTGTTTCCAGAGCAGTACATGAAGAGCTTCTTTGCAATCTCGAATTATTCAACCCAGTTAGCATGTTATTTGAACTTAATTCTCTTTCTCCAACCTAATCCAATATGTTCCTCCTAGTAATTCTAGTTTTAGGCTCACGTGATGTCCGATTGTTCAATTCCTATCCGAGCCATACATGGCCTATATGATTTTATTAGACAGGTATGGTCTGGCAGGAATTTAAAGATATTCATTCCATCGCTGTCGTTGAAATTTATTGTACAAGGTTTCACAACTACATTCCAAGCTCCTTCATCGCTTCATATTCAGCATCATATTCATCGTTCTCGTCATTTGGTGCCCGTGAAGATGAGCCACGCATGTCGGCGAGGAAATCAGTCATTGGTGCATCCTGTTCTCTGAGAAGATCATCCAAATCGTCGTCCTCGGGCTCGGGGTAGCTGGTTGTGGGCCATAAACTCTCGTTTGGGTCTGAAATAAAAAGATCTTGGTCGACAGCCCTTTCCTCGTCCTGAGTAATTGTGGCTGGGTTACGATTGGAATCTGCAGGGTTCTTGAGGACGTGTCGATTTTCGAGCTCTTCTTGCGTGGATCTAAGGCTATCGAAAAGTCTCGGTTTCTCCTCGTCTATCCATTCTCGTCGCATGGCCTGGATGCGTTTTGAGTGTCCCAGTTTCTCGATCATTACCAGACCGTCTGCAAATTTTGCTCGTGGAAAGAGATTATCGAGCCATAGCTGGTAAAAGTTGAGCAGGCGGGCGGCGTCCTTGAACTATAGTGAACCCAAGTCAGTTACACTAGCCATCCTTTAAGTTTGTTTAAAAGACAAGAGACCGAACCTCGTGTCCTCTGCCCTTGAATTTCAGCTTCTGTCTGGCAGTATGTCGCAGTTTGGGTATACCCGGTTGTGAGAGTAAGCTAGCATATTCATCAGCATTGTTGCAGCCCCAGGTGTTCTCCCGAGACGAAGAAAAAAAAAAAAAAAAAAAAAAGGTAGGCCATGGGACTCACCGGCCCTCGTCTAGTTTGGCCACAGGTTGTCGTTTCTTTGCGACTTTGACTTCTTCGTCAAGACCCAAACCAAGTGCCGAGAGCCCTGCCCCAGAGGCCTTGGTGCTGTGGGCATTGGGAACATTGTTATCCGGAATAATTTCATCCAAGCCAATGTCATAATCAAAAAGATCATTTAAATCACCCGCTGTTGGTGAGCTTCCTTGCTCTGGGACGTTCGCATTCGCCATAGTTCCAATCGCGCAGAGATACTGTCGTAGGTGCAATTGTATTTTGAGGGACCGATTTGGGAGGATCGCGGTAACCGGAGTGTTAACAAAAAATAAAAATGAAAGTGGCGCCTGAATTAGAGCAATTCAATTCCTGAGATGGGTACGATCTTTGGAATCCCATGTCAGTCAATCAGATGAGGCCTCGACGCGTGACGCGAGTAGCCTGTTATCTATGCTATGATTGGCCGTCGGGCCTCTTGTCCGCCTTAAGTATACTAGTCCTAATAAGGTTAGTTTCATACTCCTCTCCCTCCAACTCCCAGAACTTCAACCTCGAATGCTTGCACATCCACACTTCTAGCAACATGGCGACCGATACCAAAACAGCCATTGTGCCCTCTAAGCGGGCTAACACTGATTACCCGGTATGATTGATCCAACATGAAATGGCGCTGCTACTTTTTCGCCCCCGATTGCTCGTTCGCGTACGTCTTTTGCTAACATATCCCGCAGTTGATCGATTCCGACCCGTACGCTTTACCCCGGATTCTAACATCTTTTCACAAGCTCACATAATTATCAGGCATTTGAAGCGGGTGTTCGGATATGCCCGGCCTTCCGACTGGGCCGTGGCCGGCGGTATGGCCTCGGCTGCTCCCATCTCGTTCTGGATCATGGAGAGAGCAAGCCCGTCGCATGTAGGCCGTGGTGGCTTCGCTCCCGTTATGCGACTGGCGACAGCTGTTGGTCTACTTGGCGGCCTTCATGTTCTCTATCAGCGATCCTGTCGTAAGCCATATCCCTCCACCTGAACCTTCGCCCGCTTTTTTTTGGGAAGACTTCTTAACCCACACCTTCACAGAGCGCTTTTACGGCTTCACCGAGAATGCTAGAGAGGTCGAAATGGATACTCGTGAGATGGTCGACAAGGTCAAGAAGGGCGAGCCTCTGTATGGTAAATCCCAAATGTCGTCTTATCTACAGGGCATGGCAGCCCGCAACTCGCGGTACTCAGAACTTTTCATCCATGTTGTCCCATGGTTCAACCTTGTAAACCATGATCAGGTAAGTCTTCCATTCAAGCCAATTTGAGAGGGGGTAATGTTGATTGTTCTTGTATCAGCATGGCGTGGACACTGCCAAATACTACCAGCAGGCTGAGAAGGAACTGGAGGCAGAGCGCACTGGCTCTTCATGAATATATACCATCAACTAGAAAGAAAAAAAGAATGATGGGCAGTCTTTCCGTTCAGTGTTGCAGATTTGTACACATATCCGACTTTGTCTGTGTGTTTTTGGGGGCGCAATTGATATTCACAATACAGATTTTCGTTCTGATAAACATTTACACTTTTTATATTTGTATGGAGATACCCTTTAGAACTAATGATTTCCTGGTCATATCAAAGGCAGATTCAATCTAGCCCTGAAGGTATTGAGTAGTGAAAGCTTTGGAGACCTCCCAAATCCGAGCCTTACGGCCTACCATGTTGGTGGCGCTTCTTTGCTACCATTTTGAAAGCTAGTGTTCAACTCTCGATTCTTTTTCGGTCTGGGGTTAGGGGCTGACAATGTAATCAGCAGGTAATCAAGGTTGAGGGTTGGGCCTCCTAACTCCTACCTTTATCGTTCTCCTGTATATAGAAACGACGGAGCAACATAATTGCTTCTTCCTTAAATAGCCCACCGTAGACAGGGTATGGTGGATCAATTGACGGGCTATATCTGATTAGCCTTGCACAATCGGTCGGCAGCATTTTTTTCTAAGATGTACTGACTCGGAATGTAATGAAAGAACACCTCCAGTGCCTCCAAATCGATCATTGGCGCACCCAAAGTACACACTGCGGATGCGATACTGCTTCAGCGCAGAGGCGCACATCACACAGGGTTCAACCGTGACGTAAAGATCAGTAGATTGCAATTCTGACTTAGGGTAGCTTTGGAGCATCTCTGCAATCGCTATAAACTCGGCATGTCTCGTTCCCTGGGGATTGTCAACAGTTTCTACGTATCAGGATCCTTAGAAATCACTCACATTCATAGATCTGTTTGTGTCGTTCATGCCAAATCCCACAATTTGATCGTTGTGCACCAGAACACAACCAACGGGAGTTTCACCTGATTGGAGAGCTTTCTCGCCCTGGTATCTGATTTAGTATGTTTCGATTCCCTGGAATTAGGAAGTTCCATACCATCAACAAGGCTTCTTTCATGAACTGTCCATGTCTCGAACCCTCCGCGACCATAGAGTTACCCTTGAGCTCCATAGCCAATTTTAATGTTTATTTCCTCTCTGATGTAGATATTAGACTTATCTGGGTTGATTCCAGTGACTGGTGAGTTATCTCATGGTTATGAGGAGGTGAGGGAGTCAGAGGAGGGTAATGAGCAGTCGGCAGCCGAAATTTCAAGGTGAGGTTAACCAACTCTGGGCCACAACTCAAGATCCGACATAATAGTACGAGAGATATTCATACAATTATAATCTCTCTTACATCTCTTAAATCATACACGTCCCAATTTTGAAAATTTCTAGATTTCTGATTTTCTATATGAATAATGAATATCCCATGGCTAGTTGTGAATTCAAGTCGCTGCATATGTAGGCGACCACATAACACCTTAGATCCTTTACTTGACGTACTTGACTTGATAGATATAAGGTCAATTTGGAATTACAAACTATAGTTCAAATGATCATAAGCTTTGCATAAGCTCTCTGTTATTTATTGTAGATTGTATGCGCGCATGTAATGGTGGATACTTGGTGCCTGAGGTGTTGATTAACATATCAACTCTCTCCGCATATCTGCGCACTTCAAACACCCACACGAATACAACACAGCCTCGGAACTTGTTCAAAAACGAGGGATTGAAATTTCAAACCTGGTCCTATGAACATGTGTGTCGCATATGGCAATCGAGGGAGAGAATGAACGGGCCGCCGTGCCTGTAAACGTTTGGAGAGCTGAACCTGCTTCGTCGATCCTTGCTTCGCGTTTCGTACCGCATCTTGCAACCCAGGGAAACGACTCACACCTAACCCGGGAAACATTTGCACAGCTTCGCCAAGAACTTCTTAGTGAAGCACAAAGTCAACTACGCGTCGATGAAGACGCCACTGATGTCAACAAACTTATCTGCATTGTCTTGAAGGCCGGCCTAGAGATTAGCCCGAGCAGCAGCGCATCAGAGCAAGATCTGGAAGGTCAAGTCCTCGACTGCTTAGATATCATTCAGGCCAGCATTGAAAAAGCCCCCCAAGCTCTGTGGGAATCCTCTGACCCTCTTATCCTGGGCGAGGACATACATGCTCCCCTATTCGCATGGCTAATCCTACGACTAATCCGACTCGCCACCATCTGGACCTTCGAAACTGTTCAAGACAAGATTCAACTTCTTTGCACGAGCCTAGCTTATTCTCAGTTCAAGCAAGCCCGTTCATTGCCTGCAAGCTATGCCGTTGCTACATTTCTGCGTGCTTGCACGTCAGGTCCGTTCCATGCCCCCATTGACGTAGAACCCTGGGCCAAATTGACATTCGCCAGATATTTTGTGCTCACTTGAAACATCCCAACGTAGCAATTCTTGGGATACACGCCTTAGAGGGTTATCGATACCCGCCGCAGATGGATCGCTTATTGAGGATATCCAAAACCTAGGTATCTCCCCTGGATTCTTCAAGAGTAGCACGGCCCTTGGAGGCTTTGCGCAGACAGCTTCTCTAGCATGTCGATTGCTTGATTCATTCAATCTGAAGGGCGAAATGCAATCTCATGCCAAACATCATGATTCCATCCTCCGCCAAAACTTCTCGTGGGTACTGAATGGTTTTCATCGCCTTAGACAAGTCGTTATCGAGTGGTTGCAAATAAAAGGAGCACAACTCACCTCGGAAGATGCAACTGTGCCTTTTCAATATCTGACATATTTGCACCGATGCTACGTACCAGAATCGACTTTGGCTAGACTGCTCTCAAACATGAGCCTGACTTCTACTTGGTCACAATGCCTGTGTAGCTTTCTGAGCCTTGAGAATATCGGAGAGTTGCCTTCTGTCCAGGTCATTCTAACTCGCTTCTTGTGCGATTTGACAGAAACTGCAAAATCCTCTCAACCTCTGGTGCAACAATTGAGGGAAACCCTCCTTCCGGTTTTGATAGAAGTCAAAGATAGAAATCACAGCTTCCAGTCCCTCGAGTTGTGTCTCTGGGTAAGCTTTCTCTCGTACCTAGCACAGGTGGGTTACCGAGCTAATACCAGACCAGAGTGCTCTCCAGACCTTGCATTCCCAGCTTCTGGATACAGCACCGCCGTTGATAATTTACTCACCCAAAGAGTCACCAGAGAATCTTTCTGGGGAGTTAAATACAACATTTCAGAGAGCCGGCGTTTTGAACCAAGCAGAGCTGAATGAATATGCCCAGGCATCGAAGCGGCTGTGTCTTCCAGGTCTACCAACAGGGTCTACCAATCAAGACCTGTTTCATTTCCTTCTTGGGAATATATCAGCGATTCTTCAATGTGACTGTGGCAAAACGATCGTAGATCTGCGCACCTGCATCCAGTAAGTGACCAACGGATACATACCCCTCGAGGTATGAAATGCTGATTTATTTATGTAAAAGAACATCCTTTGAGGAACTTTCCGAGTCTAAAAAAACCGAGCTATTGGACATCCTAGGTAAAATGTGCTGTGCAACGGCAGAGAAACTTTTGAGGAAACCCTCGGATGTCATAAAACGAGACACTCTCTTTTGTCAAACATGCGATACGGATCAATATCAGAATGACCGCACGGGAAATGAGGAACATCCCGGATTTGAGGATATATGGTCACTATTCAATTTCATCCTACCCAGGCTTACACGCACGCCTGGTCCTCGGATATCCGCAATGATTGCGCTCAGAAGAATTCTGATGCACGCCCCAAGCTCTAGTGAAATGCATATTTCAAACTCTGCCTTCGGGGAATTCTGTCTTCATTCTCTCCGGAGCTCGATCAGAGAATTGCGTGTTGCAACTGGGTGCGTTCCATAGTCACGCTAAACGCATACTTTATACTGACTATGATATAGACACTCAGTAGTAGCATTCGTGCGGTCAAATCTACCAACAGATATCCGTCGGGCCAATTTCGTCGTTGTGCTTGAGTGGCTTAAAAATCTTTCCGGAAAAGATGATATGCCGTTACAGGAAGCTTGTATCATAACACTTTGTGGGCTGGCAATGTGCGTTTCTACACCCCAAAATCTCGTTACTTCATCTCACAATTTGTTGTATATAGTGTCTCGGAAGATGAAGAGAAAAACATCATTCTCCTTCGACTCTTGGAGTACCTTGGTCATCCAAACCCCTACATCTGCGCCGTGGCTTACAACGAGGTGAGTACCCCTGATATTATACTTCTGATTACCTTGTTCTTCATTTCAACGTGTATGGTGACACTTCTGAATCTAGTTATCCAAACTTGCCCAACAGTTTTCCTTGACACCTGCTGGCCTCTTTCGGCCTTACTGGAGAACCCTTTCGGTAACTGTGGTCAAGAACCTCCAGTCTCGCCCGTATATGGCCGAACAGCTATGTGATTTGCTTGGCATGAAGGTTGATGGTTTCCTACGGTTGACAGAAGTCCACGTCTTGCCCTATCTGGTTTTGACACGAAAACGAGACATCATTTGCAGAATTGGGGCTAGTCGTAACGAAGGCGAGTCTGCTTTTGATGTCTGCTCGGAGAAGAATAACCTGGCTGCAATCCTTGCTTTCCTGCTATCCCAGCAGTCAGAAAACCCGGAGGGTATGATCATGTCCCTTCTAGCAGAGATAGATCCTGCATTCAAGGGTCGATCTTTAGCGGAGTTGGTGCGGATTGAGCCAATTCTCATTGCTTGTGACTTGCTAAAGAGTCTTGGCGATGCAGGCGAGCAAAAGAAAGAGAGAGTATGTTCTTGTTTATTTCCACTTCTTCTACACCACTAATGAGAGTCTTCTAAGTTCAATCAAGCCCTCCATCGATTAGCCACGTTTGTTCCACGAAAGATTGCACATGGAGGTTCATCGAAGAAAGCGGGTTTAAGTCACTTCATCGAGGAGCACGTTCTCGGTATTATCACACAATTCGCAAATGCCATTAACGACTTCCAAGTGCGACAGACGTTGGCGGAGAAGAGGCGAAACATCAAAGCCATCGAAGAAATGATCAATATCGCCCAAGGTCATGTTAGCAGTGCATTGCCACAGGTATGTATACAGCCTGCGAATCGGGCAATTCTTTGTTACTAAATATCGCAGGTTTGTGCATGTCTTCGATCCGCGCTAGAGATCGAGGAACTGTGTGATTATGCATTTTCCGCGTGGAAAACATTGATCAGTTCTCTGAGTGAAGAGGACCTTGAGCCAATAATTGATCAAACGCTAGCGATTGTGATCAGATATTGGAGTAATCTGACCGAAGAGAGCAGAAACCGCGCATGTCAACTCATCGATCATATATTGACGAACCACTCAAGCCTAGTACAAGATACCTTCAACACCATGCCTTCCCTTGCGTCCATTCCAGAGATGGCTGCCTTTGATGCTAAAATAAATGACCTGAGAGCGCAAATGGACGTTCGAAGCCAGTTTCTGGCGTTAATTCGTCGCTGTCAGAGTGAAAATGCCACCGTTGTTGAGCAAGCTCTAATGGAGTTAGCCCCTTTTCTGTCAGCAAATGAGGAGTTTCTCCATGACTCTGTTTTGAGTGAACAGCCAGACCCTGTGATTGCTCAGCTAACTAGGTCATTGTTGGACTGTTGTGTTAAATTCAGTAACACTTCAGACAGTATTACTTTATTGTCGGCTCGATGTTTAGGGCTTGTTGGCTGTCTCGATCCAAATCGAGTTGAAACAATTAAAGAAAAGAAGGATATACTTGTCTTGTCCAACTTCGATAGAATGGAAGAAACAGTCGCATTCATTCTTTTCTTCCTCCAACATGTTCTGGTTGAGGCATTCTTGTCTGCTTCCAATACCAGGGCTCAGGGTTTTCTTGCATGGGCCATGCAAGGTCTGCTCAAATTTTGCAAGCTGAATGCGGTGTTAACCCAACGCTCTCGCGATTTGCAAGGCGATGAGAAGTATCAACGCTGGATGGAGCTTCCAGAAAGTGTTCGCAACACTCTTACACCATTTCTTACGTCTACCTATACGGTTACTGTTGTGACCAATCACACCGAGGTCAAATATCCGCTCTTTTCCCCTAAATTAACTCATAGTGAGTGGCTTCGAACATTGGTACAAGATCTTCTACAAACTGGGAATGGAGACAACGCAAAAATGGTCTTCTCAATATCGAGTCGTGTTGTGAAGGGTCAAGACATCTCCATCTCTTCGTTCCTTTTACCATTTGCGGTCCTGAACCGCATCGTAGGAGGGACTGAACAAGAACAACAAAATCTTCAACACGAATTGATGAGCGTTCTTTCGCATCCTATTCCAGAGACAAACAACAATATTCGTGAGACAATCATAAGCAGTAGCCAGGTGAGAATCCCTATGGAATTGAACTAGACTTTCAGTACTGACAATGATCCTTTTTCAACGGTAGAGTGTTTTCGAAGTGCTAGACTACCTGTCTAGATGGCTGCAAGGGAAGAAAAAGCATCTCAATGGCCTCAACCACAATTCCAACCAAACGACTCGTTCCCATAAAGATCCAAGTCGTGAAGCGCTCATTGATAAATACTCATCACAGATCAAGTCTGTCGAAAATCTCTTATCCTCAATACCACCGGAGATTATATCCAGGCGAGCTGTTGAATGTAAATCATTCTCCAAAGCACTTTTCCATTGGGAGCAGTACATTCGAAAATGCAAGGTCCACGGAGAATCACAAGATCGATCCAGCCTTGAACCTCTATACCAAAGATTACAAGACATCTATAGCCAGATTGATGAACCTGATGGAATTGAGGGCATTTCAAGCCATCTGTCCGCACTAGACATTGACCAGCAGATCCTTGAGCACCGGAAAGCAGGGAGATGGGCGACGGCGCAGAGTTGGTACGAGCTACAACTCGAGAAGGAGCCTGACAATGTCGATGCACAATGGAATCTTGTGACCTGTCTCAAAGAATCTGGCCAGCAAGGTAAGATAAAACCTGAAACAGTTTTTACATGATTTATCTTCTTGCTCACTGTTATCTAGATGCTATTCTCACTCGCTTTGAGGTTCTCAAAGAAAATGAGTCAGCAGCTTCACGGTTTCTGCCCTTTGCAGTTGAAGCTTCGTGGATAATGAGCAGATGGGACAAGCTGGAGGGTTATCTTGATCTTTGTGCCAAACAAGGAACTGAAGAGTTCAATGTCGGGATAGGCTCAGCTCTCGATGCTCTTCGTCAAAAGCAACACGAACCATTTACTGATAAAATAAACGAGCTCAGGCTCAACGTTGCCCGATCATTAACCACAAATTCGGTGGCATCACTACAAGCATGCCATGATGACATGCTCCGGTTACATGCTTTGTCGGAGGTCGAATCTATTGCCAAACCACAATCAGGTCAATCGCGCTCAGGCTTGCTGTGTGCCCTAGACCGGCGATTGGACGTTTTGGGTGGCTACCTTTCCGATAAGCAATACCTATTGGGTTTGAGACGAGCCACAATGGAGCTAGCGTGAGTTCATGGTCCGCAAAACACGAAACAGATAACTAAAAGTACGATACAGGGGCGAGTTTGCGGATTCTGATATATCCGCTGCATGGCTCACCAGTGCTCGTCTTTCAAGGAAAGGCAATTTCAGCAGCCAAGCGTATCACTCAATGCTCAACGCAGCACGGTTGAAAGACAGATCTGCTTCCATAGAACACGCGCGACTCCTGTGGAAAGATGGACACCATCGAAAGGCCATCCAGACCCTAGAGGGTGCGATTTCTGCTAACGAAGTTACCCCGAGTACATCTTCTTCGGTCGAAATTGAAGCCATATCGTTTCTCTCGGGTCATGGGCAGCATCGGAATGAATCTACTGCTCTTGTAAGTTACCCAATACAGCTCACATAGACTAGAGTACTAACACGTCTAGGCTCATCTGATGCTGGCCAAATGGACGGACAGGGCTGGTCAGACCCACTCTCAGGCCATTGTCCAGAGATATCGAGAGGCTATTAAGCTATATCCAAAGTAAGTTAGACCATAACTACTTTGACATAGTCGGTTCTAATAGGAAAACAGGTGGGAAAGGGCGCACTATTACCTGGGAAAGCATTACAATAAAATTTTGGAGTCTGAGAAAGCTAAGCCTATGGGAAAGGAAGCTCAGATATAGTCAGTTATCAAACTTTCCATTCCTTACCTGAGACTAACCAATATCACACAGCTTGAGCGGAGAAGCTACAAAGCTTGTCGTCGACAATTATCTTCGCTCGCTGACATATGGAACCAAATATGTCTTCCAGACTTTACCCAAGCTTCTGACCCTCTGGCTTGAACATGCCTCGATTGTTGAGCAGCCCATTGATCCGAAGAGAGGAGATAACGAGTAAGAAATGGTTCGATGATGTGGCCACTGGTAAATAGTTGCTAATAATCGATTCACCACCCACTAGAGAATTCCAGAAACATACACAAGCGCAACGGAAGAAGAGCCTTGATGAGATGCATGCACAACTGAAAAAATTCATCGACAAACGCTTGCAAGCGGCTCTTGTGGGTATTTGAGATATTGTTTTCCCCGGATAGCTAGCTGACAGTTGTAGTTGTTCACAATCCTACCCCAAGTGGTTGCCAGGATTTGTCACCCTAATATCACAGTCTATGATCTGTTGACGCGCATTGTAGCCAAGGCGGTTCACAACTTTCCACAGCAAGGTCTCTGGACAGTCCTCGCCGTTGTCAAGTCCTCGAATAAAGAGCGAGCTAAAAGGGGATATAATTGTCTACAGAGAATCATGGTAAGTATTATCCATTCGAAACGAAGTATAAGAGACTGACTTATTCAGGACTATGGTAACAAGTCAAAGGGAGAATCCTCAACGGCGTCGGAAATCCGTCGCATGATCACTCAAGGTACAAAGTTCTCAGAGGAACTACTCCAACTCTGCCTTGCTCCGGTGGAGGAAAAGTCATCTCGAGTTCAACTTGGCCGCAATCTAGGGTTTAATCATAAAGTTGCGCCATGTCGATTAGTAGTGCCTTTCCAGGCAATGTTGATCCCAAGTCTCCCTGCCAGTCAGAACATTGAATATATCAAAGGATTCAGGGCCTTTCCTCGAGATCCAACAACCATTGAGGGTACGGTTATCAACATCCTCTTCCGGCAAAGACAAACTAACCGAAATTAGCTGTTTTGGATGAAGCACAAATTTTGAACTCGCTTCAAAAGCCACGCAAAATCAGCTTACGAGGATCCGATGGGAAGATATACAACGCACTTTGCAAACCCAAAGACGATTTGCGCAAGGATCAACGCCTCATGGAATTCAACAATATGATCAACCGGTTCCTAAAGAGAGACGTCGAATCAAGCAAGCGACGCATGTGTAGGTGATTTGATGAACTTTTGGCCATTCCAAAGGCTGACCCGAAACAGACATCAAAACATACGCCGTAACGCCTCTAAACGAAGAATGCGGTCTTATTGAATGGGTTGATAACCTCCGCACACTGAGAGAGATCGTCATTAAGTTGCTGCGCGAAAGAGGCATTTCACCAAACGTAGGTACTCCGCATCTAACACGATATCCAGGCTGTGCGTTATTAACGTGTGCAATAGTACAACGATATCAGGCATAATTTGAATGAAATCTGCGCTGATCGATCATTCGCAAAGTTGCCCTTATTTACAACTAATATTTTGGCCAAGTAAATCCCGTGTCGATATCAACCCGCGAGTCCACTATACTGACAGTTGCAGGCTCCCGCCGGTTCTGCATGAATGGTTTATCGAGATGTTTCCTGAAACAGAGGCGTGGTTTACAGCGAGACTGAGGTATACACGGTCTTCTGCTGTGATGTCAATGGTGGGATACGTTCTTGGGTATGTTCTCTCGCCGTTCAATGTTTTAGAGGGGGGAAGGGGAACTCTCTATTTGCTTCAACTGCCCTAGTTCAATCACACTAACCTTTTTTACATAGTCTGGGCGATCGACATGGCGAAAACCTTTCATTCGAAGAAGGAACAGGTGGCCTCCTACATGTTGATTTCAACTGTCTCTTTGACAAGGGTCAAACGTTTGAAAAGCCCGAAGTGGTACCATTCCGACTGACTCATAATATGATCGATGCCTTTGGCGCTTACGGTTACAATGGTCAGTTTGAGTTATTTTCGAGTTTTACTCTTGCGCTAATCTCTCAGGTCTAGGTCCCTTCAGAAGGACTTGTGAAATCACGCTCAGCTTGCTGCGACAGAACGAGGATGCCTTAATGACTGTACTCGAGACATTTTTGCATGATCCAACAACCGATTTCATTGGGAAAAGAGTGAGTACACATTTTAACTGCGGCTCCCAACAAGTCACCTCCTAACAAGTCTCTTTACCCCAGCGTCGCACCCATGTGAATGTCCCGGACACACCGGCTGGCGTTTTGGAAGATGTTCGAAATAAACTCCGTGGCTTCATGTCTAAGCAGCCCATTGCACTTTCGGTGGATGGTCAAGTGGATGAATTGATCATACAAGCCACGGATAAGAAGAAACTGGCGTCAATGTACATCGGATGGTGTTCGTTCTTCTAAAGGTCTTTTTTTTTCTTTTGGTGATACATTCTATTTAAGTTGTACATACAAAAGTCCCCTATTAGTCTTCCTACTGCGGTCTTGTATAATACCCAACCAGGGCTATCTTACTTCTTAATAAGTGAATATACATACCGACTACCTGGGGGCCGCTCAATTTTGTAATCCTTACATTAAGAGTGGTAGTAGGATTTGTTGACTGTTGCTTGGAACTAGCTATTCTGGATATCTTG
Organism: Penicillium vulpinum; assembly: GCF_028829585.1. Classification (NCBI taxonomy): domain Eukaryota; kingdom Fungi; phylum Ascomycota; class Eurotiomycetes; order Eurotiales; family Aspergillaceae; genus Penicillium; species Penicillium vulpinum. The sequence continues at coordinate 3,769,609 of NW_026643242.1, forward strand.
CGAGAGAAATTCAGTTGCCCGCACCGAAGATCACATGCAATCCCCCGTTAGGGCTGAGCCAAGACACAACACAACAAGACAAGAGACCGCAAATCGGAAGATGTTTAATTTCGATTGTGGCCTCGGTTCCGGTTTGGACTGCGACTTCGACTGCTGTAACCATAGCTACTGTAGCTTGGGCTTCGGCGCCGATGATGCCGCGAGTCTGTGCGAAGGCTGCCCCTGCGCGGCGGTGGTGATCGAGATCGAGAGTATGACCGAGAACGAACAGGAGATCGTGATCTGGATGCAGTCTGGGGCCTATATATGTCATGGCGTTCTATAGGTCGGCCGCCTCCGTGTCGTCTGGGCGGAGATGGTGGGCCTATATATGATCCTCGGCCGTATCTGGGGCGACCACCATTCCCTCGACTTGATGCAGGGGGTGGCGAGCGTGAGAATTTACGGCGAGGGAGAACGATTGAGACATTCAGGATGGCCCCGTCAAGCTGAGCCTCATGCATGTGGGCTATGGCTGCCTCTGCGTCAGCAGGGTCGTAGTAAAGGATATATGCAGTCCCCCTATTTGTCATGACTGTAAGAGTGTTAAGACACAGACAAATCTCAAATCACGAGTCAGAAGCGGGACTTACAGGCTTTGTTGATTGGGAGATCGAGATACTCTATCTCTCCAAAGCCCCCGAAGATCTCTCGGATGTGATTTTCTGTGACATTTTTTGTCAATTTTTCTACCACAATCTGTTGAGAAGGAGGGAAAGTCAGTTCGAAGTTCATAGATATGGTAGCCGTCAATGGATGGACAGTCATGTCACAGTAGAAATGGGTAGGCACCTACCTTAGAACTTCTCGGAGGACTAGGGTTGGGAGTAAGTGAGCGGCTTTCACTCCGGCTATTGTAGCGGCGACCACCTCGACTGAGACTGCGAGATCGGGTTCTCCCACGAGACGGGGATCGAGATCGGGTCTTTGAACGATAACGATCGCGACGTCCTTGTGACGGACTTCGGGTGAGGCTTCGTGATGGACTTTCACTTCGGGGTTTTGGAGGTAAAGAACGCGACTGTGCTCGGTCCTGATCCTGGTCTGGTGAACGTGAAGGTGATTGTCTGCGAGGCGATCTCAAGGACATGTTGAAGATTCAATGCACGGTGTGCCAAATTAATGCTAGCTTCAAGCGATACAAATTGAATATGTAAAGCAAGCAGCTCTAGATAAACGAGAATCGAAGTAGGGAATTCGAAAAGAGATAGGAGAACTTGGAATACTTGGAACACTATGCTAGGAGAAAGAGAGAGAGAGAGAGAGAGTGAGAGAGAGAGGGAAGGGATGTTACACATTTTGGCACTAACTTAATTCGGTAATCACCTAGTAATACTTTATACGCACTTCAATTCTCTTCAAAAACTTTATAACTTTTATTATATACAGCAAAGCACATATGCAGAGTATCGAAGCCCCTCCTTCTAGCCCTCTTTCCATCTCTCATACTCTTGGATGACAGTATCCGTGATTTGCCGTCGCACTTGTCCAAGTGCATATTCAAAGTGTTTCCACTGCACATCTTGCTCCTGTTGCGTTTCCTCCTCGTCGTCAAGTGCTGCATCTCCAGCGGTTTCACAGATGCTCACAATCTCGGCGCCAGAATAGCCCTCAGTCAGAGATGCCAGATTATCCAAGTCGACTTCTGGGTTTACCACAGACTTCTTAGCCCAGATGCGCAGGATTTCCCTACGCGCCTCAAAGTCCGGAGGACCAATATAAAGGATGTTGTCCAATCGTCCAGGTCGCATCAATGCAGGGTCTAAAACATCGGGCTTGTTGGTAGCAGCAATGACCAACACGCTTCGGAGCTCCTCAATACCGTCCATTTCGTTTAGCAAAGTCGTAAGCACATTGACCCCTCCCGAACTACTACTGCGTCGAGCAGCAATGGCATCAATCTCGTCGAAGAATATGATACTTGGTCGTGCTGCTCGGGCCTTTCTGAAGATCTCTCTCAATGATCGCTCAGACTCTCCAACGTACATGCTGAGAATCTCTGCACCCTTGACTGCCAGGAAATTCAGCCCTGCCTCTGTGGCTAGGGCTTTGACCATCAGTGTCTTGGAACAACCTGGCGGCCCGTAAAGTAAAACACCCTTTTTACTATTCACATTAAGTCTGAGCATCCGTTGAGGATACTACAGTTTTTGTTAAGAAAAAAATACATTAGTCTTCTCAAGCCAAGGGTTTTCTGGGATTCGAATACAGATCTTACCTTCAAGGGCCGCTCAATGGCTTTTTGGAGGCGTCTTTTGATATCATGCTGTCCACCGATGTCGGACCATCTCACCTTTGGGGTTTCCAGGAACACTTCCCGCATGGCCGTGGGACGAATTTCCTGGAGAGAAAGCAAGATATCTGTTTCTTGTATCTCCAATGAGATGGTCAATTCATCGCTGGAACCTCCGTGGTGCGAGCTATACGGGTCGACCGGGTCGGCCGACATGGCTGTGGAATTTTGCTCTAACAGTTGTCGTTGTCGGGCTTTGCGACAGACCAATTGCAGAAGGGCAAAAAGGTCAGCTCCAACGTATCCGTGTGTCTTTTCTGCTAGTAGCTCTATGAGCTCGTCGGTCAAACCGGCAGATACTGGCCCACGAATGGCATGTAGTATTTCAGCTCGGTCCTGAGCGGTAGGGACTTGGATCTCAATTTCTGTCCCAAGTCGATGGGGCGTTCTGAGGGCGTCATCGACTTGATTAGGGTTTCTTGTTGCGGCCACCACGAGGATCGATGTATTTCGTATAGCATCTAGATTCTCACAAAGAACAGATGCAAGAGACTGAGATTCAATCGAGGTTCGCTTAGGGGCAATAAATTCCAACTGGTCGATGATGATCACACTGGGGTTAGAGCGAGCCGCCTCCTGGAAGATATTGCGCAGCTTCACCTCGCCCTCATTGGTATTTCTGCCCAAAGTTGACATGCCGATTCTGAACGTTTGCTTCCAGCCAGCCTTTTCAATCTGTTCTAGAAGACTTGTTTTGCCAGTCCCCTTTGGTCCATAGAGTAGAATCCCTCGGCTGTTCTCGTAGAATGATGGCATCACCGGCTTCAGCGGATCAATGTTAAAATCAGATAAGCTCTCATTGATGTCGTCAATCTGGCGGGAGAGGCCTCCAAGGCCAGCAGATTGCACTGCTATGGCTGAAGAATTTTCTTCTTTTCTTTCTGTGATTGGACCAAGGGAAACCTTGGACGCCTCTGTGAATTGAAAAAGCGTATGACTAGAGTGAGGGTTCTGTGAATGTATGTTAACCACTCGGAAACTCCTAGATTGGCCCTTGAGCTCCAGCTCAAAAGTCAAGCCTGCCGTCAAACACTCGCATCGGAGAAGCTTTTCATCCAGGACCCATTCCCAATGGGACCTGTCACTTTCTGAAATTGAGCCATATCTGGCAATTTTTTCGGGATCTGAACAGTCCACCAATGTCACTAGGTCGATGTTTTCTAGGGGGCCTTCAGCCCTGGTGATAGAGGTTTTCTCTCCGATCTTGATATCATAGCAATCCTGAAGTGTCCTTGATATTTGCACGACTGTGCTCTGGATGTTCTCTGTTGCATACCATGCTATGGCAGTCAGCGGTGGCCCATCGCCTTGCCTCAGCGTGCAAATACTCTCTGATTGAAGCCTTAGAGCAGCTAGCGAAGAGGAAGATAGATGGACACGAAATGCATCTTTCAAGTCTTTCCGTGCCTGGTGCTTCGGCAATGGACGAGCAGTGAAAAGGCGGACGTCAGACATAATGAGAAAGGACGTGTTTGCAACAAAAAAAGTTGATATTCTCAGAAATCCTTTATTCTTGTATGTGTTCTCTCTTTTTCTTCTGTGTCGGATATGTTAGAAGCTTGAGATTATGGGCGGATGTGTTTTTACTGCATGGAATACCCAGTCTGAATATTCCAAGAGTTTTTTTTTTTTTTTTTTTTTTTTTTTTTTTTTTGGTGGGGGAGGGGCAACTCCAGGGAATGGTTGGATTTAACAGGATTGTCCCCTCAAATAAAGACTTCAATCTCTATTGAAGAGAGGGAGAATTATTAGAAAGATTATCCAAAAGAAAAGCAGAGTAAAGAGAAAAGAAGAGAAATAGAAAGCTTTAAAGATTTAGGGGGGAAAAAGTGGGTCACACTGGGACATTACTCTGGTGAAAACTGTATAGATGAAAGATGATATTCTTACCGAAGCTGTATAGGTTGAAGGTAGACTGGAAAGAATGAAAAGGAAAAGGAAAAAGTATAGACAAACTACGTCAAAGTATCAAAAAGCGGGATATGGACAAGTTTGTATGATACTCGGATGTTCATAGGCGCCAACTCTTCAGACATAAAAACTTGGACATTCAAATCTTGGCACATGATAGTGTAGCGAGCAAAACGAAAACGAGGGAAAAGAAGAAAGCGGAGGGGGAAATAAGAAACATATGGTAGCTTAAAACACGGCGACAAGGGAGAGATATCATGGGCAAAAGTCAAAACGGGTGGTGATACAGCAACTAACAACACTTGCCCCCAGAGTTGCCATTCAGACCAGAACCTTGCTGGTCTATATTAACGCCCTGAGAACCAGATTGTTCGGTCTTAGAAGTGTCCATCCCTTTCTTGATATCCGATGCAAGGCTGTAGAATGCCTTCTCAATGTTGATGTTGTTCTTGGCCGAAACCTCGAGGAAGGGAATGCCGAGTTCATCGGCGAGCTGCTGGCCTTGTTCAGTAGAGACCGCCCTTTTTTCTTCCCAGTCGCACTTATTTCCGATGAGAATCTTGTGTACACCTTCACTAGCATGTTGCTCGACGTTTGAAAACCATGTCCGAATGTCTAAAGAAAATGATCAGACACATCCAGTTGATTGGAGAGGGGAGAGAAACTCCTACTTTGGAATGACCGTTCATCTGTCACGTCGTAGACTAGCAGAATTCCCATAGCACCTCGGTAGTATGCTGTCGTGATAGTGCGAAAGCGCTCTTGGCCTGCGGTGTCCCAAATCTGCAACTTCACCCTCTTGCCGTCCAACTCGATCGTACGAATTTTGAAATCAATCCCGATTGTAGTGATGAATGATGGGGTAAAGGAGTCTTCACTGAATCGCAGCAGACAACATGATTTACCCACACCCGAGTCCCCGATCAACAACAGTTTAATCTATGACAAAAGTTAACACTGTCGGGGCTTGGGGGAAATTTTGTTTGGTTTTGAATGGCCGCAAATACTAACCAGGAAATCATAATTCCGTGTGCCAGCCATCATGGATTATGGCGATATTTGGGTAAAAGGTAAACGCCGAAGCTAAGCAGCGCCGTGGAAGATGGATAGGACTCCTGACCGAGGTGATCCGGAAATTCGTCAAGTCGACTGACAAGGGATTTGGTTTTGATGAAGTGGTTTTGATGTAAAGCGGAAGGATTAGATACTGCTGTGGGATGAATCAGAGCAATCAAATGGTTTAGGTTGATGGTTTTCCCAAGTTGCCCCGAGGACTTATCAGGAGCTTCGTGAAATGCTGGAACCGAACCGCCCAGACTGATAAAAGGGCAGAAAAATTGAAAGGATTGTAGACTTCAAGCAAAGATCCACAATCAAGCATACACGAGCTAAAGATTTCGGAGTGTTTTATGGGAAAGGAGGTAGAACGACCACCTACGGAGTGGAGGTGATGACGGTAACGCAACGGTAGGGAGGATCTCTGTATATTATGTAAGCAATATCATGGGAACAATAAACCACCTGGGCCATATATTGGCACATACCAGCATATTACTGGCATATAGATTTAGCATAGGAATATAAATAATTCATGTTAAATATACTTTAGTACTATGTACTATATAGTATGCTATGTACTATATAATATGTAACCGTCGCTGGAATTTTCAAGCGTTACATGATCTCTTTTTGTACATTCCTAGGCAACTCTCGAAGACAGTTGTAGACATGAATAATTTGCATCAGGGCATATGCACATAATCTAATATAAATATATCATTCAATGTATACCAATAGTTAGTAAAATAGAATAGCCGAGTATTCCTAAGGAAATAATCATGTTGTCACTAACATCACTGGAAATACGCCCATCTCATCCTTTCAATCACGCGAAGTTGCTTGTCCACTCCATTCTGAACATTCAAAAGATCTTGGATATCCTCTCGGAACTCTTGGTACTGCATGCTTCCAGAAATAATCTTCACGTGCTGAAGGAGATCCTCTGCCTCACAAATCAATTGCCCATAGTCCTTGTAGGCAACAGTCCCATTGGATAAAACCGTAGAAGAAGTCAAAATGCGGGCCACATTCCTGCACGTTCGACATTAGTCATTTAAAAATTTGTACACCGGTTTGAGATTATCATACCGCAATCCACGTCTCAGTTTATGTCGCTGCTTGCCCTTTCGCAATCCTCGTCGGCTGCCGAGAACACCGCCTAGCCATCTCATAGTTGCAAAGGAAACCAAGATGCCAGGAGTCAACCCCACAAATCTAAAGAACATTAAATGGTTAGAAAAGAAGAGGGGGGGGATACTAAAGAGACCCGCAGACAAAGGGACACATACCCAAATACAAGCTCCTGGCTTTTCAGCAATGCATCGATCCCACTGATGGCAATTTCCACATCGACCTTTGTCTTCTGGATCTGGATTAGAAGAGCACGAATAAGATCGCCTCTAACGGTTCCAACGAATGGTGACCTCAAATCCCTTTCATATGCTTTTAGAACGGGAGTCAAATCACCCTCCTTAACAGAATTAACGATGGCGGTGGTGTCCGTCACCACACCCTGATTAAGGTCCGGACGGTCGCGGACAAAGTCCACTACCATTCTCTCTAGACTTGCCCGATCAGCGAGCAAGCTATTCTTGCTCATGATTGCAATCTCGCTTTTTTCATCGTGTCTGATCGTCCCGATGAGGTTTCGGATTGGGTGTACAACCCAATTACCCCAGAAATCGATAGTGGTGGAACCGATATTGACAATTGACTGGATGATTTCCTCTTGTCGGTTGGCCAAAAACCTCATTGATGCACTTCCTGATAGGAGAGCGGCTGAGACTGGTAACCAGTAGCGGATTATGCATGAAGGACGCCCATGGCGACGAATAAATAATGACATTGAAGTGGTATGGTTTGGCAACTTCTCTCGAAGAACATGCACAAGTCGCTCGATCAAGTCCAAAGGTTTATGCATGGGATCCTTCCCTTGTGTGTACGTTTCAATGTTGTCAACATCCCTCTCCAAAGTGGCAAACACTCCTCGTTCCAATTCGTGAGTGCTAGGCTCAAGTGCTATCTGCTGAAAGATGGCTTCAATCAAAACCACTGCTCTGTAAACAGCATCGCACCATTGGGCATTGATAGTTCCGGGACTTAAACTCGCGAAGTCATTCGATTCAAAAAGATGCCATCCCTCCATCAGAAGACCAAGACCACTGGTATGGAGGTCTTTCATTTCCAAGAGCAAGTCTCGTTTTTGTCGCATTTCTACCCGGGATGATCTAATTGGGTATAACAAATTGGCACGTATGGAGTGTCCTCCAAGTTTCCAAGCACTTTGGCGGACAATCTGGTAAAATCGGCTCCACCTGGCAGTGATGGATGGGACTCCTTGATAAGTTTGAGCGAGGGATACATCCTTCGTCCACCGGCAGAATTGCGCTGGAGATTTCTGGACGGCATACAGACCGCTATACCAGACAGATCCCAACATCTCACCCCAGTAATAAGTCTCATCATGAAGTTGAAGTGTTTGATCGAGGAGGGTGTTCATGACCAGTCCTGATGCCTGAATGGCCGCCTTTGCAGCCACTATCCATACATGGTCCGATAGTTGAGTACTATTTCCTTCATGTAGAGTCGTTTGTATTTGGAGGCGAGACAAAGTACCCGAAAGTAAGTCTGCCAACCGACTGGGAGGTAGGAGGGATTGGGTCTTGGAAGTCACCGAAATGGAGCTGATGAGATCTTGCAATTGGCCAATTGACTCAAGAGATTCGGTGGATAAATCTGTGGGGTCCAGACTTTGTGGGCTTGCAATTTGTTGTTGAAGGCGATCAAGCTGAGTGTTGATGCCACAAACAGTTCTGTTGGGGGGTTGAAAAAACCCAATTTGAGTACAAAGTTTCTTTTCAGGAATTGTGTTACACTCACTCTCGTATAACAGACATTCCAGGATCTTCCAATAGTATGAGGTACACCTACCTTTAAAAGCAGACCATACTAGTATCTATGTTGTAGTAGTACCTAGAGTGGTATATGGATAGATAACTATTGTAAGGAAAATAAGGATTAAGGTTAATGTCGTCATGCAATAATGCAAACAATGCAAATAATGTAAACCGTGTAAACATTGCAAATTCTTGAAATTATACAAACAGTGCAAACTATACTTGAACCTACACAGTACAAAGTAGAGAACATACTGGGGTCACAGGTCTTTTTTTTTTGTGTACAACATATTTTGTGTATACACATTTTGAAGTCAGGATAATATTAATATGATACAAGATAATATATGGAGAAGTAACTATTATCTAGAGAAAATCGTAAGATACATCCATGGATATATACTATATTTGTATCAAAAATAGTAGAAGTCAAGACCTCTCTTTCAACCAAACAAAAACCAGCGAATTCCACATTACCTGATTTTATGCAGGTGGGGTGATCTCGGGGGATCGGCTTTGCCAGTGGCCTTACCCCTACGTTCAGGGGGAAAAAAAAAAAAGCTGATCTCGCCACGTCGGGATTGGACTATCCTTTATCTCTTGATCTGCTTTTCCCTTTTCCTTTATAACCTTCCATAGATTACTCTGGACTTGGGCTTCACTTACTTCTATCTTCCATTTCTTCTTCTTCTTTTTTACTTTTTTTTTTTTTCTTTTCTGCTTCCTGTTTTCTGCTTTTCTTCCTTACTTTCTGAAGAACACAACAACCTTTGAAATGTATGGTGATCATACCCTTTACTTGGCTCAATATACTAATATTCTACATAGGAATTCAACGGTCCTGTCCTCGGGGACATACTGGGGCCAATTCGAGGAGATTGGGAAGTACAATGCCGACCTGAATGTGGCAGAGAGGTTGTGGGCAGCCTGGTATGCTTGGATGCAGAACGATGTCCTGGCCACTGGAATCATGTCATTCGCCATGCATGAAATTGTCTACTTCGGTCGCTCGCTGCCCTGGATTTTCATCGACACATTTAGCCTGTTCAACCGCTACAAAATTCAGGGTGTAAGTAGCACCCTTCCATTTTTCATTGGACCATTTCTAATACCATGCAGAATAAGATCCCATCGCTGAGGGAACAGTGGGATTGCGCCAAGTTCGTGCTCCTGAGTCATTTCACTGTCGAACTACCCCAAATCTGGTAAGAATTAAATACCTTCCAAATTCAGAGAAATCTTTGAGGATCTAACCTGCGTGCTAGGCTATTCCACCCCTTGGCACAATTCTGTGGGCTCTCGACCTCGATCCCATTCCCTACCCTTTGGACCATGGCTTATCAGATTGCAATCTTCTTTGTGATGGAGGATACCTGGCATTACTTCTCCCACCGTGCTCTTCATTGGGGTCCCCTCTACAAGGCCATTCACAAAATCCACCACCAGTACTCAGCCCCTTTTGGCTTAGCTGCTGAATATGCCTCACCGATTGAAGTGATGATCTTGGGCTTCGGCACGATTGGGTGCCCAATCGTTTGGTGTGCTATGACAGGCGAACTGCACATTCTTACCATGTACATCTGGATCGTCTTGCGCTTGTTCCAGGCCATCGATGCTCACAGCGGTTATGAATTTCCATGGAGTCTTCACCATTTCCTTCCCTTCTGGGCTGGTGCCGATCACCACGATCTCCATCATGAGAAGTTCATCGGGAACTATGCTAGCAGCTTCCGGTGGTGGGATTATGTTCTTGACACCGAGTACACCCCCGATGCGCTGAAGCGCCGAAGAGAAAACAAGGCCAAAGTTTCGAAGGCCCAGTAAGCAGTTGCATGTTTACCTTTATTCGTGCACGTTATGCTTGCCTCTTCAAATCCCTATTTGGGTATTTCTCCACAGTGTTGCGCCCTGGATATTGCCCGGTGAGCGCATAGTTTCTCATGATGCTTATTATCCTCGGGATAGTAATGTGATAATGTATTTAATATTTCAATGTGCCTGGTGATAGGATGAGCCATTTTAGATCTTCAATAGAATCAATATTCATAATACATTTTGATTGCCTAAAAATCCGTTGCCCAGGTGGTGGTAGGTAACGTATTTCACAAGCGAGCTGCGCACCCCACCCAACAACCTATTAGACATATTCAGCTAAGGCAAAATGCTCGGCCGGGCGAGCTCGGTTTTACCAGGCAGTATGTTGATGGGGAGTTATTGATTTGACCTCCCGCCCCCCAACTGGATAATCTGACGCTTCCCTACCTGAAATTTTGGATGCATCTAGTATACTGACCCCCCCCCCCCCCACACACTATATCGACCCCCTATTACTACTATAGGCTAGCGTATTACTATATTGGGATGCTTTTTTTTGACTGCCTATTGCGGTTTAGTTGCAGGGTTACGCTAGTATTCCTTGGCGTATAGTATAGTATATGATCCTATAATAATTCATGTTTATATATACGTAATCGATATCCTGGGTCTATATATATCTAACGTATTTCACAAGCGAGCGGCCATCCCAAAAACATATAGTAAATATAATAGATTACAACTTCACTTCTCAACAACGGTTGGTTGTAAGGGGTGTTCCTTATAGCTTAATCCTTTCTAGATAATATCTAGCCTCTTTAGGAAGTTTAGAGAAGGTTTATGAATTTGTGATTGCGATATAACGTATTTCACATGCGAGCTACGCACACAAGCGAGCTGCGCAGTCCGATACCCATAGTAAATGCGATAAATTACAACTAGATATCTCAACAATGCTTGTCTTTGCAAACTTTTCCTTATAGCCTAATGCTTTTCATGTAATATCTTGCTCCTTTTAGGAGTTTAGGGGAATTTAAGCAAGGTTAAGAAATTCATGACTGAGATATATAAAGGGGATTGATACAGGGACCCCCCCCCCCCTGCCTGAAATTTCAGGGTATAGCTTACCGCTCTCCACACCGCTTTCTAATCTTATACACCGCCTGCCTAGTACACTCCTTCCACAATAGTAGTAGACAGAAGGTACCTACAATTTGTATATAAACCCTATATAAAATCAAGTCACTTTTGTTATATAGATTAGATCAAATAAATCAATACTCTAATTCCAGTTTACACCTATTAGACTCTATCAATCTCTCTATTATTAACAGCTTTAAATCTATCAAATCTGTTATCAATTTATCAAAAAGTATTATTACTATAGCCTCTTTAGGCCTCGATTACCTAATTTCCGACTCGGAATCCGAGCTAGAGATTATCCCCGAGTCTCCACTAGGCACTACACTAATCAGCGAGACTCTACCTAGCACTGTACTACTAAGTACCGAGTCCCCTCCCGCCGAGCCGATCCTAAGCTTTACGTTCCCGCTTCTACCGAGTGATCGGATATACAGTAATAAGCCGTCGGTCGAAATTTATAAAACGTAGGGTTAAAAAGACGATTTGTATTATTTATAACTGTGGCCGGAAGGTAACGCAGGATCGCTCTCCTCCTAAAAAGCGATAGAATACTATAACTATTATATACGAATACCCCTTTTCTATTACCCTTAGGCTTAATCTTTAAACCAATATTTAGTATCTTACTGTTAAGAATCCTATATATAATTATCCCCCCTCGCTAATATTAACCTATACTACTCAGCGGGCTCTCGAACTTTCTCGGAAGAAGGATAAGGTAGAGAATACGCTTAAATAAGGATATACGATCTATTAAATCCTTACTGAAATACGTAAGGCTAACCCCGAAAGCTCCCTTATCTCTTATAATATCTACAATACCCGGATAAAGTTAAATATAAGGTTTTTTACTAGTTATACACTGCTTTAGGCGCTGCTTAAAGAACTACCGAAGGATAGTTCCTAGATATTTAAGTATAAGCTTAACAATAAAAACTATATCACTGCTTTATTCTATATATATAAGATAAACGTTAAGATACTTAAAATAAACCCTTAGGTTATTTCGATAGACTATACCTATAAAATAAATCGATATTGTTTACCCTTATTTAATATTATCGGCTTTATAGCAATAGACTAAACCTTTTACCTTACCTTTATATTTATATAGGATAAGAAGGATAATTTATACAAAGTTATACTTAAGTACCTTATAGAAGTCTATAAGTCCCTTAGTCTTAATCCTCTGCGTATAATTCTGACTAATAAAGAGAAAGTATTAATAAATACTATTAAGACTATCTTTCCGAATACTAAGTATATAATATATATTTAGTATATTAATATAAATACTATAAAATATATCTATCTACTTCTCGCTGATTAGCTTACCTAGGTATAATATAATACCCTTATATCCTCTTAATCCTAACGTTATACTACTATATAGCTCCGAGAAGACTATAAGAAAGTCGAGGAAGGCTAGAAGAAAATATTAAAACGCTAGAATCGGGTCGTTTATACTATTACTGTTAAAGAATATAAGCGCTAGTAGGTATACTTTAAAGAGCGGTATTCTGATCCGATCTTCTAGCCTTTAATCGAGTATATCTAGAGTAAATAGCTAGATAACTACCCTAAGTACTTTCTTTATATTTACACTGCGAAATACCTCTATTTAGATAAGATAGCTACCTCTTATACTAAGAGTGTATATTAGTTATTAAAATTAGGGCTATATATCTCGAATAACAATTTACTTATTATACTCCAGAGCTTTACCCGCACTGTAGATAGTTAATTCGTAAAGATTAAGCACTAGATCGAAGATTAGAAGATATATACTCTAATATAACGTAAAAAGCTTTACTAACTTCTTTATAGTTATATCTCAGTAAAGGCGATTTAACTTATAAAGGATATTTACGAGAGATATCTACTAGAAGGGGTAGATAGGAAGTAACTAATCCCCCTTATCTATAACTATAACTCGAAGAATACCGCTGGATTTCCCTATATCTATCTTATTAAGACGTATAATAATAAGAAAAAGCCGCTTAAACTAAGCCTTTACTACTAGTATTAGTACTTATATAGTATAAATAATACCCCCCCTATTAATCCCCTACTTCTAGTATTAGTACTTATATAGTATAAATAATACCCCCCCTATTAATCCCCTACTTCTAGTCTAAGATCCCCTTTGTATACGTCGACGAGGATAGCCCCGAGGCGCTAGGAACTTCGGAAGTACCTAGGTAACTAAGATATAGGCTACCTAGGCCTAGAACACTTAGTCTTCCCCCGATCCGTTAACCTAAACTTAAGAAAGCTCCTCTATTTATCGGGATCTATTATTATAGGAATTAAGCCGGGGATAGGTTCGTAGTACACCCCGGGGGTATATATAGGGGCGTTCTCAGGGGATAGGTACTACTGCTTAGGAGATAGACACTACTGCTCGGGGGATAGGCACTGCTGCTTAGGGGATAGGTACTGCTGCTCGGGGGACTTATACTGCTGCTCGGGGGACTTATAGTCGTAGTCGTAGTCGCGGTCGCGGTCGCGGGTAGAGTGCTATAGATACCGAGGATACTAGGGGTGCTGGAGAATCAGTCTAATACAGAATAAACAGTTATATAAGATTAGAAAGCAATAAATCAGTTAAAATAAGTATTTTTTTCTGAGTATAAAGGTATATTCTTTACTATATAGACTAGAATTATTATAGTGGGTAGAATATCTGGTAGAATATATTAATACCTGAGGAATCAGGCAGGATCAGGCACAAATCAGGCAGGGGGGGGTCGTATTAGCTATGGGGGGGGGGTCCCTGTATCAATCCCCTATATAAACCACAGGATTTAGAGACATAATTTTCGATACCATAATAATGCAGGTTTTTAATCCACTCGAAATTGATGTATACTACTAAAAATTCTTATCAATCTCTATCGGCATACTACTGTTAATAAAAAAACGTTTGGTTGTGGAGATATAAGTGTAGCATACATCGATTTTACTATGGTGTTTCGACTGCGCAGCTCGCTTGTGTGCGCAGCTCGCATGTGAAATACGTTATATATTTCTAGCTTTTAGTAACGTAATTTTTGGTAATTTTTGGAATTAATATACTACAGCTGTTTACTAACTATGAAATTTATATATGGTGCTAATGGGACTTATCAATGACTATCGACAAGTAATGAAATAAAATGATAATGTTGTTGAGATATGAAATTGCAATTTATTATATTTATTATGTGTTTTTGGGATGGCCACTCGGTTGTGGTGGCCGCTGGCATGTGAAATACGTTATATAAAACAGATACTACTTTTTTTTAAAGTGCTGCAATCGATTATTTAATTCTATACTAGCTCCTTTTTTGCGCACTAAAAGACTCGATTCTTTTGTTAAATATATTAAAACCTCTGTACAGAGGTTAAACCTATAGGTATACTATGGTATTTTCCTCTACCAGCTACCTTTCGACGGCCCCCTCGACCTCTGTTATAGTTCTCACTAGAAGTAGGGCTAGTACTACTAGTAGTAACTATAATTAAAGTACTTATTACCTCCGCCTAGGACGCCCGAGTAGTAGGTGATACCTAACTACTAAGGGTATTCCTAGACTGCGACAACGCCCACCAAAGTGGAGACACTTTTAGCGTCGCCAAGACATATGCGGGCACTCTTGGCAAGGTGGATACTGCCAAGAACTAGTTATATACATAAAATAGCCTAATAGGGTAATTTTTGCATTAATTTTGCATAACGGTGGGCGATGGGCGTCAAGTTTCAAAAGGCCCACGGGCCGTGGACACTTTCTAGTGCCCATGGACGGGCGATGTCGCAGTCTACCTAGGGATTTAACTTCAGTATTGTAACACTCGTTTTATATATATAGAATAAGATAGTAACGTGGTTTTTATTATCAACCTCGTACTTAAATATCTAGTCCCCGTCCTTAGGAAGCTCCTAGAGTAACGTCTATAGAGGCGTACAGCCAGTAAGAAACTCTGTATATAGCTTTCTCTGTATATTGTAGATATTACGGGGCTATAGAGCTGAATTAGGATTATCCTAACGGATCCTAGTAAGGATATAACGGGTAGATATACCCTACTTAAGCTGCTTCTGGATCTCTAGTGCCTAGACCTAGCAGTGACCCTCCGGGTGGTCCATGATCTTGGACCCTCCACCCGACCCTCCGAGGGTCGCTCGCGGGTGACCCTCTACGACCCGCAGCGACCCTCGGATATATAAATTTCGAGCGCTAAGCCTAATCAAGGTAGATAAAATTGCTTATATCTCTTAATAAAATACAGTTATTTATATCTGTTTTGTCCACTGGATTATAATCACTAATTTATAACTATTTAAGTTGTTAAATATTGTAAAGTTATTTAATAATATTATATTTTAAGTATAGTTCTCTTAGTTCTATACTTTTTTTATACTATATAACCGTAGGGAAGCGGTACTTAGTGAGGTAGAAGTGATCAATCTATATTATAGTAGAAATATATATTGAAGATATATATCTATATATATAATATTGCTTAAAAGAAATATATTTTATTTCTACCCTTTGGATATAAGAGAATTATATCTAAACCAGTTTAGAAGGCTTTATATAATAACTAGATACACTGTCTATTTTCTAACTGAGGTTAGAAATATAGGGTTTAGAAGGCTTTATACAATCACTGGACTATACTGTCTATTTTCCGACCGAGGTCAGAAATATAAGGTTCGCTGAGGGTTTAAACGAGGTTTATTAAGGGTCCGGATAAGGGTCAGAGGGTCTAAATAAGGTTCGTCGAGGGTCTACGAGGTTCGTCGAGGGTCTATAAGGTTCGTCGAGGGTAACCCTTATAAACTAACTAATAGTAATAGTTTATTGAATAGTTTAATAGATCTACTTAGTAAAAATAGTAAATTTTAGTCCTTTATACTTTAATTATAGAAAACAATTCACTGTAAGTTATCTACTCCTTACTATATTTATATTTACCTATATTAAATATATCACAATTTTCTAACACTTATACTTCCTTAAACTACAAGGGGGCTTCGTTAGACACTCTTTAATACCTTCTCCCTAATAATACACTATTTATAACCCCTTATATTAAGAAGTTAATAAACCTTAATATCGGTACACAATAGTTATTAGTTCGCCCCTCTTAGCTCTTCGCAATATATACCTTTACCTCCTTGTCTTACGATACTAAATCCTAACCGTATTAATTCCTTTACCTTATACTATAATATAATAAGTAAGGAATTTGTTAAATAGTGGCTTTAGATAGAATTCGGGAAGTCTAAGTGCGTAAACTAGGACACGCGCTATTAAATAGAATACTAGAATAATTTCGACTAAGTAGCGAATACTAAAGATAGGAAGCTAGGTATAATATATAAGTAATATCGGAAGGTTCTTAATTATCCAGTAGCTGCTTATATAGGTATATTATCTATAAATAAGTATAGGAAGGGGGTTAACTATACTAAATTTGCGTTAAGAAGACCGAATATTAAGAATTTACTTAAGATAGCTATATATTATATCCCCTTATATTATCTTTATTACTAAATTATCTATAACGTATTTCACTACCGAGTGGGCCACCACTACCGAGTGGGCCACCTATCCAAAACGCGTCAATTAATTTAACCCCTTCTTCTTCAACCACCCACCATGCCACCAATTCGCTCTCAACGCTCTAGAAATTCAATAGAGCAAGAGGGTAGGATCTTACTAGCTATCCAGGCTTTTAAGAATCAAGAAATCTCTTCAATTCGTGAAGTGGCGCGCCGTTTCGAAGTCCCCCGCTCTACCTTACAACGCCGCCTCGCTGGTGATACCTTTCGTCCTGAAACACGCGCCAATAGTTATATATTAACAGAACTCGAGGAGGAATCTCTTCAAAAATGGATACTCTCTATGGATTCTCGTGGAGGGGCCCCCCGGCACTCTATGGTACGAGAAATAGCGGATCTTCTTCTTCAAAAGCGTGGAACTACCCCGGTTCTTTCGGTCGGCGAAAACTGGGTTACGAAATTTATACAACGGTATCCTCTCCTCTCCTCCCGATTCTTAAAACGGTATAACTACGAGCGTGCGAAATGCGAAGACCCGAAAATCATTCAAGAGTGGTTTAATCTGGTTCAAAAGACAATCCTTCAATTTGGAATCGACCCCGACGATGTCTATAACTTCGATGAGACCGGTTTCGCTATGGGAGTGGTTTCAACTATAAAGGTTATTACGAGAAGTGATTTACCTAGTCGAAGAGGAGTTTTACAACCTGGAAATCGTGAATGGGTGACTACAATTGAGTGTACGAATGCTTTAGGTTGGGCCCTCCCTCCGTGTGTGATTTTCAAAGGCAAAGTCTTTCTTGAATTATGGTTCGAAGGCCTTCCGGAGAACTGGCGTTTCGAAGTAAGCCCTAACGGCTGGACCTCTGATGAAATTGGACTCCGTTGGCTAGAAAAGCTCTTTATTCCTAGTACTTCTGCGCGTACGAAGGGGGGTATCGGCTTCTAGTACTTGACGGCCACGGAAGTCATTTAACGCCTAAATTTGACGAAATTTGTGAGCAAAATAAGGTGATACCAATCTGTATGCCAGCACATTCATCTCATCTTTTACAACCTCTGGATATTGGCTGTTTTGCGGTATTAAAATGATCGTACGGTCGGATGGTTGAAACCAAAATACGGAACGGGATCAACCATATCGATAAGCTTGACTTCCTCGAAGTATACCCCCTCGCACGAATTGAAGCTTTTAAATCGGAGACTATTAAAAATAGCTTCGGAGCAGCCGGTTTAGTCCCCTTTTTACCGGAGAGAGTGATTTCAAAGCTCAATATTCGGCTTCGAACTCCAACCCCCCAGCTAGCCGGGGTAGTGAATCAAGCCGGAATTTTACACCAAAAACCCCTTTTACAGAGAAAGATCTACGTCGTCAGGCTTCATCAATCAAAGCTTTACTTCGTACAAGATCTCGAAGCCCGCCTAGCCCATCAGATCGTGTATTAAACCAGCTTGTGAAAGGCTTCCGTCTTACAATGCAAGGTGCTATCTTACTCGCCAAAGAAAACAAGGAATTACGCGCCGCCAACGAGAAGCAGAAGCAAAAGCGTACTCGATCCCGAAAGCAGATACCCGCCGAAGAAGGCCTTTCAGTTCAAGAAGCCTCTGCATTAATTATGCAGCAACAAGAAGCAATTGAAGCACCTCCCCCCGGCCCCGGCATGCCTAGAGAATCAACTATTCAGCCACGTACGCGGCCCCCCCGGGGGTGTGGAATATGCAGATTGCCAGGGCATAGAAGAGAAACATGTCCAGATAGACCACTTAGTTAGTTGAATTAATTTAATGGCGTTTTGGTTGAGATAAATGCATTTAAAATTGGTAGGTTAGATGGGGTGGCCCACTCGGTAGTGGTGGCCCACTCGGTAGTGAAATACGTTAGGTATTAAATAAACTAGCTCTTATCTTCTTATAGGATATTTAGGAGTAAAAGCTACTAAGTCTTATCACTATTTTATATCTCCTATTTTTATTCCTTAAATACTAGGAGTTTACCGATATTATTAAATATATATACCTTACTCTAACTATACTAACTATTCCCTTACAATAAACTATCTGTAAGCGGTTAAAGGTATTTATCTATAAATACTAAGAAAGACTCCTCTAGAGTCTACCACTAAAGATAAAGCTCTCCCTTACGCTAGACTGTTAGATATCGCTATTTCAGTAGGCGTTTATAGTAGTAATAGGCTACTTTCTAGACGAAGATTAGGAGTACCGCGAGGTTCTCCTTAGCTTCGAGCCACTCTCTAGTATATACTCTAGGTCGAATCTTAGTGAGGTTATTACTCGGATATTATAAAAATATAATATTCTTAATCGAGTACTTACAATCACTACCGACAATACCTTAAACAATATAATACTAGTTTAGGCTATAAACGACTCAGTAAGGACTATCTAACTAAGTACTAATTCTACGATTATTTGTGTTCCTTATATTGCTTATATTATCTAAATTAGTCTTATAGATTTACTTAGGAAGATAAAGGTATCCCTAAGTAATAATACTGCTAAGTTAAACTAGTCTAATAATTATATAAGGGTATTATATATACACCAAAGAAAGTATAAGATCGCAGATACACTTAATAAGGTATACTATATTCTAAGTATTACTTCTATATACTAATATCTCTTTTAGGTTTACAACCTTACTATTTATATTAATATAAGCCTACAGCGGCGGGATATATTTTATACTCTCTAGGATAAAGAGCCTAAGCTTATTCTAATCTAAGATATTAGGATATAGTAGAATTTAACTTTCCTAATACTCCGGCGAGTAAAGAGACTGCAGCTAGTATTCGATACCTTCTGCTTATAGTATAAGTAGCCTCACTTTATATTAAGCCTAGGAGAATAGAGGTAGATTGAATATCTACTCTTTATTCTTAAACTATTCTATAAGTTTATAAGTCTTATTTCTAGGACTAAAGACTTAAGTATCTACCTTATCTTTAGTATATATAACTACCTTTTTAACTATCTTAAGAAGGCGATCACTATACTTCGGCGGAAGAAGGTTCTATAGAAATAGCTTATATAATCTACCCTTAAAGCTACGTTAGAAAAGCTTTTAAAATACTATAAGGATATAGATAGTATCGATAGGTATCTTTATACTATTAGTACAATTTTGTCTCTATCCTAAAAGCTTTAATTCTTCTTATCAAAGAAATAGGAATCAAACAATCCTAGCGAAGCTAGCTAGAAGGATATTTACCGAGGTAGTCTTAAGACTTAGGTGAAGCGCTATAAGGAGTAGCTTAATATTAGGGATAGTTAGTTATCGCTAAGTAGTCTATTATCTAGGGTTAGAATATCCGAGCTTAAATCTGCGTTAGAGTTAAATAACTCCTAGCAGTCTATCGCTCTATAGGAGGATAAGCTAACTCAATATCTTAATTCTAGTAAATCTAATAATCTATCCTTATCCTTTATATCTAACTAATATTAATAAATATCTAGCCCCGCAGCGTTTATTACCTTATATATTCTAGAAAGAAAACTAATATAAATAGCCGATTCTTATAAGTATTACCTATAATATTATATCTATCCTAGCTACTAGTATAGGTATAGAGCGACTGTTTAACTCTACGCGTAATATTTATTATTACCGGCGAGGCTTACTAAAGCCGAAGACAATCTAGGATATTATAATATTTATATATATAAGAAGGTTTAATCTATAGGAGAGTTAGCGGCTGATTCTCTAGGAGTATCTATCTTCCTAGGAGATCGCAGCTTTAATAGAGGTAAGTAGTATAGTTACTACCTTATTTAAACTAATCAGTGATACTAAGGAAGATATAGTTAAAGAAAGTCAGTTACTGCCTACTTTATAACTATTACCCAATATTATACTTAGGAGATAAAGAAGTAGCTCACTAAGTAAAGGCGATAAGATACAATCTAGTGCTGAGGATAGTATAGATAAAGAGGGCGAAATTCCTCTCCCTTAATTGTCTAGAAGAGTTCGGAAGGTTTCAAAAAGGCTCAATAGATATATAGTAGTCTAGTAGATAGGAACTAGATTCAAGAATATAATATAAGTTTTTATAATAATATATCACCAAAAATTAATATTAAAGAACTTCGGATATATAATCAGGATACTCAAAAATACAGGGTAAATCTATATAAATTATATATATTACGAGATTTACCTATTTGTCTCGTTTAACGACCCTTAGGGTCACCCGCGGGTGACCCTCCGAGGGTCTAATCTCTAGGTAGACTACCCTTAGGGTCGGAAGGTTCGAGGGTCGTGAGGGTCACCCGCGGGTCACTGCCAGGTCTACTAGTGCCTTATTATAAACCTTAAGTGTACGTTGAATTGGGTAACTTAATATAGGGGATTCACTGTGGTTATAGCTAGTATTCTTAAGGGTAAGGTACTAGGTATTTATCTTAAGTTCAAGCCGGAGCGAGATCGTAAATAGGTATTTATTTATAAGCGTTGTAGTCTAGCGGATACAATTATAGTTAAGGCGATCTCGCTGCTTACAACCTCAGTCGCAATAGAGTCGAATAGTCTTTAGAACACCCTTTAGTATATTTCGAGCGTAGGGTTAAGACTGTATAACTATAGGACCGGGCGAATATATTGATCGTAGTTACTCTAGTCTCTGGAGTATTGTACTCTTAGCCTAGAGGGGGGAGGGGTAAGAAAAAAAGGCCTAGTGTAGGAGCGGGGCCTAGTATAGCGGGAGGAGACTCGATAGCTATATCGGTGATTGGTGCAGTGCCCGGTAGAGACTCGGGAACTATTTCTGGCTCGGAGTCAGACGAGAGCAGGTAATTGAGGCCTAAAGAGGCTATTTTGTATAGTGATTTTAATAAATTTGATATTGAATTGATAGAATTAATAGTGTTAATAATAAAGAGATTGATAATGCTTAATAGGTGTAAACCAGAATTGGAGTATCAATTTGTTTGATCTAGTCTATATAATAAAAGTGACTTAATTTTGTATAGGGTTTATATACAAATTCTAGGTACCTTCTGTCTACTACTATTAGATAGGGAGTTTACTAGGAAGGCTGTGTATAAGAATTGAAAGGCGGTGTGGAGAGCGGTAGGTAGATATAGGCGGCGAGGTAAAGGCGGTACCCAATTGGGAAGGCGGTACTGAAAAATCAGGTAGGGGGGGGGGGGGGGGTGGTCTGATCCAAAGGGGGGTGGTCTGATCCAAAGGGGGTGGTCTGATCCAAAGGGGGGTGGTCTGATCCAAAGGGGGGTGGTCTGATCCAAAGGGGGGTGGTCTGATCCAAAGGGGGGTGGTGGGATCCATGGGGGGGGGGGGGGGGGGGGGGTGGCTGTATCAATCCCCTAGGTCTATAGGATATTTTTGCGACGTTACTAGTTATCTAGAAAACCCTCTAATCTGTACCCGAGAGCTTAGAGATATATAGGATCTCTGTGGTCCTAAGTATCTAGAGTATAGGAACCCCTTTGTCGATAGGAAGCTACTAAAGTTTTCGATAGATAATACTCTTAGACTGCTTCTTCTATACGTTACCTTTACGTAGATAGGAGATTTAGCTAATTATAAGCTATAGAGCTATTTAGAGGATACAGTATTACCTTTACACTGTATTTTTATCCTACTTAGTGTAGAATTTTTATATTACGTGATTAAGGTATAGAGTTTTCACTAGTTATATAATATAAATATTGTAAATATTGTAAATATCAGAGTTTTATTAATAGGAGGGAGTAGATCCGATCTTCTCTTCTCTACAATTCTTTTATTAACTAATCTAATTAAAAATTCTTAAATCTTTTTATCCTTTTTAATACTTTTCTATTATCTTTTTATTAAAGACTTATAGAAAAAGTGAGAATTTATCTAATTTTCGATAAGAGGATAGTGTAATGGTATACTGGTCTCAGGTGTAGGGCCTGTCAACCGGGTAAGATACAAGGACTCTGTGAGAGGAGACGAATACAATGTATTGTGTGGAACTGTCTCAAGACTAATTCTTACAGGAGTAAGTGGGATCCAGGGGGATCCCAGACTATAGGGTAAACCATCTGATCGACTGACGTGGCCGTCATGTGACGAACCCCTCACGATCAGGTCACGATACTTGGCTGATTATATATTGGTCCTATATCAGCTGACTCCCGTATTGTCGGTCTCCAGGTTGTAAGGATCTTTATCCGTTACAGATAGTTTCGAAGTCTCTATTACACTTTTTAAGATATTGTTATACTAGGGCGATAATAATACTACTTTAGGTACTAAAGATTAAGGAGTATATAATATTGTCTTATATTCCTATAATTAACTAAATGGATCTTAAAGATCTCGCCGATAAAGTCGATCTCTAGAATATACTAACTAGGAACCCCGCGCTGACCCCGCTAACCGAGTAAACTCTACCGACTAAGCAAATTCCGCCGACTAAGCGAATCCTACTAACCGAGTAAAAAGAGTACACCGGTCCTTATTATACTACAATATAATATCTAAAGAAGATAATTTAGAACGAGAAATTTCTAATAAAGACCTAATATAGGCCGCTTTTCTTCTACGAACCTAGAAAATTAAGCTACTCCGAATTTAGAAGCTTAAACTAGATAGCTCGAGCCTTATCCGATAGCGTAGATTTATTTATAATACGCTAATACGCTAGAAATCAATAGTATTAAAGTATTAATTAACTCTTTGATACCCTATCCGAAGAAATTAGATAAAAGATACCTAAGATAGAAATATTGGTCTTTACTTATTTATAGCTAGATCTAGGCCTAAGTAGATAATTATATTATCGACGTTCTTAAGGGAGGAGATTCCGACTTTCCTACTCGCGCCGATAACCTAATAAGGGAGATTGAATTGTCTATTCGCGGCGAGAATATTACCGAAAATATTTATCGAGAAGTTATTAAATTTTATTCAATTAAGAGAAAACTATATAACTACAGAAAGCTTTATCTTAGGGTAAGCCCTATTGGCACAGAGTAATCACCAATAGCACAGAATACTATACCCTTTTAGGATAGTCTCTCTTGGTATATGATTATATAATTATTTACAGTATAGTATAGTAAATATTGTCACGTGATCAAAATTTGCTCTTTCAATTTTGGGTATAAATATCCAAGTTAAAAGTATCACGTGATTCGAGACTATAATCACGTGATTATAAATAATATAGATTATAGCCCTATTATAAGGTATATACTTCCTAAAAGAGCTTTAGGGCTATTTCTTACCCTCAATCTATATATTAGGGCTTTAATTTATATAAGAAAGCCCTATATACAGCCCTAAATACTTAAAGCTAGATTCTGCTAGAATATCACGTGATTGTTATATTTTGTCACGTGACTTATTACTTTATACTTTAAACTTATTTTTGAAGAGATAAATATTTATCACGTGATATATCATACTATACTATACTGTAAATAATTAGGTAATTATATACCAAGATAGACTTTCCTAAAAGGGTTAAGACTTCTGTGCCATTAGTGATTACTCTGTGCCAATAGGGTTTACCTTATCTTAGCTTACTAGAATTAATACAATAAACTTTCTCGCTTTAATATAGAAGTTCTACTATTCGATATACTTTTCTAGCTACTTAGCTAACTTAAAGATAAATTCCGCTCGGTTAAATACTACTATAAAAATATAAAGAATATCGTTCCGAAGACTTATACTAAGGATAAGTTTAAAAGGATAGTTATAAAACTAGCTCTCGAATCTTATAAAAAACTAACTTCGATAGTAAAGTCTATATAAGACTTAAAGAAATCTAAAATATAAGAAGAGAGATCAGCGAAGGGGAAGAGTAAGAAAGGAGATTAAAAGGATAAGTCTACTGAAGATAAGTCGAAACCTCGCTAGAAAAATATACCTCTAAAAGGTACTTCTACTGAAGACTAGGCCGAAGAACAACGTAAGTAGAACCTATAGTATAAGAAGGGTAAATATTCTCACTGCGATATTTAGATATATAGTAAGGAGATATTTCTATCTTATAGAGGAATTAAATAAAGGTTTTAAACCTTATAAAGGAATTTAGTGTTATATACTAGTAAAGAAGCGCTCTTAAGATAGGGGAAAAGTATTAGTCGCTTATATAACCACTGCTAAGAAAATATAGGGTTAGATAAATCCGGAGTACTTCTAGATAATTGATTATAGCTGTAGTAAGCTAATTACTCCTTATAGGATAGACTTCTATAAAATCCGGATATATAAAAAGGGAGAGGAAGTATATACCTATACTAGGGTAGATAGGAAATCTACTAAAGCTAAGGGTATTAGAAAACTCCCAATTAATTTCTACAATTTAGAAGGTAGTATCTTAACTATTATTGTTAAAGGATACTACTCTTCTAAAGCTAATTTAAGATTGATAGTACCGGAGATATTAATTAAGAACTTCGGTTATTACCTAGATATAATCCTTTACGCGCTTATAAATAAGGAATATAAGATTATTAGATATATAGTGAAAATTAATAGTCTTTACTACTTAATAGACCTCTATATAACGGTGATAATAATTCGGAAGCCGATTTTTCGGATAAAAACGAACTAGATATTAAAAGCGAACTAGACGATATTAATAGGATTGCGAACTATACAATCTCGGTATATAAGATTTATCGAAGACTAGGATATACTAGGAAGCTAAAAGTTAAATTAACTCTAAAGAATATAGTTCTAGTGGACCTAAACGATAAAATTACTGACTAGGAATTTACCTATAAACCTTCTAAACTAGGGAAGTCGAAAAGATAGATTTTACGAACTCCCTAGAAGAGATACAGTTAACTAGGAGTTAAGCTCTACTATAATACTTAAGAAATTTAACTAGTTAGTATTAGTAGTAAGCGCTACTATATTCTAATTATTAACAATATAACTAGATATATTAATATAATCACTCTTTAGATAAAAGATTAAATCTCTAATACTCTGATTAGGTATACTAAAAAATAGTGTCTACTTAGATAGAGATTATCTACCTTTTTCCGCTGCGATAGTGGATCGGAATTCTTTATTTTTAAGAAATAGGGTAAAAATAAAGGTATAGTTATAGAGATTTCTCCGCTGTATACTCCCTAGGTAAATAGAAGATCAGAAAGAATAGGTAGTGTAATTAATAAGATATAAAGAATAATAGGTCTAGACACTAAGCTTCTAGATAAACTTTAGCCTCTCTGAGTAGAAATAGTAGCCTATATCTATAATAGATTAGCGAATCTATATACCGGACTAATTCCGATTATTGAGTTTCGGAAGGAATAGGATCTACTTTATAATATAATAGAACCTATCGGTCTCTCTTTTCTATATACTTAGAGCGAAACAGCTTTTATATATATTCTAGAGGAAAGACAAATTAAATCCTAGAAATCGGAACTATAAGTAACTAAGTGCTACCTTATCGGTTACGAAGGAGACACTAGCTATATCTACTAGGTAGAGGACCTAGAGATAAATAGGATTTATCGATCGAGAGATATTACTTTTCCTTTTACAGATTATAGAGATAATAATCTAAAGGGGGATACTCCGAGAATAAAACCGAAACCTAAGGATCTAGATTCCGATAATTAGGGTGTAGAAGCTATAGTTTTTAATACTTTTAAAGAAAAGAAGCGTTATCCTTTTAGGATACTATAACCCCGACCTAGGATATAGGAGATTAAAACTGATTCCGACTTAGAAGAGGAAGTAATCTAGAAGAAGCTCCCGGAATAGACTTCGATCGGTCCGGATACTCTAGGAACAGTATAGACCCTTAACCCGACTCTATAGGTTCCGAAAAGGCACTTCACTATTTAGACTAGTTCTCCTTTAAGATAACTAATTTTCTAGCCTTATTAGTTAAATATCGAGGTAGTTATTCTAAAGAGACCGGTCCTAAATAGCTAACTAACTAGATCTTAGATAGCTAACGTATTTCACCACCGAGTGGTCTACCCTACCTAAAACGCGTCAATAAATTTAAACCTTTCTTCTTTAACCACCCACTATACCACCAATTCGCTCTCGAGGCTCTAGAAATTCAATAGAGCAAGAGGGTAGGCTCTTACTAGCTATCTAGGCTTTTAAGAATTAAGAAATATCTTCAATTCGTGAAGTGGCGCGCCGTTTCGAAGTCCTAAAGTCGACTCTCCTCCGCCGACTAGGGAATACCCTAAGCCGCGCGATTTCTCGCGTAAATTGCTCTAAATTGCTCTAAATTGAAGAGCAATCTCTTAAAAAATAGATCCTCTCTTTAGATCTACGTAGAGTAGCCCCCCGGCCCTCTACTATATAAGAAATAGCGGATCTTCTCCTCGAAAAGCGTAGAACTACCCCGGTTCTTTCGGTCGGCTAAAGTTGGGTTACGAAATTTATTAAACGACGTCCTCTTCTCTCCTCCCGATTCTCGAGATAGTATAACTACGAGCGTACGAAATATAGAGACCCTAAAATTATTGGGGAGTGGTTTAATTTAGTTTAAAAGACAATCCTTCAATTCGGAATCGATCCTAATAATATCTATAACTTTAATAAGACCGGTTTTACTATAGGGTTAATAGCTACAGCGAAGGTTATTATAAGAAGTGAATTCTACGGTCGGCGACCACTTTTATAACCTAGAAATCGTAAATAGGTAACTACAATTGAGTGTACAAATACTTCGGGTTAGGCCCTCCCTCTATTCATAATTTTTAAAGGTAAAGTCTTTCTTAAATTATAGTTCGAAGGCCTTCCGGAGGATTAGCGTTTCGAAGTTAGTCCTAACGGCTAGACCTCCGATAAAATTAGACTTCGTTAGCTTAAAAAGCTCTTTATTCCGAGTACTTCTTTATATATAAAGGGGTTATACCGGCTCTTAATACTCGACGGCCACGGAAGTTATTTAACGCCTAAATTTAATTTAATTTATAAGTAAAATAAGGTAATACTAATTATACTAGTGTACTCTTCTTATCTTTTATAGCCTCTAGATATTGGCTATTTTACGGTGTTAAAATAATCGTACGGTCGGATAGTTAAAACTAAAATATAGAATAGGATTAGCTATATCGATAAGCTTAACTTCCTCGAAGTATACCCCCTTATATAAATCGAAGCTTTTAAATCGGAGACTATCAAAAATAGCTTCGGAGCAGCCGGTTTAGTACTATTTACACCCGACTAAGTGATTTTAAAGCTTAATATTCGACTTCGAATACCTACCCCCCCTCTAAGCCGGGGGAGTGAATTAAGCCGGAATTTTACACTAAAAACACTAGCTATAGAGAAAGAACTACGTCGTTAAGCTTTATCAATCAAGGCTTTACTTTGTACAAGATCTCGAAGCCCACTAAGTCTATCAGATCGTATATTAGACCAGCTTATAAAAGGCTTCCGTCTTATAATACAAGGTACTATCTTACTCGCTAAAGAAAATAAGGAATTACGCGCCGCTAACGAGAAGCAGAAGTAAAAGCGTACTCGATCCCGAAGGTAGATACCCGCCGCAGAAGGCCTTTCAGTTCAAGAAGCCTCTGTATTAATTATACAGCAATAGGAAGTAACTGAAGTACCTCTCCCCGGCCCCGGTATACCTAGAGAATCGGCTATTCAGCCACGTACGCGGCCCCCCGGGGGTGTGGAATATATAGATTGCTAGGGTATAGAAGAGAAATATATCCAGATAGACTACTTAGTTAGTTGAATTAATTTAATAGCGTTTTGGTTGAGATAAATACATTTAAAATTGGTAGGCTGGGTGGGGTGGACCACTCGGTGGTGAAATACGTTAGTTCTCTTAAAGAATTAACTAAGGATCTTAGAGAGAGAGTTAAAGCTAATAGGAAGCTTTATAAATAAGTTTATAGACTAAATCCGGTAAATCCTCCGGAGATATGAGCACGACTACCGACACAGTGTTTTTACTACCGACACACAATAACTAGCTACTTTGAGTAAGTCCGCTAGTGGTCACTAATCTCAACCAACCTGTGTAAATTAATATGGTACCCCCATAGTATTTTATACAACCATCACATGACTTATAACCCCAAGATAACACCACCTAAGTACTCTGAAAAATCTCAGCGTTATGTTAGTAAACTGGTGATAGATAACGCTAGACTGCGACATCGCCCATAGACGGGCGGGTGGGCAGTGCCCACGGGCCTTATATAAGCGGGCGATAGGCACTATCTATACGCCTATAGACGGGCCCTACCCTTAGGGCCCATTGTCTATAGATACCGTGGGCGCCTATAGGCCTTTTTAGTAAGCAGAATTTCTTAACCTCGTGACCTGTATTATTTATATATTTTTTCTCTGTATTTTTAAGTAATTCGATTATATATACAACGACTTGATACTACTGTTAATTTTCTGACCTCGGTCAGAAAAATAAACTGTAGAAGCCTTTGTATAATAACTTAACACTACAGTCAATCTTCTGACCGAGGTCAGAAATAAGCTTTAGAAGCCTTTATATAATAACTTAATATATTGTCACTTTTTTGACCGGGGTCAGAAATAAGCCTTAGAAGCCTTTATATAATAGCTTAGGTATTTAGGGTTTTGATACGCGCACCATCGATTTTACTACCCGCACTATTTTATATAAGCAAATCCTTAGATAATCAAGAAATCACGGGTATAATCGGATAAAAAGTCATGTGATTATCAACCTCATCTATCAATTTACTCGGCTGATTGTAAGATAGATAGCAGATAAAAATTGTTTATATAGTACGGAGTACTATTTGACTATATATTCCGGAGTAAGTGATCATATTAATCCACAAACAGCATGATTTAGCCCTATAAACTAGCCCAATCGGGTAGTGTACAGGTTCTTTTACTCCCTCAATAGGCCTAAGGTTCCTTTTAAGTATCAATTACCTGATCTTATCAGATCAAATCGGTCGATTTTATTGGATAAAACCACTCTATTCTGGTTTATTAAGCCTGTTCCAGCACAATTGCACCTAATTCTACCACCAAGTATACCCTAGCAGTAGAAACGGGTAGAAAACTACCCAATTGGGAAGGTAAGCAGTCCAAAGAGGAAGCAGAAAGCGCTAAGCAGGTGTTCCGGGTGTGAAGAGACTGGATATACGTTTAGGAGATACCCGATGCGGAAGTTTTGATGTTATTTGTGTTGCTTAATGCGGAAATAATTGTTGTTTGCTATTATATATGTATCAGATTGATAGATAAGGTTGATAATTATATGATGTTTCATCCGATTATACCCGTAATTTTTTGATTATCTAAGAATTTGCTTATATAAAATGGTGCGGGTAGTAAAATCGATGGTGCGCGTATCAAAACCCGGTATTTATTATATTTATATATTCACACTAATACAATACAAATTGATTATTATTAGGTTTACTACGCTTCCTTACTTCTCTTAAACTAGGGCGCTTTTGAGTGCTACCCTTATCTCTATAATAAGGGAGATAAGGACTGCTCTTATCTTCGCTGTCGACTAGCTCACTTCTCTATCGCTTCCGCGTACTTAGCACTATAGAAGGACAAGGAAGCTGACTCCCTATTATAAACTTATACTCGATCAGTCTAATAGGATTATTATCCTCGGAATCCTCACTATCGCTGATTAGTTTAGGTATATCAGTAGTAAGCTTAGTCTCTCTCTGTTCGTCTACTTCTTATATTGAATCTAAGGATATATCCTTATCGGGTAGTTCTTCTATTTTAATATCGAACTAGGTTTTACACCGGAATATTATAATATCCTAGACTGTCTTCGTACTTAGCCGCCTATATCGGTAGTGGTAGATATCCTATACTAAATTAAAAAGATATTTAACTCCAGCGCCTATTATAGGAATAGAGAGAATATCGCGAGTAACACTTAAAAGAATTAGGAATTTATTCTTATATTCCTTCTAGAATTATAAAGGATCGACCTTTCTCCTTGCTATTATAGGTATTAGTATTCCCGCTTATAATAACAGTGAATATAACGTACGCTTTTTAAGGTATCTAGCAAGTTCGTACTCCGACGTTAATAGATCAGAGTGGATATAAGGTAGAAGGTTAAGGAGGGTGTCTAGGTTACTTATACTAGCTAAGTAACGCTTAGGGGGTTACTCTTCTTATAGGGACTATATCTAAGTGTATCTTTAGGTATAAGGAGCTATAAACTCGCGAAGCGTTTCCTTATACTAATCACTCCAGTTTATATCGTTCTCCGATATACCCTACGCCTTACTTAAGAAGAAGTGAAGCTTATACTAGGATATAAGAATTGTTCTAATCGCGTAGAGACTACTATAGATCTCTTTCGTCTTTATATAGTAAGAGGTAAGCTTTGCTATCCTAGTATTAAGGGCTTATAGTATCGCCTTCTTCTAAGGTATAGTTTTCGGAGTAAGTTATACAGTCGATTCCTCGAAGTACTTAAAGAGGGCGTTATAAATACCAAAAATATAATATACTGTTATCTCTTTAGTCTTTAAAAGCACTGTAGTAAAGCGATAGAACAGCTCTATAATATATAGAACGTAGTCGACCTACCGCTATTCTACCTTACTAAGTTTATATTTCTAAGTCCCAATATTATCACAGTATTTATCGTAGGGCTTACTAAGGCGTTTTATATAACGAAGTATTAAGAAGGTAGAATTCTAGCGGGTATAGATATCTTAGATAGGTATAAGTTTTACTCTATTAGTCTAGAGATAGAAGAAATTATCGCGACGTTAGGGGCTTATATTAATAAATACAGTAAGCCCTCGAATCTAGATAGTTATTAGATATATTAAGTGATAAATAAAGTGATACACTTACCTTAATAAGGTTTTATACAATAACTTATTCACTCTATAAAGTATAGAGCGATTAAGCTTAGACTTAGGCTTAGATATCAGAAATATTCCGATCTGTAGTATTATTCTAGGGATCGGCCTTTACCGATCTAAGTAGCTCGCGAAGGCTTAGCTAGATAATATATATAAGATAAGGGATTCGAATAACTACCGGGCTATTCGGTAGTTTAAGGGAGTTAATAGAGTCTTAAACTACCTATACTAAAGTTATATTATTTAACGCGTTATCTAATATAATCGCTAATATACAATCAGTAATATTAAGCTTCTTAAAGATCTCTATAAGTACTTCACTTAGATTTATACTAGAATAGGCCCTATTAAGTGGTTTAAAACTAAGTAGGAGCTTACGGTAATTCTAGTCTCGGTCGATAAAGTACCCTATAATTGCTATAAATACCTACTAAAAAGGCGATATCTAGCAGTCGAGGGCGATTAAGAGCTTTATATCTTATAGTAAGGTAGCGAGAATTATATATTACTCCTTGTCGACTAATTTCTTAAGCCGGTATTAAGTAGTGCGAGGATAAAGTAAAGTAGGTTTAGCTAGAGCCTTTTATACTATTCGAATTAAGGAAGTAAATTGCTTCCTCTTAAGTATCCGGAAAGGGAGGTTTAGACTAGTAAGATATTTAATCTGCTCTCTTTCCTATTTATTATTCGAGAATTTTGAGTTATAAGATAACTCCAGTACCTAATATATAATATATTAGTTATCTTAAAGGGTATAATCATATAAGACTTACCGGTATATACTATATAGTCTCCTTAATCGACTATTATATAGACTTACTTTTACTACCCTTTTAGTATTTACCTAAGGCTAGATACCGCTTAAGTGTATTAGTACCGCTTTACTTTATACTTAGATAAGGTAATATAACCCTATATATCCGATATATAACTAAAGGTTCGCCTATAATATAATATACTACCTAGTCGAAGTTCTCCTAGATATCTAATATATATTTTGTATCCTACTGTAGCCTTTATTATATCTTAGTACTACTGCTGTATACTATAGTATACTACTACTCGATAAACTTTACTTTAGATATATTATTTATCGCGTTATAGAGGATAAACTACTTTCTCCGATCGGGGCCGACGCGTTTAAGAAAGCAATTAAGAATAGCCGGTTAAGTAAACTCGGACTCTATTAGTGAGATAGAAGTCTATTAGCTGTTAAAGAGACTAGGATTAATATTTAGATTTAGGTTAGGATTAAATATATTAGAGACGTAGGTAAGGTCTATTTAGGAGCTCGGAGGAAGTAAAGAAGGCCCTACAGTATAGACACTAGGTTAGGATATAGTTAATATAATATAAGGGATAATATAACGACTATAGGAGAGTAAGTGATCTAAACTTACAATAGGTAACTTACGACTGTATAAAATAAGGATTACTAGTAAAAGGGGTACTTTATATAGATCTAATAGATCGTAAATTGAGTATAGACCTACTATATATTATAAGCTGATTAGCTATAAGTGTCTTTGTCTATAGGTATACCTACGGGTATACCTATAGGAATATACCTAAACGCCTATCTTAAGTTATAATCGAAGGATTTAAAACTCCCAGAATAATAATATAAGTCTAAGTGATATAATTAACAGAATTTAGTGATATAAGCTTATAAAATAAGAATTATACTAAATATCTTTCGATCTACCTATAAGAAATATACTAGTGAGAGATAAAGTAGAATCTATAAGTAGTATTTTACTTATAGAAAATACTAGGTATATACCACTGACTTAAATATATATCTTTAAGCTATTACAGTATAATTTGATAAGTTAATAAAAATACCACACAATATAATATATTTCGGTTCAAATTTTATTCCAAGTCGTATTATATATATACTAGTTTCTTATATATATAGATATTTCAGTAAAATTTATAGATATTATAGATTAAAACTGCTATTTTATATAGAGTTAGCAAAACAGGTATAAATAACAGTTATTTATTATACAAAGTCAGCGAGTTATACGTCTATTTTGGGTGACTTTATACAATAGTGGGTATCGTGGGTATACCCGCGGGCCTTGGGCGTTATAGACGGGTACTCGAAAATCCAAATAGCCCAAGGCCCACCGTGGACGGGCCTTGGGCACCTCCTAGGTGCCCATGGACGGGCGATGTCGCAGTCTAGATAACGCCATCAATCCCACCACCACTATCATTAAATTTGAAGTAGTAAAATTATAAAATCAGTACCATCGGAAAGAGTATTTAATTCCAGCCAGTATATATTTTTTAAATATCAATCAGAGCTATATTCAGAGAGTAATAGGTAGTTAAAAACTACAGGATAAAGAAGTGTAAGGGAGTGCAGAGTTTTCAAAAGCGGGGTATTTACCCTACCAAAGTCCGATTCGGTCAATTTTATATAGTTTTTACACCACCAAAAGTGTAGTTTTTGAAGATCTAAAAACGGGATATTGAATATAGAGGGCTAATTTATATAGATTAATTGTCTCCGACCGATTTATCGAGTTTTTAATAGGTGAAAAGTGAAGTTAAAAAGTCGGATTTAGTAGTGTAGAATAGAAAGGCGGTATACAGAGTTTTTATCCCGAGTCCCTATATAAAACAGCCTCTGTTTTCAAAGATAGTGCCAATCGACAGATCTCACTCTCTCTTTCCGATCTCCTACAGTAAAAATCACTATCTACTCTTTATATAATTCAGCTATACTTTAAATTTATAAATTCAACTGTATTTTTACTATACAAATTAAAATAGCCTCTGTTCCTAGAGATACTTCTAATCGCTAGATCTCACCCTCTCCCCCTCCCCCTCCCCCTCCCCCTCCCCCTCCTGGTTGTATTCTAGCTAACCGCAATTTTATCTACAGATGATTTAGTTGTCTCCCCTTATATTATATAGTCTTCTTAATAACGCTGTTTCGCCGGTACCCTCCCCGATTGTTGTATATAGACCGCTTCCTCCCGTTAAATATACTCGAACTGCGATAACTCTCGACGAACAGAGTTCTTAAAACGCTAGGAAGCTCGCGATAAAGCTATTAGAACTTGCTGCGATGATACTGGACCATTCTGCGATGATACTGGACTATTCTGCGATAATGCTAGTGGGCGCCCACGGGGTCATACAATATAGGGATTTTATACCTAAAGTTTAAGTGCTCGGGTTTCTGCTGGGCGAATCCACCAATAAGGATAAAAATCTGCCTAGGTAAGGCTCTGACCCCTCTCCTAGGTATAGTTAATACGATAAATATATTGGATACCTTTAGTATTCACTGATTGACCCGAGTATCTGTCTTGTATAGCTGGTTTACCCTTACCTAGTGGTAGATAGTAATTAAATACCTACCTTACTCGACGAATTGCTTCCTCGGAAACTAGGGTTTTAACTCTAGTAAAAAGGAATAAACTACCCCGCTCTCTCCGGCCCCGCTGATTATTAATCTTACGATTAATCTCGATAACCTAGCGCTTAATTATAAGCTCGAAGGTAGTGATCAGGGTAGGGAGATCCTTTGTAGACGTATCGAGATCGCGCTTAAGAGAGGTATAGGCTGCTTCAATATAGGAGGTTAAGGTCTTATCTAAATAGAAGAATTTGCTAGTATAGCAGCGTAGGAAATACTTACCACAACCCTATACCCACTCCCTATTGATATACCGGAGTAAATCAGGGTAGTGTATATACTTTTCTTCAAAAGCAGCCTATTGTTCCTCTATAAAAGCGCTAATATTATCGTTATCCCCGGTTCTTATATATATAACTGAGTACTAGGTATCTCTTATCTCTAACTAATATATATTGATTTCCTCGCGGAGGTTTTCTCCTGTACGAATTTATAGGGGCTAAGGTAGGTTCCGGTTCAAATAACAGCGGATAGTAGGCCGGGCGCGGTACTCAATATTGTAGGTAATATACTAGATATAGAGTATAGTATTGGTGTTAGGGAAGACCTAGGAGAGAGATATATCGATTAGTGATATCTTTAAAAAATAGAGGCTATTTTTACCTTCTCGATAGTATTCCGAAGTACCTACTCTTTATCTGTTAAGATTGTCTATAGGCCAAAGCGAGCTAAATTCACTGGTGATAGGGCTGTATCTGTACTTCTAGGAAAGCGATTCTAGTACAAAGTCTCGAGGTTACTCTGTTATATACTATCCTGCGATAATAGTATACTATCCTACGATATTCGAGGATTATCGGTCTCAGCCTCTAGGTTAACCTCAGCGTTAAAATCGATATATATAGGTATTACCGGGATAAAATCGGTAGTTAAACGGAGGATAGGTAGAATACTAGTATCACTACTAATTGCAATATAGATATTATAAAGCTAGGTAAGTACCTTACGGTATAAGAGCTCCTTTTTATTACTGAGAAAAGCCTGCGCAGCGTAGAATATCCTACTAACTGAGGACGATCCCACAATATTAAGAAGTGGTATCTTCCACTTATTGAGCTTATACGTATAGTCTATCTATAAGATATATAGATAGGCCTGTAGTAATTCGATACTAGACATATATAAGAAAAAGATAACTCAGAGAGTTATTATATATATTAACCTCGTACCGAATAACCCAAGAACTATCCTTTAGGAGATCTATAAGAAGAGCTTAAACTAGGGTACGACCTTTAAGATATTAGCGTACTAGCTTTAACCGGTAATTCGAGATATCCCTTAGTCGGAGCACTGATTCCTCCCCTCGGGCTACTGCTATCTGTTATATACCGCTTAGGATAAACCAGTTAGTAGTACCCTCTATAAACTGAGCGGTAATAGCTGGTGCGATAAGCTGTATCTCGCGCCGGCGGGCGATAATTGACGTCGATATTTCAACTGTCTTATAGTTATAGCTGTGATTCGATATTTTAACCCTCTATATCCTACCCCGAGAACACCGGAGGATACCCTAGAACTAGCAATTAGTATATCGGTCCTAAGACCTCCGCTACCGAATTACCGGGGTGCGGTCTGCACGGTAATTATAGCCCTTTGAGTATTGAAAATATAGCGCTGTAGGATTGGATATTTTGGTTGAAATAATAAAACCAAGGGTTATAGACTAGTTATTGAGAAAGTCTATAGCCTCTTCGTTGTTGGTAGTCGCGCTAACAGTTTCGAACGGGGGTATACTCGGTAGGAGGTACTCTATATTGATAATAAAAGTGTAAGAAAATTTATATACAGAGTAAAGGGAGAGAGAGAGAGAGAGAGTGAGATCTATCGATTGGCACTATCTTTGAAAACAGAGGCTATTTTATATAGGGACTCGTGATAAAAACTCTGTATACCGCCTTTTTATTCTACACTACTAAATTCGACTTTTTAACTTCACTTTTCACCTATTAAAAACTCGATAAATCGATCGGAGATAATTAATCTATATAAATTAGCCCTCTATATTTAATATCCCGTTTTCAGATCTTCAAAAACTACACTTTTGGTGGTGTAAAAACTATATAAAATTGACCGAATCGGACTTTGGTAGGGTAAATACCCCGCTTTTGAAAACTCTGCACCCCCTTCCTTACACTTCTTTATCCTATAGTTTTTAACCACCTATTACTCTCTGAATATAGCTCTGATTGATATTTAAAAAATATATACTGGCTGGAATTAAATACTCTTTCCGATAGTACTGATTTCATAATTTTACTACTTCAAATCTAATGATAGTGGTGGTGGGATTGATAGCGTTATCTATCACTAGTTTACTGATATAACGCTGAGATTTTTCAGAGTACTTAGGTGGTGTT
This sequence comes from Penicillium vulpinum, assembly GCF_028829585.1. NCBI lineage: Eukaryota > Fungi > Ascomycota > Eurotiomycetes > Eurotiales > Aspergillaceae > Penicillium > Penicillium vulpinum. The sequence goes on from NW_026643242.1 coordinate 3,806,921, forward strand.
ATCTTGGGGTCATAAGTCATATGATGGTTGTGTAAAATACTATAGGGGTACCATATTAATTTACACAGGTTGGTTGAGATTAGTGACCACTAGCGGACTTGCTCAAAGTAGCTAGTCATTGTGTGTCGGTAGTAAAAACACTGTGTCGGTAGTCGTTCTCGGAGATATATCTAGAATATAAATAGTCGAAAATTAATCCTTTACCGAAAATTCTACCCTAGCCTAGGAAAAGATAACAGAAGGAGATATAGGTTCTACCTCTAATTCTTAAGGACCTACCTAGTTGTCATGGATAAACTATATACGCTACTATATATATTGGTCCTAGGTATATCAGAGCTCACGCTCTGATATAATAGTCTTTTAGCCGAGTTAGAGAATATACGCCTAGGTAGACCTGGCAGTGACCCTCCGGGTGGTCCATGACCTTGGACCCTCCGAGGGTCCAGCGACCCGCCAAGACCTGGAGTTCTACATAAATATACATAAAACATGGTTTATAAGCATGGTATTTCCTATTTAGGATAGGTTATGTATACATAATTTTCTTGGCGGGTCTAGGATCCTGACTTTAGACCCTCCTTAGCGCCTTGGCGGGTCCAAATGGAGGGTCACTGCCAGGTCTACGCCTAGGTATATCCTTTACACTAATATCTCGATCCCTTCTATTAAACAGTCGGAGATACCTAATTTTAAAATTGTTAGGGTTTCTAAGACTCCCTAACTATACCTTTTAAGCGATAGTCTTTCTCCTTTATTAAGGATAAATTAAAAGTAGAATATTTCTTTACCCTAACCTAAGGGAGGCTAATAGATTCTTTAGTACGAAAAGCCTACTCTTTAAGATATAAAATAGTATCAGCGGATACAATAGAATCAGATATATCTATTGGTGCGGTGATCCTGCTACACAGTAGATATTGATAATAATTGATTGATTGCTTGTCACTAACTAGGATCGAGAATACTAACTATTTTGATATTCGAGTCTGGGTTGGAACGGTCACATAATCCAGTATATAACACTCACGTGACCCAATATCCCCCTTCAGACTCTGATCTTATCAAGACAATTCTCTATAAAAATCCAGTTATCTCCTTTCGTTGTTCTTGTTTTTTTTATTTTTTATTTTTTTTATTGTATACTTCAAATACAGAGATAGAGTATATTGATAAATATTTCGAATTACTCTCTCTCCAGTGGCTTTATTAGTCTATCAGCTATATTCCTCTTTGTGTTAACTCGTAGAATATTAATCTTTCCGAGGTGCACTGTATCCTTAACGAAAAACCACTTAAGATCTATCTAACGAGTAGAGTTCTTAGTACCCTTCTTTGTTATAAGAATCTGCGTGTATATATTGTTAGTTAGGATAATAATTGGCTTTTCAGTATCTTCTAGTTAAAGCGACTCCGCAATTTTCTTCAGCTATTATACGTCTCTTATAGGTCTATTAAGTGTACACTACTTAGAGGTAGTTAATAAAGGTATATTAATAGTCTATTTTCTTAAATTCTAGATAATCGGAGTACTAGTAAAGAACTAAATTGTTCCTTCAGTTAACTTCTTATCTAGCTAGTCTCTGTAGGAAGTATCTATATACGCGTAAAAACGTCAATCCTTAATATATCCTAGAGTAATCGTAAAATCCTTTATTCTTTTTAGATAATAGTAGACCTATCGAGTAGCCTAGAGATCTCTTTCGGTAGGATTAGTAGCCTAATATTGAAGTTTTATAACTGTAAACTTAATATCCGGTCTTATCTCTACTGCTAACCAATTGAGACGTCCTACTATTGATCTATATCTAGTATATTCTTTTCCGTAAAGAAGTGTCTCCGGGTCTTCGTTTTTATTATCCTAGATCTAGGAGGATAAAAGTGGGATTACTGCTTCCTTATAATTCTATATTTCTGCGAGTCGAAGAATTTCCTTAATATATACTTATTAGGAAAGAGTGATTATTCTGTTTTTATAATCTCTTACGACTGCACTTCTAAGGAAACGTAATAGTTTACCTATATCCTTAATATCGAATTTAGATTGAACTTCCTTAAAGATTTAGTCCACTTCTTCCTTAGTTAGAGCAGCAGTAATAAAATCGTTAACGTATACAATTAGGTACTAGGCTGTCTTACCCGAACCTTTTGCATATATATAGGGATCGTCGTTAAAAGGTATAAAACCTATATTATTGAGTTTTATATTTAAGTCTTTATTCTACAGCTTCGCCGAATCACGTAGTCTGTAAAGTACCTAGTTTAGCTAATAAACCCAGCCTTTAGGACTAATTTCTGGCTTACTGTATTGAAAACTAGGTAGTTATATAACGTAAATAACTTCCTTATATTCCCTCGATATATTGAGGTATACTGTAACTGTGTTAAACTACTTCTAGGTGTAGTTTCGTTATACAATAATTATAAAAATAATCTTAATAAGAGTGTTCGAGATAACTAGCGAATAGAAGATTAAGTCTTCCTTCTTTTATTAATAGTTTCTACAGATAACCTATCTTACTTTAAATCTATAAACCTTATTTTTGTGGTTTACCTTAAGATCAAAAACCTACTAGCTTAGCAGAGCCTTTACTCCCTTAGGTTTTCTTATAACTTTGTAAGTTACCTTTATAGTAATATTATTAATTTAATCTACTATTACTGTAGTCTATCTATAGGAGAATTTATATTTTATTGCTTATATAACAGATTTTAGGATCTACATATCTTTGACTAGAAGTGGTTTTCTATTGTAGATAAAAGGATTATTATAAGTCTATCTAGATACCGCTTGTTTTATAGAGAAAGAAGGGATAGATTCCTCCTCTTCTCCCTTTACCTAGATAGATATTTCTCTGCTCCTAGATAGTCTCCTCTCCGCACTTTCTCTCTTTCGACGTTCTATTAGTAGAGAAGGTAGGTTTAGATCTATATAGCGCTCTAGAGAACAGCGAATATAGGACGAACGATATAGAATTATTTAGGAAGATTCTATCGAGAGAGCTAAAGAATCTCTTATTGTTAGAACTAAAGATAGCGAACTCTCTAGTTCTTCTCCTCCCTTATTTAATCCTTCTTAGGTCTATTTCTCCAATTAGTGTTAAATTTATATAGGCTGAATTACCTATACTTATTTAGGAATTTCCTAGGTTTATTTAGGAATTAGCGGGGTCTCTTTAGACTAGAATCCTATATATTCTTCCTCTTCTAGGCGTAAGAAGTCCTAGTAGGTTAAAATAATATTACTTCCTTAGGATACTGTTAATTTAAGAACTATTTCTAAATTAGTTATAGGTTCTATATAAGGATCTTCCTTATTGTAAGAGGCTCGCTGGTCTAGAACTTTAATATCTACTGTCTATTTTATAACTTAAAGCGTAGGCTTTTTGAGAAGAGTAGCAGTGTCTACAATGAAGATGTAGGTGTAACTGGAAAACTCTTATTCGCGTTAAGAGAGAAGAGAAGAAAAGAAACTATCTAGAAAAATGAGAGGATAACTACAGCTAGGAGAGTGGGGCTGTCACATGCATGTGACCGCCCTCAACACCCCCCACGAGTAGCGAGTATCCTGCATACATAGTAAAAATCCTCCATGTAAAAATGTTCCACCCCCTATGTTAAAAACCAGTTTTTAAATCCCATGAATGCCTGTCTTTTTTCAGTGTAAATCAGAAATCGGAGATCAGTTCTTCCGATATTCGTGTAGGCCCATTTGACCTATCCACCTTTTAAAGAGCACCTTGCCAAGTGGTTTAGTCAAACTATCAGCTGCCATTTCAGCAGTGGGGATCTTCACAAATTTCATGTTTCCAGCTGCCACTTCATCCCTGAGCCGGTGAAAACGTATCGCGATATGCTTTGTGGCTGCATAAAATTCTGGATTTGATGCTAAAGCGATAGCACCATTGTTGTCTGCATAGATTGGAATAGGCTTCACGAGAAAACCTTCAATCCCGAGTTCAGTAAGCAATTGAGAGAGCCAAATAGCCTCCTGAGTGGCCAGTGCTTCTGCAATATATTCACTTTCTGTAGTAGACAATGCTACACAGGGCTGTTTCTTTGAAGTCCAAGAAATTAATCCACCCCCCATTTTGAATGCAAATCCGGAGGTAGAAAGTCCTTTCTCGCTGTGGGGACCAGCCTAGTCCGCATCGCAGTATCCTGAAAGAGATTGAGAAGTATCTCGGCTGAAGCTAATTGCAAGATATTTGGAGCCTGTAAGGTAGCGGAAAACGCGTTTCAACGCTTGAAAATGTGCCTCACTAGGATTCGTAGTATGTCTTGCTAGCTTGATCACGACAAATGAGATATCCGGCCTGGTAGAAACCATTAGCCAGATCAAAGTGCCGATTTTTGTCTGGAATTCTTTGATCTGAAGCTTAGTCGTAGTCCCATCGAATGGGATTAAAGCCTGCTTCTTATCTATAGGAGTGTGTACAGGCTTGCAATTTTCAAGACCAAAGCGGGTGAGAATCTTGTCTATATAGTCTGATTGAGATAAGTAAATCGAGTTGTCCTTATAGAAGACATTGATCGCAAGATATCTTTCAAGAACGCCTTTATCTGTTGTATCAAAATGCTTCGAAACAGTATCTTTAAACACCTGTATTTCTTCTTCACTGGACGAAAGAACCAGTAAATCATCAATATAGACTATAACGTACAGCGAATTGGTCCTATGTTTAACAAAAATTGAGTGATCAGATTGAGTTCTGACAAAACCCATTGAAATAAGCACATCGTGAAGTAGTAAATACCACTCACGAGGACTCTGCTTTAGTCCGTAAATTGTCTTCATAAGAAGACCAATCTGGTCAGGGTGTTCTTCCCTCTGTCCTTCAGGTAGTTCGATCTCAATCGGTTCCTTTAATTCAGCGTAGAGAAAGGCTGTCATAATATCAATATAATGCAGAAACCAGCCCTCAGCTGCTGCAATTGCGACAAAGATCTTGAACGACATTGGTTTTGCAACTACTGTATACACCTCGTGGAAGTCAAGGTCTTTAACCTGACGAAATCCTCTAGCCACCAATCTGGCCTTGTAAGTCCCGTTATACTTGATTTTAAAGACCCAGCGGAGAGACAGAGGCTTCTTTTTGCCGCGTTTAGACTGTCTTGGAATCATCCTCTAGGTACCGTTGATAATCTGTCTGGACAGTTCTTTGTGTGCAGCAACTAGCTATTTATCTTTCTCGACACAGGACATGGCTTCTTTCCAGCTATTTGGTTCAAAACCGATGTCTTTGGCTGTTAATTTTGAAGCTGTATACTTCTCTTCGAGTCTAGAAGTAGCTATTGTGTAGTAAGTCACCAGAATATCTGGAAAATCCTAGAAGAGCTGAAGCACGTTACTGTCGAAAAAAGACTTACTGGTAAGGCTTTCGATGTACGCCTGACTAGGTTTTCTGGCCCTAGTGGAGCGTCTCAATTGTCCACTATCTTGTATAGGTTGAGATGAAATATAGCTTCGATCCTGTCTCTTGTCATCTGGAACAGGGTCTAGATACGAAAAATCATGTCGAAAAAACTCCTGGGGTGAATCCTGATTAACAACCTACCGGGAAGCAGGCTGTGGCTCGACAGGAGCCCCTCGCCCACCTATATCAAAGTGGGCACCAGAATCCTCCCGTTGTGCCTCCACATCATTACCAAGAATACCCTCTATTTCAACATCATCGTTCTGTATTTCGAAGGAATCGGGGTTCGGGAGGTGATCTGTTCGAGACCATACGAGATTCTCTTCAAATAGAGCAGGGTTGTTTGAATCAAGGGGGTCGATGTGTCTTGTGTTCGTATTATTATGATCGTCTTTAACTGTAGGAGCAGGCGGGGAATTAGGCCGTATTCCGAAGGGATTTTCAAGATGAGGTCGTAAGAAATCAATCGGGACATGGCGATCCTGCAATGTATATTGCTGTGAATTCCCACTTGTAATATCAATACCTGTGATATTGAGATTATAGGAAGGGTTAGGAAGACTCGCCGGAGTAGGATTCTTATTGAAAATAACATTCCTTGAGCGTTCAATCTTCTTTGTACGTATATTGTACAGTATATAATTATCTCCTTTATCGTAAGCGATCAGCCTTGCTTCCTCTATATAAGGATCAAGCTTTGTATTGCGCTTCTCTTTTGGAATCAGAAACCAGCATTGACAACCAAGAGCTCGAAGATTGTTGAGATTAGGCTTCTTGCCGAACAGAGCTTTATAGGGAGACATCCCTATTTTTGAAGCGTAAAGCCGATTCATCGTGTAGTTAATACCTCTAAGAAGTAAACCCCAGAGATACTTTGGAAGCTGATACTCCGATATAACAGTAACCAATGGTTCGACAAGGTATCTGTTTTTGATCTCAGCTACACTATTTAGCTGCTTAGTGTAGGGAGGAGTCGGATCCCAGACTGTCCCTTTAGTCGAGAGATAGGTAGCCAGCGGCTTATATTCTGGAGTATCGTCTCCGTGAACTCTTTTCACTGTGTAGCCAAACTGGGTCTTAAGATAATTCTCTAGTTGAATGTAGACTTCAGTTACTTGAGAACGTGACTTCAACAAGTAAAGCCAGGTAAATCGAGTCGCATCGTCAGTGAAAGTCACAAAATAATGCTCTCCACCATAAGATGCAATAGAGATTGGTCCCCAGACATCTAGATGAATGAATTCTCCTGGTTTCGATCTGATTGATCTTGCTTTTCCGAAAGGTAGAGTATGGCCCTTACCTTTAATGCAAGGAATACAAGGAAAGGGAATACCTACTCCCTTTTTCAATTTAACACCTTCAGCAAAAATTTCTATCTTTCGTATACGATCTTCTCCAGCATGATAAGCACGGCGATGTGCTAGATCAATTGAGATCGGTGTAATTGCAAATAAAAGAGCTGTATTAGGAGAGCCAGTAACCAGGTTACAATCAAGTATCTAATCGATCTTGCTGATACCAGCACAATTTAGCCAGTAATGTTCTCCTTCACAAGTAGCAAAACCGATGGTAGATTCTGGACTATACAAGTCCTGGTGTTTAAATGTCATCATACCGTTCTTTGTCCACGTTCCAATGTCTGTCTTGTTAAGTGCTGATATAGAGAGTAAACTGGATCGAAGATCTAGAGCAAGCTATACTTTGTGAAGAATCAATGGCGAAGCTAGCTGCTCTGTAGAATCTTTATTGAGCAGACGTAGAATAACGTCTCTATATCCTTCGGTGTAAAAAATATCTCCAGTAGCAGTGGATACCGGCAAGACACACTGTCTAAAGTTGACAAAGACAGATCTGTGAGGTGTTATATACGTACTAGTACCTGAATCAATCATCCAGCGTGTAGTGTTATTGTTATTATTAGCTAGCTGGCCCTGTTGAGACAGCGAATGACAATCCCGGATAGCAGCAGTATTCGCCTGGAAGAGCGTATTTGTGAAGAGCGAATTGTATCTAGCCAGAGGGTCTCCAGAGGGAGGACCTTGCTGTGGTGTAGATGTAAAAGATACCGGTGCAAAGACTGCATTCGCACCCTGTCGAGGTTGTTGTTGCTGTTGCTGTGGCAATAATAGAATTCGACCTTGACTGTCGACCTATCCAATGATTTGTCTAGGCTGTGGAACAGCAACCTGTTGAAAATGCTGATAAGGCTGTTAAATCGAGGTCGTATTAGCCGAATTGTTTTTGAGCAAAGGACATCTATTGGAGTAGTGATTTCCTAGTGTCCTATGATATTTGCAAAGTATAACATTTTCCTCTCTCACGAAGTCGGTCTTCTTTTTCGAGGATTTGTCCTTACTATTGCTCTGATTCGAATTGTTGGACTGCTTGTTATTCTTCTTCGAATCCTTCTTCTTGTTATATAAAGATACAGAATGTGATATTGTCGAATTCGCAGAGGTATTGTAGGAAGGATTCACAGTCCGATTATGAATATCGACTTCGAGAAACTCGGCGTAGACTTGATCCATAAGATTGGCATCCTTCTTATCCACTCTGAGGTTCTGAAGGAAGGCGTGATATTTCGAATTTTCGTTAATAGCTTTCTTGAACTGGTATAATATATACACTGCGTTTATTTTACTATTGACTGCAGTAAGATCACGTAGTGTCTCCTAAAACTTACGTACAAATTCAGTGGCAGTTCCGCTCTTGAAGCGTAGATCAGTCCACTTGATATAGCGAGCAAATGAATATTGGTGTGATAAAGCTGCGTATATTGATCGAAGCTTCTTGAAAGTCTCTCGAATATCCGTAAGTTGAGAGATATGGGTAAAGGGTTCAGGACTAAGAGTGCTCCTAAGTATTATACTGGCTCGTGAATTGTATAACTCCCAATTCGTACATTTGGAGTTATATTCTTTCCGGAGTGCGATATTGGATTCGACAATCTCCTTCACTCGAGCACGAACATCGGCAGCAGAAATAGTTACCGTAGTAGTCTTATCGCCGGCGAGTTCTTTAGCTTCTTCAATGAGAATCTCACGGACAACTTCGGAAGAGTTATCCTGATACACAGGGGCCTCTGGGACTGGAATACCCCGAGAGATTATGTGTGTGTAATAACGATTGTTAGCTGTAAGAGCTAAATAGAGAGCAGTTTCCCAATCTCTAAAGTTCGACTGTCCCTTCAACTTGGGGACTGCCGCCGAGATATCAATCTTATTTGTATTGAGGACAAAGTCCTCGATGTTGTATGAAGCCTCTATTGTCCTTGCTGCACAGGGTTATATGGAGGAAAAAAAAGGTGATTCGATGGTCCGAATTTTCCGGAAGTATTGAGTATCGTGATGTCTTTCTTGTCGAGACGCGACAGAAAGAGACAGCAGAAAAAGAAACAGGGTAGGGTTCACCTTCAATAGGTTAGTTCCTAACCTTGTAAAGAACAAGGTGTTAATCTTGTCCAATCAAGAGATGAAAACTCTGTTTTTGTGGGTCGAAAAACGAGACCACAGAGGTTCCACAGTGGGGTGGTGTGACGCGGTACACCAATGGTAGGAAAACCAGGGTTTCGAGTCCGTACTGTTAAGTAAAAAATGACTCGAAAGCACGAGGCTCATAACCTGAGAAGAGTAGCAGTGTCTACAATGAAGATGTAGGTGTAACTGGAAAACTCTTATTCGCGTTAAGAGAGAAGAGAAGAAAAGAAACTATCTAGAAAAATGAGAGGATAACTACAGCTAGGAGAGTGGGGCTGTCACATGCATGTGACCGCCCTCAACACTTTTCTTACTAAAGAATCTGTTAGTCTCCCTTAGGTTAGGGTAAAGAAATACTCCACTTTTAATTTATCCTTAATAAAAGAGAAAGACTATCCCTTAAAAGGTATAGTTATAGGGTCTTAGAAACCCTAATAATTTTAAAATCAGGTATCTCTAACCGTTCAATAGAAGGGATTAGGATATTAGGAGGGTCCTTAAGAATTAGAGAAAGAACCTATATCTCCTGTTATCTTTTCCTAGGCTAAGGTAGAATTTTCGGTAAAGGATTGATTTTCGATTATTTATATTATAGATATATCTCCGGAGGATTTACCGGATTCGGTCTATAAACTTATTTATAAAGCTTCCTATTTACTTTAACTCTCTCTCTAAGATCTTTAGTTAATTCTTTAAGAGAACTAGCTATCTAAGATCTAGTTAGTTAGCTATTTAGGACCGGTCTCTTTAGAATAACTACCTCGATATTTAACTAATAAGGCTAGAAAATTAGTTATCTTAAAGGAGAACTAGTCTAAATAGTGAAGTGCCTTTTCGGAACCTATAGAGTCGGGTTAAGGGTCTATACTGTTCCTAGAGTATCCGGACCGATCGAAGTCTATTCCGGGAGCTTCTTCTAGATTACTTCCTCTTCTAAGTCGGAATCAGTTTTAATCTCCTATATCCTAGGTCGGGGTTATAGTATCCTAAAAGGATAACGCTTCTTTTCTTTAAAAGTATTAAAAACTATAGCTTCTACACCCTAATTATCGGAATCTAGATCCTTAGGTTTCGGTTTTATTCTCGGAGTATCCCCCTTTAGATTATTATCTCTATAATCTGTAAAAGGAAAAGTAATATCTCTCGATCGATAAATCCTATTTATCTCTAGGTCCTCTACCTAGTAGATATAGCTAGTGTCTCCTTCGTAACCGATAAGGTAGCACTTAGTTACTTATAGTTCCGATTTCTAGGATTTAATTTGTCTTTCCTCTAGAATATATATAAAAGCTGTTTTACCCTAAGCGCGAAGAAAAGAGAGATCAATAGGCTCTATTATATCGTAAAGTGGATCCTATCCCTTCCGAAACTCAGTAATCGGAATCAGTCCAGTGTATAGATTCACTAATCTATTATAGATATAGGCTGCTGTTTCTACTCGGAGAGGCTATAGTTTATCCGGAAGCTTAGCGTCTAGACCTATTGTCCTTTATATCTTATTGATTATACCACCTATTCTCTCTAATCTTCTATTTACCTAGGGAGTGTACAGCGGAGAAATCTCTATAACTATACCTTCACTTTTACCCTATTTCTTAAAAATAAAGAATTCTGTTCTACTATTGTAGCGGAAAAAGGTAGACAATCTCTGTCTTAGTAAACGCTGTTATTTAGTGTACTTAATCAGAGCTTTAGAGACTTAATCTTTTATCTAAAGAGTGATTGTATCAATATAGGGGATTGATACAGGGACCCCCCCCCTATGGCTAATACGACCCCCCCCTTGGCTAATAGGACCCCCCTTTAGCTAATAGGACCCCCCCCCTTACCTGAAATTTCAGGGTATAGCTTACCGCTCTCTACACCGCTTTCTAATCTTATACACCGCCTACCTGGTACACTCCTTCCACAATAGTAGTAGACAGAAGGTACCTACAATTTGTATATAAACCCTATACAAAATCAAGTCACTTTTGTTATATAGATTAGATCAAACAAATCAATACTCCAATTCCAGTTTACACCTATTAGACTCTATCAATCTCTTTATTATCAACAGCTTCAAATCTATTAAATCTGTTATTAATTTATTAAAAAGTATTATTACTATAGCCTCTTTAGGCCTCGATTACCTAATTTCCGACTCGGAATCCGAGCTAGAGATTATCCCCGAGTCTCCACTAGGCACTGCACCAATCAGCGAGACTCTACCTAGCACTATACTACTAAGTACCGAGTCCCCTCCCGCCGAGCCGATCCTAAGCTTTACGTTCCCGCTTCCACCGAGTAATCGGACGTATAGTATACTAGAGGAAGGGATAGATATTCTTAATACCTTCGCCGGACTGTATAGCTAGCTATACAGTAATAAGCTATCGGTCGAAATTTATAAAATATAGGGTTAAAAAGATAATTCGTATTATTTATAACCGTGGCCGGAAGGTAATATAGGATCGCTCTCCTAAAAAGCGATAGAATACTATAACTATTGCGTGCGAATACCCCTTTTCTGTTACCCTTAGGCTTAATCTTTAAACTAATATTTAGTATCTTACTGTTAAGAATCCTATATATAATTATCCCCCCTCGCTAATATTAACCTATACTACTTAGCGGGCTCTCGAACTTTCTCGGAAGAAGGATAAGGTAGAGAATACACTTAAATAAGGATATATAACCCGTTAAATCCTTACTGAAATATATAAGGCTGACCCTAAAAGCTCCCTTATCTCTCGTGATATCTACAATACCTAGATAAAGTTAAATATAAGGTTTCTTACTGGTTATACACCGCTTTAGGCGCTGCTTAAAGAACTACCGAAGGATAGTTCCTAGATATTTAAGTATAAGCTCGATAATAAAAACTATATCACTGCTTTATTCTATATATATAAGATAAGCGTTAAGATACTTAAAATAAACCCTTAGGTTATTTCGATAGACTATACCTATAAAATAAATCGATATTGTTTACCCTTATTTAATATCGTCGGCTTCGCAGCAATAGGCTAAACCTTTTACCTTACCTTTGTATTTATACGAGATAAGAAGGATAATTTATACGAAGTTATACTTAAGTACCTTATAGAAGTCTATAAGTCCCTTAGTCTTAATCCTGTGTGTACGATTCTAACTGATAAAGAGAAAGTATTAATAAATACTATTAAGACTGTCCTTCCGAATACTAAGTATATAAGATATATTTAGTATATTAATATAAATATTATAAAATATACCTATCTACTTCTCGCTAATCAGCTTACCTAGGTACAACGTAATACCCTTATATCCTCTCAATCCTAACGTCGTACTGCTATACAGCTCCGAGAAGACCGTAAGAAAGTCGAGGAAGGCTAGAAGAAAATATTAAAGCGCTGGAATCGGGTCGTTTATACTATTACTGTTAAAGAATATAAGCGCTAGTAGGTATACTTTAAAGAGCGGTATTCTGATCCGATCTTCTAGCCTTTAATCGAGTATATCTAGAGTGAATAGCTAGATAACTACCCTAAGTACTTTCTTTATATTTACACTGCGAAATACCTCTATTTAGATAAGATAGCTACCTCTCGTACTGAGAGTGTATATTGTGACTACAGCTCGGTTCATCGATGACCTGAGAGCTCAGTTCACCAGATGACTAATAATGTCACGTGACTTTGTTTGTTATATGACGCCTGGTGAACTGAGCTCTGGATTTTTAATACCCTTTCAAAACATTACCCTCACCGCTTCCTTTACTAGTTCATACCCAGTTTATATATTGACACCGCCTCATTTCTGCCTGGTTTTCAATATATCTACGCTCAGATCTTATATAAGTGATACCTCTTGATAGAATTAGATAAAAAGGGGTTAAAAACTGATGAATTTCCCTTGTAGGCAGCCTGCTTATAAGTGGTACCTTACACAGTCTAAGAGGACTGCTAAGGGCGCGTGGACTGATATAATACGTAATGTGAGTGGCTTAACTAGTTCTGGACTAGTTCTCTGCGATCAAATCACTAATTGATATAGCTATAGGCTAGTAACGAATGGGTTGTCTATCCTAGTGAGAGGTAGTGCCGTTACCCGGGTTGTTTGCACCCTGTGAGTTCTATCTGAGAGATATAGGGCCTTCTGAACTAGTTCAGAACTAATTCTAGTTTCTATTAGACTACCTTCGGTGACACGAATAAGCTTAAACACTATATCAATAAGAAGTATATAGTTACTGGTACTGATACTATAGCGCGGAGTGCTGGTGGTTCCCCCTCACTGGCTTTACTTCGGGAGGTAAATAGTAAGTGCGGTGAGCTTTATATTTTTGTCTAAACTAATTACTAACTAATTCAGACAACTTCTATAAGGTTATACAGATTCGGTTTGAGCAAATTTATACTGGGGAAACTGAACACCGACCTATCCTTCCCTTAAAGCGAAATAGTGAAGTAAGTATCTATCAAAACTAGTCCTAAACTAGTTCCTAACCTCAAATAGGTGAATACAACCGAAATGCGTGTGAAACTCCGTGAGATAGGTTATACTGGTGCCTATATATTATACAAAGCTGATTCCGCTTCGAAAGGTAAGTTTCCCTTAGTTTTGACCTACTTAAACTAGTTTATAACTAATTCATTATTAACTTAGCTTGCTGTACTTATACTCGTCAGTATAAGTGTGATTACTTTGAGTATTTTTCTGATAATAAACCTGAGGAAGATATTGAGGAAGGCAGTAGTTATAGTGGAGATAGTGACACTGCGGAGTAGTTAAAAACGCCCTCTAGTAACTAGTCTTAAACTAGTTCTCGCCCTAATTTATAAGCCTAACGAAATAAATACTACTTTATCACAATAAAAAGTCTATAAGACTCTAAAATAACACTAGAAATAGTTCTGAACTAATTCACAAACACTATCAAACACACTTTAACCCGTATATTTAGCCTGTGATAACTAGTATAGAACTAGTTTAAAGCAACACTTTATAGCTCCTTACCCTCTATTTCCTCACTTGTTTCTTCCTCAGTTGTTTCCTCAGTTATTTCCTCGGTTATTGCCTCAGTTACTGCCTTAGTTCTTATCTCTTTAACGGGTTCACTGGTTTGTGTTCCTTATATATAAAAAGTACGAGGATTAATCGGCTTAAAATACTCAAAGTTATCGCAACGATCGCGATTCTGCTCTTAGCAGCAACCTATTCGATCGTTCGTATCTTTGCAAGGTTCACAAGGTACCTTACTACCTTACTCCTTCGCAATAGTACGTATACGAGTAAGATAGATCTAAGAGAACTAGTTAGAGACTAATTATAGACTAGTATAATAGTAGTTACTTACTGTCTGATCCCGCTTACGCGGGATCTCTAGGATATCATCACTATATTCTGCCTGGTATCTATTTTGAATCCTAGTATAAAATACTAAAGGGTAAGATTGTTAGTTAGATCTATTTTACTAGTTTATAACTAGTTAACTTACTAATTGCAGCTTAATCTTCTGCTAGACTAGGCGTACCACCTGCGCCTATAATCTCAAACTTATTTGGCTGTTGTATACCAGGGGTTATAGGGCGATATTTCTAGCGGTAGTGGTGTCTAAGATTGTTAGTATTGCTTAACGGTTTCTAGGAGTACTAGTTAGTAACTAGTAAATAACTAGTTTAGTATACTTACAACTTTAGGATATCTAGGAACGCGGTAAAAGAGCTCGCTAAGGTGTAGACGGCTTATTCTATCTACCTGAACAGTAAGAGGGGGGAGATTAAGTCTCTCCTTGCTCTCAAGACTAGTGTACTAGATAAAAGCATCGTAGCTTTTATATCGTAGAGCTATTTTAGAACTAGTACCGAACTAGATCTAGAATTAAAAGAGAACTGGAATAATATCCTTTACAGAGGTATTAATATAGTTTATATATCCAAGTTCTTAGGGATTCGGCTTCTATCGGGGGTTGAGCTTTCTTTGAGCTCTTCGGGGGGCTTTCTTTGAGCCCTTCGGGGATTCGGCTACTATCGGGGTTTATTTCTTTGATATATAAAACGACTAAAATATAGTTCTTTCAAAGAATCTATAACTAGTTACAGCCTAGTTTAAGACTAATTTTAGGCTTATAATACATACCAAGTAACGTATACTATACCAAGCAATATATACCAAGTAAAGCTGAACTTCTATTTTAGGAATTTATTGAAATATTACCTCCTATAGTATTTAAGGTAGTTATAGGTAAAGATAATAATAGTATAGGAAGAACTAGTTATATATTAGTTAACTACTAGTTTAGAGCTCTAGAAATACAGTTGAATAGAAGTTATCTACTTATAAAAATATATATCGAAGTCAGATATATATTTGCAAAAATATATATATTGTTATACTGTATATATATATATTAAATATAACGAAACTTAATTGAAAAATAAATAAAAACTAGATACAAACTAATTCAGCTTATCCAAATTAAGTCTTACACGCAACTGTCTATTTTCTAACTCTATACGCTCAGTTTCAGCCCGAAATCGTCGTTCTTGCTTAGCTATACTAATACTAACTCCTCCGCTAGGGTGAGCCTACGTATATTGATTGTTACTAGCAGTATATCGGAGATCTCTGTATAAATATTATTAGTATTAGACTAATTTAGAACTAGTTCACTTACCTATTCCGCGAGGACGATCTTAAACCTCTACCCCGACCTCTACCCCGAACTAGAGACAATACCTAAGAGCTAGGGGGCGTGGCAGCACGTTAAATATAGCCCGATAAACTTGACCCAATAAGGATCACGTTATCTAGATTATCCGTAGTTTCAATCTCTCTTAGGCGTTTTTTTTAGGATATTGTGACTATTAAACTAGTAAGTAACTAGTTCAAACCTATAAGGAAAAAACTTACGCTCGCGGGCTAGATAGTTATAATACCGTGTGGTAACTCTATTAGATCGGTATTGACCAATTACGCTAAAACTGGTCCGTAGATTATATTGTTCACAATCCTGAATATCAAGGACTTTAGAACTAAGAAGGATTAGCTGATAACTAGTTAAGAACTAGTTCAATAACTTACCTATTGATTACCCTAAGTAACGATGTATAAGTCCCTATCCAATAGGACTTATAATAGGATTGTTCTACCGTATTTGTCGATATACGTACTTAATCGAAGAAGTCGGGTTTTATAAGAGAGTAAGCCTTACAAAGCCCTACTGCAATAACAGGGTGCCTTTTGTGGACTGCCTAATTCCGGAGGTAAGGCTTAAATTCTAATAATAAGTTAGAAAGGAACTAGTAATAGACTAAATAAGAACTAGTTCACTTACCAATAATCAGCTAAATTAGCTGAAAATAGTTATCCTCTGTCTCACAGTCTAAAAGACTAAGTATTCTTATACGCGCAGATACAAATCTTTCACCCTAGCGAGTAGGAATAAGCCTAGAGACTGTTCGTGTAAAATAAACACAGCAAAATATAAGAATATTTTTACAATACTATCTCCAGTCATACTCCGTATAGCCTTGCTCCTAAAGGTATAAACCAAGCCCTAATATTAGTCTATAATTAGTTTATAGCTAGTTTATAGTTATCGATTATTCATATACCTTTTATCTGTGAATAGTCTATATCAACAACGATTGCCTAAAAGCCTATATTATAAAGATAATAGAATTTTGTCGGTGTCTCCAATATATCTGCTAGAAGCTAGAAAACGTAGGTAAATATTATCTTATAGGCGATTGGGTTCTCTTGATCTATAAAGACACAGAGGAGTGTTATAACTAGTAGAGAATTAGTATTATACTAGTTAAGAACTAGTTTATACTTACTTTTGCTATAGGCAGGTAGAAATATAGCGAAAATAACTTCGTTGAAGTCACCTTTTACCCGCTTATACGATATATCGACTTCAAAAGAGGTTAATATACTGAAAATTAGACTTCGGCAGAACCCATTTTGGGTCGGAGTCTCCGACCCAAAACCTAACCCATTGGGTTTTAGGTTCTGCCCTCTATAACCCAACCCAACCCAAAACCCAATGGGTTAAACCCAATAACCCAATAATAACCTATTTGAACCCATTTTTATATAAAAGATAGGTCTTGGCGTTTATAACAATGCTAAGTCATTCAAATAAATTACTGTTTTTTACAGCTGTTCTGGTTTGTTTATCAAATATTGCTATATTATCACAATATTAAGTTGGAAAATTTATATAATTACCCTGAATTTGAAGCTAATAGGCTTTGTATTATATTGATTACTGATAAAAATTCACATTAATTATAGTATAGTGGTGTTCTATTAATTTAAGTATTTATTGACTGTAGACTGTTGAAAATATATATTTGTAGTAGAGGGGAGTATATATATATTACAGGATAACTATAAATGTAAATAGAAATATCTTATTCTTATTTGATTTTATATACAATTGATATTATATTAAAGCTATATTTCTCTTCTCTTATATTTAACTTATTATATATACTCCGAATTATATTTTCTGACCGCAGTCGGAAAATCACTTCTGGGAGGTAGGTATATATATTATTATTTCTGACCGCGGTCAGAAAATCACTTCTGGGAGGTAGGTATTTATATTATTATCTCTAACCGCGGTTAGAAAAGTTCTTCTAGGAGGGTAAATAAAATATTTTTGAGGGATCTTCTGGGGGAGTGGGTTATAAATAGGTCCTCTGAGGTTTTAATAGGTTATAAATAGGTTCTCTTGGGTTTTGATAGGTTATAAATAGGTTCTCTTAGGTTAGACCTATTTAAATAGAGCTTATATAGCCAATCAAATAATATTATAGCTTATACCTTTTGATCTATCTACTTTACTATAGGACTAAGGTGTTTACTGTTTATATACCCTTCTCTTATAAGTATATACTCTCTCTGCCTTCCCCCTTACCTCTATAGTATTCCTCTTTTCGGTCGTAATATCCTAAAGCTAGTATTCTAGCTTTTTATCTACTCTTTACGATACAGATATAGATAACCTTAGCTATCTTATACCCTCCTCTCGAGTTCTAACCCTATCTAGTAGCTAGCTTACAATTAAGCCTTTTAATACTATTGATACTGACTTCCTTCGGCCCTCTAACCTTCTACTAATTCTACACTCTCTTACTCGCGTTAGCCCCGATCGGAGAAAGGTATATATACTTTATAACAATATAGTATATAAAGAATAGGTTAAGTAGTGGCTATAAACCGACTATAGGCAGAAAAGCAAGATTTCCTGGGATTTAAATCGCAATTTAAATATATAGAGCAACTTCGACTAAGTTGCCTATACCAAAGATAGTGCGCTAAAGGTGATATATAAGCGCTGCTTAAAGATCCTAGAGTATCCTTATTCTCTATTACCTAGCGGAAAGGGCTATTATAGTATATTAACAATATTGAAGTATTTAAAGACAGTAGGCTGTTATAAAGCTCAATAGAGAGGGAAAGGAGAAATTACCTAGTTCCTTCAAAAAGTAGTATCTCCTTACCTCTTTATTTAGCTATCTGATTTCCCTAACACCCCTAGATATATAGGATCACGGCTTACTAGAGGCTCCTTTTTCACAATCGGTATAGGAAGAGTATCTTCTCCAATTTCTCACCCTTAATCGACTTCTATTCTACCTTATCGAATATCCAATATTTTATAAGCTATTCCGATTAGCCCGCTCTGCACTATATCTCCCTCCGATACCCTCTACTACCACAATATATCGTCGTTTATATAATATAATTATAGAACGACAGAAATCTATCCTCTAAATACTACCCAACGACGCAAAAATCTCGATTGTATTAGATTACTAGACTTCTCTATATAACTAGGCGTTTATAGCTATCACTGGCTATTTTGTTGATAGTAACTGGGTATACTAAGAAGTTCTACTTAGATTTAAACCACTTTATAGCTCCTATACCGGTTTAAATCTAAGTGGTGTACTCCTTGAAACTCTAGTTAAGTATAAGATCTAGGATCGGGTATTTAGAGTTATAACTGATAATATAACCAATAACAAGACAATAGTTAAGCCTATTCAGTAGGCGCTCTCTAGCGATATAATAGTAATCCGAATACCCTATCTTACCTATATTATCCAGCTTTGTTTGAACCAGCTCCTTAATCGTTTAAAGGCTATCCCTCTAAATAAGAATACAGAAATAAAGTAGACTGACTAGAAGTTATCTGCAGCTAAGGTAAATACTTAGCACTAGACACAGAGGATCTTATATACCTTAAATAAGGTCCGTTATCTTACTGTATATATCTATATAAGTCCGTAACGCTAGGCGGCCTTTCTCCGACTTTAAGAAAAGGGATCCTAGCTTATTCCAATCTAGGACGTAAGGACTCGGTAGAATTCTACCTTCTTAATACTTCGTCGTGCAAAGAGACTATATAGTTTCTTCCAGCCCTTCTGTGAGGAGTATAACTATAAGGAGATATTGCTTAATACTTAAGAATAGCGTTAAATTGACTATCTTCTATAAATCACTCGGCTATTCTTTGACTATATAACAGAGCTCTCGAAGACAAAGGAGGTCACTATATATCTTATCTTCAAGATTTATAATACCCTCTTTGATCACTTTTTTAAAGCAGAGGCGCTGCTTAAACGTAAGCGTGTTCTATAGAAATCAGATATACTTAAAGCACTTATAGCTAGTCGCTTAAAACTTAATAAGTACTACTCTGAAACCGACAATCTTAAAGGATATATCTATACAGTTAGGACAATACTGGTACCTAACAGCAGATTTCAGTTCTTTCTATCTGATAATTAGGAGCCTCACTAGTGTGATACCTACCGGAAATTATTCTAGGAATTATTGATTCTGTATTAAGAGCGCCTTATAATAAATCAAGGATCGACTAATACTCTAATAATAGTATTATCTAGTTCTAGGCTGAATATAATACTAAAGAGTAATAAGATATCCGCAAAACCAGCTAGTAATAAGATAACTCAATATCTCGATAGTAGTATATTTATAATCTATTTCTTCCCTATATAGGATAATACTAATATATTTATACTACTAGATCTAATTGATATTAAACCTCTTTAATTCTAGCGGGAGAACCAATCTCGTTTCCCTACGATTGCGTTACTTACTCGCGATATTCTCTCTATCCCAGTAACTGGTACTAGTGTCGAACGGCTCTTCAATACTGCTTAGGATATTTGTCACTACCGCTGTAGTCGTCTAAAGTCCGAAATAATCGAGGAGCTTATATTGTTTCTATATACAATAAGATTCAATATTAAGGATTCTGAGGTAAAGCAGCTTAAGCAGTGCGTTACACTAGCTGAGATTGAGTCAGCGAAGGAGCAGAACGATAAATATACAGAGGATACTGAGCTTAACCTAATTAGTGATAATAAAGAGGAAGAAGGAGTAGATAATAGACTGCGAGAGATATCTCCTTACTTAATAGATATAGATATAGAGGTAACAGAGCCAGAGTTACCAGAGACTATAACTCAGAGATAGGCCTTAGGGAGGAAGCGTAAGAGCAGGGCAGATAAGGATTTTGAGCAATATTAGAGAAATATATCCTAGTTTAATTATTTGATTTATTCTCTATTTTTTCTAGAAGAGCGCTGTAAGTAAAATACTCAATATTATAAGCAAAAAATACATTAATTATACAGTTATACGCTAGAAGTCTATTTGTCTGGTTTACACTATATTGGGGCCCCAATAGGTTACCCAATAGGTTTTGGGTTATAAGCTATAACCCAAAACCTATCGTTGGGTTGAAGCAATAGACCCAAAACCTATTTTGGGTTGGGTTGGGTTGGGTTGGGTCCGGGTTAGAGTGGGTTGTGCCGAAGTCTACTGAAAATACGGATCTGCTTATCTAAACCACAGACAATAATAGTCCCAAAGGTTGGATCTGTATAGATTCGACGGGTATAATCCTAGATAACTAGTTAGTAACTAGCTCAGAACTAGTTTATAAGAACCTTACCGTGAATTTTGGTGTGTTTTCGTACACAAATATAACCCCATTAAACTACCTCCCTTAAGGAAATTCGAGAGCTCGCTGTTTTGCAATAATAGCTGACTCGATCGAGATTCACAAAGCTACTATATATATCAGAAAGAGATCTCTATCTATACTCCTTAAGGAACTCCTTTAGCGCGGGGCTATTAAGGAATATACCTAAACAAAATTAGTAACGAACTAATTTATAATTAGTTTACTTACTCCGTGTGAGATTTGTCCCTTGTATACTTCGTACAAGCTTGGTTATCTTATCTAGGTAAAGCCGAGGTAGTTTGTTTGGTGGTGGTGGAGGATATATATACTTTCCCTTAGAGTAAAATATTGTATATAGATATACTGTAAAATCGACAGGGATAAAGCAATATATATATAGACTATATAGAATATTAACAATGTCTCTAAACCCCTGCGGGTGGGTAACCACTAGAAGTAGTTAGTAACTAGTATAGAATGTATAGAACTAGTATAGAACTACTTACTGCATTTCTTACGATATAATATTTGTTGCTCTGTAGCTATATAAGTCTCGCTTTGTATATACGGTACTTGGTTAACTAAGTCCTTAAGAAATTGGAGATCTAAAGTCTGTCTCTTCCCTACTAAGTTATAAAAGAAATAGTGTGGCCTTGTAGAGCTTAAATTTGAATATATAAGGTAGGGGGAAAAAACCCCAGCGATATTCTAAACTAGTTAGTAACTAGATTAATATTAATATAGAGGACTTATACTTACCGGTTCAGGGAAGACACGCTATACTAAAGAGTATAAGTCTTCCTACCCACTATAAGCTTTCTTCTCTTAAAACCTCCGAGATACTGAGTTATAGAGACTAGTAAAGTATTCCTTAGTTAACTATAAACCAGTTCAGAACTAGTTCACTTACCCTAGACTGTGTCTCAAATATTGTGTATTAACCTCCCGAGTTTAGAACTCTCTCCTTTTAGCCTCAATTTGTACCTATAATAGTATATCGGCCTTATAGTGAGATATATCCCTAAGTTCGGGATCAAGAAACTCGTATACTTTAATACCGCTGCAATAAAATATTCTTTTCTCTGTCTCGCAATTGAGGAGAGAATTAAAAACATTTGTAACTGAGCCGACTATTGAGGTAGAGTATTGTGTCTAAAAATTAGTATTAAACTAGTTCAGAAGTAGTTCTGAACTTAACTTATATCTCTTATTATATCAACTACGTTCTCTCGAGTAACAGAATAGAGATCTTTGAAATTGATAATATAGGTATATCCTTTTTTATAGGACTTAGGATAATCAGGTAGCCAATGTATATATTCAACCGAGAAAGTATCTACCCGCCCGTTCAACACAAGAGGTATCAATACACGCTTTAAACTAGTTAGTAACTAGTCAAAAGCTAGTTTAGAATCGAACTATACCTCTTTATCTCCCACACCGGGAATAGCACGGTTCCGATTATATAGAATATTATAATCGGTTTGAGCGTTTAGCTCTAGGGAGTGCCTCCTATTATCAGGAGGATCAAATTCGATCAATTCATCAAGAAAATACGAATCAAGATCAAGCTCAAACTCGGAAGGGGCGGGGATACTTATATTGTTGATGAAGTAGTTGTGAACTAGTTCTAATAGAGGGGTAGAGAAAGAGGCAGAATTTTCTTTTACTAAAGAAGTAGTTTCGAACTAGTTCAAATTCAATGGTAATTGGCAAAACAAAACAAAAACCTTTTAATACAGGAGCCAGTGAGCCGAGCCCTTAAGTCACATGACATTATTAGTCATCTGGTGAACTGAGCTCTCAGGTCATCGATGAACCGAGCTGTCTTCTGGTGTATATTGGTTATTGAAATTAGGGCTATATATCTCGAATAACGATTTACTTATTGTACTCCGGAGCTTTACCCGCACTGTAGATAGTTAATTCGTAAAGATTAAGCACTAGATCGAAGATCAGAAGATACGTACTCTAATATAATATAAAAAGCTTTACTAACTTCTTTATAGTTAGGGGATTGATACAGGGACCCCCCCCTATGGCTAATAGGACCCCCCCTTTAGCTAATGGGACCCCCCCTGCCTGATTTGTGCCTAATCCTGCCTGATTCCTCAGGCATTAATATATTCTGCCAGATATTCTGCCTACCATAATAATTCTGGTCTATATAGTAAAGAATGCACCTTTATACTCAGAAAAAAATGCTTATTTTAACTGATTTATTGCTTTCTAATCTTATATAACTGTTTATTCTGTATCAGACTGATTCTCCAGCACCCCTAGTATCCTCGGTATCTATAGCACTCTACCCGCGACCGCGACCGCGACTATAACTACGAGTCCCCCGAGCAGCAGCACAAGTCCCCCGAGCAGCAGTGCCTGTCCCCCGAGGACACCCCCGTATATACCCCCGGGGTGCACTACGAACCTATCCCCGGCTTGATTCCTATAATAATAGATCCCGATAAATAGAGGAGCTTTCTTAAGTTTAGGTTAACGGATCGGGGGAAGACTAAGTGTTCTAGGCCTAGGTAGCCTATATCTTAGTTACCTAGGTACTTCCGAAGTTCCTAGCGCCTCGGGGCTGTCCTCGTCGACGTACACGAAGGGGATCTTAGACTAGAAGTAGGGGATTAATAGGGGGGGGTATTATTTACACTGTATAAGTGCTAATACTGGTGGTAAAGGCTTAGTTTAAGCGGCTTTTTCTTATTATTATATATCTTAATAAGATAGATATAGGGAAATCCAGCGGTATTCTTTGAGTTACAGTTGCAGATAAGGGGGATTGGTTACTTCCTATCTACCCCTTCTGATAGATATCTCTTATAAATATCCTTTATAAGTTAAATCGCCTTTACTAAGATACGACTATAAAGAAGTTAGTAAAGCTTTTTATATTGTATTGGAGTATATATCTTCTAATCTTCGATCTAGTGCTTAATCTTTACGAATTGACTATCTACAGTACGGGTAAAGCTCCGGAGTATAATAAGTAAATCGTTATTCGAGATATATAGCCCTAATTTCAATAACTAATATATACTCTTAGTACAAAAGGTAGCTATCTTATCTAAATAGAGGTATTTCGTAGTATAAATATAAAGAAAGTACTTAGGGTAGTTATCTAGCTATTTACTCTAGATATACTCGATTAAAGGCTAGAAGATCGGATCAGAATACCGCTCTTTAAAGTATACCCACTAGCGCTCGTATTCTTTAATAGTAATAGTATAAACGACCCGATTCTAGCGCTTTAATATTTTCTTCTAGCCTTCCTCGACTTTCTTACAGTCTTCTCAGAGCTATATAGTAGTATAACGTTAGGATTAAGAGGATATAAGGGTATCACGTTATACCTAGGTAAGCTGATTAGCGAGAAGTAGATAGGTATATTTTATAATATTTATATTAATATACTAAATATATCTTATATACTTAGTATTCGGAAAGACAGTCTTAATAGTATTTATTAATACTTTCTCTTTATCAGTTAGAATTGTATACAGAGGATTAAGACTAAGGGACTTATAGACTTCTGTAAGGTACTTAAGTATAACTTCGTATAAATTATCCTTCTTATCCCGTATAAATATAAAGGTAAGGTAAAAGGTTTAGCCTATTACTGCGAAGCCGACGATATTGAATAAGGGTAAACAATATCGATTTATTTTATAGGTACAGTCTATCGAAATAACCTAAGGGTTTATTTTAAGTATCTTAACGCTTATCTTATATATATAGAATAAAGCAGTGATATAGTTTTTATTGTTAAGCTTATACTTAAATATCTAGGAACTATCCTTCGGTAGTTCTTTAAGCAGCGCCTAAAGCGGTGTATAACCAGTAAGAAACCTTATATTTAACTTTATCTAGGTATTATAGATATTATAAGAGATAAGGGAGCTTTTAGGGTTAGCCTTACGTATTTTAGTAAGGATTTAACGGGTTATACGTCCTTATTTAAGCGTATTCTCTACCTTATCCTTCTTCTAAGAAAGTTCGAGAGCCCACTAAGTAGTATAGGTTGATATTAGCGAGGGGGGATAATTATACGTAGGATTCTTAACAGTAAGATACTAAATATTAGTTTAAAGATTAAGCCTAAGGGTAACAGAAAAGGGGTATTCGCACGCAATAGTTATAGTATTCTATCGCTTTTTAGGAGGAGAGCGATCCTATATTACCTTCTGGCTACAGTTATAAATAATACGAATTGTCTTTTTAACCCTATATTTTATAAATTTCGACCGATAGCTTATTACTATATAGCTATATAGTCCGGCGAAGGTATTAAGAGTATCTATCCCTTCCTCTAGTATACTGTATATCCGATCACTCGGTAGAAGCGGGAATATAAAGCTTAGGATCGGCTCAGCGGGAGGGGACTCGGTACTTAGTAGTACAGTACTGGGTAGAGTCTCGCTGAT
Source organism: Penicillium vulpinum (assembly GCF_028829585.1). Taxonomy (NCBI): domain Eukaryota; kingdom Fungi; phylum Ascomycota; class Eurotiomycetes; order Eurotiales; family Aspergillaceae; genus Penicillium; species Penicillium vulpinum. Next base: position 3,832,221 of record NW_026643242.1, read on the forward strand.
TAGTGCAGTGCCTAGTAGAGACTCGGGGATAATCTCTAGCTCGGATTCCGAGTCGGAAATTAGGTAATCGAGGCCTAAAGAGGCTATAGTAATAATACTTTTTGATAAATTGATAACAGATTTGATAGATTTAAAGCTATTAATAATAAAGAGATTGATAGAGTCTAATAGGTATAAACTGGAATTGGAGTATTGATTTATTTGATCTAATCTATATAACAAAAGTGACTTGATTTTGTATAGGGTTTATATACAAATTGTAGGTACCTTCTGTCTACTACTATTGTAGAAGGAGTGTACCAGGTAGGCGGTGTATAAGATTAGAAAGCGGTGTAGAGAGCGGTAAGCTATACCCTGAAATTTCAGGCAGGGGGGGGTCCTATTAGCTAAAGGGGGGTCGCATTAGCCATGGGGGGGGGGGGGGGGTCCCTGTATCAATCCCCTATAGTTATATCTCAGCAAAGGCGATTTAACTTATAAAGGCTATTTACGAGAGATATCTACTAGAAGGGGTAGATAGGAAGTAACTAATCCCCCTTATCTATAACTATAACTCGAAGAATACCGCTGGATTTCCCTATATCTATCTTATTAAGATATATAATAATAAGAAAAAGCCGCTTAAACTAAGCCTTTACCGCTAGTATTAGCACTTATACAGTGTAAATAATACCCCCCCTCTATTGATCCCCTACTTCTAGTCTAAGATCCCCTTTATATACGTTAACGAGGACAGCCCCGAGGCGCTAGGAACTTCGGAAGTACCTAGGTAACTAAGATATAGGCTACCTAGGCCTAGAACACTTAGTCTTCCCCCGATCCGTTAACCTAAACTTAAGAAAGCTCCTCTATTTATCGGGATCTATTATTATAGGAATTAAGCCGGGGATAGGTTCGTAGTGTACCCCGGGGGTATATATAGGGGTATCCTCGGGGGATAGGCACTGCTGCTCGGGGGATAGGTACTGCTGCTCGGGGGACTTACACTGCTGCTCGGGGGACTTATAGTTATAGTTATGGTCGCGGTCGCGGTCGCGGGTAGAGTGCTATAGATACCGAGGATACTAGGGGTGCTGGAGAATCAGTCTGATACAGAATAAACAGTTATATAAGATTAGAAAGTAATAAATCAGTTGAAATAAGTATTTTTTTCTGAGTATAAAGGTGTATTCTTTACTATATAGACCAGAATTATTATAGTGGGTAGAATATCTGGCAGAATATATTAATGCCTGAGGAATCAGGTAGGATCAGGCACAAATCAGGCAGGGGGGGGGGTCCCTGTATCAATCCCCTAACTATAAATATAAATAGAAATATCTTATTCTTATTTGATTTTATATATAATTGATATTATATTAAAGCTATATTTCTCTTCTCTTATATTTAACTTATATATACTCCGAATTATATTTTCTAACCGCGGTCGGAAAATCACTTCTAGGAGGTAGGTGTATATATTATTATCTCTGACTATAGTTAGAAAAGCCCTTCTAGGGGGGTAGATATATATATTATTATCTCGAACCGCGGTTAGAAAAGCTCTTCTAGGAGGGTAAATAAAATATTTTTTAAGGGATCTTCTAGGGGAGTAGGTTATAAATAGGTCTTCTTAGGTTTCAATAGGTTATAAATAGGTTCTCTTAGGTTTTAATAGGTCCTATTAGGTCCTATTAGGTTCTCTTAGGTTAGACCTATTTAAATAGAGCTTATATAGCCAATCAAATAATATTATAGCTTATACCTTTTGATCTATCTACTTTACTATAGGACTAAGGTATTTACTGTTTATATACCCTTCTCTTATAAGTATATACTCTCTCTGCCTTCCCCCTTACCTCTATAGTATTCCTCTTTTCGGTCGTAATATCCTAAAGCTAGTATTCTAGCTTTTTATCTACTCTTTACGATACAGATATAGATAACCTTAGCTATCTTATACCCTCCTCTCGAGTTCTAACCCTATCTAGTAGCTAGCGTATAATTAAGCCTTTTAATACTATTGATACTAACTTCCTTCAGCCCTCTAACCTTCTACTAATTCTATACTCTCTTACTCGCGTTAGCCCCGATCGGAGAAAGGTATATATACTTTATAACAATATAGTATATAAAGAATAGGTTAAGTGGTGGCTACAAACCGACTATAGGCAGAAAAGCAAGATTTCCTAGGATTTAAATCGCAATTCAAATATATAGAGCAACTTCGACTAAGTTACCTATACTAAAGATAGTGCGCCAAAGGTGATATATAAGCGCTGCTCAAAGATCCTAGAGTATCCTTATTCTCTATCACCTAGCGGAAAGGGCTATTATAGTATATTAATAATATTAAAGTATTTAAAGACAGTAGACTATTATAAAGCTTAACAGGGAGGGAAAGGAGAAATTACCTAGTTCCTTTAAAAAGTAGTATCTCCTTACCTCTTTATTTAGCTATCTGATTTCCCTAACACTCCTAGATATATAGGATCACAGCTTACTAGAGGCTCCTTTTTTATAATCGGTATAGGAAGAGTATCTTCTCCAATTTCTCACCCTTAATCGACTTCTATTCTACCTTATCGAATATCCAATATTCTATAAGCTATTCCGATTAGCCCGCTCTACACTATCTCTCCCTCTAATACCCTCTACTACTATAACGTATTTTACATGCGAGCGGCGCACACAAGCGAGCGGCGCACCCCACCCAACCCATTGAATTTAAATGTAAATATCTCAACCAAAACGCCATTAAATTAAATCCACTAAAATCATCTATCTAGCTGGACACCTATTAAATCTATGTCCAGTCTCTCTGCATCCACTACACCTTGGTGTAGCCCGCGTACGTGGTTCCAAAGCCGGTTCTTTATATATACCGGTACTAGGTAGAGGTGCTTCATCTGCTTCTACCGGCGTAGTAAGCAATTAAGAAGCTTCCTGTACTGACAGGCCTACTTCCGCCTGTATCTACCTCTGGGACCTAGTTCGCTTTTGCTTCTTCTTCTCGTTTTCCGCGCGTAATTCCTTGTTTTCTTTCGCTAGTAAGATAGCGCCTTGTATTGTAAGACGGAAGCCTTTTACAAGCTGGTTTAATACACGATCCGATGGGCTAGGCGGACTTCGAGATCTTGTACGAAGTAAAGCTTTAATTGACGAAGCTTGTCGGCGTAGTTCTTTCTCTGTAAATGGAGTTTTTGGGGTGAAATTCCGGCTTGATTCGCTCCCCCGGCTTAGGGGGGGGGTAGGTGTTCGAAGACGAATATTCAGCTTTGAGATCACTCGGTCGGGTACAAAGGGTATTAAACCAGCTGCTCCGAAGCTATTTTTGATAGTCTCCGATTTGAAAGCTTCAATTCGTGAAAGGGGGTACGCTTCTAGGAAGTCAAGTTTATCAATATAGTTGATCCCACTCCGTATTTTTGTCTTAACTCTCCGGCCGTAAGAGCGTTTTAACACCGCAAAACAACCAATATTAAGAGGTTATAAAAGATAAGATGAATACGCTGGTATACAAATTGGTATTATATTGTTTTGCTCGCAAATTTCGTCAAATTTCGGTGTTAAATGACTTCCGTGGCCGTTAAGAATTAAAAGCCGGTATACTCCTTTTGTACGCGAAGAAGTTAAAGGGATAAAGAGCTTTTGAAGCCAGCGAAGTCCAATTTCATCAGAAGTCCAGCCGTTAGGACTAACTTCAAAGCGCCAATCCTCCGGGAGGTTATCGAACCAAGATTCAATAAAGACTTTGCCTTTAAAAATCACACACAGAGGAAGAACCTAACCAGAAGTATTTATACACTTAATAACAGTTACCCACTCTCGATTTCTAGGTTGTAAAAGTGATCGCCGACCGTAGTATTCACTCCTTGTAATAACCTTCGTAGTTGCAATTACTCCTATTGCAAAACCAGTCTTATCGAAGTTGTAGATATCATCGGGGTCGATTCCGAATTGAAGGATCGTTTTTTCAACCAAATTAAACCACTCCCCAATGATTTTAGGATCTTCATATTTCGCGCGCTCGTAGTTATATCGTTTCGAGAATCGAGAGGAGATAGAAGGATATCTTTTCACAAAGTTTGTAACCCAGTTGTGGCCGACCGAAGGAACTGGTATAGTTCCACGCTTTTCGAGAAGAAGATTCGCCATTTCTCGTACAGTAGTAGGCCGGGGAGCCGCTCCACGAGAATCAAGAGAGAAAATCCATTTTTGAAGAGATTGCTCTTCAATTTCTGTCAATTTATGCGAATTGGCGCGAGAAATCGCGCGGTGTTAAACACCCCGGAGGCGGCGGCGTAATGTAGTATCGGATACATTAAAACGGCGCGCTGCCTCACGAATTGAAGAGATTTCTTTATTCTTAAAAGCCTAGATAGCTAGTAAGATCCTACCCTCTTGCTCTATTGAATTTATAGAGCTTCGGGAGCGAATTGGTGGTATAGTGGGTAGTTGAAATGATAAAGTGCTAATTCCTAGACGCGTTTTAGGTGGGGTGCGCCGCTCGCTTGTGTGCGCCGCTCGCATGTGAAATACGTTAATACGTCGTCGTTTACGTAATATAATTATAGAACGCTAGAAATCTATCCTCTAAACACTACCTAACGATATAAAAATCTCGATTATATTAGATTACTAGACTTCTCTATATAACTAGGTATTTATAGCTATTACTAGTTATTTTATTAACAGTAACTAGGTATACTAAGAGGTTCTTTTTAGATTTAAACCACTTTATAGCTCCTATACCGGTTTAAATCTAAGTAGTGTACTCCTTAAAACTCTAGTTAAGTATAAGATCTAGGATCGGGTATTTAGAGTTATAACTAATAATATAACTAATAATAAGACAATAGTTAAGGCTATTCAGTAGGCGCTCTCTAGCGATATAACAGTTATCCGAATACCCTATCTTACCTATATTATCTAGCTTTATTTAAACTAGCTCCTTAATTGTTTAGAGGCTATCCCTCTAAATAAGAATACAGAAATAAAGTAGACTAACTAGAAGTTATCTACAGTAAAGGTAAATACTTAGCACTAGATATAGAGGATCTTATATACCTTAAATAAGGTCCGTTATCTTACTGTATATATCTATATAAGTCTATAACACTAGGCGGCCTTTCTCCGACACTAAGAAAAGGGATCCTAGCTTATTCTAATCTAGGACGTAAAGACTCGGTAGAATTCTACCTTAATACTTTATTGTACAAAGAGACTATATAGTTTCTTCTAGCCCTTCTATAAAGAGTATAACTGTAAGGAGATATTACTTAATACTTAAGAATAGCGTTAAATTAACTATCTTCTATAAATCACTTAGCTATTCTTTAACTATATAATAGAGCTCTCGAAGACAAAGGAGGTTACTATATATCTTATCTTTAAGATTTATAATACCCTCTTTAATCACTTTTTTAAAGCAGAGGCGCTACTTAAACGTAAGCGTATTCTATAGAAATCAGATATACTCAAAGCACTTATAGCTAGTCGCTTAAAACTTAATAAGTACTACTCTGAAACCGACAATCTTAAAGGATATATCTATACAGTTAGGATAATACTAGTACCTAATAGTAGATTTTAGTTCTTTCTATCTAATAATTAGGAGCCTTACTAGTATAATATCTACCGGAAATTATTCTAGGAATTATTAATTCTATATTAAGAGCGCTTTATAATAAATCAAGGATCGACTAATACTCTAATAATAGTATTATCTAGTTCTAGGCTGAATATAATACTAAAGAGTAATAAGATATCCGTAAAACTAGCTAGTAATAAGATAACTCAATATCTCGATAGTAGTATATTTATAATCTATTTCTTCCCTATATAGGATAATACTAATATATTTATACTATTAGATCTAATTGATATTAAACCTCTTTAATTCTAGTAGGAGAACTAATCTCGTTTCCCTACAATTATATTACTTACTCGCGATATTCTCTCTATCCCAGTAACTAGTACTAGTATCGAATAGCTCTTTAATACTACTTAGGATATTTATTACTACCGCTATAGTTATCTAAAGTCCGAAATAATCGAGGAGCTTATATTATTTCTATATATAATAAGATTTAATATTAAGGATACTAAGGTAAAGTAGCTTAAGTAGTTCTTTACACTAGCTAAGGTTAAGTTAGCGAAGGAGTAGAACGATAAATATATAGAGGATACTAAGCTTAACCTAATTAGTAATAATAAAGAGGAAGAAGGAGTAGATAATAGACTGCGAGAGATATCTCCTTATTTAATAGATATAGATATAGAGGTAACAGAGCTAGAGTTACTAGAGACTGTAACTTAGAGATAGGCCTTAGGGAGGAAGCGTAAGAGTAGGGTAGATAAGGATTTTGAGCAATATGAGAGAAATATATACTAGTTTAATTATTTGATTTATTCTCTATTTTTTCTAGAAGAGCGCTTTAAGTAAGATACTTAATATTATAAGCAAAAAATATATTAATTATACAGTTATACGCTAGAAGTCTATTTGTCTAGTTTACACTATATTGGGGCCCTAATAGGTTACCCAATAGGTTTTAGGTTATAAACTATAACCCAAAACCTATCGTTGGGTCGAAGCAATAGACCTAAAACCTATTTTGGGTTAGGTTGGGTTGGGTCCGGGTTAGAGTGGGTTGTGCCGAAGTCTACCTTTCCCTCTATTAAGTTCTACTTCTTCTCTTCTTTATATATCCTCTACTACTCTTAACTTGTACCGCTGTCGAGGATAAGACTAAGGCTGGGGATATAGCTAGGGGTATAGTGCTGAGACTGAAACTAAGACTAGAGGTGCGACGGGAATTTAATACAGAATAAGTAGGATAACCAGTTATATACGAATAGAACCTTTTATTATACAGAAATAAGTATTTTTTTTGTGAGTATAAAGGTGCAATTTTTACGATATATATAAACTAGAATTATTATAGTGGGTAGAATATCTGGCAGAATAGTTAGTGCCTGGGCAATTAGGCAGAATAAGGCAGGGGGGGGGAGGGGTAAATATATCAATCCCCTATTAACCTACCTTTATACCTATTTTTTTATTGTCAGATTTATCAAATTTATTAAATTAACTATCAATTTTATTAAATGTATTATATACCTGTTATTAAGTCTTTACCCACCCGCATTTTCACCCCACCATTCAAATATATATATCTACATTCAACTATATACTATAACACCACCTGTTGCTCAATTTACTTCTAATAAAATTAGGTTTATAGCCCTACTATTCTCGGTTAAAATACAACTTAATATTTTGTATAATAACCCTCCACTTTTTGTACAGCCTTGCACCTACGCTCTATACTCAGAATCAGCCTATCAATTTTTGCCTATAGTATTCCCTCCCACGTATATACAATACAGCGCTTAAAATAAGCCCAATCCTCCTTCGAACGACCTATATATATCAGCTGAGGATACAGTTCAAATAGCTTTATTTTTACTATCTCTAGACTAGTTCAATCGGGTTCAAATCAGGTGAGTATATAGGCCAATCTTCAATATATACTCCGTGCTTTTCAAACCACTCCTAAGTGACCTTTACGATATAAATCTTCGTATTATCTTACTGGAAGATATAACCAGGTCGGTAGTTTCTAACTAAACCTCTTTTGAGCGCGTTAATATACGAGATCGCGGTATACCCTTTCTTCGAAGACTCGGAGTCGATTTTAACCTCCCAGTCTATTATTATAAGAGGTAAACGACCACTAAGCCAGATTGCACCCTAAACTATGTGAGAGGTTATAGGGGTAAAATAGTGAAAGATAAACTAAAGTAGAAAAACATGTAAATATAAAAGTAAAAATGAAGTAAAAGTAAAGATATAAAGATAAAGAGTAAATTGAATTATAGTAACAGATATTGTAAAAATCTTTATAATTTTTTAAACTACTGGGATTTTTCATCCTTTTTATCTCTTTATCGTATTGGTTTAATGAATCATGATTTTAGATTAAATGTAACCTTTATAATTTTGAATATAACTTTTATAGTTGCATTTATTAGATCATGACATATAATCATCATATATAGTTATAGTTACATTTATTAAGATGTAATCGTCATATATAGTTTATAATTACATTTCATCTTATAATGGCATTATAGTTTATAATTACATTTCATCTTATAATGGCATTATAGTTATAATAGTATTATTTTAATGTTATTTTTGTTTATTTGTTTATTTGTTTATTTGTTTATTTGTTTATTTGTTTATTTGTTTATTTATTTATTTCCTTTTTAGTATTGTTTATTTATTTACAAAATTTTATGGTAAAAATCTAAAACTATAAATATGATATATAAAAAAAAATATGATAAAATATGATGAACTATTCATAATATATCCTTTAACGTGTACTTTCGTATTTATAAGATCTCTTCGGTAGCCCTCCAACTAAAAACGCTAGACCTAGGCGGGTCCGGAGTTCGAGGTTCGTTGAATAGAATATTTGTCTAAAAAGATCTAATTTTAAACACCGTTCCCAGACTAGTTTTATAACCAACGTTATATATATCGATATCGTCGGCGAGCTAAATCCCTTCTAATTAGGATCTTATATTTCGATCGGTAATTTTTGACTCCGAATTGCTTTAAAACCTTTATAATCAGTGATCGTGACGGTGAACCAGGTATATAGGCACTTAGCTGTTTAAACGTCTATTCTAGGTGCTGGCGAGCTTTAAGATATATATATAGTGTAGAGTTCGATCACTAAATAATCTTAGCCGGCCGCTTCGAGGTAAAGATTCGACAGTTTAGTAGTTTTGGAAGCGCTTGATAGTGTTATATATAGTCCTCCGACTACAACTAAAATCAAGCGCTAGCTACGTCTGCGAAGCTCTATTTCTATAAGCGTATAGGATCGCTGTACGCTGGGCTGGGGATAGCTCACCTTTTCGCCTTTTAAATAGGATATTTTCCACTGCTATTATAGCACAGGAAGGTTATATAAAAGAGAGGAAAAAATGATGCCTCGTTGTTGGGGTGATATAAAAGTGGGGTAGTGGGTAAAGACTTAGTGATAGGTATATATTACTATAGCCTCCTTAGGAGTTGATTACCTGATTTCTAACTCGGAATCGGAGTCTGGAGAGCGGGTTCCTAAGTCTCTACCCAGAACTATACTAATCACCGAGTCCCCTACTACTATCGAGCCGATCACTAAGCGAATTAATAAGTCCCCTTATCAGCGGATATAATAGAATCAGATATATCTATTAGTGCGGTGATCCTGCTACACAGTAGATATTGATAATAAATGATTGATTGCTTGAGACTAACTAGAATCGAGAATACTAACTATTTGATATTCGAGTCTGGGCTGGAACGGTTATATAACTCAGTATATAATACTTACGTGACCCAATATCCCCCTTCAGACTCTAATCTTATCAAGACAATTCTCTATAAAAATCTAGTTATCTCTTTTCGTTGTTGTTGTTGTTTTTTTTTATTGTATACTTCAATTGCAGAGATAGAGTATATTAACAAATCTTTCGAATTACTCTCTCTCCAGTGGCTTAGTCAGTCCGTTAGCTATATTCCTCTTCGTGTTAACTCGTAGAATATTAATCTTTCCGAGATAGACTATATCCTTAACGAAAAACTATTTAAGATCTATCTAATAAGTAGAGTTCTTAGTACCCTTCTTTGTTATTAGAATCTACGTATTAATATTGTCAGTTAGGATAATAATTAGCTTCTTAGTATCTTCTAGTTAAAGAGACTCCGCGATTTTCTTCAGCTATTATATATCTCTTACAGGTAGGTCTATTAAGTGTATACTACTCCGAGGTAGTTAATAAAGGTATATTAATAGTCTATTTTCTTAAATTCTAGATAATCGGAGCGCTAGTAAGGAACTAAATTGTACCTTTAGTTAACTTCTTATCTAGCTAGTCTCTATAGGAAGTATCTATATAGGCGTAAAAGCGTTAGTCCTTAATATATCCCAGAGTAATCGTAAAATCCTTTATTCTTTTTAGATAACAGTAGACCTATCGAGTAGCCTGGAGATCTCTTTCGGTAGGATTAGTAGCCCGATATTAAATTTTTATAACTATAAACTTAATATCCGGTCTTATCTCTACTGCTAACTAATCAAAACGTCCTCCTATCGACCTATATCTAGTGTATTCTTTTCTGTAAAGAAGTATCCTGGGATCTTTATTTTTATTATCCTAGATCTAGGAGGATAAAAGTAGGATAGCTGCTTCCTTATAATTCTATATTTCTATAAGTCGAAGAATTTCCTTAATATATACTTATTAGGAAAGAGTGATTGTTCTGTTTTTATAATCTCTTACAACTATATTTCTAAGGAAACGTAATAGTTTACCTATATCCTTAATATCGAATTTAGATTAGACTTCCTTAAAGATTTAGTCTACTTCTTCCTTAGTTAGAGCAGTAGTAAGAAAATCGTTAATATATACAATTAGGTACTAGGCTATCTTACCTAAACCTTTTATATATATATAGGGATCGTCGTTAAGAGGTATAAAACCTATATTATTGAGTTTTATATTTAAGTCTTTATTCTATAGCTTCGCCGAATCGCGTAGTCTATAAAGCGCCTAGTTAAGCTAATAGACTAAGGCTAGGACTAATTTCTAGCTCACTGTATTTAAAACTAGGTAATTATATATAAATAACTTCCTTATATTCCCTCGATATATTGAGGTATACTGTAACTGTATTAAACTATTTCTAGGTGTAGTTTCGTTATACAATAATTATAAAAATAATCTTAATAAGAGTGTTCGAGATAACTAGCGAATAGAAGATTAAGTCTTCCTTCTGTTAGTGGTTTCTATAGATAACCTATCTTACTTTAAATCTATAAACTTTATTCTTATAGTTTACCTTAAGATTAAAAACCCACTAACTTAGTAGAGCTTTTACTTCTTTAGGTTTTCTTACAATCTTATAAGTCGCCTTTATAGTAATATTATTAATCTAGTCTACTATTACTGTAGTCTATCTATTAGAAAATTTCGATTTTATTGCTTATATAATAGATTTTAGGATCTATATATCTTTAACTAGAAGTGGTTTTCTATTATAGATAAAAGGATTATTATAAGTCTATCTAGATACCGCTCGTTTTAGAGAGAAAGAAGGGATAGTTTCCTCTTCTTCTTCCTTTACCTAGATAGATATTTCTCTGCTCCTAGATAGTCTCCTCTCTACACTTTCTCTTTTTCGATATTCTATCAGTAGAGAAGGTGGGTTTAGATCTATATAGCGCTCTAGAGAAGAGCGAATATAGAACGAACGATATAGGATAGTTTAGGAAGATTCTATCGAAAGAACTAAAGAATCTCTTATAGTCGGAACTAAAGATAATAAACTCTCTAGATCTTCTCTTTCCTTAATTAATCCTTCCTAGGTCTATTTCTCTAGTTAGTATTAAATTTATATAGGCTAAATCATCTATACTCGTGTAGGAATTTCCTAGGTTTATTTAGGAATTAGCGGGGTCTCTTTAGACTAGAATCCTATATATTCTTCCTCTTCTAGGCGTAAGAAGTCCTAGTAGGTTAAAATAATATCACTTCCTTAGGATACTATCGATTTAGGAACTATTTCTAAATCAGTTATAGGTTCTATATAAGGATCTTCCTTATCGTAAGAGGCTCGCTGGTCTAGAACTTCAATATCTACTATCTATTTTATATCTTAAAGAGTAGGCTTTTCTTACTAAAGAATCTGTTAGCCTCCCTTAGGTTAAGGTAAAGAAATATTCTACTTTTAACTTATCCTTAATAAAGGAGAAAGACTATCCCTTGAAAGATATAGTCGGGGAGTCTTAAAAACCCTAATAATTTTAAAATTAGGTATCTCCGACCGTTCGATAGAAGGGATCGGGATATTAGGTAGGTCCTTAAGAATTAGAGGTAGAACCTATATCTCCTTTCTGTTATCTTTTCCTAGGCTAGGGTAGAATTTTCGGTAAAGGATTAATTTTCGACTATTTATATTGTAGATATATCTCCGGAGGATTTACCGGATTCGGTCTATAAACTTATTTATAAAGCTTCCTATTTACTTTAACTCTCTCTCTAAGATCTTTAGTTAATTCTTTAAGAGAACTAGCTATCTAAGATCTAGTTAGTTAGCTATTTAGGACCGGTCTCTTCGGAATAACTACCTCGATATTTAACTAACGAGTCTAGAAAATTAGTTATCTTAAAGGAGAACTAGTCTAAATAGTAAAGTACCTTTTCGGAACCTATAGAGTTAGGTTAAGGGTCTATACTATTCCTAGAGTATCTAGGCCGATCGAAGTCCGCTCTAGGAGCTTCTTCTAGATCTCTTCCTCTTCTAAATCGGAATTAGTTTTAATCTTAGATCCTAGGTCGGGATTATAGCTTCCTAAAAGAGTAACGCTTCTTTTTATCAAAATTATTAAAAACTATAGCTTATATACCCTAATTATCGGAATCTAGATCCTTAGGTTTCGGTTTAATTCTCGGAGTATCCCCCTTTAGATTATTGTCTCTATAATCTATAAAAGGAAAAGTAATATCTCTCGATCGATAAATCCTATTTATCTCCGGGTCCTATACCTAGTAGATATAGCTATTGTCTCCTTTATAACCGATAAAGTAGTACTTAGTTACTTATAGTTCCGATTTCTAGGATTTAATATATCTCTCCTCTAGAATATATATAAAAGCTGTTTCGCTCTAAGTATATAGAAAAGAGAGATCGATAGGTTCTATTATATTATAAAGTAGATCCTATCCCTTCCGAAACTCAATAATCGGAATTAGTCCGGTATATAGATTCGCTAATCTATTATAGATATAGGCTGCTGTTTCTACTCAGAGAGGCTAAAGTTTATCTAGAAGCTTAGCGTCTAGACCTATTATTCTTTATATCTTATTAATTACACTACCTATTCTTTCTGATCTTCTATTTACCTAGGGAGTATACAGCGGAGAAATCTCTATAACTATACCTTTATTTTTACCCTATTTCTTAAAAATAAAGAATTCCGATCCACTATCGCAGCGAAAAAAGGTAGATAATCTCTATCTAAGTAGACATTATTTTTTAGTATACCTAATCAGAGTATTAGAGATTTAATCTTTTATCTAAAGAGTGATTATATTAATATATCTAGTTATATTGTTAATAATTAGAATATAGTAGCGCTTACTACTAATACTAACTAGTTAAATTTCTTAAGTATTACAGTGGAACTTAACTCCTAGTTAACTATATCTCTTCTAGGGAGTTCGTAAAATCTATCTTTTCGACTTCCCTAGTTTATAAGGTTTATAGGTAAATTCCTAGTCAGTAATTTTATCGTTTAGGTCCACTAGAACTATAATCTTTAGAGTTAATTTAACTTTTAGCTTCCTAGTATATCCTAGTCTTCGATAAATCTCGTATACCGAGATTGTACAGTTCGCAATCCTATCAATATCGTCTAGTTCGCTTTTAATATCTAGTTCGTTTTTATCCGAAAAATCGGCTTCCGAATTATTATCGCCATTATACAGAGGTCTATTAAGGTACCCGGCCCTTCGCTTTCGCCCCGCACCCCTTTCGGGGTTTGGGGCCGCACCACACTAATTATATTTTCACACTAATTATAATTTTCACCCACCCACTATTTTTACTACCATTTTACTCCCCAAAAACATACCTAAAAATACACAAGAATTGGAGGATCGTATTGAAAATGCCTTACAGGTATACTCTCAAAGAGAAAAGCCAAAAATCGCACAGTTAGCGCGGGAATTTGATATCTTATACCAATTACTCCGTGGCCGGGTTCAGGGTCGCAAATCTCTAAAGCACCGTAACGGTGTAAGTAAGGCCCTAGAACCGGAGCAGGAGGATATATTAATTCATTGGATTTATATATTAAACTAGGCTAATACTCCACTAACTGCCGAGATAATCTATAACTGCACTACTTAAATTCTTCGGCGTTATAGTATAGAGCGGGAACTCGGTTCAAACTGGGTATACCGCTTTATTAAGCGCCTCCCCGAGAACTACCTCTATATTAAGCGAAAACTAATAGAAAAAGATCGGATAGAGGCAGTTACACCTAGTTATTTAAATACTTGGTATAACCGGCTTACCAATACGATTCAGCAGTATAGTATTGGCCAAAAAAATCTATATAACTTTGATAAGAGTGGCTTTCGAATTGGCGAGGGAAAGTAATAAATAGTTATATTAACTAGAGGAAAAAACACTAGTATTAGTACTGGAGGGCCTACTGAATCCCTTACTACTATTGAGTGTATATCCGCCGATAGTTAGGTTATACTACCTTGGTTCCTAGTTAAGGCGGCGGTTTATATAGAGAGTTAATATTACGATACTAGTCTTCCTAATAACTATTGGGTAGTAACTACACCTAATAGTTAGATTAATAATATTGTTGCTTTTCAATAGCTTCAATCCTTTAATCAATCAACTAAATCCTATATTAAAAAGGGTGATTTTCGCCTACTTTTGATAGATAATTATAAGTCCTGTTTAATATATAAATTTATTAAATACTACTAGGAGAATTCAATTATTCCCTACTGCTTTATTCCGTATACAACGTATATATACCAGCCACTTCATAATACGCTGTTCTAGGTGTTGAAGTATTTTTTTCGAAAGAATAATAACACTGTGGTACAGTGGGGTAGATCTGTAAAGTCAAAGGCAGATTTCTTCCGCGATATTTATTAGGTTCGCCTCGCTACGTTTAAAAGCCGTACGATCCGCTACGGCTTTATTGAATATAGAATCTAGCTAGTTAATTCTGAAAAAGGCCTTACAAAAATAGGGTAGGAACCTAAGCTTCTAACCGATCCGATACTCCAGATATTCGATAGCGATACTCCTCCACTACCTTTAAGCTCGGTATATAGCTCGCTAATTAAGACAGTGGAAAATCTCCGAGTACGAATTAGCAAATTCAAGAAAAAGGTACCTAAAATCGAGTTATTTTCTTCAAAGATATAGCGTCAATTAGGCCCTATTTTATATAGGGGTCTTACACTAGCGGAAGCGGGAGCTCAGTACGCCAGTGATAATATCAAAATTTTGAACTACAAAAACCGGTAGGAAGCTAAAAAATCAAGGCGGCAGGTTAATATAGGTAGTACTCAATCTATTTATAATTCAAAAAGGTATATCAAGGCCCGGGATAATAAAGAAAGGCGAAAGATAATTCGACAGGCGAAAAAACAGTATATAGCTACTGCTACTGCTAGAGCTACTCTCGCTACCTAGGCGCAGGATAAGACCGAAAACGATAGCTAGGGGGGTGGAGCAGGAGCTCAGGTATCTATCAAATATAAATTTATCATAGATACTATAGGAGAATAGGTATAAATCGATGGTTTTATTTTGTATATTTTCAAAAATTATAATTAGTGTGAAAATATAATTAGTGTGGTGCGGCCCCAAACCCCGAAAGGGGTGCGGGGCGAAAGCGAAGGGCCGGGTATATCTAAAAGCTTATAGAGCTATAAGAAAAGGTATAGGATCTATAGCGAAAAGCTACTAAGTTATAAGCGACTAACTATAATAGGAGATATAAGGAAATATTACTTAAAAAGAACGACCTTATAGTCCTATCTATAAAGAATCTATACCTAGAAGAAGGTATAATAAAGAAGCTATCCCTATAATAGATCGGCCTATTTAGAATCCTTAAATATATCGGAAAGTAGGTATATCGCCTCCTACTCCTAGACTAATATACTACGATTCATAATATATTCCCTATCTAGCTCCTATAACTATAGCAGTAAAGAGAAGGGGAACTAGAGAAATTACCCCTACCGGAATTAGCTAATAATAACTAGACTGCGACATCGCCCGTCCATGGGCACCTAGGAGGTACCTAAGGCCCGTCCACGGTGGGCCCTAGGCTATTTGGATTTTCGAGTGCCCGTCTATAACGCCTAAGGCCCACGGGTATACCCACGGCGGGTATACCCACGATACCCACTATTGTATAAAGTCACCCAAAATAGACGTATAACTCGCTGACTTTGTATAATAAATAACTGTTATTTATACCTGTTTTGCTAACTCTATATAAAATAGCAGTTTTAATCTATAATATCTATAAATTTTACTGAAATATCTATATATATAAGAAACTAGTATATATATAATACGACTTGGAATAAAATTTGAACCGAAATATATTATATTGTGTGGTATTTTTATTAACTTATCAAATTATACTGTAATAGCTTAAAGATATATATTTAAGTCAGTGGTATATACCTAGTATTTTCTATAAGTAAAATACTACTTATAGATTCTACTTTATCTCTCACTAGTATATTTCTTATAGGTAGATCGAAAGATATTTAGTATAATTCTTATTTTATAAGCTTATATCACTAAATTCTGTTAATTATATCACTTAGACTTATATTATTATTCTGGGAGTTTTAAATCCTTCGATTATAACTTAAGATAGGCGTTTAGGTATATTCCTATAGGTATACCCGTAGGTATACCTATAGACAAAGACACTTATAGCTAATCAGCTTATAATATATAGTAGGTCTATACTCAATTTACGATCTATTAGATCTATATAAAGTACCCCTTTTACTAGTAATCCTTATTTTATACAGTCGTAAGTTACCTATTGTAAGTTTAGATCACTTACTCTCCTATAGTCGTTATATTATCCCTTATATTATATTAACTATATCCTAACCTAGTGTCTATACTGTAGGGCCTTCTTTACTTCCTCCGAGCTCCTAAATAGACCTTACCTACGTCTCTAATATATTTAATCCTAACCTAAATCTAAATATTAATCCTAGTCTCTTTAACAGCTAATAGACTTCTATCTCACTAATAGAGTCCGAGTTTACTTAACCGGCTATTCTTAATTGCTTTCTTAAACGCGTCGGCCCCGATCGGAGAAAGTAGTTTATCCTCTATAACGCGATAAATAATATATCTAAAGTAAAGTTTATCGAGTAGTAGTATACTATAGTATACAGCAGTAGTACTAAGATATAATAAAGGCTACAGTAGGATACAAAATATATATTAGATATCTAGGAGAACTTCGACTAGGTAGTATATTATATTATAGGCGAACCTTTAGTTATATATCGGATATATAGGGTTATATTACCTTATCTAAGTATAAAGTAAAGCGGTACTAATACACTTAAGCGGTATCTAGCCTTAGGTAAATACTAAAAGGGTAGTAAAAGTAAGTCTATATAATAGTCGATTAAGGAGACTATATAGTATATACCGGTAAGTCTTATATGATTATACCCTTTAAGATAACTAATATATTATATATTAGGTACTGGAGTTATCTTATAACTCAAAATTCTCGAATAATAAATAGGAAAGAGAGCAGATTAAATATCTTACTAGTCTAAACCTCCCTTTCCGGATACTTAAGAGGAAGCAATTTACTTCCTTAATTCGAATAGTATAAAAGGCTCTAGCTAAACCTACTTTACTTTATCCTCGCACTACTTAATACCGGCTTAAGAAATTAGTCGACAAGGAGTAATATATAATTCTCGCTACCTTACTATAAGATATAAAGCTCTTAATCGCCCTCGACTGCTAGATATCGCCTTTTTAGTAGGTATTTATAGCAATTATAGGGTACTTTATCGACCGAGACTAGAATTACCGTAAGCTCCTACTTAGTTTTAAACCACTTAATAGGGCCTATTCTAGTATAAATCTAAGTGAAGTACTTATAGAGATCTTTAAGAAGCTTAATATTACTGATTGTATATTAGCGATTATATTAGATAACGCGTTAAATAATATAACTTTAGTATAGGTAGTTTAAGACTCTATTAACTCCCTTAAACTACCGAATAGCCCGGTAGTTATTCGAATCCCTTATCTTATATATATTATCTAGCTAAGCCTTCGCGAGCTACTTAGATCAGTAAAGGCCGATCCCTAGAATAATACTACAGATCGGAATATTTCTAAATCGATTGTATAACCTACTCCGAAAACTATACCTTAGAAGAAAGCGATACTATAAGCCCTCAATACTAGGATAGTAAAGCTTACCTCTTACTATATAAAGATAAAAGAGATCTATAGTAGTCTCTATACAATTAGAACAATTCTTATACCCTAGTATAAGCTTCACTTCTTCTTAAGTAAGGCGTAGGGTATATCGGAGAACGATATAAACTAGAGTGATTAGTATAAGGAAACGCTTCGCGAGTTTATAGTTCCTTACACCTAAAGATACACTTAGATATAGTCCCTATAAGAAGAGTAACCCCCTAAGTGTCACTTAGCTAGTATAAGTGACCTAGACACCCTCCTTAACCTTCTACCTTATATCTACTCTGATCTATTAACATCGGAGTATAAACTCGCTAGATACCTTAAAAGATATACGTTATATTCACTGTTATTATAAGCGGGAATACTAATACCTATAATAGTAAGGAGAAAGGTCGATCCTTTACAATTCTAGGAATATAAGAATAAATTCCTAATTCTTTCAAGTGTTACTCGCGATATTCTCTCTATTCCTATAATAGGCGCTGGAGTTAAATATCTTTTTAATCTAGTATAGGATATCTACCACTACCGACGTAGGCGGCTAAGTACGAAGACAGTCTAGGATATTATAATATTCCGGTGTAAAACCTAGTTCGATATTAAAATAGAACTACCCGATAAGGATATATCCTTAGATTTAATATAAGAAGTAGACGAACAGAGAGAGGCTAAGCTTACCACTGATATACCTAAATCAATTAGCGATAGTGAGGATTCCGAGGATAATAATCCTATTAGACTAATCGAGTTTAAGTTTATAATAGAGAGTTAGCTTCCTTGTCCTTCTATAGTGCTGAGTACGCAGAAGCGATAGAGAAATAAGCTAGTCGACAGCGAAGATAAGAGCAGTCCTTATCTCCCTTATTATAGAGATAAGGGTAGCACTTAAAAGCGCCCTAGTTTAAGAGAAGTAAGGAAGCGTAGTAAACCCAATAATAATCAATTTATATTGTATTAGTGTGAATATATAACTATAATAAATACCTAAGTTATTATACAAAGGCTTCTAAGGCTTATTTCTAACCCCAGTCAAAAAAGTGACAATATATTAAGTTATTATATAAATACTTCTAAAGCTTATTTCTGACCTCGGTTAGAAAATTGACTGTAGTATTAAGTTATTGTATAAAGGCTTCTATAGTTCATTTTTCTAACCGAGGTCAGAAAATTGACAGTAGTATTAAGTTATTGTACCTATAATCGAATTACTCAAAAATACAGAGAAAAAAATACACAAATAATATAGGTCACGAGGTTAAGAAATTCTGCTTACTAAAAAGGCCTATAGGCGCCCACAGTGTCTATAGACAATAGGCCCTAAGGGTAGGGCCCGTCTATAGGCGTATTGATAGTGCCTATCGCCCGCTTATATAAGGCCCGTGGGCACTGCCCACCCGCCCGTCTATAGGCGATGTCGTAGTCTAATAATAACGAATAGGAGATAGAAGATAACTAGATAATCGAAGGAGGACTACACTATCTTATAAAGTGGATAGGATAGCCCTTAGAATATAACTAATAGGTCCCTAAAGACGCTATAGCGAATACCCCGAAAGTTATTACAAGATATAAGAAATCTTAGAAATAATAACTTTAATTAGAAAAGGGGGCTACCGAATATACTAAGTATCGGCGCTGAACAGACAGCGAAATAAAGGGAATCTAGAGATACCTTACTACACTAGGAACTAGAACGTAAGAAAAATAAAGTATATATAGAGACTATACTGAATCGGTATCTAAACAGCCCTATTATAAACTCTAGGAGAAAGGGAAATCCTATATTAAGGAATCTAACTAGACGCGAATACCCCTAGTAACCCTAGACTTATTAATAGTATTCTTATAACGGGAATAGAGGATTATAATAGTACTGTACTAGATAGAGACCGACTCCTTATTATTAATTAGCCGAACCTAAGTCGAGGCCTCTATAGTAAGTCGGTCCTACTTACCGACTATAGGATAGAGGTTACGAGATATATAAGAAGTACGAGCGTTAATCTATATATCGTAGGATATATATATAGCCTAGAGAAAGGGCGGACTGTTAGTAAACTAATTATAAACCGGGAAGAGTTCGAAAAAGACTTATAGTAGGAATATAGGTCCTAGCTAGATTATATAAGTAACAGTAACGTATTTCATATGCGAGTGGCGCACACAAGCGAGCGGCGCAGTTCAAAACACATAATAAATGCGATATATTCTACATTTATATTTCAACAACCATGTTATTATTTTAGCTCCTTATTTGTCGATAGCTATCGATAAGACTTATTAGCACCATATATCAATTTTAAAGATATTGGATAGGTATATTATTATCATTTCAAAAATTACCGAAAATTACGTTACTAAAAACTAGAAATATATATATCACAATCATAAAGTTAGAAACTTCCTTAAAATCCCGTAAAGAGACTAGATATCGCCTAGAAAGCATGAGGCTATAAGGAGAAATCCTTATAGACCATAGTGGTTGAAATATCAAGTTGTAATTTATCGCATTTACTATATGTTTTGAACTGCGCCGCTCGCTTGTGTGCGCCTCTCGCATGTGAAATACGTTAGTTCTTAACGAGATTATTAAAGCTACTAGTAACCTCGCGGACTTAAGACTAAAATAAATATAGGTAACTAGCTTATAAGGAAACAAGTAAACCTCGTTTCCCTTTTTATCTTCCTCGTTATCTAATATACTATACTAGCCTATATCGTTATACTAGAACTCCTTAGCCTACTCTAAGATAGATAATAGCTCGAACCTATTCCTATCTATACTATCCGGAACCTAGAGATATAATATTAGGACGAACCGGAATCGGACCCTAACCGAGAATATATAGGGTACTTATAGACTTATACACTTTTTTCTACCGAGTATAATACTAGTAAGATTTACTATTAGGGGTATCCGAGAAGTATCGAATTACTAAGGGGGAATCAGTACTATTAGGCTGCTTAGCCTAATCGCGAGTAGAGATATATAGATAACCTATATACTAAGTCCGCTATTATAGGACCGGTAGAGTAAGCTACTTATATAGGGAAGAACGAACTAGTAGTATACTAAAATATATAAGAAGAAGCTGTGAAGTAATATTAGACCGGCGCTGACTCGGTATAAGAATAATAGCCTCACTAGTATAAGAAGAACGCGTTACTATGAACGAAGTAAGACTATCAACAAAAGTAAGAGATATATAGGAGGAAAAGTAGAAAGTTAAAAACTCTTTAATTAAAAATAAAACCCTATATATAAAGATACTAAACAGTAAGAGTATACGAAATATAGTAACTACCTAAACCGGAAGTCGTACCTTCCTATCGGGACTAGATATCGAAACTAGACCTGGTAGTGACCCGCGGGTGACCCTCACGACCCTAAGGGTAGTCTATCTAGAGGTTAGACCCTCGGAGGGTCACCTGCGGGTGACCCTAAGGGTCGTTAAACGAGACAAACAGGTAAATCTCGTGATATATATAATTTATATAGATTTACCCTGTATTTTTGAGTATCCTGATTATATATCCGAAGTTCTTTAATATTAATTTTTGATATATTATTATAAAAACTTGTGTTATATTCTTAAATCTAGTTCCTATCTACTAGACTACTATATATCTATTAAGCCTTTTTGAAACCTTCCGAACTCTTCTAGACAATCGAGGGAGAGGAATTTCGCCCTCTTTATCTATACTATCCTTAGCACTGGATTGTATCTTATCGCCTTCACTTAGTGAGCCACTTCTTTATCTCCTAAGTACAATATTGGGTAATAGTTATAAAGTAGGTAGTAACTGACTTTCTTTAACTATATCTTCCTTAGTATTACTGATTAGTTTAAACGAGGTAGTAACTATACTACTTACCTCTATTAAAGCTGCGATCTCCTAGGAAGATAGGTACTCCTAGAGAATCAGCCGCTGACTCTCCTATAGATCAAACCTTATTATATATATAAATATTATAATATCCTAGATTATCTTAAGCTTTAGTAAGCCTCGCCGGTAATAATAAATATCACGCGTAGAGTTAAACAGTCGCTCTACGCCTATATTAGTAGCTAGGATAGATATAATATCACGGGTAATACTTATAAGAATCGGCTATTTATATTGGTTTTCTTTCTAGAATATATAAGGTAATAAACGCTGCGGGGCTAGATATTTATTAATATTAGTTAGATATAAAGGATAAGGATAGATTATTAGACTTACTAGAATTAAGATATTAAGTTAGCTTATCCTCCTATAGAGCGATAGACTGCTAGGAGTTATTTAACTCTAACGCAGATTTAAGCTCGGATATTCTAACCCTAGATAATAGACTACTTAGCGATAACTAACTATCCCTAATATTAAGCTACTCCTTATAGCGCTTCACCTAAGTCTTAAGACTACCTCGGTAAATATCCTTCTAGCTAGCTTCGCTAGGATTGTTTGATTCCTATTTCTTTGATAAGAAGAATTAAAGCTTTTAGGATAGAGACAAAATTGTACTAATAGTATAAAGATACCCATCGATACTATCTATATCCTTATAGTATTTTAAAAGCTTTTCTAACGTAGCTTTAAGGGTAGATTATATAAGCTATTTCTATAGAACCTTCTTCCGCCGAAGTATAGTGATCGCCTTCTTAAGATAGTTAAAAAGGCGGTTATATATACTAAAGATAAGGTAGATACTTAAGTCTTCAGTCCTAGAAATAAGACTTATAAACTTATAGAATAGTTTAAGAATAAAGAGTAGATATTCAATCTACCTCTATTCTCCTAGGCTTAATACAAAGTAAGGCTACTTATACTACGAGCAGAAGGTATTAAATACCAGCTATAGTCTCTTTACTCGCCGGAGTATTAGGAAAGTTAAATTCCACTGTATCCTAATATCTTAGATTAGAATAAGCTTAGGCTCTTTATCCTAGAGAGTATAAAATATATCCTACCGCTATAGGCTTACGTTAATATAAACAGTAAGGTTACGAACCTAAAAGAGATATTAGTATATAGAAGTAATACTTAGAATATAGTATACCTTATTGAGTATATCTACGATCTTATACTTTCTTTAGTGTATATATAATACCCTTATACAATTATTAGACTAGTTTAACTTAGCAGTATTATTACTTAGGGATACCTTTATCTTCCTAAGTAAATCCGTAAGACTAATTTAGATAATATAAGTAATATAAGGAACACGAATAATCGTGGAATCAGTGCTCAGTTAGATAGTCCTTACTGAGTTGTTTATAGCCTAAACTAGTGTTATATTATTTAAGGTATTATCGGTAGTGATTATAAGCACTCGATTAAGAATATTATATTTTTGTAATATCCGAGTAATAACCTTACTAAGATTCGACCTAGAGTATATACTAGAGAGTGGCTCGAAGCTAAGGAGAACCTCGCGGTACTCCTAATCTTCGTCTAGAAAGTAGCCTATTACTACTATAAACGCCTACTGAAATAGCGATATCTAACAGTCTAGCGTAAGGGAGAGCTTTATCTTTAGTGGTAGACTCTAGAGGAGTCTTTCTTAGTATTTATAGACAAATACCTTTAACCGCTTACGGATAGTTCGTCGTAAGGGAATAGTTAGTGTAGTTAGAGTAAGGTATACGTATTTAATAATATCGGTAAACTCCTAGTATTTAAGGAACAAAAATAGGAGATATAAAACAGTGATAAGACTTAGTAGCTTTTGCTCCTAAATATCCTATAAGAAGATAAGAGCTAGTTTATTTAATACCTATAGATAATTTAGTAACGGAGATAATATAAGGGGATATAATATATAGCTGTCTTAAGTAAATTCTTAATATTCGGTCTTCTTAACGCAAATTTAGTATAGTTAACCCCCTTCCTATACTTATTTATAGATAATATACCTATATAAGCAGCTGCTGGATAATTAAGAACCTTCCGATATTACTTATATATTATACCTAGCTTCCTATCTTTAGTATTCGCTACTTAGTCGAAATTATTCTAGTATTCTACTTAATAGCGCGCGTCCTAGTTTATATACTTAGACTTCCCGAATTCTATCTAAAGCTACTATTTAACGAATTCCTTACTTATTGTATTACAGTATAAGGTAAAGGAATTAATACAGTCGGGATTTAGTATTTTAAGATAAGGAGGTAAAGGTATATATTGCGAAGAGCTAAGAGGGGCGAACTAATAACTATCGTGTACCGATATTAAGGTTTATTAACTTCCTAACGCGTAAGGGGTTATAAATAGTATATCGTTAGGGAGAAGGTATTAAAGAGCGTCTAACGAAGCCCCCTCGTAGTTTAAGGAAGTATAAGTATCAGGAAATTGTGATATATTTAATATAGGTAAATATAAACGTAGTAAGGAGTAGATAACTTACAGTGAATTGTTTTCTATAATCAAAGTATAAAGGACTAAAATTTACTATTTTTACTAAGTAGATCTATTAAACTATTTAATAAACTATTACTATTAGTTAGTTTATAAAGGTTACCCTCGACGAACCTTATAGACCCTCGATAAACCTCGTTTAGACCCTCTAACCCTTATTCGGACCCTTAATAAACCTCGTTTAAACCCTTAGCGAACCTTATATTTCTAACCTTAGTCGGAAAATAGACAGTATAGTCTAGTGATTGTATAAAGCCTTCTAAACCCTATATTTCTGACCTCGGTTAGAAAATAGACAATATACCTAGTTATTGTATAAAGCCTTCTAAACTAGTTTAGATATAATTCTCTTATATCTAAAGGGTAGAAATAAAATATATTTCTTTTAAGCAATATTATATATATAGATATATATCTTCAATATATATTTCTACTATAATACAGATTGATCACTTCTACCTCACTAAGTACCGCTTCCCTACGGTTATATAGTATAAAAAAAGCACAGAACTAAGAGAACTATACTTAAAATATAATATTATCAAATAACTTTACAATATTTAATAACTTGAATAGTTATAAATTGGTGATTATAATCCAGTGGACAAAATAGATATAAATAACTGTATTTTATTAAGAGATATAAGCAGTTTTATCCACCTTAATTAGGCTTAGCGCTCGAAATTTATATATCCGAGGGTCCGGTGGAGGGTCCAAGATTATAGACCACCCGGAGGGTCACTGCTAGGTCTAATCTTTTCATCACTTTCTTCATCAATTCTATCAATCTTTATATCAAATTCATCGTCAATATAGCCTCGCTAGGCCTTGATTACCTAGAGTCGGATCCTAGTTCCGATCCCGAGTTAATCCCTGATTCCCAGCCAATGATACCAAGCCTACCAAGCCTACCAAGCCTACCAAGCCTACCAAGCCTACTAAGCCTACCAAGCCTACTAAGCCTACTAAGCCTACTAAGCCTACCAAGCCTACTAAGCCTACTAAGCCTACTAAGCCTACTAAGCCTACCAAGCCTACTAAGCCAGATCGAAACACCCTCGTTACAGCCTATTCCTTCACAACCCTTTACGTTTCCGCTTCCGCCTATAGATCAGATATACAATTCGCCGGAGGAAGGAATAGCAGCGATTAATACCTTTGCTAGGCTATACGGATACACCGTTTCGACCCTTCGCTCGAAATTGATAAAGAAAGGTATCAAGAAAACAGTCTACCTATACTGTAACTGTGGTCGTAAGGCTAAGCAGTATACGGATCGCTCCCCTTAGGTAAAACAACGAAGAACCAGTACCCTTATATATCAATACCCCTCTATAATTGTGCTTCGCCTCGATCTCTAGACAGATCTCTGGTATAGCACAATCAGTGATTCAACGCACAATTATAAGCCTTTAGTACTATTAATCTATCGTGCTCAGCGGGCCCTTAAATTTATAAACAAAAAGGACGAAATCGAGAACGCGCTTCGATAAGGCCGTACTACACGTTAGATTCTAAATAAGCTTCGTAATACTAATCTAGAAAGCGCTATTATTGCCTAAGATATCTACAATTCCCGTAAGAAGCTCAATCAGCTATTTTTAGCTAGCCGAACACCGATTTAAGCACTTTTATAAGAGCTTCCTAAAGACGGTAACTGGATCTTTAAGTATAAACTCGATAATTAAAATTATATCTCCGCCCTTTTCTGTATATATAAGACGAGTGTTCAAATACTATAGATAAACCTATAGGTACTTTCAATAGATTATACCTATAAGACAAATTAATATAGTCTTCCTTTACTGGATATCGTCGGCTTTTATACTACTGGGTCTACCTATTATCTCGGCTTCGTATTTATACGAGATAAAAAGGAAGATACGTATAAAATCATACTTTCTTATCTAGCTGAGGTTTATAAATCACTTAGCCTTAACCCCCCCTGTACAATACTTACAGATAAGGAGAAAGCCCTAATAAATACGATTAGGTAGATCTTTCTAAATACAAAGAATTAGACTGCGACATCGCCCGTCCATGGGCACCTAGGAGGTGCCCAAGGCCCGTCCACGGTGGGCTTTGGGCTATTTGGATTTTCGAGTGCCCGTCCATAACGCCCAAGGCCCACGGGCATGCCCACGGCGGGCATGCCCACGATGCCCACCATTATATAAAGTTGTCTTAAATATATATAAAAATTAGATATATAGTAAATTATAGTATATATATTTATATATATCTTATTAAAAATCCGGAATTATGATTGTAAATATATAAAAAATATAAATTTAGTTGAAATATTTTGAAATCTGTCAATAAAAATCACGTGTTGCGCTAATTTTGCTTACTAAAAAGGCCCACGGGCGCCCACGGTGTCCATGGACAATGGGCCCTAAGGGTAGGGCCCGTCCATGGGCGTATTGATAGTGCCCATCGCCCGCTTACATAAGGCCCGTGGGCACTGCCCACCCGCCCGTCCATGGGCGATGTCGCAGTCTACAAAGAATATAATCTGTTTATAGTATATTAATATAAATATTATAAAGAAAGCGCGCCCAATTCTATTAGAGTAAGTTAGAAAAGCTCTCTAAGAGGCTGATTCTACCCAGAATACTAGTTCAACGTAAGCTACCTCTACCCCCCGCCGCTGTATAAAGACTGAGAAGGAGAAGGAGATTTAGAAAAAGGCCGAAGAGGGTTGGAAGAAGATATTAAAGCGATAGAATCGAGTTATCTTTACCTCTACAGTTAATAATTTCAATATACAATAGGAAGTATTCAAAGAGAAATATTCCGATCTAATTTTCAGCCCTCTCCTCGGCTATATCTAGGCTGAATAGATAGACAACTACCCTAAGAGATTCCTTTATTTCTATATAAGGCACTATCTTTATCTTAACGAAATTGCTACTTCTCGTACAGAGGGAGCCCACTGGTTACTGAAACTCGATCTCTAGGTTTCTATAAATAACTTACTAGTAGTACTCTAGTGCTTTAAGCGCGCGGTTAAGCGTCAATTTACTAAGATCCAATATAAAGTTGCTACAGAGCGTATTAGAAAGCTAATACAGCGAGTTTTACCTCTATATACACTTCTTACTAATCGAGTTTCACTATAAGCGATTCAATTAACAAAGGATATCTATATAAGATATCTCCCGGAAGGAGAGGATAGTAAGCTACTAATTCACCCCTTATATACCTACAATTCGAAAGAAACAGCGGGATTTCCCTGTATTTATATTATTAAGAAGTACAACGACGAGAAAAAAACAACTCGAACCAGATATTTTCTATCAGTATTGGTATTTGTACGGTGTAAACAAAGCTCCTCCTATCGATCCCTCCCTTCTAGTTTAGGATCCTCTTCGTATACGTCGACGAGGGCGACCCCGAGGTATACGCAACTTCGGAAGTATCTAGGCCACCCAGACCTAGAATACCTAGAATACCCAGTCTTCCCCCGATCTATTAATATAAGATAGCTCTGTCCACCGAGATCTATTATCGTAGGAAGTAAGCCGAGGCCGGGTATAGGGTACAGGTCGTGGACGAGGACGCGGGCGAGGACGTAGACGAGGACGAGGACGCGGATAAGATAAAGGTACCTAATATAGATAATAGCGAGGCAGGTATAGAAAGCACTCTGTAGAAATAAGTACTTTTTTCTGACCAGAAAGGTGTATTTTTTACTATATAAACCAGAATTCAAAAGTGCAGAAAAAGATCTAGCAGAATTATATAATGCCTGATATATAAGGTATAAATCAGGTATAAATCAGGCAGGGGGGTGTTGCCATACTGAAAGGGGTGTTGCCATACTGAAGGGGGGTGTCTCTATACCAATCCCCTAAATTTTTAAGATAATTAAAAATCCTATTATAGAAACTAAAGACTAGGTGAATACTTATCTCTTGAGTTATATAAATAACAGTTATATATTTAAAGAAGGGCTATAGGATAAACAGTAGATAATCGATTTATTACTACTCCTCGGTATTTAGTGTAAAACAAGGCTGATTATACTGCGAGCAGAATATATTAAATATCACTTAAAGTCTCTTAGCCCAGCGAAGTATAAGATATATTAAATTCTATCGCGTTTATATATCCTAGATAGGTATAAGCTTTAGCTTATCGGGTTAAAGATTATAAAAAGCGTCGCGGTATTAAGGGCTTATATTAATATAGATAGTAAGACTACAGACCTTAGATATATAGATATAAGTATAATTGTTGTATAACTAGAAAGTAAGAGAACTAACCTTATTTAGTGTATCGGTAATCTCTCGCTTTTACTGTCGAGTATATAGGGCCTATACGCAATCCTCTTTCTACTTAAGCTCCGCGGTGTTATTCTTTAGTAAAGCCTTTATCTTCCTAAGTAGATTATTTAGACTAAGTTAAATTATATATATAATAACGTATTCCACTACCGAGTGGGCCACCCTATCTAACCTACCAATTTTAAATACATTTATCTCAACCATAACGCCATTAAATTAATTGAACTAACTAAGTGGTCTATCTGGATATATTTCTCTTCTATACCCTGGCAATCTATATATTCCACACCCCCGGGGGGGGGGGGGCGCGTACGTGGCTGAATAGCCGATTCTCTAGGTATACCGGGGCCGGGGAGAGGTGCTTCAGTTGCTTCCTGTTGCTGTATAATTAATGCAGAGGCTTCTTAAACTAAAAGGCCTTCTTCGGCGGGTATCTACCTTCGAGATCGAGTACGCTTTTACTTCTGCTTCTCGTTGGCGGCGCGTAATTCCTTGTTTTCTTTAGCGAGTAAGATAGCACCTTATATTGTAAGACAGAAGCCTTTTATAAGCTGGTTTAATGCACGATCTGATAGGCTAGGCGGGCTTTGAGATCTTGTACGAAGTAAAGCTTTGATTAATAAAGCCTGTCGACGTAGTTCTTTCTCTGTAGAGGGTGTTTTCGGGGTAAAATTCCGGCTTAATTCACTCCCCCTACTCGGAGGGGGGGTTAGTGTTCGAAGCCGAATATTGAGCTTTGAAATCACTCTCTCTGGTAAGAAAGGAACTAAACCAGCTGCTCCGAAGCTATTTTTAATCGTCTCCGATTTAAAAGCTTCAGTTTGTGTAAAAGGATAGGCGTCGAGGAAGTCAAATTTATCGATATGGTTGATCCCGTTCCGTATTTTTATTTCAACTATCTAACCGTACGAACGTTTTAATACCGCAAAACAGCCGATATCAAGAGGTTGTAAAAGGTAAGAAGAGTGAGGAGGTATACAGATTGGTATAACCTTATTTTGCTCACAAATCTTATCGAATTTTGGGGTTAAATAACTTCCGTGGCCGTTAAGTATTAAAAGCCGATACCCCCCCTTCGTACGAGAATAAGTAGTAGGAATAAAGAGCTTTTTAAGCCAGCGAAGTCCAATTTCATCGGAGGTCCAGCCGTTAGGACTAACTTTAAATCGCCAATCCCCCGGGAGGCCTTCGAACCAGGATTCAATAAAGACTTTGCCTTTAAAAATCACACACGGAGGGAGGGCCCACCCCGAAGTATTTATACACTCAATTGTAGTCACCTATTCACGATTTCTAGGTTGTAAAAGTGATCTCCGACCGTAGTATTCACTCCTTGTAATAACCTTCGCAGTTGTAGTTAATCCTATTGCAAAACCGGTCTCGTTAAAGTTATAGATATCGTCGGGGTCGATTCCAAACTGAAGGATTGTCTTTTGAACTAAATCAAAACACCCCTGAATAATTTTAGGGTCTTCGCATTTCGTACGTTCGTAATTATATCGCTTCGAGAATCGGGAGGAGAGGAGAGGATACCTTTTCACAAAATTTGTAACCCAATTTTCGCCGACCGAAAGAACCGGGGTAGTTCCGCGCTTTTCGAGAAGAAGATCCGCTATTTCTCGAACAGTAGAAGGCCGGGGGGCTGCTCCACGAGAATCCATAGAGAGAATCTATTTTTTAAGAGATTCCTCTTCAGTTTTAGTCAATTTATAGTTATTGGCGCGTGATTCAGGACGAAAGATATCACTAGAGAGGCGGCGTTGTAAAGTAGAGCGAGGTACTTTAAATTGGCGTACCACTTCACGAATAGTGGTAATTTCTCGATTTTTAAAAGCCTAGATAGCTAATAAAAGCCTACCCTCTTGCTCTATTGAATTTCGAGAGGATCGAGAGCGAATTGGTGGTATAGTGGGTGGTTGAATTAACTAAGTGCTAATTCATAGACGCGTTTTGGGTTGGGTGGCCCACTCGCTTATGTGGCCCACTCGCTTGTGAAACACGTTAGTTATTTAGTTTTTAGTAATAAATTTACGAAGCCTTATATAGATTACCTTCCTAGAAGGACTAGTCGGTATTATAGGGGCTAGTTATATATATAAGATAAGATTATAGAACTCTTAATACTCGAGGAATAGGAAAGGTAAATATAATACTATAACTAGATCTAGAAGCTTCTATTCCTAAGTATTCTACACTCTCTAACCCTAGTAGATTATCTATTAGTTAGTTCTAAGTAGAGAAATAAGCTTAACGTATTTCACATACGAGCGGCCACCACAAGCGAGTGGCCACCCCACCAAAAAACGCGTCAATTAATTCAAGCACTTCCTCTTCAACCACCTACTATACCACCAATTCGCTCTAAAAGCTCTAGTAATTCAATAGAGCAAGAGGGTAGGCTTTTATTAGCTATCCAGGCTTTTAAAAATAGAGATATCGGCTCTATTGCTCTTGCTGTACGTACATTCAATGTCCTACGTACAACTCTCCGCCGCCGACTTGATAGGATACAACACCGCGTGATTTTACGCGCCAATTGCTCTAAATTGACTGAAATTGAAGAGCAATCTCTTTAAAAATAGATTTTCTCTCTCGATTCTCGTAGAGCGGCTCCCCGGCCTACTACTGTACAAGAAATAGCGAATCTTCTTCTCGAAAAGCGTGGAACTATACCAGTTCCTTCGGTCGGCCACAACTAGGTTACAAACTTCGTGAAAAGATATCCTTCTATCTCCTCTCGATTCTCGAAACGATATAACTACGAGCGCGCGAAATATAAAGATCCTAAAATTATTGGGGAGTAGTTTAATCTAGTTTAAAAAAACGATCCTTTAATTCGGAATCGACCCCGATAATATCTATAACCTCGATAAGACTGGTTTTGCAATAGAAGTAATTGTAACTACGAAGGTTATTATAAGGAGGGAATACTGCGGTCGGCGCTCTCTTTTATAGCCTAGAAATCGAGAGTTATTAACTGTTATTGAGTGTATAAATACTTCTGGTTAGGTTCTTCCTCCGTGTATAATTTTTAAAGGCAAAGTCTTTATTAAATCGTGGTTTAATAACCTTCCGGAGGACTGGCGTTTTAAAGTTAGTCCTAACGGCTAGACTTCCGATAAAATTAGCCTTCGCTGGCTCGAGAAACTCTTTATTCCTTTAACTTCTTCGCGTATAAAAGGAGTATACCGGCTTTTAATACTCGACGGTCACGGAAGTTATTTAACAGCTAAATTTGATGAAATCTGCGAGAAAAATAAGGTTATACCAATTTATATAGGGGATTGTTATATTGACACCCCCCTTGGCTAATCCGATACCCCTTTGGCTAATCTGACACCCCCCTTTCCTATTTTGACACCCCCCTGCCTGATAATGCCTGATTAACCAGGTATCAATTTATTCTGCCGAAATACTTTTTGCACCACTATATATTCTGCCCACTGTATTTAATTCTGGTTTATATAGTACAAAATATACCTTTATACTTGCAAAAAAATACTTATTTCAACTGATTTATTGCTTTCTAATCGTATATTACTGTTTCTTCTGTATTAAACTACCTCCCCAGTACCCTCAGTATACTCAGTATCTATAGCACCCTGGCCGCGACCGCGACTATAACTACGACTACGAGTCCCCCGAGCAGTACCTATCCCCCGAGCAGTGCCTATCCCCCGAGTAGCAGTACCTATCCCCCGAGGATACCCCCGTAAACGACCCCGCGGTACACTACGAACCTAACCCCGGCTCGATTCCTATAACGACGGATCTCGGTAGACGGAGGAGGTCTCTTAGGTTTGTGTTTATATTAATAGATCGGGGGAAGACTAGATAACTTACTAGGTAGCCTAGGTTACCTCGGTGGCCTAGGTAGCCTAGGTACTCGCAAAGTTACGCGTACCTCTGGGTTATCCTCGACAACGTATACGAAGAGGATCCTATACTAAAAGGGTAGGGTCAATAGGAGGAGTATCGTTAATACTATATAGGTACTAGTGCTGATAGTAAAGATCTAGCTCGAGCTGCTTCTTCTTATTGTTGTACACCTTAATAATATAAATATATAGGTATCTAGAGGTGTTCTTCGAATTGCAGTTACAGATAGGGTAGATTGGTCGCTTCCCCTCTGCCCCTTCTAGTAGATATCTCTCGTAAACCTCCTTCGTAAGTTAAATCGCTTATACTGAGATCCTCTTTATAAGGAGCGAATAGAGTAGTAGTACTCTTTTAGTTAGATTCCGAATTTTCTAATCCTAAATTCCTTACTTAAGCTTAGCGAATTAGAGGGTCACCGCGTTATTAAAACTCTGAAGTATAACTAGTAAATTATTGTTCGATACTTAAAGACCTAGCTTAAGCAGCTAATAAGTACCCTCAGTATAGGAAGTCGCGATCTCGTTAAGATAAAGGTACTGAGAGGTATAAATATAGAGAAAGCGCTCTAGGTAGCTATCGAGCTATTCTCTTTAGATATACTCGATTAAGGGCTAGAAGAGGGGATTACGATACTAGTGCTTAAAGAAATCCCACTGGCGCTGGTATTCTTCGGGGGTAACAGCGTAAATAACACGGCCCCAGCGTTTTAATATCTTATTCTACCCCTCTTTAACCTTTTTACGATCCTCCTTCGCTTACTGGGCTTTACTTTAGCGCTAGGAAGGCTCGGTAGACTAGGACTCGGTAGACTAGGACTCAGTAGACTAGGGCTAGGTACGATTCCGGTGGGCTTATATAACCTAATCAGTAAGAAGTAGGCGAGTAACTTTTATAATTCTTATATTAATATACCAGATACAGAGTATATACTTTGTCTTAGGGAATACACTCTCAATAGTATTGATAAGCGCTTACTCCTTATCAGTGAGAATCGTATAGGGGTAGGGAGGTTCGAGACTAAAGGCTTCGTATACTTCGCTAAGACAACTTAGTATAACTTTATATATATTGTCTTTTTTATCCCGTATAAAGGCAAACCTAAGATAGAAGGTCGATCTTATAGCGGTAAATCCCACAATATTAAGTAATAGAAGCCCGTATTAATTTGTTTTATATATATAATCTATAGAGATAACCTATAGATTAAGCTTTAGTATCGTAACGCTGGTCTTATATATACAAAAGAGAGTAGAAATATAGTCCTAATTATTAAGTTTATACTTAAATATCTAATCTCTATCCTTCGGGAGTTCTTATAGGAGGGCCTAAAGGGGTGTTCTACCTGTAAGAAATATATTATATAGCTTTCTCCGGGTGTTATAAATATCCCGCGGGATAATAGTAGTCTGCGAATTAGCCCTATAGAGCTTAGTAATAATCTAGCGGGTTATACAGCCTTATCGAAGCGTATTTTCGATCTTATCTTTCTTATAGGTCAGCTTAAGAGACCGTTAAATAGGATAGGTAGACAGCGGTAAGGATTTATAGTCATAGGTAGGATTCTTAACAGTTAGGCGCTAATAAGTTGT
This sequence comes from Penicillium vulpinum, assembly GCF_028829585.1. Classification (NCBI taxonomy): domain Eukaryota; kingdom Fungi; phylum Ascomycota; class Eurotiomycetes; order Eurotiales; family Aspergillaceae; genus Penicillium; species Penicillium vulpinum. The sequence continues at coordinate 3,866,462 of NW_026643242.1, forward strand.
TTAGAGATTGAGGCGAAGTGTTATAGTAAAGGGATAGTTATTTATAAGTGTAGTTATCTGTCGTTTCTTCTCCGACTCCTATAGGGTGTATAAACGGCTACGGTTACAGCAGATATAGACCGTCTTCTTTACTCCCTTCTTAGTAAGTTTTAAACGCTTAGAGGTAACTGTATACCTATACGAGCGAGCAAAGGTATTAATCGCGATAACCCCTTTATCTAATATAGCGTATATCTAATTAACCGGTAGAAGTAGGAATATAAAGCTTAGTATCGGCTCTGCGGTAGGGGACTCGGTGATTGGTGCAGCGGGAGGAGACTCGACAGCTGTATCGGTGATTGGTGCAGTACCCGGTGGAGACTCGGGAACTATTTCTAGCTCGGAGTCAGACGAGAGTAGGTAATTGAGGCCTAAAGAGGCTATTTTATATAGTGATTTTAATGGAATTGATATTGAATTGATAGAATTGATATTGAATTGATAGAATTAATAGTGTTAATAATAAAGAGATTGATAATGCTTAATAGGTGTAAACCAGAATTAGAGTATCAATTTGTTTGATCTAGTCTATATAACAAAAGTGACTTAATTTTGTATAGGGTTTGTATACAAATTGTAGGTACCTACTGTCTACTATTATTGTATAGAGCGTTTACTAGGAAGGCGGTATATAAAATTGGAAAGCGGTCAGGAAAGCGGTCAGTAAAGCCTGAATTTTTAGGTAGGGGGTGTCAAAATAGGAAAGGGGGGTGTCGGATTAGCCAAGGGGGGTGTCAATATAACAATCCCCTAAAATTAATACAATTGGGTGGGGTGGCCACTCGCTTATGGTGGCCGCTCGCATGTGAAATACGTTAGTTATATATATAGCTTATATAAGTAGTTGATAGATACTTAGCTTTCCTATTCCTCGCTAGTATTGTAGCCCTTTAAGATAATTATTTATCGATAAGGTACTAGAATATACTACCGCTAGATATTTAAGAACCGTACGGTATCGCTTATATATTATACCTAGCTTTCTATCCTTAGTATTAGCCACTTAATCGAAGCCTTCCTAGTAGGTTATATAATACCTTCTATCCTAATTAATTCGCCTTCTCCTATAGTTAGTTTAAAGCTACTACTCTACAAATTCCTTACTTATATTCGCTTTATACGATAGATATTCGTTAATCCGGTCGGGTTTAATCTACCTAAGGTTTTCTAGTACCGGGAGTACTAGCTATAGAGGAATAGAGGAATTATTAAGTATTATATCAATTTAAGTAAAGGTTAACTTAATAGAAATAGACTTAAGAAAAAAGTATTGTCCGGGATAAGATATAAGAGATCTTCTATTCCTACCCCCTCGGCTATTAAGGAAGGATATCTATCCGAGAGTTAAGATATAATTTATAGGTAGTTTATAGGGAATCTAAAGAATAGGACTTATAGAAAGTAAATAGAAAAAAGCTATTATATAGTAGGAATTAGTTTACCCTAGTCGCGAGAGGATATAAAGTTAATAGATTATTATCTTACCTACTTAGGCTAAAGTTATCTTATCTAATTAGCTAGTATAGAGGGTATATATAGGTAAAGAGGGTCGCTCTAAGGGTTATCCTAAAGGTTAGTAAGGGTTACCCTTATCGACTCTCTAGTTATATTGTCTTTTTTTTATAATAGAAATCGTTAAAGTCTAATAATCGAGTTCTTTAGTCTTCTTTTATATAAGATCTAGAGTAATTAGAGGTAAGCTAAATTAGTAGAAAATTAAATAAGACTCTAATTAGTTAATTACCTAAGATAACTTAATATTTAATATTTATTTATATTAAAAATAAAAAGATACTTTCTTATCGTACAATATATACTACTATTAGTCTACTTTAGAAATAGATTTTAACTACTACACTATAAATATTTTATATTAACGTACTTCACCACCGAGTGGTCCACACCCCCGAGTGGTCCATCGCAGAACACATAGTAAATACAACATGTTCAACATTTATATCTCAACAACCATGTTTGTATTTTGGCTCTTTGTTTGTCGATAGTCATTGATAAGACTGTCACGGATAAACTATGTGCGCTACTATATATATTGGTCCTGGGCATATCAGAGCTTGAGCTCTGATATAATGGTCTTTTTGGCCGAGTTGGAGAATGTGCGCCCAGGCATATCCTTTACAAAGACTTATTAGTATTTTATATCAATTTTAAAGAAAGTGGAAAGTTATGTACCTATCATTTCAAAATTTACCGATAATTACGTCGCAAAAAGCTCAAAATATATATACCTCAATCAACAAGTTATATAGATTCCTAAAACTCCGTAAAGAGACAATATATTACTTCAAAAGCATAAAGCTATAAGTAAATTGCTATATAGACTACTGTTGTTGAGATATGATGTTGTAATTTATCGCATTTACTATGTGTTTTGTGGTGGACCACTCGGGGGTGTGGACCACTCGGTGGTGAAATACATTATCTATTAAAACTAACCTTTAATAAGATTTTTCTACTTAATACTAAGAAACCTAAGGTAACGATATATAAGGTATTAGCTTATAATTTAATTTCTTTATATTTCGAAAGTCTTTATAGTAGAAAATAAGAAAAATTTAGAGGTATACTAGAATAGCTATAAATAATAGTATTTTAAGAAGCTGAATTATCTAATTTATACGTCCGAAATAGGAAAGGCGGGGAGAAATTATATATTTAAGGGTCGATAAGGGTCGATACGGGTAAACCTTAAGGGACCCTTAGAGGGTCAGGGTCAGGGTTAGGGTCGGTAAGGTTAGACCCTGACCCTCTGAGGTGCGGGTGGAGGTTCCTAATCTCGGACCCGCGGGGCGGGTGAGTGCTAGGTCTAGGTGCGCCGCTCGCTTGTGTGCGCCACTCGTATATGAAATACGTTAATACTTTACTGTAAATAATTATATAATCATATATCAAGAGACACTATCCCAAAAGGGTATAGTATTCTGTGCTATTAGTGATTACTCTGTGCCAATAGGGTTTACCATACTGATGCGGTCTCCCAAAACTTTTACGCTGTAGCACTACAAACAGTTCATTCAAAGCAAGAATATCCAGAGTCCATATTGCTCCTTGGTATCATAAAGATGAACCTAAGACATATCACCCATCAGATCTTCATCCATCTCAAGTCCGGCCTCCCCCCTACGATAGGATTAACTTCATTGGAACCTGACCAAACCTGACCCTTGTGTAGACTATCAACGTACTCATCGCTTAATCCCAGGTTATTATTGGTTTCCCCAAGATTAATCACCAGGGCCTCCATTATCCTCATTTCCTGCTTGAGTTGAGACTGTAAATCCGACTCATAAGAGAGTCGAGGTAACGAATGAATGGATGAGAACCGTAGCATAGAAGACTCAGCATGATCTTTGGTCTGCACCAATGTCGCGTTTAAGGCACGAGATATGATGAGAGATGAAACAGCGGATCTAGTGACATCTGCACACACAGGGGAAGGAAAGACCTGCTTTGAAAGGTCGGCCACCGTTAAAGCTGCAAAAGTCTTCCCAAGCTTGATAACAGTTTGACTGAAGAAAGCACCCACTACTTGGGACACGAGACCGAAATTATTGTCCTGAAGCGGTGGCATTAGCTCTGAATTCCAAAACAATAAAACCTAGTGTCAATTAGAGCCACCACCTACCGCGCACCACACTCCTTTGCCAGCATCGATTTCAGCATCAAGTCTTTTTAGATCACCATGTTCGAATGCATGAGCAAGTATTATATAGGGTCTCGCGAGTGACTGGTACACTTTCACCACATGAGGTGTTGTGATGCTTGGAGGCGAACAGAGCTACCCATGGAAACAGTTAGCCCAAGAAAATAATAGGGCTAATGCCATCGAGTTTCTTTTCTTTTGTTTTCTTTCAGCGAAGAGATAACTCACCTTTCCCTTTTCGAGTAAGCCTACCAGCACCCATTTTTTGTAGGCCTCGACCATAATCAAGCTCACAGGGTTAGTACTAGGCGCAGAGATGACAATCCCAAGGAAATGGAGTGCATTCCGCCACTCCTTCAATGCCATGTACACCATACCACCGTAAAGAAAGTACTGTAAGTAGTCTCGGTATGAGAGCTTGGATGAGACCCCGGAAGCTTCAGTCATAAAGGATACACTTGACGCATGATCTGCGCAAAGCGCAGAGGGTCCCGAAAAGGCACGTCCCTGCGAAATTGGGAAATGAAAAATCTGCTTATCCAAGACAGGCAATGCACAAGAATATGCTTTGGCCTGGAGACACAGCCGGACAAGCAAAAGGTGACTTGAAGTGAAAACAGCACATGATGGGTCGAGACGAAGCATAGCGTCCCTGACCAGCTTAGCACCTAGTAGTGGCTGTAGCAGGGTTAGGTTAGCAATGGAACCCGAGTAACTTTGGAAAAATAGCCGACTTGCCATTGATGCAGCTTGCGAGGCTTGTCCCACGAGCTCAACAAGGAGGCGCCATTCTCGTCCTGCGTACCTGACCTGGACCCCATCGAAATTCGTCAAAAAATGTGCAGCGCATGTCCATAGCTTTCCTGAGGGGCGGAGGTCCGCTGGGAGCACATTGGTATTGATTTCCTGCGCCTTTTGTATCTGCACACGTAGCACGAAAAGATATGGGATCGAATCTATCACTGGGTCAAAATTCTAAAGACGAATGTGTATTAGCGGTGAACCCATAGAAGTTCCATAGATGAGAGGCTCGATATAAATAAAGCTGCTTACACTGAGAAAAGTCCCATCACTGGCAAATGAGTCGAGTGCCTTGGTAGATTGTAATCGCCTGAAGTATTCAACTAGCTCGCGAATCCGACGGTCATACTCGTCACTGGGTAGGTGGTTAGAGTTGTGTAAATGCGCCGATGCGGAGATAATATCCGAGAGGAGTGTCATCCTGGCAAGGCGTGAAAGAAGAGCACAAGATAATTTGGTTTCAAATGCGCAAAGAGGTCTTGTTTCAAACTGGTGTGATATCTCTTCGCTTTTGTGATATCAGAATTGCGATACGATGGGAACTCGACGTTGGATGAGGAAGGAAGAAAAAAAGGTATCTGATGAAATGTTCGTAAAAGAAACCTACGTTGTAGGTATGTGTATGTTAAAGAAATGTGACGTAGGGAGTTGTGATGATTATCAGACACCTCGGGAGGGTGGGTAAATCCGAGAGGAGCGGGATCGATAACGTGCCCCTCCACACTTTTGACTCATTTTTTCTCCTTTCCTTTCTTCTAAGTCTACTACTGTTTTCACTTCTGTTTGACGCTTATTGTTCAATTCCATATAGGGCCGAGATTATTTGAGACAGATCATGTCATTGACTGAATCCGCGGCAGCTGATGCCGCCCATAGCGCATCACTTGCCTCTCGTCGTCTTGCAACTTTAACAAATGATGAGCGCAATAGAGCTTTGACATTGCTCCATGATGCATTGGAAATGAACCGAAAATATATCCTTGAAGCCAATGCTAGGGATGTAGAAATTGCCACTATCGCGGCTGAGAGCGGGAATTTGAGCCATAGCGTGCTCAAGAGACTCGACCTGTCGCGGCCCGGAAAATACAAAGACATGCTTGATGGGATCTTGAGTGTGCGGGATTTGGATGACCCTAGTGAGTGCACTTTCTAAACTGTGAGGTCCAGTAATTGAGACAGAAATTAACATAATACAATCATAGTTGGGAAAGTGACACTACGAACCCTCCTCGACGATGGTCTAATGCTTGAGAGAGTCAGCTGCCCTATCGGTGTGCTACTGATTATCTTTGAGGCCCGCCCAGAGGTGATAGCAAACATCGCTGCGTTGGCTATCAAATCAGGCAACGCTGCTATTCTGAAAGGTACACACGCACGCCCTTATGAAGATTCCATGATATTGTTCAATTGACGCAAATATCTATCTAGGTGGGAAGGAATCCATGGAGTCCTTTGCGGCAATTGCGAACGTTGTATCTAAAGCTATCGCTGAATCTCGGGTGCCAGTATCATCGATCCAGCTGGTCAAGACACGCGATGTGGTGTCTTCTCTCTTGGCTCAGGATTCGTTGATTGACCTGGTCATTCCCCGAGGTTCCAACGAACTTGTCCGCTTTGTGAAAGATAACACCAAAATCCCCGTGCTTGGCCATGCCGATGGCCTTTGTTCTGCTTATATACACGCTGATGCCGATATCGATACTGCTGTGAAAGTGATTGTGGATTCGAAAACAAACTATCCAGCGGCATGCAACTCATTGGAGACGTTGCTTGTCCACGAGGATACCCTTGAATCGGTGTTCCCGGTGGTTGCTGCTGCTCTCCTGGAGAAAGGCGTGACTCTTCGTTGTGATCCTGACTCGAAATCTGCTTTGACAAAGACATTGCCAGCCGAGAAGTCAGCACAATTACAAACGGCCACTGAATCTGACTACAACACTGAGTTTTTGGACCTTGTTTTGGCAGTGAAAACCATCCCCTCAACTGACCCTCCGACCATGGCCGTGGAGGCTGCCATTACCCATATAAACGTGCATTCGTCCAAGCATACAGAGATCATTTTGACTCGGTCAAAAGAGGCGGCAGATATGTTCATGAGCGGAATTGATAGTGCGGGTGTTTTCTGGAATGCATCAACTAGGTTTGCCGATGGCATGAGGTTTGGATTTGGTACAGAGGTTGGCATCAGCACCAACAAGATCCATTCCCGAGGACCGGTTGGACTTGAGGGTCTGACGATCTACAAGTACTTGATCCGGGGAAATGGACACGGGGCAGCAGACTATGGGGAAGGAGGGAAGAAATTCCTCCATACTAATATGCCCGTAGGCCAGTAGTTGGCTCACCAGCGCAACACATTAGAAGAATATCATTTTAGAAAATATTTTTTTTCTTGCTTTCTTGTTTGAAAAATCCCATAAGAAAAAACTTAGGACAAAGCCTGATTCAATTTTCTTTTGCCCCTTCATTCGTAAATTCTCATTTCCCAGTCCAACCAAAGACATCCCGCCACTTTTAAGTACACAGACTTGAGGTCTCTGACTAGAATTGGAACGATTCCAGGCACCGAGAAAGTCAATGTGGTCAATGTATCTTTCACAATACATACATACCGCATCATCCTCATCAAGTCCCTTAAACCTTGAAACCCTTGGATCTTCTGCGACCACGAGCCCGCTCGAACTTGCGGCCCTTGCTGCCCACGTATGGCTTCTGTTTTGAATCAGTAAATTTGTATGGCATCTCATTTTCCAATCGCAATAACGCACCTTGTCAGTGTGAGGACCGAAGCCAAAGTGCTTCACGGCCTCACGAGCGTTCTTGGGTCCACGCAGGAGGAGAGTGTTGGCACCGGTAGGAGCGCGGAGTGCAAGCTGGTCCAGAGTCAAAGTCTCACCACCGGCCTTCTCAATGCGAGCGCGAGCGGTAGCGGTGAAACGGAGAGCAGCGATCGACAACTTGGGGACGGTCAAGAGGCGGTTGTCATCGGTGACAGTGCCCACAACGACGACAGTCTTGCCCTTCTGCGCTTCGCTGATGTTGGCAACAGCGCGAGAAAGGGAAACCGGGGGGCGGTTGATTCTCGACATGAAGAGACGACGAAGGACGGCCTTGTTGAAGTTGGACTCGGTGCGGCCTATCATAAATCCCATATCAGCCTCACTGCATCCTCAAAACGGTACACCTATAGAAATTGCGCTGCAAACGAAAGTCGGAATCGGGGGGGTCATACGAGCCAAGAAGCGGTAGAGCTTCACCAGAACCTTCAAGTAGACGTTGTCGCTCTTGGGAGCCTTGCGGTGGCTGCTCCGCACATGGTGGCGGTCCAGGTCGATACCTGCGATTTATGAATTGTTAGTTGAATGGACTGAGAACGAGAAAAAAATAGACACAGATTCGAGTGAATGCTGCGAGATGCGATAGTCGAGTGAACGGAGATGATTGAACATACCCATGGCTGTGTATTTGTCGACTTCCCGGGAAATAGCTTGCTGTCGCACCCGTATAGAAAGTGCAGGAGGTTTTTGATCCTTGACTTTCGGCTGGACAGTGGTGTGTGGGTTTAGCCCTACGCTAGACTTGACTAGGAAAGGCGAGACACATGACCTGGTTATACCCACGTGATCATCTTTGAGTTGCCACCTGATCACGTGCCAATATGGATCTCGCAGAGAATTTACTCCGTACTTTGTACTCCGTATAGTGAACCGTAATGTTCAACTTAGCCCAGGTGGGAAATTTCTATTTATGGGAGTTATCCCATACATTGATGATTTACATCATATACACAGATCATTTATATGCATTGTATATAATGAATATGTTCATAATAATGAGAAGAAATCTAGGTATGTACATAGTATTTGAACTATTCGCTATCATTCAAGCCAACAAAGAAATCACGAGTCATTTCAAAGCTCAACCAGCTGCTGGCCATACTAGGAGCAACTTTCAAAAGATTCGGCCCTATCCCCTTGAATAGTCCACGCAGTCCCTCTTCAGCCACAATGACCTTCACAGCATCCCAGATCGAGGTGTATTGGTAACCCATTCCCGACATTGTGTTGATCTGGAATCGCCGACGTAGCACATCACTAAGGAAAAGTCAGTTTCATAGGGCTTATCGAATAGAATAAAAGAACTGACAAAGGATAAGTACAAGTCTGGGCGACTGCTCCAGATATCGCGCCAGCCAACAATTTTCGATAAGAGCTAGGGTTTTTGTCCCCTTCCGGTGTCAGATACTTGCGCACCGATTCGTAGGTCATAAAATTGAGTCCCACCTGTTGCCTGTCAGTTATGACTAAGTCAAATGAAAAGAACAACTCACATATGGGGCTACTCCAGCAACAGTGGGGGCAATTCCACGATATAGAGCCCTTGTTCCGCCTTCATTTTTATAGATGATGGCCATTGTGGTGAACATGCCTGGCAGTTTTTGGCCTGGATCTCTTGTTCCAAGATCGGCAAATGAAGCGGATTGAATGGAAAGCCGGGTTCGAACGATGTCCAGAGGATAGGTGATAGTCACCGAGGTGATGCCAGCAACACCTCCACAAACAAGGCGACGCATTGGGGTCATCTCGCCATCGGGAGACTCTACAAACTAGATCAAAAGAAATGTCAGTTTGCATCCGAGCCCTAATTTTGCAGGATAGGAACAGCCACCCACTTGCTTGTAAAAATTATAGCTCCCAAACTGTACTGCAGAGTAAGGGATAATGCGAATACAGTTTGTTCCATTTCCTCGCATGAAGCCCCGCCAGCCTTCTTCCCGCCCCATCTTCACCAAGCCTTTCCAAATTGACAATTTGTATTCTGTTCGACCGACACTTTGAACTTGGAGAAGAATTTTCAATCGTTCAAGTGGTGACACTATTGTCCTAGAAACTGCACCAGCCACTCCACCAGCCATGAATGCAGCCACCACCGGTTCGGCGAGGTTATTCCTGGTACGAATCCAAATTGAAGGGGTTTGCTCATTAATCAGCTCCTGCTTTGATCAACAAGTCAGCCTCCGAGCTCAGACAAACGGGAGTGTCGATTCTCACCTTCCCTGGATTTGAACCAGAAGGAAACTTGGACAAATTCTGCAAGGTAGGCTTCGCTGTACCCTCCAACTCCTCCTTTTGAACAGTATCCTGACGATTTAAGCTCATCTTGACGATATACACATCCGGTTCTGCAGAGGTTTATATAAAAAAAAAGTCCTCTGTGAACTGCGGTGTAATGATTCCCGCAATTATCTTGATCGAAAATGAAGCTTGATTGTTGTTGCAAATCAAATGCGATAAAGCACTATTGGTGTAGTGCTAGCCATGAAGGTTGGTGGTCTTCCGAGACTTGGGGGATTTAAAGGCACATCATTGACCCTGTGTCCAGTGGTGTATTTCTTGTTTCAATGGACATATAACTGAGGCAATAAATGGTAACGTTGATAGTAGATTTTCCGAAAAGGAGAAGTAAAGACGAAAAAGAAAGAGCTTTGCTATAGTCAGACGAGTTGTTGGGCCGGGTTTGCTTTTTTTTCCTTCCTTCAAGTTGGTGGAAGATGTATTTGAACAGGTGAAAAGAAACAAGTAAATGTGTTCCTCACAGAACACAGGACTGTGTATAACTAGGGGATTAACGTGCTTAGAGAGAGAGAGGGGGAGAGAGAGAGAGAGAGAGAGAGAGAGGTTTAGAAAGAGAAGACCGTCCCGACTTACCGACAGACACGGTACCTCCCGATAACTACATAGTTAGTTAGTTAGTCCGCCACTTATATTACGTACCTGTTCCTGGTCTATGAACTAAGCCTACGTAGATCCATCCTCAACATCTATTGTAGACTATATATCCGATTTTATATATATATATATTATATTCGAAATTTTATTTATTTATAATTAGAATTAATCAGAAATACCCTTTTACATGAATGAATAAATAGAAAAATTAAGAATACAAGAAATAAAAAGAAAAGCAAAAACTCCCTTTCATAAATTGCGTCATTGGCACATTTGATCCACCGTAGCACCTTCATCACTAATTCTTTCTGTGCTCTCTCTCTCTTATACTCTTTAATCCTCTTGAAGCTTCTTTTAAAGCTCCATCTCACCTTTCAAATTCTTTTTTAAAAAAACCCCATCTGACCCAATCTTCTTTATCTTCCATTGCTCTGTGCTAACGGCACCATGTCTTCTCGCTCTGGAACTACTTTGTATGTTACCGGGTTTGGCCATGGCACCCGTGCTCGCGATCTTGCCTACGAATTCGAACGGTACGTGTCGCCTCTACCTTCGCACCTACGAACTTCGATCCCCATCCTTCCGACGACGTCCCGATGAAGACCATTTGCAATGCCTTGGACGACAATCTTCTTTCTTTCTTCCAACTAGCGTGGCATTGGGAAGCTTGTGTCTACGTTGCCCCGTCTCATTCCTCGGGCAACTGTTAGCTAGTCTTAGTCATTCGTCACCATAATTCCTCTTGCTACCAGTATCTGCAGCTAGCTCAACTGATTCTGAAACTAGTTATGGGCGTCTTGTTCGCTGTGATATCCCTGCCCCCCGCACTCCATCCAGCCGACTGTGAGTTGAATGATACATCTTACACCACTTTGTCTTTCTAATCTAAATCGCTCAGTTTCGCTTTCGTTGAATACGAGAGTCGCCGGGATGCTGATGATGCTTACCATGAAATGCACAACAAGCGTATCGGTCGTGATGATTTGCTGAAGATCGAGGTGAGTACATCCCCCTCCCAAAAAGCCCTGTTAAATCTCTTCTAACCTATCCCCAGTGGGCACGCACTCCTCCCTCTGCTTCCTGGCGCTTTGACTCTGGCTCTGGCCGTGACGCTCCCCGTGACGCTGGTCGTGATGCTGGCCGCGATCGTCGCCGTGATCGCACTCCTCCTCGCCGTGGTCGCTCCCCATCTCCTCGTCGCAGCCGCGGCGGTGACTATTCCCCTCGCCGAGACGATCGGTACGAACGGGACGCTGACCGTACTGACCGCGACTACGACCGCCGCGACCGTGATTCTGACCGCCGTGACCGTGACCACGATCGACGTGATCGCGACCGTTCTCGCGACCGTTCTCGTAGCCCCGATGACCGTGAACGTGATGGCAAGGATGAGCGGGAAAGACGCGATGATGATCGCGAGCGTCGTGAGGAGGATCGTGAGAATGGCCCTAACGGTGAGGACAGGAAAGGTCAGTTCGGGATTCAGTCTAGAAACGTTCTTTTCACTCACATATACGGCAGTACCCCTGGACCCAATGCCCTCTGCTCATGATGAGCTCGATACTGCTGAGTAGATCAACTCAGTACTACGTTCTTTCGCTCTCGACCCATGTCTTCCGTCGACATTATGTTTTCTTCTGAAGGTGTCCTTCATTGCGGTTGTGCCAACCCGGGGGATGGAGGAGACAAGGTTATCACCCCAGTGTTGCTCTCAGTACATCCTGTGGCATATCTCATATCTCTCGTCCCTCTTTGCCTCTCTGTTTCTGATTTCAAATGGCGTGAAACTTTGAGCTCTGGGACAAGCTGGGGCCAAGTGAACGTGTGACCCCTGCTTCCCCTGCTTTTTTATTTCAACCTCGCTTTTTTTCCCCCGAGTTATTCCCATTTTATTTTATTTTTTGAGGTTGGTAATTTATCCTGGTCAGCAGCTCGGATCCCACCGAAGCGAACGTCGAGCGATCGTTCCAAGTCCGCGCCCAAATACCACGATGAATTTCGTTTCGCCCTCTCGTCTTGTTCGCAATTTAATTTGAAAGCGGTTATTTCAATTCGCCCTATTCGACTGGTCGGCACACTCGGTGTTTCTCTGAATCGCTGTAGTGCCATTAGTTGTATGTGAGGTCAATGCTGTCGGGAAACCAATTTTAAAGCACCAATTCAACAGCTTTGTTAATAATAATAAAAATGTTAAAAAAAAAAAAAAACAGACAAGCCAACAGAATTTTTGCATAGTAAAAGATACATGTATTCTCGAAAGTGGTTATCATAGCCATGACGTAGGATATTTAGCGTGGGGTCTCTCATTTCCAATCCATCAAACAATCCATCACAGCAACAACTGAAGTCTCAATTATCACTATAAACTTGATTCGACCTTTACTATGGGCTCACCAAAACAAACAGGAATTAGCATTGCAATCGATGTATTAGCCTTCTTCCCCCACTGCTTATACAGAGGACTGACATGATAAAGAGAGGTGGGACATTTACGGATTGTATTGGAAATCCAGGGACGGGCCGCTTGGAAGACGACATTGTGATTAAATTGCTCTCAGAAGACCCCAATAACTACAAAGATGCACCTTTAGAGGGAATACGACGTATTCTTTCCAAATTTACAGGTCATGAAATCCCTCGTGGGGAACCCATCGATACTTCTTTGATCCAGAGCATCCGCATGGGCACAACTGTGGCAACAAATGCGCTGCTCGAACGGAAAGGGGAGAAGGTAGTGTTGGTGGTAAGCAAGGGCTTCAAAGACTGTCTTGAGATTGGAAATCAGTCTCGTCCTAAAATATTTGACCTTGCCATCAAACGTCCCGATGTCCTTTACGAGGAAGTGATCGAGGTGGATGAGCGCGTCACCCTGGAAGACTACGCAGAAGATCCGCAACGAAGCACCACTACCACTACTCCCCGGGAACAGACCCGCGCAGAAGCCGATGTTGTTCGTGGCCTTTCTTCAGAAGCAGTTCGCATACTGAAGCGTCCATCTGAGGGCTTGGTGAGATCGCAGTTGAAAGAGGCATACAACCGCGGCATTAGAAGCATAGCAGTATGCCTGATACATGGATACACTTTTCCAGACCATGAGACACTGGTTGGAAGAATCGCCAAAGAAATTGGTTTCCCCCATGTGAGTCTGAGTCATCAGCTCATGCCGATGATTAAACTTGTGCCGAGGACCACTTCAGCCTGTGCCGATGCATATTTGACCCCTGCCATCAAGAAGTATATCTCTGGCTTTCAAGCTGGATTCGAGGGTGGCCTGGGCAGTGAGAGTGTCAAACAGCAGGCGGGAGCCAAAGGCGCACGCTGTGAATTCATGCAGTCGGATGGTGGCCTTGTGGACGTGGACCAATTTTCAGGCCTACGAGCAATTTTGTCAGGGCCTGCTGGCGGAGTGGTGGGCTATGCATTGACTTCCTACGATCCTGTGTCGAAGACACCTGTGATAGGTTTTGATATGGGAGGGACAAGCACGGATGTTAGCAGGTACGGATCCGGTCGGTACGAACATGTCTTTGAGACAACCACCGCTGGAGTGACAATTCAATCTCCTCAGTTAGACATCAACACTGTTGCTGCAGGTGGCGGCTCAAGATTGTTTTATCGAAACGATCTCTTCGTCGTTGGGCCCGAGTCAGCAGGAGCTCATCCAGGGCCCGCGTGCTATCGCAAGAATGGACCACTCACAGTAACTGACGCCAATCTGTTCCTTGGGCGATTGGTCCCTGACTTCTTCCCGAAGATTTTTGGCTCAGATGAAACCCAAGGACTGGATGAACAAGCCAGCCGGGTGTTGTTTGAGGAACTAACCAAAGAAATCAACCGCAAGTTGACCAAAGGGGGCCAAAGCCGAGAAATGTCCCCCGATGAGGTTGCCTTTGGTTTTATCAAGGTAGCCAATGAGACGATGACTCGGCCCATTCGATCTCTAACGGAGGCCAAGGGACATGACACCTCAAAACACAGGTTGGCTACGTTTGGAGGAGCCGGGGGCCAACATGCCGTTGCCATTGCTGAGAGCCTGGGGATTCGGCAGATTTTGATCCATCGGTATTCCTCGGTGCTTTCGGCATACGGAATGGCACTGGCAGACGTTGTTGATGAAAACCAAGAGCCCGAATCAAAGACCTGGGCTGATGATGGCAGAGAGGTCCAAGATGCACTTGCTTCAAGAATAGAAGACTTAAAGAAACGATCCACACAGAGGTTGCAAGATCAAGGCTTCGACAATGATTCCATCGTGTTTGAAGAATACCTCAATATGCGATATCGAGGCACAGAATCTGCCTTGATGATACTCAAACCCAGCAAAGAGGAGGCCGATCTTCACTTTGGGGGGGACGAATGGGCCTTTGGGAAGGCATTCATGAAGCAACACGATCAAGAATTTGGTTTTACTCTCCCAGAGCGGGACATCATCGTGGATGATGTGCGGGTGAGAGGAATCGGGAAAGGATTCAAAATATCCGAGAAGACTGTAGACAAGCAGATCCAAGAATCTAACCCAAAGGATGTGACGGTAGGCCAAGAATATCGCAGATCTCTTGTGTACTTCGAGGGTGGCCGACTTGAAACCCCGATCTACAAACTCGGCGAATTAAAGCTTAACGACCGAGTGAGGGGCCCGGCGATTTTAGCCGATGACACCCAAACAATTGTGGTGACCCCAGGAGCTTCGGCGCTCTTGACAAAAACCCACGTCGTCATCAATATTGGTGAATCCGATACCAGCCAGCCAGATATCAGCACAGACAATGTGGATCCTATCCTGCTGAGCGTCTTCTCGCACAGATTTATGGCTATTGCCGAGCAAATGGGACGTGCTTTACAGAAAACAAGTGTAAGCACCAATGTAAAGGAGCGGCTTGACTACTCCTGCGCATTGTTTGACGCAGAAGGTGGTCTTGTTGCGAACGCGCCACATTTGCCCGTTCATCTCGGTAGCATGTCAACCTGCGTGCGGATACAGGCCCAGATTTGGCAAGATAAACTGAAGCCTGGCGATGTAATCGTGTCAAATCACCCGGAATTTGGGGGAACTCATCTCCCAGATATCACAGTCCTGCAGCCTGCTTTCAGCCGGGGGAAGATCATATTCTACGTCGCTTCTAGGGCGCACCATGGTAAGACGTTTTCCCGAGCGAAAGAGAGGGGGGGGGGGGGGGAAATGTAATATACATTCTAACCTGCATGAAGCTGATATCGGAGGAATACTCCCGGGATCTATGCCACCTCATTCAAAAGAGCTTTATCAAGAAGGCGCGGCCATCAAGAGCGAAAAATTGGTATCAGAAGGTAAGTTTGACGAGGATCGCATCATAGAGTTGCTGTACAGAGAGCCGGCCCAGTATCCAAACTGCAGTGGAACTCGTTGCCTGGCAGATAACTTGAATGATCTTAAGGCTCAAATCGCGGCGAATAAGAAAGGGATCAACTTGATCAGCACTCTAATTGAGGAGTATGGTGAGGCTGTCGTGCAGTTCTATATGCACCAGATCCAAGACAATGCAGAGCTTAGCGTACGCAATCTACTGAAACATGTGAGCAAGAGGTTTGCTGGCCGAGATCTGAGTGCGATTGATTACATGGATGATGGGAGTCCTATTCAATTGAAGATATCAATAGATGGAGACAAAGGAGAGGCAATCTTCGATTTCGAGGGGACAGGCCCAGAAGTATATGGTATGGGTAGCGTTTTTAAAGGGGGATAACCCTGATTTTTATTGAGCTGACAATAACAGGCAATATCAATGCACCGGAGGCGGTCACATACTCAGCGATCATATATTGCCTGCGATGCCTTATTTCGGCAGATATCCCGTTGAATCAGGGCTGTCTAAAGCCAATCAACGTCCGAATTCCTTCTGGGAGTCTTCTATCCCCTTCGGAATCGGCTGCTGTGGTGGGTGGCAATGTTTTGACGGTAGGACCAAGACAGAATACTTACATTGATTATGGGCTCATCGTCTCTTCAGAGTCAACGAGTGACCGACGTCATTTTGAGGTGCTTCCAGGCTTGCGCTGCGTCACAAGGTGATACCAACAATCTCACATTTGGGTTCGGAGGGAATATACCTGGTGAGACTGAAACAAAAGGGTTTGGTTACTATGAAACCATCGCCGGTGGTAGCGGAGCTGGTCCGACTTGGGAAGGCACGTCGGGGGTTCATACACACATGACTAACACCCGAATCACCGACGCAGAGGTGTTTGAGCGGCGGTACCCTGTGATCCTCCGAGAATTCAGTCTTCGACCGAATTCAGGAGGCAATGGTCAGCACCGCGGAGGGGATGGCGTTGTGCGAGACATTGAATTCCGTATTCCCGTGCAAGTCTCTATCCTTTCCGAACGAAGAGTCTACCATCCATATGGATTGGAGGGAGGCGAGGACGCGCAGTGTGGTCAGAACATCTGGGTGCGTCGCGTGAAAAACCAAGACGGAACCTCGGAGAAAAGATACATCAACCTGGGCGCGAAGAATTCCGCTCAAATGCAAGTAGGGGACAGGATCATTATCTGTACACCCGGAGGAGGAGGATGGGGTCAAATCGGAGACCAGAGCCAGGTTCTCCAGGAGAAAGATCATCGTCATGCTTGGCGAGGAGGTTCTATTGCCAACAACATGGCAACGCAGGAGGCAAGTATGTGATTTATAGGGAAATTGGGGAGTCAGTCCAAACCACCATGGTTTGGTTCAAATGGGTCAAACTCAATTTGATTATGATGAAATTGTAAGGACTAGTTATAGGCAACATAAATCAACTCTCAATGGCGATTATGCTTCACTCTCCTCGTCACTTGTCGCCTCGATATTCTGCTTTGATGGACTTTGGTTGTCCGAGTGGCCCTGTCCTTGCTCTCCTTGATCAGACTGGCTGCCCTCTGCCGAGTAGACAGGCCGAGGCAGAGTTTCCCCGTTTTCTTTCAATGCCTGCTCAATCCCAGGTAGGATGGAGATGATGACAGCGAATTGATCCACAGGCATTGAGATACCCTGAATTGGGAATAAATATTAGCACAGTTTGGGCAAAAAATTACTGATCAACTGACCTTTTTTCCTGGCAACTGCTGCCCATCCTTTTCATAGTATTCTCTGACATTAACCTGGGTTTTGCCGCGGAATGAAGATATGGTCACGCGACGCATATTTGATATTTCCCAGTAGCGATCTCCATTAGAGTCGGTTTTGGCTTCCACTGTATTATTGTTGACCTTGGCCTTTTTGGGGCGCACACTATTGTCAGTGCCAGCGCCTGACTCAGATGAACGTTTCCTGGATGACATGGCTGATGAGTGATCTCAGGTATCTGGTTGTGAGAAGGCAAGAAAGTGGGAAATTGCATAGGTCTCCAAACACGAGCGCGAAACCCCGGCACGTCATCACGTGAAAGTTGATATGTGTATACGGAGTATATATATATATATATATATATATGTGCGTGTGTCCTATCATTGGTAGTTCCTACTTACGGCCGTTCCTTGTGATTTTTCACTTAGTTATTCATAGTACGGTCCAAATAAAATTGATCTACTGAACACTAAAGAGTCAATACCCTAAGGCCCTGTAGTAGAATCGAGAAGACAAATCCCCGAGCGACACTTTCAACCTGAAGACTGTCAAAGATCTTCTCTAGCGCTTCTCGACTAGCAGCCGCGCCCATGACACTTGTTAAGGCCTGTGGGATTCCTCGCTGCACAAATAGTTTACGCGCAGTATCCCGTAGCCGGATTTTCTCCTCCTCACTAGGTGGAGGGGGCCAGGATTTAAGTTCCTCCTCTGTCGGAAGTGCGTTCTCACGAAGCTTGACCAGGTAATCCCCCAGGGCGTTATCTGAGGTATGGCCTTCTATCATGGATTCTTGCAACAGAGTACGAATCGTTTCCAATGTCGGACTTCCGGGACGTAGGATGTACGATTTGGCAGCATTCAAAAGGGTCCGGCGTATGTTCCATGCAGATGACAAGGTGTACAACTCATTGATGACCGCAAAGATCAGCTCTACTGCTATTTGGGTCTCATCAGCTGTGATAGGATTCCCCTGTTTGCAGGCTTGATCAATACTCTGCCCATTCTCTGATCGGTGATGCGACGAGGTTCGATCAATAGTTTCCGTTGCCTGTATGTCAAGTTCTGCAGTATGATCGCTGAGATCAAGAGAGATTTCAGAGGGCGAGGTCTCTGTAGTCCATGCACCTTGCTCATTCCCAAACGAGTCCCTGGTACCATCGATTGAAGATGACCTGGAAATTTCGCGTCTTTGGATTTCAAGGGAGCCGGTAGGGTATGTCACAGGCGAATTAAAATTTTCGTTGATTACGCTGGTACGATCACCAAAGCTGGGTCGTGCCTGTGACAAACTGGGGCGACATGAGTTATCAACCTTGGGCTGAATCTGATCAGCAATAATAGCCGGTTTCTTGCCATTGGCGGCACCTCCAAATACCCCCGTCATTCCTTCAAAGACAGCTTTACTGCCCCCTGCCACTCCCTTAGGCGCATTGGTCAATGCATCCAGCATACCCTTGCCCATATTTTCAAACGTAGTTTGACTAGGGAAAGGGAATACCAGTTTGTTAGGACCAGTGGGTTCAGTAGAAGAATCAACGTCTTTTTCCAAAAATCGGCGCATTCGATCAGTGTCGGCAAGTGACTCGTGCTTCATAGCATCTTGTAGATACCACTCAAGGTCCCGAGCGAGAGCTTGTCGTGTTTTGCCCTTCCAGGTAGGCAGTGTGGGATGACGCTCCGAGAAACTTGAAATCTGATTCAATCGCGAAACAGTCCCTAACATCTCGTGAAGGGACTGGAAGTCCGAATATTTGCGAAACACCATCCACCCAGTCGAACGTGTTGACGCTGGCTCGACCTGTAGGAGATAATCCCACATGGGTCGCGACTTGATCTGGCCTTTTTCATCTCTCGCCCCGTCATCATCTACCAACACTTGTGCCCCATGAAGAATTAAAGGGAGCACAG
The DNA here is from genome assembly GCF_028829585.1 of Penicillium vulpinum. NCBI lineage: Eukaryota > Fungi > Ascomycota > Eurotiomycetes > Eurotiales > Aspergillaceae > Penicillium > Penicillium vulpinum. The sequence goes on from NW_026643242.1 coordinate 3,885,682, forward strand.
AAGAGTCTTCGGATAATTTCGGGCTCACAGGTAATTGCATACTGGGCATTAGTCCCTGATCTTCGTGGTCTTCGTTTTCATGAGTCGCATTTGAAGTCAAACCAGTCTCCGAACGGTGAATTTCATCAATTTGTTCATTTTGGCGTGGCAATTTTGACACCGAGCTCTGCGTATCATGAGATGCAATCATAGCGCTCAGACGTTTCACCTCTAGGGCTGTTTCTTCCTCTGTAGCTCTTGCCACATGCACGGACTCTCTCTGTGTAGCTTTGATGGAGTCTACGTTTGGGCCTTCTGCAGACGTGGGAGCACTGACGCCCTGGTTCCGTGCACCTTCAACGCCTGCGTCGATAGCGTGCATGATTTCGGATTCACCGTCCTGAAGGAGATGGATAATCCATTCATTGATAAATTCAGGACGGGAAAGACTGGTCACAATAGACCCCAATATCACACCCGCAAAGACCTCCCGGAGGAAGTCCCGTACAGCTCGACAATTGTAGGCCTTGACATCTAAGAAATTCGACAATATATCATCAGCAACCATGCTGAGTTTCTTCTTTTGTTGTTTTTCAGAGAGAACATTCGCTAAGCTGCTATCCGGAAATTGTTCAAGATATTGGTCCACAGTTTTTTGGGCTTCTACCGAGGAGCCCGCAGCAGTGAATGCTGCTGCAAGTTCATTCAAGAATACAATGACGATAGATGACGAGTTGGTGAGAAACTGCAAGAACGTGTCCTCTGTTCGTTTCCGCGAGAGGTGCGAAGAGACCGATGTAATGAAATGTGTTAAAATTCGTCGACAGGAGCCCGGAAAACTCGATTCGGACGGTAAAAGCGGCTCGTACCAGTATCTTTATCTGAAGATAAGCTACTTGTCTCACGGTGGAAGAAGGGCATAGATGAAGGAAATAATACTTACTTGACATAGTCTTTAATGACCGCATCGGTGAGCGTTCTCAACGCGACAGCGGTGGCTGGTTGAAATGTGGCATATTCCAGTTCTGCCGAGGACATATCTTCAGGCATACATATAGAACCATCGCCTTCCCTCTGGGTGCCTGAAGCATTAGCCCGTTTCGGCCAGTCCAAAAGCCTGTTAGAGACTTCCAGCGCAAGTTCTCTTCGCCTGTTAGGCTTTTGTGCATGCAACGCTCCATCTGCATGTTCGTTATTCGATCCCTCCCAGGACGCGTGCAGGACAACCCCCACAACCACCCCAATTAGAAGTAGACCTATTCTCCCCAGAACAATGTAGGTGACGAGGGCAAGAAGCGCAAAGACTGCAAGGAGGGTCTCATTGGTAGAGGTCGAGAGAAATTTGAGGGCGGCATTAATAAGTTCCTTTGAAGTCATTTGATTGAAGATGGGGTCTTGCATCGGGTGAGTGTTGTGGTCTTTGCCGGATGGAGAAGCTGAAATGACCTGGGAGTCCGCGTCATCATTGTGGCGACTCATTGTACTAAGATATCCCAGATTCGGAGAATGTCCAGAGTACTGGTAGTCAACCCTCCATTTCGTGTCCAAGATTCAATGTGACCTTTGTAGACCTGTGTAGACCTGTGTAGACAATTTGACATGGGAACAACATAAGGACAAGAAGATAAGGGATAGGAACCTTAGAGAAAATGCTTGGCGTACACCGTTGGCCAGTGCGTACCTCGTACCTACTCGGTATGCAGTGACTACGCAAAAGTGTTAACAACACCGGCCCCATACCCCCTTGATTATATAATTTACTGCCGGTCAAAACCTCCATGAATTCATACTATGGAATCTAGTATGCAGTATACCACCCCTGGCTCTCGATAATCGCTTCCACCAGGTGCGGTATAGTGAAAATGATATATGAAGCATATAAAGAAGAAAGAAAGTGAGATTGGGGGGGGAGGGGGGAACGCGAGATATCGCGAGATATACGCGCTATAGCTGAGGTATATTAGCGCGTATTGGATGGCGGTGTAGGTTAAATAGTAAGGTGGTATAGAGGTGGGGCCGGGGTGTTGTTAAGACTTTTGCTGAGAGACTGTACAAAGTAACATGAAAATGTACAAAATAGATACTCCGTAATCATGCCAAGCGCCCAACACACCTTCACTGTATTGGTGCGCCCCAGTTAACAATGATTTTCGGTCAACGATAAATGTTCAAAATTAGGTATCTTTTGTGTAGGCATACCATACAAAAGGTACAAAGAGTTCAAAAATCAAAAATTCTATTTTTCTCTGTAATATAGGTAGGGAAATTATAGATTTAGATAGTATATATATCTAGAAGGATTTTAGCTGATTTAGTACTAATGTTAACCAGAAATATTGAGTAGAATAAAGTAAATATACAAATTCTACGGAGTATATACAATCTTTATATATAGGAGTTTTTTTAATGTGCTTCTCACACTTCTATATGATTTTGAATTAATCTTAAGTGTTAGAACAGTCTAATTATAGTTATATTATATACCATTTACCACTCTTTTTTATTTTTTCAACTAGTTCAAGGGTTAAGTAAAATGCAAGTTGTGACTTTGAAAACCTTTGTACCTTTTGTATGATACCCGCATACAAAAAGATACCTAATTTTGAACATTTATCGTTGACCGAAAATTATTGTTAACTGGGGCGCACCAATACAGTGAAGGTATGTTGGGCGCTTGGCACAATTACGGGGTAGATAGATGTACGGAGTACAACACAGGGAATACTATTCAAATCATAGCTAAATAATATGTATTACATGGGTATATATTTTAATGTATCCAATCATGATTTCCTTACAAGCATTGAGCTATATAGCAAGGAATCTAAAGCTAACAGAAAGGATTTGATCTCCGCTATCAGAGTGAATCTAAGCATTCAAAGAGCATGCGCTTCATGCCAGATGTAAAGGATGCGGGTGGAAGAAAAGGGAAGTGCTCTACAGGGGATATTCAAAGTCAGGACATTACTTGGTATGTAACTTGTCCTCTTATGGTGCACCGGGGCATTGTGTATGAGGTCAATGCTCACTCCCGTAAAATCCAAGACATAAATTTCAACCTCATTAAGAAGAAATTCAAGAAATGGACTCTACAAGAGAGTGTACTGACATAGTGAGGAGGAAGAAGGAAAAGAAGCAGAGCTTCGGAAAGGTTTTGTGAGGAGATTTCGGATTACCTAATGCTTAGCCGACAACCCTGGAAACTAATCCAACCTTGGAATTTAGGCTAACTACCTAATTAGTTACAGTCATATTCATGAGTATTTGCACCCGGGTACCTCGGAAGGCCCAGGACCCGCTTTTTTTTCTGCCGATTCAAAACTTCATATTCAAAACCCCCTAGTAACTAGTATGCCACCCTTTATATTTGATAACCTCCTCCACTCGGTGAGGCATAGTCTCTGCTAAATTTACAAAGTGGTGAATTGTAAGGTTCTCCTATATATACTGTGCTGTATCCACCAGCTCAGCCTAGGTCTCATTATTATTCGGTATCTCGCGTAACCAAGGCCTTAGTTTCAAGATATCAGCCTTTTAAAACGCCCAGAGGTTCTCAATTAGGTATAGATCAGGTGAATATAGAGGCCAGTCTATAATATTGATATTTATCTCACGTAGTAGTTCTTGAACAATATACGCAGTATAAGTAGGTATACTACGCGTAGCGCGCGCTGCGTGAGGTTATACTAGTAGAAATAGGCAGGCGGTGTGAAGGAGCGGTCAAAAATCGAGGTACCTGGGTGCAAATACTCATGAAATGCCACTGTACTCCGTATGTAGTTAGTTAACATGGATGGATACCCACGGGTTTTGATCCCTGCACCCCAAAAATCTGCATTTGCACCCCATTATATAATCAGCTAAATTACATAATATAATTGTGGGAATAAAGAGGAGCAAAATCACATGATTAGCAACCTCATCTGTCAGATCGACTATGCAAAAAGCCTCAATTCTTCCCTATTAGGCAGCTTTTAAACCCATAATTGCTCTCCCCACAGCCCGAGCACCTACTAGGCGCCTTCTGCTTCTTCTTAGGGCGCCCCTGCTGCCTAAATAGGCAATTTGCATCCCGTTTTAGCTGCGGTATCCTCGGAGGGAGGATTGGGACCAATCGAGCGCTTAGAATTGCTCTGATATACCAAAAGATATCAATATCACGGAGTCCAATTGGCTTATTTAATCTGATAAGATCAGATAAATAGTATTTGTATAGAAGCCCTATAGAGCGAGTAAAATACCCGGAACACTACCCAATTGGGCTAGTTCATAGGGCTAATTCGCGTTAGTGATAGATTAATCTGATATTATGATCAGATACATAAGCCCTCACCAAATCATATAGCTGAGATATGGCTATCTTCGGTATTAGGATCTTAAAATACGTAGCAAACAATGGTTGCTATAGGAGATTGATGGATAGATTGATAGTCATGTGACATTTACCCTGTTTGTTCCGATGATAATTAATTATATCATCATGTGATTATATAACTAACTAATTGGGGTGCAAATAACGTATTTCCCGGGCGAGCTGCGCACCCTACCTAAAACGTGTCAATTAATTTAACACTTTCTTCTTCAACCACCCACTATACCACCAATTCGCTCCCGATCCTCTAGAAATTCAACCGAGCAAGAGGGTAGTGTAACGGATAAAGATCCTTACAACCTGGAGACTGACAATACGGGAGTCAGCTGATATAGGATCAATATATAATCAGCCAAGTATCGTGACCTGATCGTGAGGGGTTCGTCATATAACGGCCACGTCAGTCGATCAGATGGTTTACCCTATAGTCTGGGATCCCCCTGGATCCCACTTACTCCTGTAAGAATTAGTGAGACAGTTCTACACAATACATTATATTCGTCTCCTCTTACAGAGTCCTTGTATCTTACCCGGTTAACAGGCCCTACACCTAAGACCAGTATACTATTACAATTCTAATTCTTCTTCTTCAACTGCTTGAGATACAATAGCTCCTCGTACTAGAATATCAGTTCCTGATAAGCTAAGGGAAAACCCTCGAGCCAGTAACGATCCGGAATTAACTCTATCAGCAGAAGGGGAGGAACCCCTATCGGTTTCCTAAAACCTCGAAACCCCGGATCTACAGGCCGAACCAATAGGCTAAACCCCTAAGTAAATCACAATAACTGTAGCTTAACTATAGGAAACGATCCTTTAACTGGAGAAATAAGCTGAGCTGCAAAATCGACTTATTGTAGTATAAAAGCTCCTTGCAGAGAATAGGAAGGAGCTAAATCGCTACCGAAACGGTCGCGAACCCTTAATAGAAAGCGAATAAAGCCAGAAGGGGGAGATTAAGCGAGATATCGAAAAATTCGAAGAGAGTTTCGGTATCCGACAGAGAGAGGAATAGCTAACTAACCTTAATACGCTTTTTAAAGGCGGCCTAAGAAATATATCTCGGATTCCCAGAAGGTCCTTACCGCTGAAAACTACCTCTGTAGTTCCTATAAAAATAAGTGGTAAAATCATTTATTAAACCACCCTAAAGACAAAAAGGACTAGGAAGCTTTTAAAGAATAGATAAAAACCCTACTTTATAACTCCTATAATATCGTTACCGATATCCTTGTCCTCTACTAAAAGGCCGAGATACGTCCGAACTAGGACCTACGCGCTTTCGCCCACTATCTCGTATCACTAGAGAAACACCTCCTAGCCTAAACCGAAGAGCAGAGGGCTTAAGCCCTATTTATAAAATATACAAAACCGCTTCGAGACTAAATTATTACTATAACTAACGGAGTGTTACCTAAGATAAGAGCGCTTATAGAATCAAAAGTATCGATACTCTAGAATATACACTTCTCGGGCTAAAAAATGAAAGAATATCCTATACCTACCCCGGATAGGCGGAAGAAGGGAAACTACACCGACTCGACAACAAATTAATCCCAATCTAATACCTTATTATCAGTAAACTCTAAGCCCCGTAGGGGACGTAGGGGCTTTAGAGGTATAAATCCGAGAGGAAGAGGCTAATCTAGAGGCCGGGGTAGAGGTCGAGGAGGATTAAAATCCTACGCCTCCGGTATAAACACTACCCCTACCGAGAGGGGAAATAGCCCCGATTCGGTATAGACTAGTGCTTATTACCTCTGTAGAGATAAGGGTCACTGGGTAAACGAATACCCCTAAAAAGTAACAGTACAATCACTCGTCTAAGCCTTACGCTCTAATACCCTAAGATAGTCGGGAAAAGTGGAAGAGCTAGGGTAGACCCCGACGCACTAGCTCTATACCCACTAATCGGGACCGCAATACGCCTATATACGCTAATTACTCTCGATAACGGTGTCGAAACCTATATAGACCTAGATACTGGTACCGAATACAATATAGTTAGTAAGGAATTCGCTCGTAAGAATCGATTACTCGCCGCTCTATTTTTGTCCCTATCTCTAAAGGGTATCGCTCCTAAAAGACTCTGTACCTACGGAGTATTCTAGGTCTCCTTTTTAATAAGAGACTCCAGAGGAACTAAGAAAACAGTTAAAAGGCCCTATATAGGTATTAAAAGAGACCCCCGTATAGAAGGGAGCCCAGTACTGTTATCCTATACTTTTATCAATAAATTTGATATAATCCTCCGTCCTAGTACAGATAAGTAGTGGTTCGGAATAGACTTCGGCAGAACCCATTTTGGGTCGGAGTCTCCGACCCAAAACCCAATGGGTTAAACCCAATAACCCAATAATAACCCATTTGAACCCATTTTTGTATAAAAGATAGGTCTTGGCGTTCATAACAATGCTAAGTCATTCAAATAAATTACTGTTTTTTACAGCTGTTCTGGTTTGTTCATCAAATATTGCTATATTATCACAATATTAAGTTGGAAAATTTATATAATTACCCTGAATTTGAAGCTAATAGGCTTTGTATTATATTGATTACTGATAAAAATTCATATTAATCATAGTATAGTGGTGTTCTATTAATTTAAGTATTTATTGACTGTGGACTGTTGAAAATATATATTTGTGGTAGAGGGGAGTATATATATATTACAGGATAACTATAAATATAAATAGAAATATCTTATTCTTATTTGATTTTATATACAATTAATATTATATTAAAGCTATATTTCTCTTCTCTTATATTTAACTTATTATATATACTCCGAATTATATTTTCTGACCGCGGTCGGAAAATCACTTCTAGGAGGTAGGTGTTTATATCATTATTTCTGACCGCGGTCAGAAAAGCCCTTCTAGGGGGGTAGATATATATATTATTATCTCTGACCGCGGTCAGAAAAGCCCTTCTAGGGGGGGTAGATATATATATTATTATCTCTGACCGCGGTCAGAAAAGCCCTTCTAGGGGGGTGTAGGTATATATATTATTATCTCTGACCGCGGTTAGAAAAGTTCTTCTAGGAGGGTAAATAAAATATTTTTGAGGGATCTTCTGGGGGAGTGGGTTATAAATAGGTCCTCTTGGGTTTTAATAGGTTATAAATAGGTTCTCTTGGGTTTTAATAGGTTATTAATAGGTTCTCTTAGGTTTTAATAGGTCCTATTAGGTCCTATTGGGTTCTCTTAGGTTAGACCTATTTAAATAGAGCTTATATAGCCAATCAAACAATATTATAGCTTATACCTTTTGATCTATCTACTTTACTATAGGACTAAGGTGTTTACTGTTTATATACCCTTCTCTTATAAGTATATACTCTCTCTGCCTTTCCCCCTTACCTCTATAGTATTCCCCTTTTCGGTCGCAATATCCCAAAGCCAGTATTCTGACTTTTTACCTACTCTTTACGATACGGATATAGATAACCTTAGCTATCTTATACCCTCTTCTCGAGTTCCAACCCTATCTAGTAGCTAGCTTACAATTGAGCCTTTTGATACTATTGATACTGACTTCCTTCGGCCCTCTAACCTTCTACCAATTCTACACTCTCTTACTCGCGTTAGCCCCGATCGGAGAAAGGTATATATACTTTATAACAATATAGTATATAAAGAATAGGTTAAGTGGTAGCTACAAACCGACTATAGGCAGAAAAGCAAGATTTCCTAGGATTCAAATCGCAATTCAAATATATAGAGCAACTTCGACTAAGTTACCTATACTAAAGATAGTGCGCCAAAGGTGATATATAAGCGCTGCTCAAAGATCCTAGAGTATCCTTATTCTCTATCACCTAGCGGAAAGGGCTATTATAGTATATTAACAATGTTAAAGTATTTAAAGACAGTAGGCTGTCGCAAAGCTTAACAGGGAGGGAAAGGAGAAATTACCCAGTTCCTTCAAAAAGTAGTATCTCCTTACCTCTTTATTTAGCTATCTGATTTCCCTAACACCCCTGGATATATAGGATCACGGCTTACCAGAGGCTCCTTTTTCACAATCGGTATAGGAAGAGTATCTTCTCCAATTTCTCACCCTCAATCGACTTCTATTCCACCTTATCGAATATCCAATATTTTATAAGCTATTCCGATTAGCCCGCTCTGCACTATCTCTCCCTCCGATACCCTCTGCTACCACAATACGTCGTCGTTTACGTGATATAATTATAGAACGACAGAAATCTATCCTCCAAACACTACCTAACGACGCAAAAATCTCGATCGTATTAGATTGCTGGACTTCTCTATATAACTAGGCGTTTATAGCTATCACTGGCTATTTTGTTGATAGTAACTAGGTATACTAAGAAGTTCTACTTAGATTTAAACCACTTTATAGCTCCTATACCGGTTTAAATCTAAGTGGTATACTCCTTAAAACTCTAGTTGAGTATAAGATCTAGGATCGGGTATTTAGAGTTATAACTGATAATACAACTAACAATAAGACAATAGTTAAGGCTATTCAGTAGGCGCTCTCTAGCGATATAACAGTAATCCGAATACCCTGTCTTACCTATATTATCTAGCTTTATTTAAACCAGCTCCTTGATCGTTTAAAGGCTATCCCTCTAAATAAGAATACAGAAATAAAGTGGACTAACTAGAAGTTATCTGAAGTAAAGGTAAATACTCAGCACTAGACACAGAGGATCTTATACACCTTAAATAAGGTCCGTTATCTTACTGTGTATATCTATATAAGTCCGCAACGCTAGGCGGCCTTTCTCCGACTTTAAGAAAAGGGATCCCAGCTTATTCCAATCCAGGACGTAAGGACTCGGTGGAATTCTACCTTCTTAATACTTCGTTATACAAAGAGACTACGTAGTTTCTTCCAGCCCTTCTGTAAGGAGTATAACTATAAGGAGATATTGCTTAATACTCAAGAATAGCGTTAAATTAACTATCTTCTACAAATCACTCGGCTATTCTTTAACTATACAACAGAGCTCTCGAAGACAAAGGAGGTCACTATATATCTTATCTTTAAGATTTACAATACCCTCTTTGATCGCTTTTTTGAAGCAGAGGCGCTGCTTAAACGCAAGCGTATTCTATAGAAATCAGATATACTTAAAGCACTTATAGCTGGTCGCTTAAAACTTAATAAGTACTACTCTTAAACCGACAATCTTAAAGGATATATCTATACAGTTAGGACAATACTAGCACCTAATAGCAGATTTCAGTTCTTTCTATCTGATAATTAGGAGCCTCACTAGCGTGATACCTACCGGAAATCATTCTAGGAATTATTGATTCTGTATCAAGAGCGCCTTATAATAAATCAAGGATCGACTAATACTCCAACAATAGTATTATCTAGTTCTAGGCTGAATATAATACTAAAGAGTAACAAGATATCCGTAAAACCAGCTGGTGATAAGATAACTTAATATCTCGATAGTGGTATATTTATAATCTATTTCTTCCCTATACAGGATAATACTAATATATTTATACTACTAGATCTAATTAATATTGAACCTCTTCAATTCTGGCGGGAGAACCAATCTCGTTTCCCTGCGATTACGTTACTTACTCGCGATATTCTCTCTATCCCAGTAACTGGTGCTGGTATCGAACGGCTCTTTAATACTGCTTAGGATATTTATTACTACCGCTGTAGTCGTCTAAAGTCCGAAATAATCGAGGAGCTTATATTGTTTCTATATACAATAAGATTTAATATTAAGGATTCTGAGGTAAAGCAGCTTAAGCAGTTCTTTACACTAGCTGAGATTGAGTCAGCGAAGGAGCAGAACGATAAATATACAGAGGATACTGAGCTTGACCTAATTAGTGATAATAAAGAGGAAGAAGGAGTAGATAATAGACTGCGAGAGATATCTCCTTATTTAATAGATATAGATATAGAGGTGACAGAGCCAGAGTTACCAGAGACTATAACTCAGAGACGGGCCTTAGGGAGGAAGCGTAAGAGCAGGGTAGATAAGGATTTTGAGCAATATTAGAGAAATATATCCTAGTTTAATTATTTGATTTATTCTCTATTTTTTCTAGAAGAGCGCTGTAAGTAAAATACTTAATATTACAAGCAAAAAATACATTAATTATACAGTTATACGCTAGAAGTCTGTTTGTCTGGTTTACACTATATTGGGGCCCCAATAGGTTACCCAATAGGTTTTGGGTTATAAGCTATAACCCAAAACCCATCGTTGGGTCGAAGCAATGGACCCAAAACCTATTTTGGGTTGGGTTGGGTTGGGTTGGGTCCGGGTTAGAGTGGGTTGTGCCGAAGTCTAGTTCGGAATTAAAACTTTCGAGCTTATAGAACCCCACCGCTTCGCAAAATTATTAAGGAACACAGCTATTGTTTACGCCCTAGTGAAAATACCGGAGTAAGTCTGGTTTCTAGATAAGAGCGGGGATCACCCCTACCTTAACCTATCACGAATACCCCCCGAACTAGAGGTATATCTCGATATATTCGACTATAAAAAAGTAGGGGAACTACTAATTGTAAAAGCTTCCGACTATATAATCGAACTTAAAGAAGGGAAAACCCTACCTTATAGTCCAATCTATCCCCTTTCGCGCGTAGAATTAAAAGAGCTATAGGCCTACCTTATAGACAATATTAAGAAAAAAAGGATCCGACTATCAAAGAGTCCCGCCGGAGCACCAATCCTCTTTATACTAAAAAAGGACGGCGGATTACGCTTATATATAGACTACCGGGGTCTTAACCGCGTTTCGGTTAAGAATCGCTACCTATTACCTCTTATCTCTAAAATCCTAGATAGACTCTTAGGTGCGTAATACTTTAGTAAGGTTAATATTAAAGACGCCTACTATTGTATTTGTATACGAGAAGGTAACGAATAGAAAACCGCCTTCTGAATAAGGTATAGCTATTTTGAATATATAGTTATACCTTTCGGTCTATCTAATACGCTAGCTACCTTTCAGAGCTATATCTATACAGTATTAAGTGGGCTAGTCGATATCGTTTATATAGCGTATCTAGATAATATCTTAATCTTTACACCCGACCGGGAATCCTATATAAAAGCACTACACTAAGTTTTCGAACGATTACGAAAAGTAGAGCTTTACGTAAAACCTTTAAAATACACCTTCTACTAAAAGGAGGTTAAATTTCTAGGATTTATCGTCAATAGCGATAGAGTACAGATAGATTAAGACCGTATTCGCGTTATCTAGGAGTGGGAGGAACCGAAAAGTTACTATAATATCTAGGTATTCTTAGGGTTCTGTAATTTCTACCGTCGATTTATTAAAGGATACTTATATATCTCTTTACCCCTTATAGCAATACTAAAGGGGTTAAAAAATAGAAAGAAGCCTAGAAAAGTAGTACTTAGCGACTACAAATCGATAGCGTTCCTACGATTAAAATAGGCCTTTTAGTCGGCGGCCCTATTACACCACTTTAATCCTAAAAAACAGATTAGACTAGAAACTAACGCTTTAAATAAAGGAATAGGAGGGGTAATATCGCAGCCCGATAACGAAGGAAGATAGTATCCGGTTGTATTCTAGTCCCGGAAATTCTCCGGTATAGAGCTAAACTACGCGATACCGGATTAGGAGCTATTCGCTATTATTCACTCGTTTCAATATTAGAGGCACTATCTTAATAGTAGTAAATACCCGATAGAAGTACTATCTAACTATATAAATCTGCGTACTTTTATAACACAGCAGAAACTCAATAGCCGCTAGGTACGTTAGTGTATATTTCTAACGCCTTTTAACTTTGTAATAAAGTATAGGCCTAGAAAGACAAATCCCGCAGATAGGCTTTCTAGAATTCTAAACTCCGAGTAAGCAGCTTCTAGAGCGGAATTGATAACCCCGATTTAAGATCGAATCGTAGGCGAAGAGCTCCCGCCTCAAAATCGAGACGAGGATATATCGACCCTTACAATACAGAGTATTATAGGGACAAATAATCTAGACGCAGATTATAAGTATAATTCGTGGGAATATAACTCGAAATTCCAATCTAGATAATAGGAAAAACCTAGATCTAGTATACCTACGGGTACAGATATAAGAAGTACCAGTATAGAATCAGATAATTAGTCTAAATAGAGAGAACTATATAACGAATTAAATATACTATTCGACGTCGGGGATACTACTACAGTGGTAATCTAGTCTATCAGTACAGACACTAAAGACGTTCTTAAATAGGTAGAAAGGCTATAAGCCGAAGACCTAGAGACTATCCGCCGAAAAGGGGATATCTCGGTACAGAAACCTAGCAGTAAGGGCTAGTCAGTCGACGACCTCGGTATACTAAGGTACCGGGGACGTATATATATCCCGAAAAAGGAAGGGATTCGTACTAAGCTGCTACAAATATATTATAATAACCCTATAGCCGGCTATTTCGGCCGCGCTAGAACGGAGGAATTGCTAAAACGTAATTACTATTAGGTATATATATAAGAAGACGTAAAGAAATACGTTAAGTCTTATAGGATCTACTAAATAGCGTAGACACTAAGGTATCGGCCTTTCGGTAAGCTCGAATCCCTACCGATCCTATCTCGACCCTTTACCGAATTGTTAATAGATTTTATTATAGGATTACCTTAATCGATCTAGAAAGGAAGGATAGTCGATACTATTTTAGTGGTTATAGACTGTTTCTCGAAATAGTGCCTTTTCTTCCCGGTTTTAACTACAATAGACGCTGCGGAATTAGCCGAACTGTTCTATCAAGAAGTTAAACTAAAGTATAGACCACTAAATAGTATTTTATCCGACTGGGGATCTATCTTTATAAGCAGATTTTGGTTAAAACTGTGTTATTTATCCTAGGTAAAACTTAGGTATTCGACCGCGTTTTACCCCTAAACTAACGGGTAAACGGAACGGATAAACTAGACCCTAGAGCACTACTTACGATACTTTATCGACGAATAGCAGAAAATATAGCCTTTATTACTAAGAACAGCCGAATTCGCTTATAACAACGCTATTAGTACTACAATAGGAATATTACTATTCTAGGTATTGTTAGGCTTTAACCTAAATTTTCAAATACGCGCTGAGGACAGTAGCGTAGAAAGGGAGGTACCGGTAGTATTAACTTACGTCTAAAAGCTTATAGAGCTACGAGAAAAGCTGTAGGATTTATAGCGAAAAGCTACCGAGTCGTAAGCGACTAACTATAATAAGAGATATAAGGAAATATCACTTAAAAAGAACGACCTTATAGTCCTATCTACAAAGAATCTACGCCTAAAAGAAGGTACTATAAAGAAGCTATCCCCACGATAGATCGGCCTATTCAGAATCCTCGAATATATCGGAAAGTAGGCGTATCGCCTCCTACTCCTAGACTAATACGCTGCGATTTATAATATATTCCCTATCTAGCTCTTATAACTATAGCAGCAAAGAGAAGGGGAACCAGAGAAATTACCTCTACCGGAATTAGCTGATAATAACGAATAGGAGGTTAAAGAAATAAAAGACAACTAGATAATCGAAGGAGGACTACACTACCTTATAAAGTGGATAGGATAGCCCTCGGAATATAACTAATAGGTTCCTAAAGACGCTATAGCGAATACCCCGAAAGTTATTATAAGATATAAGAAATCTCAGAAGAAATAATAACTTTAATTAGAAAAGGGGCCACCGAATATACTAAGTATCGGCGCCGAATAGACAGCGAAACAAAGGGAATCCAGAGACACCTCACTACACTAGGAACTAGAATATAAGAAAAACAAAGTATATACAGAGACTATACCGAATCGGTATCCGAACAGCCCCGTTATAAACTCTAAGAGAAAGGAAAACCCTGTATTAAGGTATCTAACTAGGTATAAACACCCCTAGTAACCCTAGACTCGGTAATAGTAGTCTTATAGCGGGAACGGAGAATTATAACAGCACTGTACTAGGCAGAGACCGACTCCTTATCGTTAATTAGCCGAACCCGAGTCGAGGCCTCTATAGTAAGACAGTCCCACTCACCGACTATAGGATAGAGGTCGCGAGAGATATAAGAAGTACGAGCGTTGATCTATATATCGTAGGATATATACACAGCCTAGAGGAAGGGTAAACCGTTAGTAAACTAATTACGAACTAGGAAGAGTTCGATAAGGACTTACAGCGGGGATATAGGTCCCAGCTAGATTATATAAGTAACGGTGGTTTTTAACGAGGTTATTAAAACTACTAGTGACCTCGCGGATTAAGACCGAAATATAGGTAACTAGCTTATAAGGAAATAGGAAGTAGACCTTATTTCCCTTATTGTCTTCCTTGTTATCTAATACACTATACCGGCCTATATTGTTACGCTAGAACTCCTTAGCCCACTCTAAGATAGATAACAGTTCGAACCTATTCCTAGCTATACTGTTAGACCTTGCCAACTCCCATGGGACTAAGAAAATTTTGGTCCCATATCCTGGTCCCATGGGAGTAAAATCACTCCCATGGGACTAGGCTAAGCCTATTTAGGGAATTATATTACCTAAATAGGCAGTGATAGTCGGGCTTGGCATTAATTTTGACCGCCAAGACTTTCTCATGGGAGTGGGTCCATGGGAGTTGGCAAGGTCTATATACTGTCCGGAACCTAGGGATACGATATTAGGACGAACCGGAATCGGACCCTAATCGAGAATATATAGGGTACTTATAGACTCGTACACTTTTTTCTACCGAGCACAATACTAGTAAGATTTACTGTTAGGGGTATCCGAGAA
Organism: Penicillium vulpinum; assembly: GCF_028829585.1. NCBI lineage: Eukaryota > Fungi > Ascomycota > Eurotiomycetes > Eurotiales > Aspergillaceae > Penicillium > Penicillium vulpinum. The sequence continues at coordinate 3,900,798 of NW_026643242.1, forward strand.
GTATCGAATTATTAAGGGGGAATCGGTGCTGTTAGGCTACTTAGGCTAATCGCGAGTAGAAATATATAGATAACCTATACACTAAGTCCGCTGTTATAGGACCGGTACAGTAAGTTACTTATATAGGGAAGGACGAACTAGTGGTATACTAAAACGTACAAGAAGAAACTGTAAAGTAATATTAGACCGGTACCGACTCGGTATAAGAACGATAGCCTTACTAGTATAAGAAGAACGCGTTACTATTAACGAAGTAAGATTGTTAATAAAAGTAAGAGATATACGGAAGGAGAAGTGGAAAGTAAAAACTCTTTAATTAAAAATAAAGCTCTACTTATAGAGATACCAAACGGTAAGAGTATACGAAATATAGTAACTACCTAAACCGGAAGTTGTACCTTCCTATCGGGACCTAATATCGAAACTACTATAAATCCTTAACGTATCGATACCGCCTTATCTAACTCCTTTATAACTCCGGTATTAGAAGAGGGAACGTATTTATATACACGTCTAGTATAGTCTAAAGGACTAAGGGCCCTCCGACAATAAATAACGTCCGGATAGTATTATAGTATTCCCGCAATAAATCACTCTTCGAGACTAACTATTGTATATATCCCTTATCCCCTTCCTAGAGACACTAGCTAGACTCTACACAATATCGGTGCTAAGCCGATACAGGAGTACCCTAGGTAGACCGCGTTAAAGGATTAGGATAGGACGCACTCCGCCCCTCTATATACCTACGGTATCGGGATAAAGCTTTCTGCGATTAGTTAGCGAGTCGTCAGCGAATTAGAATCGACTCTATACTACTTACCCGACTAATATCCCTCTTCGCTGTAGCCCTGATATTATACTAGGCCTAGTGCGCAGTGTATATATAATTAAAATCCTAAACTATCTTTATTGTAGTATAATTGATACTAGTGATAAATACTAGGTCAGTACCGAAGTATCTATTCGCGGGGGTATATATCTAGGCGACCTATTCGAGTATCGCTTCTAAATCGGTAGCGTTACCCTATATCCCCTCGGTAGGACAGTCGCAATTTACTTTTCGCTGTATATACTACTAGTATTTCTTAGTACCTTCTTCGTTTAAGTAACACTCGATCTCAAAGACCGCTATCGCTGCAGTTAAATCGAAGTCACTTATTGAAGTGCGTAGGCACTTTATACACTAAGTGTATTTTAACTAGATACAGTTAGCACGAATAATAGGCGCTATAATAAGAATAATAAAGATAAAGTTAAGAGTCTATTCCGTATAAGAAATAGGGTGGCTAAATAGCCTCTACGGAACAAAGAAGTTTACCTATAGATTTTCTTTAAAGAGCGGCCTTATCCTAATTATATCTCTTTGCGGGAACCCGCCACTGTTCCAACGGTGAAATATCTTTGACTGCAGAGATTCGCGGATAGGGATATCCGCCCTGAGAGGAGGAGATAATTGTAACGGATAAAGATCCTTATAACCTGGAGACTGACAATACGGGAGTCAGCTAATATAGGACCAATATATAATCAGCCAAGTATCGTGACCTAATCGTGAGGGGTTCGTTATATAACGGCCACGTCAGTCGATCAGATAGTTTACCCTATAGTCTGGGATCCCCCTGGATCCCACTTACTCCTATAAGAATTAGTCTTGAGACAGTTCCACACAATACATTGTATTTGTCTCCTCTCACAGAGTCCTTGTATCTTACCCGGTTGACAGGCCCTACACCTGAGACCAGTATACCATTACAGGTTTGATCTTATTTAAAAAACAATCCTCTAATTTAGAATCGACCCCGATGATATTTATAACTTTGATAAGACTAGTTTCGCGATAGGATTAATTTCTACGGTAAAGGTAATAATAAGGAGTGAATTCTACAGCCGGCGTTCACTTTTATAACCTAGAAATCGTAAATAGGTGACTATCATTAAGTGTATAAATTTGTCTAGCTAGGCGCTTCCTCTGTATATAATTTTTAAAGGTAAAGTCTTTATTGAATTATAGTTTAAAGGTCTACTAAACGACTAGCGAATCGAAGTTAGTCCTAATAGTTAGACTTTAGATAAAATAGGAGTTCGCTGGCTTAAAAAGCTCTTTATTCCTAGTACTTATCTTCGTACGAAGGGAAGGTATAGGCTGCTAGTTCTTAACGGATATAGGAGTTATTTAACCCTAAAATTCGATAAACTTTACGAGTAAAATAGGATAATACCTATTTATATACCTCCGCACTCCTCTTATCTTTTATAGCCTCTCGATATTAGCTGTTTTACTGTATTAAAACGATTATATAGGCGGCTAGTAGAGACAAAAATAAGGCTCTAAGTGAATTATATTGATAAACTTAACTTCCTCGAAGTATACCCCCTCGTACGAATTGAAGCTTTTAAACCAGAGACTATTAAGAATAGCTTTAAAGCAGCTAGTTTAGTACCTTTTATACCTAATTAAGTGATATTAAAGCTCAATATTCGACTTCGAACCCTAACCCCCCCCTCTAAGTAGGGGGAGCGATTTAAGCCGGAATTTTACACTAAAAATACCTACTACAGAGAAAGAACTACGTCGATAGGCTTCGTTAATCAAAGCTTTACTTTGTACGAGGTCTCGAAGCCCGCCTAGCCTATCAGATCGTGTATTAAACCAGCTTATAAAAGGCTTCTGTCTTACAATACAAGGTGCTATTTTATTAGCAAAGGAAAACAAGGAATTACGCGCTGAAAACGAGAAGCAGAAGCAAAAGCGGACTAGATCTCGAAGGTATATACCCTCTGAAGAAGGTCTCTCAGTCGAAGAAGCCTCTGTATTAATTATACAGTAACAGGAAGCAAGTGAAGTACTCCCCCCCCGGCCCTAGTACCTCTATAGAATCGGGTATTCGGCCACGTACTCGGCCCCCCCGCGGGTGTGGAATATACAGATTGCCAGGGTATCGAAGGGAAATATATCCAAATAGACCAATTAATTAGTTGAATTAATTTAATGGTGTTTCGGTTGAGATAAATATATTTAAATTTAATAGGTTGGGTGGGGTGCGCAGCTCGCCCGGGAAATACGTTAACTAACTAACTAGTTACAGATTTTTTGGGGTGCAGGGATCAAAACCCGATACCCACCTACTTATTAAGTACTTACTAATATTCACGGCTACCTAACTAAGCACCTACCTACCTACCTACCTACCTACCTACCTACCTACCTACCTACCTACCTACCTACCTACCTACCTACCTACCTACCTACCTAACTATGTACCTACTGTTGTAGGTAGGTACCTAGGTGAACTATCCGCAACATAGGTATATATATATGTACCTACCTAGGTACGGCCTGGTCAGCCCCAATGTTGTAGGTAAGGCCTATATAGGCCTAGTACCTCGTACTTAAGGCACTTCAGATACAACATAGATAGTGTATTTTTTTTTTTTTTTCTTGCAATTGTTTCATTTATGTTTTTGTTTATGCCTTTGTCCCCTAGAAAGCATCTGGGAAAGCATAAAGTGATTAACATCCTCATCTCCCCAATAGGTGAGATGACTGGCAATGCTGGCTATTAATGAAATATCGAAAGTTCCCCTACATTCCTGTCAACAAGGTTCAATAATGCAGAGCATACGGAGTAGTGTCTTACTCTTGGATACTGTAGTCCACACGTCCGTTTGCATTTAAGGCACGCACTTTCGCGTCTTCGAATTTCAACCTCCGGTCCTGGTTAGTGTCGGCATCGGGATATGGACTCTCGCCATGATGGACACTCCTGTTTTTTTGAAACCCATCGTAAAGAGTTTCTAGATCGGAGTCGATCAATGTCTGATAGTGATCATCAGATCCCTCGGGGCCAGGCTGAACTAAGCCTGACTGTGACCGTATATGGGTTGATTCATCACCTATTTTACTAGAAGTGCGAGCCGCCGATGAGGCGTCATCACTTTTCAGACCCAAGCTGCGATTCAACAGACTGCTTGCAACACCCGTGGTGAAATTTGTCCACAGAGATCCCACGCTTTGGCCCATGCGGCTACCGAGAATAGATAGACTCTGACCAGAGGTCGTCCAGAGGCTTTTCTTCACCGATGGTAGAGGCTGAGGTTTGAGGGTTGCCATCGCCGGAGATATCAGAGGCTCAACCCGGTAGCTCACCGGGTCAGAAGGATGGAAGATGTTGTAGAGATCTCGACATTTTGGTGTTGAGATGATACTGGGATTGTCGATGAGCACGTGTCCAGGACCATGCGAAGCCAAGTCAACCGCCACATCCAGAGCATTTTTGCGATATCGGGGATCCAAGGCAGAATATCCACCAATCGTCTTACCCTTGAGCATTTGAAAGAGTGCAATGGGGGATCCTAGACAAAAAAACTCTTCGCAATCAAAATCAAATGCACTTGCACCTTTGGGAGTAGAGTCGTCGCTCTCTTGGGCCGTTCCCTTGGAGGCACCATCCTGTCTGGCATTGGTTCCCGGCTGGTGACATAAGATATCAAATAGAATCGCGCTTCCAAGCGAATGCCCGCAGAGACTGACTGATCCCTTGAAAGAAGGATTTTGCTTCCGGTAAAGCCGGAGGATCCGATTGCATTCTTGGATGACAATATTAGAGATATGCTCACAGTACCCGCTTTGGTACAGAAGGACATCCATAGCCAAATCTGAAATGAGGTTCCGAACAGCTGGTACACTTTCCAGTGTTATATCGGATAGGCTGGGGTACGCATCATCCTCGAGAGCGTCTGCATCAGTGAGATCCAGTTCTTTCCTGTTCTGTCGAACTCCTCGGTAAGGAAAGTCTAGAAGATGGCGCCAGCACCTGGTAGAATTAGTAAAAAAGCAATGTCGAGGAAAGGAGCCAGTCTCAGTCTTACACAGGAAGCACTTGAACACGGCAATTCTTATCGCTGCCCGGGAGCGCTGAGTTCAGCGCTTGGAGGTCAGGCGAACCTTTGTAGACAGTTTTCAGTGTCTTGCGAAGCACATTTACATCATGTATGAAATTGATGCTTTCCAGTCGTAAACCTAGTCGCTGGCCAATTCCATGGGTGACAAGAACTAGATGATCAACCTCGCGCTCTCTGTCCGCGCCGTCCAGTTCTCTCGACTCTTCCATCTCCTGTTCCTCCTGCCTGCGAGCCTGTTCTTCGAGGTCATCTGGATTTTGCGGCTCGCCTGCAAGGGAGGACATTTGGCGTTCTAATGTTGATTTTGGTGTACTTTCGTAACCCTCGAATCCATCAGCTGTGGTTGGCTTGAGAGTATCCGTAGCTTGTTCTGCTTTTTCTTTCAAGACATCATTCAAACCTTTGCCAGACTCGCTCAGTGGTTTTTGTTTGGGTTCCTTTGCCTCTAGTGTCTCTTTTGGCTTCCTGGGCTCGAAACTGCGTACCAATTTCGTTCCTGGAACCCCTCCAAGCTTTTGATACACCGAAGTACTGAAGCGTGACATAAAATCATCATTCATCAACCAGGCCGTCGTGGAATCTTGATAGCCGACTATTCTATTCATGTAAGCGCCAAAAAGACGATACTGCTGAGATTCCACTGTAGGGCCGTTGAAATCATTCCCTGTAGCACGGGGAGGAGAATTCGGGTTGGATGATTGAGGGGGTTTGGAATCTAGTTCATAGGCGTTGATTGGCATGCTTTTGGTCTGGCCAGATTTATCTTGTTCGTTTGTTTTCGAATTCTGTTCTAATGGCTGGGACCTCCATGGACATAGTTTGATATAGCCCTCTTCAAGTTGGGTAGCAAGATTTTCTTCACATGGTTTTAGGGTCGATCCATCCTGAACGAACCATGTTCCACGACGGACTTCATATATAGGGCCAATCCAATAGGTGGGACTCAACTCTCGTTGTTCCACATCGACATTGAAAAGAAAATCCTCATTCACGGGTACTTTGGACAATACTGGTTCGCTGTCATTTGGCTGGTTTTGTTGACGGGCATCTTCGATATCTGAGAGTTTCTGAAACGTCGTTTCGATGGACTGGGAGTCTTTCCCTGGGAAAGGTATAAATTTCTTCGGTGATGGTAAGGGTTTTTGGTCTGCCTTTTTCTGTCCTAGAATGGATGGTTTTCGCTTGGGCGAGTCCACTGCATAGAACCACCTGACTTTCAATGGAGGGCAATCGGGAGGATAACGTCGCATGCTTAATCGATGCATGTGGGTCACCGTATGGTCCTCCCCTTGCGATCGCTGCAAGACATCGGGGTTAGGGTGACCGCCAGACTGTGGTGTTGGTGTTGGTGTTGGTGTTGTGCTTCTTGGTGTACTCCAGGGAGTTAATGTCCCTAAGAACGACTTTTGTTCTGCACCTGCCATGGGGAGGAGCGCCCGTCGGAAGGCAGCGTTATGAACCAACAACCAATGTGAGCAGCTAGTATATTGATGAACGGTCGAAGTGGAGGTGGTGTAAAAAATGAACATAAAGAGAAACTAGAAATCAAGCGATATCCGAAAGCGTCAAAAAAACAGATAAAATATTGGAGTTGCAAATGAACGTTGGAGATCGGAAATGATGTAATCGTGGACTTACTCCAGGGCTCCGTAGGTTAACTAGTTACCTACATAGTCCATAAGTTTCGACACCCTCATTGGCGACCGCCTTCCTATATAGCATATTGTCTACTTAGATAGTCATACCGCTCAGAATATAGGATTTTGGTTGGTGGAATTAGGGCAGGCAGAATAAGGGGTGCTGAAACTTATGGACCGTCACTGTAGGTAACTACATATGCAATTACGTTGTCTTTACATATATATGGTACTTAGTAATCCGTACATATGGATCCATTATATATAACTATCCATGTATATGTGTATGTCTGTATGTACATTAAATGTACATTATGTATATGCAGTGTCGACGTCATTCGAAGAACTTCCCGAATACGAGAACATTGCGTTACTGACATGATACTTACACACTCATACAACAATACACCTAGCGTGATGTACTCCGTATTATTTGGTATTTGCTATGTATGTACTTTCAATACGGTGTGGCTCAATTCTCTCCCCCTCGGTTCGTGTATACCTGGCTGCCTTTCGCCCTGCACTGCCCACCTTTTAACACGGATCGGATTTCCTCTGGTCTTTTTTTTTAGTACTTTCTTTACCCCTTGACAATTGATCTGTTCAGGCTGTAAACACTACTTCCTCCCTTTTTTTTGTCGAAACCCGGTTTCTCCCTGGGTGATCACCCCACCTATTTTGCCAGGGTTGTGATTCTGACAAGATGAACGTCCTCAAGCTCCAAAAGTACATTTCCTCGTCATTCAACGCATGCATATGCTGACCGTTATGATTAATATAGGCGTTTCCCGCAGCTTGATCAAGGCGAGATCTTTTCGCTCCAGGATGCATTCAACAGATTGGATGTCGAAGACCGTGGCTACCTTGATGAATCTACCGCGATCAAAGCTGTTCAGCAATCAGAACGCCAGCCGTATGATGTGGTGCGTGCAGCTTTGAAAAATGTGGAACTCGATAGCTCCCGGCGCGTGGAACTCGAAGATTATGTTGATGTAATACAACTTCCCCGCTTCCCTTTCTCATCTCGTTGATATTAACGCTACGGCAGCTCGTTTCGAAGCTTCGGACGGCACCTACTGAAGGTGCACGTGCAGCAACTACTCCCGCGGCCGTGATTCAAGGGGCCGGTGCTGGCACTGGAGCATCTCGGCATGTCTCCAAGGGCAGTGTGGGTGGACGAATCCATGTTCAGGGATCATCTTCCAATGTCACGCATACGATCAACGAAGACGAACGAACTGAGTTTACGCGACACATCAATGCTGTCCTGGCGGGCGATGCGGATGTTGGCAATCTCCTCCCTTTCCCCACTGATACATTCGAGATGTTTGATAAGTGCAAGGATGGCTTGGTCCTGGCAAAGTTGATCAACGACAGCGTACCAGACACCATTGATGAGCGTGTTCTGAATAAGGCCGGGAAGAAGATAAAGCAGCTGAATGCTTTCCACATGACCGAGAACAATAACATTGTTATCAATTCTGCCAAGGGTATCGGATGTTCAGTTGTTAACATTGGAAGCGGGGATATCATTGAAGTGCGTGAGCATCTCATCCTCGGTCTCATCTGGCAAATCATCCGCCGTGGTCTTCTTGGGAAGATTGATATCAAACTCCACCCGGAGCTTTATAGGCTTTTGGATGAGGATGAAACTCTGGAGCAGTTCTTGCGTTTGCCTCCAGAGCAGATTCTGCTTCGCTGGTTCAACTATCATCTCAAGAACGCTAAGTGGGACAGACGGTATGTCCAGACGAGGGAGGAACAAAGAAAGTCACGTGGCTAACCGATGTAGAGTAACGAATTTCTCTACCGATGTCAAGGATGGCGAGAACTACACCGTTCTTCTTAACCAATTAGCACCCGATATTTGCTCGCGTGCCCCTCTCCAAACCCGAGACTTGCTTGAGCGGGCTGAGCAGGTCCTTCAGAACGCCGATTCGCTTGATTGCCGCAAGTTCCTAACCCCTACGTCATTGGTTGCTGGAAACCCCAAGCTGAACCTCGCCTTTGTCGCCAACCTGTTCAACACCCACCCAGGACTGGACCCGATCACCGAGGAGGAGAAGCTCGAAGTTGAAGACTTTGACGCTGAGGGTGAGCGAGAGGCCAGAGTCTTCACTCTTTGGTTAAATTCGTTGGATGTGCAGCCGGCAGTCAACTCACTCTTCGACGACCTACGCGATGGCTCTATTTTGCTGCAGGCATACGACAAGGTAATTCCTGGAAGCGTGAACTGGAGGCATGTCAACAAGCCACCAGCCTCTGGCGGTGAATTGATGCGGTTCAAGGCCGTTGAAAATACCAATTACTCAATCGAGCTTGGGAAACATAATGGGTTCTCCCTTGTCGGCGTTCAGGGCGCTGATATCACCGATGGCCAACGAACCCTCACTCTCGGATTGGTATGGCAGCTAATGCGCCGTGATATCACCAACACACTCTCTGCGCTAGCCCAACGGCTGGGCAAACGCGAAATTACCGATACTGAGATGATCCGCTGGGCCAACGACATGTCTAGCAGTGGCGGCAAGGCTTCCACGATACGCAGCTTCAAAGACAAGTCTATTGGATCCGGAATCTTCCTCCTTGATGTGCTCAACGGCATGAAGAGCAGCTATGTGGATTACGATTTGGTCACGCCCGGTCGGACCGATGAAGAGGCATATGCAAACGCTAAACTTTCTATCAGTATCGCCCGAAAGATGGGTGCCACCATCTGGTTGGTCCCGGAGGATATCTGTCAAGTTCGGTCTCGTTTGGTCACTACGTTTATTGGTAAGCTAATACTTTCATTAATATGGCAGACATTTCAGTTTCTAACAGATGATAGGCTCCCTTATGGCTACACACGAGAAAATGTAAGGAACACAACTGTTCAATTAGGCCAATCGTCATGGCATTGCATACTTTTTCTTTTTGTATCCCCCAATACATGTAAATCTGCCGCTTCTCAAGGCGAACCCCAAGTGTGGATTTCAATCAAAGATTCATTGTTACAATACTAGATATTTGCCTCTTCTCTGATTGATTAAAGATACTGCTCAAACCATGCAACTGCTTGCAAGAAGGCAGACTCTTTGGCAAGGCGGATTGCCGGCTTGGCGATATCTGCACGGACAGCAAACCCATGCTTAACGCCACTGAAAAAGTTGATCTGGTACGGCTGGCCTGTCTTGGCCAGTATATCCTCGGATTCATGGCGCTTTGAGGCCGGGAAGGTTGAGTCGGTTTCTATCAAGTATTTAGTCAAGACACTGTAGCCAGACAATAACGACTTACCAGCCGCGGCAATAGACAATGGGCCTTGGACTGCTTGTAGTTTCTCTGCTTCGACAAAACTCGGGTTTGCCATATAGGTAACATCGCAAAGGCCTGGCCGGAGCAGTTGGACGGCATATTTTGCCTGTATTTGTCAACTCGGGCAGCAGCAAGACATATAGGGAACATGGACATACCCCGAAGCAATATCCGATAGCACTAACACGCTCACATCCCATGTTGGACTTCATTTCCTTTAGTATCGCCTGGACCACGGGTTCAATATGGTCTGGCAGATGATTGGGAGGGCCCTTTAAGCCATTTCATCAAGTCGAAACTAGCGGCCCGGTTCAACAGCACTGGATCACCGTGGGATAGTTTGGCATGACAACCACGTAGCCATTTTCTGCTAGTTGGTCCGCAATAAGCTGCGCATTGGTGAAACGGTGACCAATTACATCGGTGAGCAGCAGTATGGCACATCTGGTAAAACGCTTGGGGCGTGAGATGTAGCTCGACTACGACCATCAGCGAACTATAGCGTATCCCTAGAGGGTTGGAAGTGTATACCTTCGTCGATTTGTTGGGATTGACCCTTTATGTTGAACACCAGTGACGCATCCGGCAGCGGGTAGATTATATGCCATTTAGATCCGTTTGGGGAATGAAGCGAGAGGGTAGTATAGGAATGGCCTAGGGAAGAAGGATACATAGGAGATATATAAATACATATATAAAAGAGGGGTGCATGTGTAGTAATGACGGGCCCGTTCCTAACCAATCCGGCAAAATAGAAAGGATACGAGAGTATAACAATAAAATGAAATAATATACACAAGTAATACACGCACGCACGCACGCACATATATATATTTATCTAATATCAACCTTGGAAATAACATACAGGTATATATGTAATAGATTTCTAACTGTTTACACGTATTTATCATTGTCATGGAAAATACGCTCTTGTCCAAGTCATAGCCATAGCATATTAAGTATAAGATATCAAAGCAGTGACTATCCATGGATATGTATCTAGCTACTGTATCAGATCAAATGATTAGGTACAAACTGCATAACAGACTTGGCCCTGTAAATATGCCCAGCCAAAAGACGATATTTCCCAACAAACGGCGACCTCGCATCAGGCGAGTCCGACTTAGCGCAGCAAGCGGCAGTTGAGACATCTGAAGGATTAGTAGATAACCTCGGAGTCGCCGGAAGATGCACAGCATGATCAGCTCATGTACACATGCAGATAAGAGAAAAGTGAGGAGACTGGCAGATACTCGCGACAAACGGTATTCACTGATAGAGCCATGGTATACATGCCGAAATAAGAAGTTATGGACTGGGCGGTTCCAATCCCGCGCGAACTGATCCCACGAGACCGAGTTCCACCAATCGGAATAGAACCCTCGGTCCGCAAACATGGTGATCTCAGCTAGAGCATTGAGCTATATAAACTTAGCAATAAATCAAGGTAGCAGACAGCTGGAGAGACCTACAACACACTCCCATATCACGTAGAATGCGAGTAGATACTCCATCATGAATGGAAAAAGCAAGTCACCGAGAACCCAGGGAAATTCCCGAAGTCTCTCCTGAGCGGTCATTCCCTCCGCTTTCATATGCACCGTGTCCATCACTACCGGGTATATCCATGATTGGGAGACTGCGATCATAACCACAATGATGCCGAATGTGGCCAGTGTTTTCTCTGCGACATAGAGCCAGTCAATTTTCTTGGTTCGCGGGTATTCAAGCTCATAGACCAATGTGGGCAATGCCATAAAGTCACAGATATTTCTTATTGTCAAGTTTTGAGGATAGTGATTGTTGGTCAGTGAACAACGGCCCTGTAATCCCTCAGATAAGACCTCGATCTCCTGCTCAAGTAGCTCTCTGAGGGACTTCACCTGGTTCGGCTCAAGCGGCACGCCGGTCTCAATCGTTCCAATAAGTGATAAAAGCTGGTCGGTTTCATGGGATCGAGAATAGTTCCTGAGGTCAGAAGAGCGCCGACTAGAGTCTTTTCTCTTGAGGTCTGTGATCTCAGCATTGAGTTCCGTATCAACCGCGGAAGAGTGCCCTATTTTGGCAGATGTAGAATGTCCTCTGTCTTTGTCTTTGATTTGGCTAAGACTTGCTCTCAGCATATTTCGTTTGCGATACATTTCTGACACTGTCCTCATTAGCTCTTGCTTATGACCGAACAGAGATTGACATACAGTAGCCATTGTAAGCTGCATAGCTGTGTTGCTTCATCAGCATAGCCAAGCAGTGCAATACGATAAAGACCGTGTGTGTCCACGGCCAATCGCGATGATATGTCCACCATATAACGACTCCAAGGTATGTAGTTTGCCAGATCTATATAGGTCAGCAATGCAACAGGATTGGGGGCCAAATTTTGAGACTGACATTTTGAATAAGCCAACCGAGACCGTTCCAACGAATATATCCCTTGAGTACCACTCGTTGTAGTATCAGACAAAACCCCGTAGACCAACAAAGGAGCAAGTCAGTCAGCCCGAGGACCATGACATCTTTATCCAACATGAGATGAATAATCTCGTTTTTGCCCCATATGCTGCCATAGGTTCTCCAATTGTTGGCAGCAAGCCTGAATAACATCAGGGTCACCCCCATCCAGAAGAGAACAAAAAAGCCATGGAACTGGGGGGCTGTAGTGCCCAAATCTTGAAAGGTACTCAGCTGTCGGGTGAATTCCAGGTCCTGAAACCTGAATTTCCGTTTCTCACCCGACTCATGTGAGAGATTGTGTTTGAGAATCTCTTGTAAAAGCTCGGCATCCTCCGCGCTGAGCAAGTATTGACCAGCTTGCTCAGTCTCGAGCTTCACGACAGAATCGCTCGATTCTAGTTCTTCCGAGTTCATAATTATGCATCACGTAAATTGTTCAAATCTCAAGTTTTAGAGCTCTACAGTCTCGGGTTTTTTTTCCTTCTTCCCCCTTGGGGCGGTAAATGCGGTAAATGACGTTGTGGACGTTCTGTGGAGCTACGGTTCGTTCCTAGACTGGAGTATCCAGGGATAGAAAGATTATAAATACTTTGTTTAAAAACAAAAAGAAACAAAGTACAGCGATCAAGTAAAAAGAAAAGTAGAAGAAGTACAGTTATACCTATAATAATATAACTACATATGTATGTAGCTATAAGCTCCTGTGTGACCTGAAATTGTACTTTTCTCCGCCTTAGCTCTCCTGCCTCTGGAGGTCTGGTTTGCTTCTCTCTTCCTCTTTTCTTACTACCTTCCTTCACCATCAATTGACTTTTATTCCATTGAGAAATGGATACACTACAAACCCCCCAAGTTCGAGTCCCTGGCGAAACCCCTGAATCAACTCAACCAGAACTCAATGCGACTGCGACTGCGAACCAAAACTCCACCGAGGTAGAGATGGGAGGAACACAAGACACAAGACAACCTGAACTCGAGCCTGCGCAAGAATATCCGACTCTTCCAGATGTGCAGGGAGAGCTAGAGCCACCCGTCCCGGCAAAGAAGACCGGCTTCAACTTCCTTGAGTGAGCATTCTTTCCCCAAGCCTTTGCGACATAATTTCTTTTTCAAAAATGGCACCACCTTCAATTATCCCAACTACTACTCGCAAGCTCACAACTACTTGTAGCTTCCTGACTTCCCCTATCGTTGAGATTATCGTTGGGAAAGACGATAATGAGACCGTTATGACAGCTCATCAATCCCTCCTGGTGGAGGCGCCACTACTAGCCGAGTCTGTTAAAAAATTTGAAGCACTGGGCCCGGTGAGTTCATTCATTTATATTTGATGCACGTATATATACATTCATACTCATTATGATTGATAGCGACGCATCAGCCTGCCAGAAGAGGACGTCGATGCCTTCGGTTGCTTCCTCCAGTTCCAGTATACGCGCGATTACACTGTCACTCAAACCGAAACACCCGGGGAAACAGATGAAGATAAAAGCGGCGACGAGTTGCTGCGTCATGCGCGTATATACACGCTGGCAGAGAAGCTGGGCCTGCCAACACTCCAGCGCATTGCCCATAGCAAGATCCATAAGGTCAAGAGCTCACCTCATGCGGAGCTTTCATATGCCCGTTACGTATACTCTCATACACCAGCAGCAGACACCACCATCCGGAAGCCTGTGGCGACTTACTGGGCGAACCAAAGTCACGTGCTGCGTCAGGAGGTTGGGGACGACTTTAAGGATCTGTGCATTGAAGTGCCAGAGTTTTCCTTTGATGTTTTGACTATCATTCTGGATCGCAAGTTGAAGAATGGACCGGCAGATGAGATCAAGGGAAGTGCACGCAAGCGCAGAAGAGACATTTAGTTATTGCCAGTTGTACAATCACATATCCGAGGATCAACAATGTATTCTTATCCTAATTTGATATGAAGGTTCTTGAACGGTCCAGGAAAAATCTTGTTGGCGGCAAATGACTGATTTTTATAAAGCCAGGCTCTCCACCTCCTCAATGAATTTCGGGGCTGTGGTCAGATTCTCAGAACCATCTTTGGTGATGTGGATGTTGTCTTCGATGCGCACTCCTCCCACACTCCAATACCGCTCCAAGACCTCGGTGTCGATATACTTACTGGTCTCGGGGGCCTTTAAGACGGGGTCGATGATGAAACGACAGAAATAGATCTGGTACATGATAAGAATTGGGCGTTGAGAAAGAGGATCCCCAAGGAGCAGTACTTACACCAGGCTCAACAGTGACCACAGAGCCAGCAGGCAGGTTAGCGCGAACACGCAGGTAGCGGAACATGGTATCCTTGTCCTCATAGTTGGCGTTACCACCGGTATCATGGGTGTCCATTCCCAGGTAGTGACCGAGGCCATGGGGGAAGAAGGCCACGCTGACACGCTTTTCAAATAAATCGTCCTCGGATCCGCGCAGGATACCCAGCTTCAACAAGCCACGGATAGCAATGCGATGTGCCAGCGCGTGCACGTCGTCCCAGCACACGCCTTCCTTGAGCATCGCAATACACTCTGTCTGCATCTGGAGGACAATCTCATAAATCTGGCGGGTCTCAGGCGCAAACCTTCCATTCAGAGGAATCACACGCGTAATATCGGCGCAGTAAGTCTGGTATTCGCCACCAGCATCGATGAGAACATTATTCTTCCGCTGCTTGGTGACGGGATCGACCAGGTCGACATCGTTTCTAACATAATGAAGAGTAGCACCCCCCTCACCTCCAGCAACGATGGGATGGTAGGACTGCTCGCGACATCCATTGGCAATACAAGCGCCAATAATGGCAGCCTCAATCTCGCGCTCGTTAGTCGCGGTCTTGGAGGCCTGTATAGCAGCGATGTGCGCTTTGGTCGAGATATCGTTTGCCTTTCGCAAAAGTGCAATCTCGTACGCATCCTTGATGACACGAGTATCCTCGATAGCAATCTTCAGGCTGGCAGTGTTTGTTTCAGCGAAGCCCTGGAAGCTTGTGCCCTCTGACACCTGTTCCGCCATTGCAAAAGCAGCAGTTTGTCCATTATGGTTCGACGCGATCGACGCCAAGGTCGAATTGACATCGGTTGTGAACCGAACGTAGTCCACATCGTAGAGCTTTGCAGCCTCCTCGGGAGACAGGGGCAGTCCAGACCAAATGACTGACTCTGGGTCGATCGGTGGAATGAACAGAATCAATTCATCTTTGATGGTATCGTATACCACGGCGGCATTGGGCAAAAGACATCCAGTGAGATAGAAGAAAGGACGACGTTGCCTAAGATTGAGGTTAGTATCAATTCAGATCCTATTGACATGCTACATTACCTAAATGGCATATCCTCGTCGCTATCTTCAATCAATCGAGTTTTTTGCGCCTCAAGGTAGATAACTCCGGCCCCGCCATGCCGAGCCTTAATAGACTCAGCGACACGACGAGCATGGGCCTTAGCCGGATACTTGGCAGCGAGAATGGTATCCACAGTAGTCATGTTGAGTGAATAATACACCGTAGAACAAGTTGGAGGAGGAGAAAAGGGAGAGAGAAAGAGAGAGAATTGTTATTTAGGTAATAGTATGTACTACTAGCCTTAGAGACGAGGTTGCATTGCGGGGCTTTGAAATTATGGCGGTTACTGCCGTCAAAAAGGATAAAGAGAACACTGCAAGGAGTGCACATTCATACAAAGTACTCCGTACATCATCATACATCATATTAATTGGATTATAAATTCTTCAAATGTTTCATCTTCTCCAAGGCTAGCTTTCTGAAGCAGACACATCTTCAAATTCCATCTTCCATTGGTCCACTTCCGCAAACTTTTTGACTGCCGCGCGCAACTCATCGCTCACGCAACGAGTGGCCACTGTTTTCATAGACTCGGAATCGGAGACGTCAGACTCAGGTGGTGATGATAATGGAGAAGAGGATGGTGATGACAGAAGCGTTTCGTTTTCTTTGTCGGCGCCACCCGCTTGAGAACGTGAATACGTAGCTGGCTCTTTTGGAGCTGACGATTTGTCCTTAGCTTTGTTCTCTTTAATCTTCTTCTGTTTCGGATTGCGGGCGTTAGCTAATGGCTTGGGCTTGCTTTTCCCTGCCCGTCTCCCGGATGATCTTTGTGACGGGTAGTTCAGCTCATCCTCGTCACCAGATGCGGCGTCATACTGATCATCACTTTCATCGCTGTAATCATTGATAGCGCGAAGTCTGCGCCGGCGACGTGGTAAAAGTGTATCTTGCAGGTTTGCTGTCGATAGGTGATTCGAGGTTTTGGGGTTTTTTCTCTGAACAGGTCGTGGTGTGGAGTCACCAGGTGTAGCAGACCCAGCAGGACTGCTGACCGGTGGTAACATAGTTTGGCTTAGTATTTCTGGGAATCGTTGGGATTGAGGCGTGGCTTCAACTCTTTCAACCTCAACCTCCTGATCTCCAATTTCCTCGTTTTCGGGTTCAACCTCATCTTTAGGAAGCTCGTCCCCAATGTAACGCCCAGAGTCGTCGCGTTGAATCGGTGTCGCAGTTGGAGTATCTTCTACCATATCCAGGGGCGACTGTGGTACTTGAATCTCTTGGGTCATGCGCTTGCGCTTGCGCGACCCGCCGGACGAGAGCGGTGATTCGGACGGTAACGGAGATGATGACTTCTCGGTAGGCTTGATAAGTAGAGACTTTCCCCGAGAGAGATTCAATGGTGTCGATTCATCATTGGGGCTAAGCCCACCAAGAAAGTCATCGTCATCAATATCGGAAGAGCCGTCGTCGTCAGCTTGCATCATCTGCAGAATGCTTTGTTGTCGCGGCCGCCGTCTAAAATTGCTCAGAATTGAATTATCGAATCCAGGTGTTCCAGGAACCCGGGAGCTCGTGTCGCCTTTGCGTCCGGCAAATGATAGCGTAGAGGAATAACCGCGCGATCTTGTAGGAGGACGACTACCAGTTCCAGGTCGACTGCCGGTACCCGACCGGTCTCCCATGGGCGAAGATTGAATTGCTTGTTCATGACTTTTGGTCAAAGGTGTTTGACTGCGTAGCGCTTGTCTCGTATCTAGGGCTGAGCTGCGCTCAGGCTGCGCAGGCGATTTGGCGACGGGATCAATTTGGTGTGTTGACTCTTCTATCGCGGTATTTTGGGGCTGATTCTTTCCCAGTGTACGACTTCGTTTGGGGGCAGGACGAGGCATGATGGAACAAATTGATATGAACCAATAGAGTATGCTATGGAGCCAAAAGGGTGCGCAGCTACAAATGCGAAAGAAGACTCGACGCGTTTGTTTGGGACGCGTGCACGTGGACGACATGTGACATCCTCGATATCTATAATCTACAACTGACATCGTATACTCCCATATCTCCATGGATATTTCGTGCCTATACCAATATATATATCTACTAATTGGATTGTGCTATTATTGTCTCGAACTTTCCCATCCGATGTCACAGTCGCCAGGGTATGCTCAACGCGCCACGGACTCACCCCCGTATCGAGTTAGGCGGCCAACTATTATACAAGCACAAGCACACATGAAAGACTCGAACAGATTTCTATTAGAAGCCGGTCTTGAATTATACATTAATTTCCGTGCCCCAAATTCTCCGGACCATTTCTTCAATATTTCTCTCTTTGTCTCTCTACTCATCTCCAAGTATGGTCTGATGCCCGCCATGCCGACCACCCCCTCGGTTTGGAGTGGAATGCAACGTTAGATACAACTGAACACACTCGGCTTTTGAACAATGACTCCGCCCCCAGAAAAAGAGACGATAGACCCCATGGGGGACTATGCAGTTAGCGACACATCTGTAGGCAAGAAAAAGCGCTCGAATACAGAGGCTGCCGAATATCCCAGAAGACGGGCAACAATAGCTGTAAGCGCATGTGGCACATTCGACCAAGGTAGATTTGACTTTGATTCAGTGTCAGATATGCCGACTACGCAAGACCCGATGCAATGGAGCTCGTCCCAAGTGTCAACTCTGCTCCGATTTGAATGCGGAATGTGTCTATCGAGAACCCGGTATCAAACTCGACGCTGGCGACAAGCTCATTCTAGATCATTTGGCCAGAATTGAGAGTTTGCTGCACTCGAATTTACCAAACCAAGGGCCAAATTTAGCCCTGTCCGCTACTTCACCGGCCACCAGCAACGATACAAACCTCGGTAGCGACGATCCATTAACAAAAACGTCATCCAGCGGATTGCCAGTCCATGGAAGATTGTCTGCTGTTGGACTCGGTTCCTGGGTGAACCCTCCCGCCAGTCTAAGCATATCTACAATGCCCAAGATGCATACCACTCCTGCCCTTCATCTTCTCCAGTGGCCCCTAATTCGGGACTTGGTCTCTGGGGCCTACGATCCACAGCACCTTCTTCAATTAGAGATGGCCCGAGAGCCATTGCGACTGACTCCAAATTCAGGCTTTGATTTGACAAATGCATCCACGTATGCCCAGTCATTTTTCAGCTATGGAAACGTTTGGTACGCATGCGTGAACCCTTACACCTGGAATCGTTATTATCAATCGGCTCTCGCGCAAGGATTTGAGGAAGGTCCCATGAGCTGTCTTGTTCTTCTGGTCTTGGCCTTAGGAAGCGCCAGCCATAGTGGTAGTATCTCATTTGTGTCACCGGATCGTGAACCGCCGGGACTTCCTTATTTTGCTGCTGCGTGGAGCTTCCTACCGTCAGTCATGATGCGAAATACTGTAGTTGCGACGCAGTGTATGGTTATGGCCTCTGCCTACCTATTCTATCTAGTCCGGCCGCTGGAAGCCTGGACCTTGCTATCCAGCGTGAGCATGAAATTGCAGTTGTTGTTTGGCAGTCCAAATCGAATCCCCACTCAGTGGAGAGAGCTGAGTGTGAGGGTATACTGGAACACCTTGTTGTTTGAAAGTGATCTTCTCGCAGAATTAGATCTCCCCCATTCTGGCATTGTCAACTTTGAAGAACTCGTGGATCTGCCAGGAGGCTTTGAGGAAGAAGATGAGGATGACGGAGAGGAGGAAGAGGGGGATCATAATGAGGGCGAAGAACGTCGAACAGCCAGGAAATATCAGGGCTCATCACGCCCGGACTCTCAGCTGGCTGTTCGACGTGACGAACTCTGGTACTTTTTGGCAGAGATTGCGCTACGAAGACTCCTCAATCGCGTCAGCCACATCATTTATCAGAAAGACAGCGCCCATACTCTCGCATCATTGGGTCCCATTGTCTCCGAGCTGGACTTTCAGCTGTCTCAGTGGTACGACAGTCTTCCCCGGCCTGTTCAATTCCCTTTGACCCCAAAGCCTCTTTCAAACCCGGTTCAAACGGTGCTAAGGCTTCGCTACAATGCATGCCGTACTATTATATATCGTCCATATATCTTAGCTGTTTTTGAGAATGAACAGGCTGGAGCGGACCCGGGGGTGCAAGAGTGTTGCCGGCGATGTTTGGATGCTACACTCCGTCAGCTGGAGCATGTAACCAGCCACCGTGAAGGTCACCTTCCATACCTATGGCAGGGCGCTCTGTCAATGGTATCCCAGACGCTGCTGATAATGGGCGCTACAATGTCTCCTACCCTCTCTGTTCTGCTCCCCCCCGTTTCACAGATGGATGCGATCATTGCGGGAGTGGTAAATGAGGTAGAGAGGTATGCACACCTAGCGCCTAGCCTGAAACTGTCAGCCGAGATTATCCGAGATGCAGAGAGACGACGGCAGATTTGTCTTCGATCGGCCACCATGTGCCTCTAAACTGCGCACTCCTGAAGACGGAATTTGTGTTAGGCCTCTCAACTCATCGTTGAATGGCTGAATGATTTTACCACTCAAGGTTGATGAAGGATATTTGCATATAGGAACGTGAACACAGTATGCTTGCTTGGAAGTACCAAAAGAATTGGATTGAATGTGTGTGTGATATGCATTAGAGTGTATCGTTAGGCCTCGCGCTGAGGCAAGATCACTAAAATAAACAGTTTATATGAGCAAGAATAAAACAGCGTTAAATACAACCCCATCTCATGACAATTATGTTCTTGAATCATCAAATATCTCACGGGTTAAAATCATGGTATCTCAAAAGACGTAGAGAGATCAAATATGGACATCAGAAATATCAAAAGAGGCAGGAGAACTCCAAGCCTCCACTGGCTTCGAGGGAAGAGCTAATTACCATATGGCTTCAAATACTTCCTAGACCAACACCCACTCGCTACCTCTCTTGATGAACTTGTCGAGCATCAAGCTCACATCACCCAGTGCAAACCGACAAATGTAAAAGCCGAAGAATTCAGCAGCATGTCGTGTGCTGAGTTCCAAACCAACATGAGTTTTAGATGAATGTTTGAGTCCAGGGTCCTCAACCTGCTGAGCAATTTGTTCTGGTAAGGGATTAGAATGGCGTCAAAGCATATAGGCGAGAAAAGTCTTACCTAGCACTTGTGCAGCATCGAAAAGCCGTGCCAACGCCCCCATGTAATTTGCGTTGGGCCCAGAAAATTCAAGCTGGGTAACATTACGCTTCGCAGGTGTTCCGTGTACAGATGTCATCGGCACAGAGTTGAGGACTAGATTCTCTTTGTTGCTTTCTCGAGCACTTGGGACTGGAGTGGTTGTCCCAAGCCCGGAAGTTTTTGCGCGTAGTCTTTTCCATGTCAGGTATGATTTGTTTGGCGCAACTTCCGGTTGAACAGGTTCATCCGGCGTGGAAGCGGGCTTGAACAATGGCATTGATGCTTGAACACCGACTTCACTGCCTAATTTCTTAGTCAAGAGAACCTGCACTTGGTCGAGTACAGTATCAAACGACTGCATCTCCTCCAGAACCGCATCTGCATCATATGTATTGACCTGAGCCAATTTGAGCAGAGCAGCAGTCAGAAGATCGCAGTTGGACACTTTTTCTTCGAGGGCCTTTAGTTTTACATTTTTCACGCGCCAGACATCTCGAGGAATAAAGAGCTTCTCTGACAGATAGCCGCCGTGAGGATGTGCGAGTGTCTGGTAGAGACATCTCATTAGCCAAAATGGGCGGAGAAGGAAAGACTCTGGACATGGCTCTAGAGGAAGCGGGGCATTGGCCACCAACGAATTTGGACGACCAAGAGCTGTGGGCGAGTGAATGTTGCTACCAAACAGGTTTACTCCGCCGCTTGGCAGTCCATTTTGATTGAAATTAAAGTTAGCCAGGGTCGGTGTGGGTAAAATAGGAACTCCGCTAGTCGCGCCCCTTTGAGTGTCAGGGAATGCACCGCTCCACGGGGTGCTTGGGGATTCTGGGCACATATCAGGGATTTGAATTGGAACAGAGGCGTTCCGAGCTCGGAAAGGCTTCGTATTGGAGTGGAGTTTGTTCAATCCATCTGGAGCTGAGGGTACTTTACCCATGGGCCGTCCTGACAGCGGCAGGGGTGGCAGTTCGTTCTCATCATCTTCATGGGTACGAGCTTTGGGAAGATTGACGTGGTCTGTGAAAGAGCTCACCGACAGGTTGCGTTGTGTTGGGTGCAAAGTGGAACGAGCCCCAGGAGCAGAAGATTCGTCTTTCGGCAACGGTGGCGGGCGGTTTGCTAGTGGGGCAAAAATTTCCAAGGCCGATGATGCATTGGAATTGGTACGAGAGGAGCGGGTGTTGGTCTCAATTTTAAGCTCGCGAGTCTGACTGGATAGTCTCCGGGCTCGCACTCCTGGACCTGTAGAAGAGGCAAGCGAGCCGATAGAACCAGCACGGTTTGATATCGAGGCTCGCTTGGAAGGAGCTGGGAAGTCGGATGACGCTGGCAGGGGTGGCAAAGCCGAAGATGGAGGAGAGGAGGGCATGGTATATGGTTCGGGTCTTAGGTCGCCCAATGGCAACACATCATCTTCTGCAAGCGTAGACAGCGCACCTCCAGTGTTTGCGATATGGGACGTCGCGGAGCTTTCCCAGGTCCTCCCGGACATGTTGCTAGAATCTGATTCTCGAGGGAGTGCCGACTTGGACTGAATGCCGAACTCAAAGTCGTCCATCACGTAGCCCTTCGTCATCTCTTCTAGCAAACGCTCCTCTTCCTCTGCTTCATCGTCCAGATACGCCGAAGTACGGGAAACAAGGGGGCCATCCCCAAAAGTTGTCTGTTCCTGAATTTGACGCATTTCACGATCACGATTCATTGCCTCTGCTTCCTGTTCTGCCTCGCGCACTCTTTGCTTCGCTAATTGTATGTTCCTGCGTGCATTTGAGACAATATTATCGCTTTCCTCTTCTTTATGCTCCAGCACCGGTTCCAGACCTTCATCATATGCAGCTTCCACGGCCGCATCGAGGGCCGCATCAAACTCAGCCTCGGTGTCATTGCTGAGGCGACGGCTTGTCCGGCGACGAAGGTACACCGATGACGCTTTAGAGTTTGCCGATGAGGGTGATGAACCACCCGATTCATCAATTGTGTCTAACCATGAAGTAGATTCATTGATTTCATCCTGACTTCCTGCCGGCAATACGATAGAACGGGGTTGATCTTCCAAGGCAGAAGGCTTCAAGGATTGTCGCCGAGGGGGAACCGTTTCCAGGGAAAATCCCTTTGCCTCTTCCAGTGGGATCTGGTGGAACCCAAAGCTAGAACTCGGCGAGTTCTGCTGGCTCTCAATATGAGATCCATCATTTGTTGAATGAAGCAACTCTCCATATGACTCTTGACTGAGGGGCCGGTCTGGAAGAGCTTTGTCGTCGCTCTCCTGGAGAGGAAAATCCATGCGATGAAGTTCCGTGACCCGGAGCATATATGTATCTCGAATTTCTTGAAGCTTGAGTTTCTCTTCGTCCCCTCCATTGCTACGGAGCATGACAAGCTGCAACAAGTTGCAAGCGTCAGTGTAAGCTTCCATGGCACCCTCAAAATTGGCAGCGTTGTCAAGAAGAACCGCCGTATTTGCTTTCTGAAGTGCCTTTGACAGCATCACCTTTTGGGTTTGCCCATGTTGTATGGCCGCCGGGTCTCCTTCTCCGTCATTTAAAGGGATGGACCCTCCACTAGTCCTAGCAATTGAAATATCTGTTTTGAGGCTATGTGTTGAGGGCTGAAAAAGATGGCTCGAGGCCGTAAATGAGAGATCGAGTTGTTGTGATGTCGAGTCATTGTTGAATATGGCAGAATTTTCCAGCTCCGGTAGATCGAGCATCGGTAACCCATTCGGCCCTGGAGCACGTTGGGGACTGTGGCTCCTCCGTCCGCGGTTGTAACCTGACATGGACATTTTCGAGCTCCCTCGACGATGATGACCGATGTACTCTGAGGGACTTTTGCTAGATGCCGTTGACTGGGACCAGCGATTTAAACTGCCTAGGCCTTCTTTGATGGGGCTGCTCGTTCCGACACCCTCCGGAGACAAGTTTGCCACATTCTCTGTAAGTACACCGAGGCCAGTGGGTGTGACCGCACCTGGCGGCTTTACCATTCGAGTCCGAGAACTAGGCCGTGATGAGCGAGAAGACGGCCGATTAGGGGGCGGTCCAGACAATGATTCCGATGCAAAAGGGCCCGAAGGACGTCTGAGATACGATGCATTGGGATCATCATCCATTGCTGTGTGGTGAATCATTTTCGTAAAATGGTGTAATAGTGGTCAAAGAATAGCGAATGACTTAGAAGTCGGAAATGTAATATATCGAGTCTGTTTGGACTGTGTACCCTCGAGGCACTACGCACAACCAGGCAAAGAAATGGGTATCTGCAACCAGGTCCTGTGTCTCTTCGCTCATTCTTCGCAAGTCTGGAGTGTTGATGTGGTCGTATGTCTCGTAGAGTATTCTTTGGTTTTGAAACCCCACTATCTGCCTCAATACATAGCTTCGTAACCGAAAGGGCTCGAGGGTCTATTTCAAAACAGTAGGTTGAGAGACATTATTTCAATTGACCTAGAACGATTAGGAATCATGCGCATTGCGGGATGAAGAGGAACCAGACTCACCATGGGAGTTTTTTTTGCGTCAACCACAGGGTCGCAAATGCGCCTTAGGGGGAAAAAAAAATCTTTGAAATCGGGAAAAGGGTAGACTAGCAGTTGTCTTGGGAGGTTCGTCGGGTTTGTCTTCGTCAGGGGGGCTCGAACTACCTAGGTACCTTAGGGGAGTTCCCGGGTGCCGGGCGGTGGAGGGAAAAAAAACAATGCGGGGAGGATATAGATATGATGACTTCTAAGATATTAGGAGGAAGTAATCAGGAGGATCCTTGTTTCTTGTTTCTCTCAATTTTGAATTCTGGATTCTCAAGGGAGAAAAGAGGGAAAAAAGCAAGGGGGAGGACACTTTTCCCTAGCGTAGGAGGTCTATATACATACAGGGATAAGCTACCTACTATATAGCCCTGTTATTATACAGAGTAGTAAAGATTTATAGAGAAATTTAAAGGGGATCCAGTCAATATTTCGTACATAGAAACCTAATAAATAAGCACAAATAATGCAAAGACATCCGTGGATTATATATATGAAGTTGACGCTTAGATACGGGAGAATGGGGGAACTCTGGGAGGGGGAAAATTCCCTCAACCTCATGAATCCCACCTTAGGTCGTTCCTTTACTCGGAACTTGAATCCTTTCCTATTACGAGCTTCTATTACAGTGAAATTCACCTCAATTCGCACTATGGCTACTATCAATCCTCCGCGGGATCCGAACACTGTGAGCAACTACAATAATTGGCGTTCCACCCATATCACGGCCAATTTCGATATTTTATTCGACCAGAAGAAGCTGGTGGGCAACGTCGTTCATCAATTCAAGTCAATCACAGATGGTGAATCCCAGGAGATTATTCTGGATACCAGCCATCTCGATATTGGCGCCGTGAAGGTGGATGGCCAGCCATCCAAGTGGGAGTTTCTCCCCCCGCTGGAGCCCTATGGTGTGCCATTGAAGATTAACCTTGAGAAGCCCGTCAAGTTGAATGGCACCATTGAGGTTGATGTATGTTTTGAATATCACTCTCCTAATTGAAGCTCTATCTCACTCAATCATAGATCGAGGTGAAAACCACCGACAAATGCACCGCGTTACAGTGGTTGACGCCTGCGCAAACCTCAAACAAGGAACATCCATACATGTGTATGTGATAATCTTGAGCTTTCACTCAAGCTCTAGTAGCTAACAAAATTGCATAGTCTCTCAGTGCCAGGCAATTCACGCGCGGTCTATCTTCCCTTGTCAGGATACTCCGGATGTCAAAACCACCTTTGACTTCAACATCACCTCCCCGCTCCCTGTCATGACCAGTGGGCTGCCGATTCGCAAGTCGTCCATGGAGTCAAAGGCGAACCACCAACTGTATCGCTTCCACCAGTCGGTGCCAATCCCCAGCTACCTCTTTGCAATTGCTAGCGGGTAAGAATGCCTTTACCGTTCCCAAAGGTCCTGTTTACTAACACATAACTTCACAGTGATGTTGCTGAGGCGCCAATCGGTCCTAGGAGTGTCGTTGCAACTAGCCCTGACAAATTGGAAGAGTGCAAATGGGAGCTCGAGGCTGATACGGAGAACTTCATCACAACGATTGAGGTACACATCCTATGTTCTATTCATATTAATAGTCAACTCTGACCTCGCACAGAAAATTGTTTACCCTTATGCCTGGGGTGAGTACAACGTTTTGATCCTGCCGCCTAGTTTCCCGTATGGCGGGATGGAGAACCCGATTTTCACTTTCGCAACCCCGAGTATCATCTCGAAGGTATGTATACTCTATGCAATAGCTGGCTATATGGAACATGACTAATATTTCCCCCAGGATCGTGAGAACATCGATGTCATTGCACACGAATTGGCTCATAGCTGGAGTGGTAACCTAGTTACCAATGCCTCATGGGAACATTTCTGGTTGAATGAAGGCTGGACTGTTTACCTTGAGAGAAGGATTTTGGCTGCTATCCACGGCGAAGCCTACCGTCACTTTTCGGCCATCATTGGGTGGAAGTCTCTGACTGACGCTATCGAGCATTTTGGCGACGATCATGAGTTCACTAAACTTATCGTTGATCTGAAGGGCAAAGACCCCGACGACGCATTCTCCAGTGTTCCTTACGAGAAGGGGTTCAACTTTTTGTTCTACCTCGAGAATCTGGTTAGCAAGCCAAAGTTTGACAAGTTCATTCCTCACGTACGCGGCCTCTTTTCTCTTGTTCGGTTTCTTTTATTGACTTTTTTTTTGCAGTATTTCACAACCTTCAAGTGCAAATCGCTCGACTCTTATGAGTTCAAAGCACTGATTCTGGACTTCTTCAAATCAGATGCTGAGGCTTCTAAGCTCTTGGATGAAGTGGATTGGGACAAGTGGTTCTATGCCCCAGGTCTACCACCCAAGCCAAGCTTTGACACATCGATGGTGGATGTTGTCTATGAACTTTCCAAGAAATGGAAGTCCCTTCCCGACTCTTCCTTCAAGCCCCACATCAGCGACCTCCAGGGCCTGACCGCAAACCAGTTGGTTGTCTTCCTGGAGCAGATGCTCTTGCTAGAAAGACCTCTCAGCCCCAAGATCTCAAAGTTGATGGGTGATGTCTACGGCTTTACGAAGAGCGAGAATATCGAGGTTTCGAACCTCTATTGTCAGGTTGGCATGAAAGCAGGAGATGACAGCGTCATTGAGCCAACAACTGAGTTACTGGGCCGCATTGGACGGATGAAATTTGTGCGACCTTTGTAAGAAGTCCCCTTCCTAATCATAGATTCTCTTCTTGACACTGACCTGGCCTCTTTTCTTTTGTTTTTTAGGTTCCGCAATCTCCAGAAGATCAATCGCCCTGTCGCCATCGCAACATTCGAGAAGTACAAGGACTTCTATCACCCTATCTGCCGAGGAATGGTGGAAAAGGATCTTTTTGGCAAAAAAGACAACTAAGTATTTCTCCCCATGCCGTGTTTTGCTCAAGTAGGTAGACTTGAACAATAAGAATTCTTATGCAAAAAGAGTAGGGCAATTAAATATCGTACATATCTTTATAACCAAATAGTATAAAATAGCAGAGCGGATACTCACTTATAGGAGGATATCCCCTCATTTGTTTGCTTGGACAAGTTTCTTGTCCGTCCCCGAGTACTCGAAGATACCAGCGTGGTTCTGGTCACCACGTCCAAGAGCGAAAACAATGTCCACCTCGTCCTTCTTTGATAGCTCTGACAAGACTCGGCGCATGTAGGCCACCACCTGGGCAACTTTAGCCCAGTCAATTTCTTCTTTCCCATCTGGTCCCACCTGACTTCCCTTCCAGAGGTTTCTCCAGACAGCGGCACCCAGCACTGCATCGCCTTTGGCCAATCCCTCATCATATGCAGCAATGATTCCACGCCATTGAATGAACAGATCCTTCAGGTACTTGTTGCGAATAGTACGACTACCTAGATCATGATACGCGTCCATGCGGTGTTCCGCTTCATGCGAAAAGTGATCGATCAAGTGGCGCGAATAGGTAGTAACACTATCTCGATGGGGCAGGGCACGAAGGCGAACTGTCAAGAGGTACATGTGGAGGAAAGTCACCTGGGACCAGGTAGAAAAGGTCGGCAAGAGGCCGAGCTCTACAGAAACGCCTGGAATTAGCTTGTTTTCAAATCAGATCGTAGTCCAGGCAAAAGAGCGCTCGCATTGCCTCACCTTTATACCACCAACCCTCTCCAACACCAAGATCCTCACCAGCTTCCGTTTTCGGGACCTCCGCTCCCTTTTGCGACGCCTGGGGGATCTTGTAATCCGCTTGGCTTGAACAAGCCTCAAAGAGTTTTTGTGTCATCCCATACGCGACATAAGTCTCGGCGGCATTTCCGGGTCTCCGGGAAAAGTCCTTGGCCAAGTCGGAGACCTTGGTTTGCGAATATGATCGAGTGGTGATCGATTTCAATGGCTGTTCCGTAGGCATGCAATAGGCGGACAGCAATGTTACCAGGGTGCGACTAGCAGAGCTGGAAAGACAAAGGTTCTGGGACCCACGAATCCCACGCGTCCATAGTGTTGATACTCTTCTGGATGACATTGTTGAGGATGTGGAATTCGTGAATTGGTCTTTCGTGATTGGTGATCTGGATATTTTTTTGATAAAATATGTTTGTGTTGTTTGTTCCAATATATGAGCTCCGACAGGCTCGGAGTCCAAAATCCGTACTACAACATATACTGTACATATGTATTCGGGAGTGCCTTGAGCAATCTAAACCTCAGATAGTGCACCTCTTAGATTTATGTATGTATATATGAACATATCCTTGCAACCTACTACAGTATGGAACCGGATTGAATTTTTGCAGATTCTACGTGGAATTTCTACTGGGTATTCGGTTGATGGTTTGGTGCTATTGAACCCAAGCTCTATCCCACTCATGTTCATCCGCATCGTTTAAGTGTGCCTCATGAATGTGATCATTAATTATGGCAGTAGATCAGTAAGCCGAACTAAGCAAGTCTAACAAAAGACTTATGTGGGCGAATCCGGGGTATTTCATTCCCAACTTTCGGGCGTATGGTCGTCATGATCGAGTGGTATATTTCGTTTGTGGAGGTGATTAATTCCCGAGCGACGAACAGCCCAGTAACACTGATATCTGTATGCAAGCCCAATGGTTGACTTCGCCCCGCGGATAAACCAGAATATGGAGCGTAGATCTCTTAATCGCCTAGCACCAATCGCTCAGAGCGCTTTTCAACAAGGGGGAGAATCTCAGACAGCCGGTTGGGATCTCTCAAGAAAGCTGGAATATCATCCCTGGTTGCTGCTAGCATCTGTGGATGATTGTCAGGTCAAACATACATATACGTTGTCCAATGACCAAACGTACCTGTCGAACTTTCTCATATTCACATTCCTTTGAGACATATTCCCGAATAACTTCACCTGTCGCAAAGTCCACATAAACTCGAGTGTCTCGGAGTCGGATCAAAACGTGGTCAAGCCTCATGAAGAACCTTGTCAACAAAAGGAGTCTTCCTGGCATGACTCGGATCTTGCAAGACAGCATGGTAATCCCATTGTCCGCCAGCTCGTCTTCATAAAGAACAACCTCGTCAAAAAAGAGGATGGGATCTGGGCGCTTCAATAGTTCAATCGGAATGAGCTTCGTCGTTGGCTCGAACGGTCGCGCATTAGGATGGAGGGTGCCCTTGTAATCGGTGCTATATGACCAGTCGAACGGCTTTACGACTTCTTTAATCCCTTCATGAGTTTTCTCTCTGAGTACCGATTAATTAGTCGCAACGATCAAGTATGTGCAAATTTAGGAAGCTGCGAAAATACCTGCTCTTTTGCCATTCTCCGGAGTACGCGACCCGGAGCATGGATTGACCAGTTTTGTCCACCAAGTCCAAGGCGTCAAACGCATTGAAATTGATGCCCCAATTACCATTATCGTGCTCGATTGCAACGTAATTATCACCAAAAATCATTTCCGGGGGTGCGATGCCGAGCTTCTGTGTCATTTCCTCAATCGGGTCGGCTTTGAGAATGGGCAGCTTCTGTGTTGAGATTCGAAACCCGTTGATGGTGATCGAGTTGGGTCTTTTTGCCTCTGGGGAGACCGTGGCACATTTTGTTGCCATGGCTAAAGCTTGAAGAGAAGCAGCGAGAGATTAGAAACAGCCAAGAATCTCCAGGGTTATGTATAGTACATATGTAAATTGTGATCGGAGCTGATAGTGATAACCCCGCGGACGGAGAAAGAGGCGGTCCGACCTACAACATTTGTTCGGCAGAATCTTCAAAGGGTTTTTGCTCGTATGTATTCAATGGGTCTGCCCTTTCCAACTATTTTCTTAAGATGGGATCCCCTTGATTCAATAGGTTTTATTTGCAAAAAAATTCTGGCATTGCATTATATCGTTACCTCGAGCTGCAAATAAAATATATTCTCCGGATAAATATTATTGGTACGGAGGCATACATACGTAGGCGCCGAGCGCGGAGAGACTGGCGGTGTGGTATGGTATATATATTACATCAGCCGGGCGTTGCTAGGGTGACGCTCTGGGGTTCGCCCAAACACCCGTGCTTCTGTTTCTCTCTCCATCTTTATGAGATCCCCGTCGACTAACCACCCCGTGCAAACTGATCATGATTGTACTGCACTAAACTCAAAATCAGATCTGGCTACTTTTTATACGATTCCCTTCTTACCATCCCTCGTTTTCGCCTCCCATTAGTCCCGTACACCTGTCACTATGGCGACGACCAAGACCCTCGAAGCTCGGTTCGAACATCTGTCCATGAAAGATGAGAAGGAAAATGGAAACAGTGATCGAATCTATGGCAAGCAAAAGGTATTTGACTCAATGAAATCTAGTTGAAGGTCCACCTTGCTGATGCGATTTACCAAGGCTCCGGTCTCTTCAGCCCAGTCAAACAGCAACTCGAATCGAGCTCAACTACTGAAACTAGCTCTTCAAAATAACAATGAAAACAAGGCAAATGCCATGAACGTTCCAGCCTCGCCAGGCAGGGGATCCCACGGGGCATTGGTGACCCGTAGCACCGATGAAAATGGTGACAAGCGCACATCTTCTTCCCTCTGCGAGCAGCCAACTGTCCCCAAGGATTTGCACTTGGGAATGTTTGAAATTGGAAAGCCTTTGGGCAAGGGCAAGTTTGGCCGGGTTTATCTTGCCAAAGAACGGTCTTCCGGCTTCGTCTGTGCACTAAAGGTGCTGCACAAGTCTGAGTTGCAACAGGGTGGTGTTCAGAAGCAAGTTAGGCGTGAAATTGAGATTCAGAGTAACCTGCGGCACCCTAATGTGCTGAGACTCTACGGTCACTTCCATGACAGCAAACGAATCTTCTTGATCCTTGAATTTGCTGGCCGTGGCGAGTTGTACAAGCATCTTCGCAAGGAGCATCGATTCCCAGAATGGAAGGCCGCACAATATATTGCCCAGATGGCCGCAGCATTGAAATATCTGCACAAAAAGCACATCATGCACCGTGATATCAAGCCTGAGAACATCCTTGTTGGCATTCATGGAGAGATCAAAATTAGTGATTTCGGCTGGAGTGTCCACGCCCCCAACAACCGCCGCCAAACGATGTGCGGAACTCTCGATTATTTGCCTCCAGAGATGGTCACTCCTGGCTCCAAGGATAATTTCTACAGCGAGAAAGTGGATTTGTGGAGTCTCGGTGTCTTGACTTATGAGTTTTTGGTCGGCGAAGCTCCGTTCGAGGATACTCCTATCATGACCCAACGACGGATTGGAAAGGCGGATATGTCAGTCCCGTCCTTCGTGAGCCCAGAGGCGAAGGATCTCATCAAGAGAGTAGGTCTATTTTCCTACCAATATACAAGGCCCACTTGCTCACATATTGTCTAGCTTCTTGTTCTTGATCCCGCGAAACGAATCCCGCTTGAGGAGATCCAGCGACATCCTTGGATTATCAAGCACTGTGCGAAAGATGATCGGACCGTGAAGCGGAGTTCGGGTTCTTCCAAGGAAGGCAAAGCATGAACCATGACTTTGACCCTTGCACACGACAGAGTTTCTGGGAGTTCTGGTTACCTTTTCTTTTTTTTTTATGTGGAGTTCTAGTGTTCTGGGCCTGCAAGCATCTTCAAGGCGTAAGGATTTGTCTTGGAGTCAGCTGGAGAGGTACTCGCGATATGGCGATATTTTGATCTTAATTTTACTTCACCTTCGACGTGTTCAATACAACATGATACCTTCGAATAACCAACAAGAATATACAGATGCCATCCCCTGGCATATTTTTCATTATAACAAGAGGCAAAGCCGTGAGTAGTACGGGACTAGATCTGTTATTGTACATGTAGGTTGTGTTCCTGGACTTCATTGACAACCAATATTGTAGATTATATTTTAATCTCATCCATGGATCTCGCCTATAGGGCCCTCAATTACACAATACATAGCCATGCCTATTTTAACTCGTTGAAAATCCAATGAATAGGGGGGAAACGTCGCTAGTGAAACCTGCAAAATATAATACATCCAAACAATATCTATCATACAACACGGTGGAGAACAGTACAACGCTGCACGAGTTGTGGTATTATCGGTAGATCTCATCAAATGGGCGTGTGTCTCTGAAACAGCTATCCCAGACTTCGTTGACAACCCTTGTAGCATGGGCTTCGTCTTTGCAAGTTGGCCGCGCTCGTACAGAGAGGATAGCTCTCCGACGGACGCACTCTTGGTGCTGTTGTGTAAGCTTCCACTGTCCTCTTCGAAAGAATTCGCGCGCCCATCTGCACTCGCCGCTGAGCGAACTAGCCCGAATCTAATGGGTTTAGCAAACATCGACATGTTAAGACGACAAAGATAAAACATACCTCGGTACATGCCGCATGACGCAGGTTATCAGACCAATTTACCTTGAACCTGAGATGGTCAAAGGCATGAACCATCTCATGGGCCATGGTATCTTCGAGGTGTCCCTGGTCCTTCATCTCATTTGCGCATATCAAAATTCCATATTCCGGATCGAAGCCACCACCCTTTCTATCTGTACAGCGGCGACAGTAGATATTATGACTGTGAAGATCACCTCCTAATTGTTGAATGCTTTCACTGAGGAATCGAATCGTAGGACCTTCATCAATTAACCTTATGAGTTATCCAGCTCAGACTCTTGAGACGAGTGACCCACTATATTGAAGAAGATAATCCCGCTGATCCTCACAGCGCTTGCAGTCTGCTTCTTCATTGCGAGTGTCTCGCGCAACGCGGAACTTCTCGATTCCTTCGTTGGACATCTTGCCCGTGAGGATCGAATAGATGTTCCGGAATTGGGTCCAGGTGTCATCACCGGGGAGGAAGCCCGTGGTACCAGGCTTTGAATTTGAAGATGCAGCCGCATCTAGCGACTCAGGGTCTGCCATTTTCAATCGTGGACTATCGAGAGTCATCTATCACTGCGCGGGAGAATCTCCGCAAATGGCGGTGGCGCCTGGCAGAATCAGCGCCGGAATCGGGCAAAAAGTGCTCTTCCGTGATTCATCGCCGCGGGGCAGTGAACAGAACAGGCCTCCCCATATTCTTTTCCTTTCCTTTTTATTATTATTATTATTGTTGTTGCTAGGAGGTTTCTTTGGACTGGAATCTGCGTCATGGCGACTTCATCTGGTCTCACAATTGTGATCAAATTAGGTGCGGGATCTATATCTGTTGGCCGATGACTCGAATACTGACTACTCGATGTAATAGGAACGAGTTCGATTGTTGACGAGAAAACCCACGAGCCAATTCTTTCGATCTTGACATTGATTGTGGAGACGGTGACCAAGTTACACAGAGATGGCCACCGGGTCGTCCTTGTATCATCTGGTGCCGTGGGCGTTGGTCTGCGAAGGATGAATGTGGACGAAAGACCAGCATATCTGCCTCGCATACAAGTATGTATTTAATTATACAGAAATCGAAGCCCACATATTATGTTCAATGGAAAAGTAGCTAATGAAGTCTATAGGCTCTCGCTGCAGTTGGCCAATGTCGACTGATGAGTCTTTGGGATAATCTGTTCTCACATCTTCATGTTCCCGTGGCCCAGATTCTTTTGACAAGAAATGATATTGCTGATGTATGTACTCTTATGTTTGCCCAAGCCGGTTCCTTCGCTGACACTTGGTACAGAGAACCCAATATGTCAACGCGCAAAATACATTTGGACAATTGTTTGATATGGGAGTGATTCCTATTGTCAACGAAAATGATACACTGGCCGTTTCTGTAAGCAGATTTTCCTTCAAAGTAAAATTCACGCATCTGACCCAATGATCGCTAGGAAATTAAATTTGGCGACAACGATACCCTTTCTGCGATTACCGCAGCTATGGTCAAGGCCGACTATCTATTTTTGATGACCGACGTCGATTGTCTTTATTCCGCAAACCCTAGAACCAACCCAGAAGCAAAACCCATTGAGGTTGTGACCGATATCTCCTCTCTCGAGGCTGACGTCTCATCGGCAGGCTCCTCCCTTGGCACCGGAGGTATGAGCACGAAGATTGTGGCTGCAAAGCTTGGAACCAGTGCTGGTGTCACGACAGTGATCACTAAGAGCTCAAAACCAGGCAACGTCCACGATATTGTGAAATACCTACAGTACCTCGAGGCTCGGCCCAATGGCGTAACAGCTGACGACCAAAATGAGGCACCCACTGCCCCTCTCCATACCCGATTCATCCGTTCAGATACCCCGATCCAATCACGGACATTCTGGCTGCTACATGGGATGTACCCACATGGTACATTGTACATTGACCACGGAGCTTACCACGCACTTTTGAATAATGCCAATCTTCTCCCGGCTGGAGTGGTCGGGGTTGAAGGCCATTTTGGACAGCAGGAATCTGTACGGTTAGTAGTTGTTGACCGGCCATCTCCAGATGCCTTGAATGGCGACTTTATTCACCACAGAGAAGAACCTAAGGAGGTCGGTCGAGCTCTGGTGAACTATGGAAGTATTGAAATCACACACATCAAGGGCCACCGTAGCACACAGATTGAGACGCTACTCGGCTATGCCGATAGCTACTATGTGGCGATGCGAGAGAACATCTCATTTCACGAAGACCATAATCATACGGTGACACCATCATTAACACCAGCCTTGGAGGAATGGAAGTCGCCCTGAGATATAATATTGGATCATCCATTATACGCACATTACGAACAGAAGCGAAATTCTTATTGCATTCAACTGCATTGGATGACCGATATTCCCACTCAAACCTTGATTGTCTCAATATAAATGTTGCTCGGGATATATAGGCCAACAATTAAAACAGAAAATTTCAAAGAATGACCTCCCAAGACGTGAATGAAATCACTTGGAAATTGGATGTTTCCACGCCAAACCAAGCGCGGTGTAAAGATATCCGAGAAAATAAGAATCACAAAGTTCTCGAAGGCCAATCAATCATTCCAACGGTCCAACCACCTCTGTATTCTCTTGTCTAATGTGGGCGCAGGAGCGGGCGCGGCCTGAAGAAAAACAAAAGGATTAGCTTTCAGTACCAGCTGAAATCAAACATTCAAGCGTCAAACTAACTGTGTTCTCAATGCTGTTCGCTGTCCATGTCGCAAAAGCCGTATCAGTGTACTGAACAGTCGGCGCACCAAGGTAGGTGGTCGCAATGGAGAACGGGAAAGGCGGATATTGAGGAGTGGGTGATCTGGTTGCGACAGTGGTCCCAGCGCTCTTGGGCATTGGGGCATATTTGACCGAGCCGGTCTGCTCACCGTATGGGATAGTATGCTGGTCAATTGCAGCATCGACAGCAGTCACCTGTCTTTTGCGCAACTCGTTGTGCTCGGCTTCGCTTTTGACGGTTGGGGTTGGGAACTGCAAGGCCGTTTCGATTGAGGAACTCGTGGTGAGACTTGAGGTGTTGAAAATTGAAGTGAATTCTGCGGCCTTGGCGATATGGCCATCGTCTTTGACCTTAGGCCATGGAATAGCGATGGCGGGAATCGGCTGCATTGTCTTGATCGCATCTGTTACTTTGGTCGAGAAGGTACCTTTCATGTTGGTCAAAGTAAAATGAGAAGTGAACCCGGACCAGTAACTATGAGGGTCTGACCGAACTATCTTGAGAAAACTGATTGAAACCCGGGGACCTTGGTTAGTCAAGGGAATTAATGAAGCCGCTGGTGAAGGGGGGAAATTATCTTACTATGCATTGGGCTCATTTCCACCAACACTTTGGTCGACTTGAAATGACACCCTGTCACCAGGAGCATAGGCACCATTGTTGATGACTTGCGATAGAGTGTCCTGAGTATGTGGTTAGCTCTATGTTTCCGTTGCAGCAATGAGAGAAACATACATATGAATCTGTTGTCTCGTCACCGGCACAGAGATAAAAATTATAAGTTGAAGCCGCTTCCCTGTTTAAGCCCCAAATTAGACTGACGGCAGCTGCACCATCAAAGCTCAGATCATGCGTTGTAATCTGAGAACTGATCTGGCCATGGACGGCCGTGAATAACAGGGCAGCCTGAAGCAATTGGACTCTCATGCTGGTATAATCGAGAAAAGTGTTTTTTGAAAGAAGTGATCTTCCAGTCAAGAGATAGGGAAGTCATCCCTTCATAAGACTCCCTGGTATGTGCATCATTCCTAAGCCCTTGAGCCCTTGAGTGTTTTCTATAGAACGTGTGATGTGCACTAAGATAAGATAAGTGGTCCGTGCTATCGGAATTTCTATCCCGAGGTCGGTTCTCCTGTCACGAGTCAGCCCACCACTTCTTCGACTTACAACCATGTCATCTCAAGCAAACTGGAACTCAGTGGCTGGCATTGCCACACTGTTATTCGATGGCAACCTTGTTGCCATTGCTATCGCCATCATCTTCACCTTTGGTATCCCGATCGCACTGCACGTCTTCTTCTTCCAGGCCGTAGCATCTCCGCCCTCGAGTAATTTCCTACTCCTAGGCCCCAGCGGAGCTGGTAAAACTGCATTTACGACCTTGGTAGGTTCCACAACATCAGAGTGCTCTAGCCCTCATTAACCAGTTTATAGCTCGAGGCCAAGTCCTCACTCGATTCGAACAAGTCGCACAGCACCCACACCTCCCAACAATCAACCCTAGTGACCGTGACCTTACCACCGAATGTCCCAACCGGATCCAACCGCTACCGATCAGTGAATGATCCATCCTTGAAAGAGGCTGTCAGGAATCCAATCAAGTACCGTGTAAGGGATACCCCTGGCCATGGCAAGCTCCGCGTCTTGCAAGGGATCTCCGAGCTCCAGACCATGTCCCAGTCAAGGGATATCAAGACAAAAATTCGCGGCGTAGTGTTCATGGTCGACACTGCTGCTCTAGTTGACGAAGCGACACTCCGTGATACCGCGACCTATCTGCACGACGTTCTTCTCTTTCTTCAGAAGCGCGCAAAGAACGGGTCATCGAGCAAGCGGACCACTGATATCCCCGTCTTAGTCGCCGCAAACAAGCAGGATCTATTCACTGCACTGCCGCCAGGCGCGGTGAGAGAGAAACTGGAAGCGGAAATTGATCGCATCCGCAAGTCGAAGACCAGGGGTCTTCTGGATGCAAGTGCGGATACTGGGTTGGAGGACGAAGAAGAGGAGATCTTAGGTAATGATGTACAAGAGGCTTTCAGCTTCAAACTTCTGGAGCACGAGGTCTGTGTCAAGGTTGATGTGGTTGGTGGTGCTGTCAAGGGTGACTCTCAGGAAGAGTTTGGATCTGGAGTGCGCCGCTGGGAGGAGTGGGTTGGTATGTGCTTGTGAGCGATACAACCTTTTACTCTCTGGTCTTGATGGTTCAAAATAGTAAATAGGTAGTCTTGTCATGGTTTGCTTGTATATTTTATGCCAGAAAAAAAAAATCTCCGAGAAGGATTTTGAGAGACTACAATACAGTCTTTCTATCGATATTGCCAATCTAATCCCAGTGACTCTGTAGCTTGGACATCGATCCAATCCTGTATGATCAGCAATGGTCGAAACATGACAAGCATTCAAGGAAACGTAGTACCCACCCACAGATCTCGAGCGAGCTTCATATCTTCAGATATCGCGCTGGGCTTACATAGAGTAGCGATCGGTATAAAATACTGGCCACGATGTTTCCGCTCTCGCACCTCAGAACTAGCAGCAAGGTATAAAGCTGTAGCAGCTCCATCCCTCACACTCTGGCCCAAACGCGACCCTATCGTTCTTATAAGCCAACCTAGGAAACTTCCAAAAGAAAAATTCCACGCAAGCCATTGTTCAGTAACAATGTTTCCCGGGAAGAACGAATTGACATAGATCTGTTTGCTCGCTGGGTCTTGATCATCCAGGAGCCGCCGACTGAGCTCTTTGGCAAATAGGATGTTACCCAGCTTTGACCGTCCATACCGCCATATCCCATCGTACAAGGCAGGCCACTTGACGCGTGACGATGAGAATAGAAGATCCATATCGAGCTGCTGGCACCAAAAGTGGAACGATGAGCTAGTCACGACAATTCGCACGTCATTACCGTGCATCACGCCGTTCTTCAACAGAGGCAGGAGTGCTGTGGCTAGGACTTGGTGTCCGACGCAGTTTGTCGCGAATACACGTTCGATATTTTGGGGTGAATGCTTGTATTCATTTTGAACACTGATGGCTTTGTTCAGGGGGTGGTTTAATGATCAGTTGAAATGGAGAGATAGAGCCGACCTGCATTGCAAACCAGTATATGAATCCGGTCTGTGACTTGTTTTATTTTCTCAACTGCGGATTTGACATCCTGAATGTCCCCCAGATCGCATTTGACAAACTCAGTTCGAGTGTCATTCTCGAGTGAAATGCCTGCGCGGTGTTTCCATTCCTCGCGAGCAGTGATGTATTTGTCTTCACTTCTGGCAATGATGATTACTTTCTCTATTCCATGCACGAGAAGCTGGGCGGTGATCTCTATATTCATTATTATACTCCATAGGATATTCAATTAGCTTGATATCAGGGACTCTGCTTACCTTTGCCAATGCCTCCTTGGCCACCCTGGGGAATTAATTAGTTGATGGGCCGAGACATAATGAGAGAGAACTCACTGTCATCACAGCCACCCGTCCATTTAACGCCGATGTATTTCCCATGGAGAAACTCCGATAAGTAAAGATTCCTGTCATCTTGGGTTGAAATGGGTAAAGTGGAGAGGACTCCCACAGATGAAGTTGGCACATGGATATATCTGAATCGACGTCATCGCCACCTAAACGAGATAAATTTGGAAAAAAAAAGTACCATGTATATATTTTCTATGGTATGCATTAATTATGTATCACATTCAACGCCATTGAGCTGCACGATTCAGGTATTTCAATCCCACAATGTGTTGAATCCCATTGGGGAAGTCTTCATGCCAACACACGAGAAACGCCTATCCCACAATATCAGAGAATGTTCAGGAATGTTGAACCCCTATCCAACAAGCAATTTCTTGTGCGAATGCATTTCAGAGAAAGAAACAATGAAAAATTCTTTTTTTTTTCAGGCCTTCGTCTTGGACTGGTGCAGCATCCATGTGAGCAGGTCAACCTTGGTAGCGATGGCCAATGGCTTCATCGCACCACTTGCGTCCTTCTCGGTCACAACCGCAGCACTGTTCCACTCGAAGAAGCGGTTTAGGACGCTGAGAGGGGTATCCATGGTAATCTCGATGAAGCTGCGACTCCGGGTCTGAGGCTTGAGGGAGTCCATGCCCTTGGAGAGATCACGGGGGTCGGTGACCACCTCAGAGATCTTTGAGAAGTCAAACATGACCTCGGAGACGGGGCTCTGGCCCGTGGCCCGGCCGTGCGTCAGTCGGCTGAGAACGTTGCCTAAAGTAACGAGACCAACAAGCTTGCGCCCAGATGGGGCAAGGACGGGAAGCTGATCGAAGCCTCGGTCGCGCATGACCTCGATAGCAGTCTCACAAGGGGAGTTGGCTGTCACGGTGGTGATGGGCTTCAAGCGCAGCGCGCTGACCTTAGCGTTGGCCAGAGGGTTAGACTCAGGCTCCTGGGTTTGAGTTGTCGATGCAACGGCGGGAAGCGACGGGAGCAGATCATTGGCTGCGAGCCAGTCGTCATCGGCAAACTTCAATCGGTTAGCTTGAATACAAAATGAATCATAGAAAGATTTGATACTACCTTGGAGAGGTAACTCCTGATGCTGTCAGGAAGAATCACAACAACGACATCATCTTTGGAGAACTTATTGGCCTCGTTAGCCTTGACCAGAGCCGCAATAGCACTGCCACTGCTACCACCGACTAGCAGACCCTCCTCGGCGATCAGACGACGGGAGTACTTGAAAGACTCCTTATCTTCAGTCTTGATCCATTGGGTAACGGCATTTTGGTCCAAAACCTCGGGGATGAAATCATATCCAATGCCCTCAACCTTGTAAGGCTCGTTGGCACGAGCTTCGTTGAGGGATGGTGGCAGAGCGAGAATAGAACCAAAGGGATCGGCGGCGATCACATTGATATCGGGGTTGTGCTTCCGCAGGCCACGGGCAAGGCCGGTGATCGTACCACCGGTTCCGGCACCAGCCACAATGGCACTGATCTTGCCATTGGTCTGGGTCCAGATCTCCTCGGCAGTGCCGAGCTCGTGTGCCAGTGGGTTGTTCGGGTTCTCGTACTGGTCCAAAATGTGGGCGTTGGGCAACTCCTTCTCGAGACGTCTGGCCACGCCGATATGCGATTCGGGTGAGTCGAAGGCAGCTTCGTTGGGGGTTCGGATGATAGTTGCATTCAAGGCACGCAGAACGGCGACTTTCTCGGCAGACATCTTCTCTGGGAGAGTAATGATGGTCTTATAACCTGGGTAGAGAAGAATAGGTAAAATTAGGACGGATCAGACAAGTAGAGCTTAGACAACAGAAAAATACCTTTGACGGCACCAACTAGTGCCAGACCAATACCACTAATGAATCTCAATTAGCTCAGTTTGAAGTGAAAGAGAAGTTGTTTTTTTTAAAAAAAAAAAGACTTACGTATTGCCACTGGTGGGCTCGATGAGAGTATCACCAGGCTTGATGCGACCAGATCGCTCAGCCTCTTCAATCATGCGCAGAGCAATGCGATCCTTGACACTGCCACCGGCATTGAAATACTCCAACTTGGCATAAACGGTAGCATCGATTCCCAGGGTACGGGGCAGACAGTTCAGTCGCACAAGGGGTGTGTTACCGATCTGCTGGGTGATACTATCTAAAGTGACCGGCGGGTTGCCGGGGGTTGTGGTAGAAGCCATGATGTGTGAGTTGTTAGAGAGACAATGTAAGTAAAAGAAGAAGTTCGCAGATCGAAGATTTCGCCATCCGACTTTAGTGCCCCGCCCGATGATAACCGGCTTTTCCTGGTGGGCCCAGATCTATATGTTAGCTGAAGGTTGGACTTTTTATTTTTGATTCTGTTCTACGCTTTATATATAGGTCTATATGATAAAACTGATATAGTATATGTGTTATGATAGAGATTAATTGGAATATACCTAGATGGCTCATAGTTATATGATGTCAACGATAGACTTTGTAGTTACGTAGTGGTATATATATATATATATATATATATAGTGCTACATATGTTGTGGTGAAAAGTCTAGGAAGAACTATGTTATATAAAGAATTATGTCTACCAAGTATGTAGTCTAGAGGCCTTCTAAAAGTTGGGAGTATACTACTCTTCGTCAACGGTCTCCTTCCAACAACCTACTACTCACCTGCCAACAATAGAGACCAATTCTCTACATTTGTACGGAGTACTCCGTACCTATTATTGCAATTCCACATGCAAACAGCGCATACAAAGTACAACATAGTACATACTACTACTACTCCGTATAATGCGCTTAAATACGACTTGTCTGCAAAGCCAAGGCTGTGGCTGTGCAGGAAAAGATAGTATTCCCCACACACAAGTTGGCGTTTCATCCCTGAGAGAACCCTGAATGCCAATAGCCTGGGCAAGAAAGAGTGCAAGTCTACACTCGAACTCAAGCTAAGCTCGTTTTTCTTTCTTTCTCGAGAGCCAAATCATGACGCGACGAGTACGGGATACAAACGATCTTCACGGCAAAAAAAGCATCATGAAAAGACCTAGATGCGCCAAGACCTGGCTACCTGATCCCTGATCCATATTGAATACGAGCTGATTGGTTCTATTAAGTGCCAGCGCATGTTTTTAATTGCCTCCTTTATATTATTGTAGAACAGCTTCTAGTTACTCCGTATATTCTTAGTAGACCCCTCCTTTTGCGCCTTTTTCTTTCTTTCTTTCTTCAGTGCTTTCATACCCTGGCCCTTGTATATTGCGCGTTCCCCCCCCTAGTATATATCGAGAATCATCCCTTCGATTTTGTCACGTCACGGTCTGGCACCTTGCGTGTACTTTACCTGGTCCTCCGATCTCTCCGATCTACAAGGAGTAGGTATCGGTTAGAAATGGGCTCAATCAGGTCAACACATTCACAGAATGCCGAGAACGCCGACCTCCGTCTCCGTGGGAGCAGCGACCAACCGAAAACAGTCCAGGAGAAGCGCTCACAGCACTCGATATTGCCCACCAACTCCACCACTTCCAAGCGACGATGGGCCTTATTCCGCGTGGACACAGCCGGGGAGAGTGGCAGAACCGGTATTCACCCATGGCATCTCCTCAAGGTATGCTTTAGGAGTGTCTGTACGCTTTCGATGGTCGTGAATATCCTCTGGCCGTTTGTCCCCGCCGCAATTGCCATCCACTTTGCGCGACCCGATCTTCACGTCTGGGTCTTTAGTCTAAATTACATCGCCATGGTGCCCTCAGCGAACCTACTCGGGTTTGCGGGTGGAGAGCTAGCCAAAAAGTTACCAAAGATGATAGGCATCGTGGTTGAAACTACTCTAGGCTCTGTGGTGGAACTCGTGCTGTTCATGGTTTTGTTGTATAACCATGGCCAGACCGAACACTCGGATCTGATTCCTGTCATCCAGGCCGCTATTCTCGGTTCCATCATGGCAAATCTCCTGCTATGCTTGGGAATGTGTTTCTTTGTCGGCGGTATCAAGCGTCATGAGCAGAGCTTCCACGAAGCCATCAGTGAAGTTGGTACTGGCTTGCTCCTTGTCGCAGGGTTCGGCCTGTTGATTCCCAGCGCGTTCTACTCCGCGCTGCGTGGAAGTATCAATTCACATTTTACTCTGGTGGAGTTGAATGAATATGCCTTGACAATTAGCAGGGCCACTGCGGTGATCCTTCTCGTTGCATTTTTGACGTGAGTGGTCAAGGCTCTTGCCTATAATCTAAATACTAACACTCTGTGTTAGATATCTTTTCTTCAACCTACACAGCCACAACTCCATTTTCGATGATATCCTAGAGAAAGATGAATTTCACGACGAAGATCGACACGAAGAAATTGCGAGGGCAAAGCTCACAATGATAGAATGCTTTGTGGTCATCGCTTTTGCCCTGACCTGTGTCTGCATGTCCGCCGTCTTTCTAGTCCAAGAAATCGAGCACATCGTGGAGCGCGGCGTCTCGGATAATTTCCTCGGTTTGATTCTCGTCCCTTTAGTGGAAAAGGCCGCCGAGCACCTCACGGCCATCGATGAAGCTTGGGACAACCAGATCAACTTTGCACTCTTCCACTGCCTGGCCCCTTCGATCCAAACAGCGTTGCTGAACGCACCGCTCACTGTCATTGTTGGTTGGGGTATGGGCAAGGAAATGAGCCTGAACTTTGAGATCTTCATGGTTGTTCTCCTTGTGCTGTCAATTCTGGTCGTTGGAAATTTCTTGCGTGATGGCAAGTCCAATTACCTTGAAGGTGCTCTTTGTGTGTTGGTTTACTTCATCATCGCTGTTTGCACTTGGTACTATCCCCCGGTGCACGTTGCCTCGACGAACCAGTCTTGATGCAGCAGTCTTGAACATCGGGTAATTTTTAAGCGTGTTTGGTTCGCGAATAAATTTTATACTGTATATCACTCATGGTTGGTGTTTTGACGAGTTTGAGGGTGGACTAAAGCTCCATAGATGGTTAGAGTAAATAAGTAAATAGCTGTCTGAATATCAGACAGCACCTAACTAGTCAGATAAGGCCACATAATGTAATATGACCTCATATGAGACAAAACATAATGTGATCCGACTGGGTGTTATTCTAGGGTAGTCTGAGAGCGCAAAGCTTCGTTCATCAACATATGCGCGTCAACACGCAGCTCAAAGTCGGCCAGAAAACAAAAGCTGATTTCGAGTTTCGACAGTTCTTGCTCAGTGACTCCACCGACCTTTGCAACCCGGCTATGCGGATAGCTCAAGTCCTCCAGAGCCTTTGAGGCAACCCAAACACCAGCAAGTACAAGCCTGTGCATATTCTTCGGCAAAACCATCAACACATTCTCGACCAGCGTCATCTTGGATATATATACGCTAGCTGCGAGATAGACCGCCGTAGACATAGGACAGTACCTATGCAAACGAAGCAGATACTCGTTCAAGGGAACCGGCGGCACCTTCTTTGATAGAAACTTCTTCGCCAAGATCGCCATTTGAATCGCATCTTCCGTCGCCCTCACAGGGTCAGCATGATCACCCGAGTCCTTAACATGTAACCCGACAGTTTTCACCTTGAGCTCATCCTCACCAGGGGTATTATAAGCCCGAGACGTGGAGCCGTGCGCGTGCAGCTCATCAGTGCCGACGGGTTTCTGAGCAAAGTAAGCGCCTAGCCGCTCAATATTCAAACAAAGCAAGTGTAATGCAGCCTCGGGCGAAATATCAAACACGGCGGCGGGGGTCTGCGACGAATCAGGATCGTCGTCGGACTGGTGAGAGTCAATATTGACCAGCGGCGAGCCGAGTTTCAGCATGGTTGGCGCGGAGTTTGCGTTTGGGTTGGAAAGCGCGTCTTGGGAGACGGACATGGTTGTAGTTTGTGTCACAGCAGTGGCCATGGTGCGCGTGGGTTGTT
Source organism: Penicillium vulpinum (assembly GCF_028829585.1). Taxonomy (NCBI): domain Eukaryota; kingdom Fungi; phylum Ascomycota; class Eurotiomycetes; order Eurotiales; family Aspergillaceae; genus Penicillium; species Penicillium vulpinum. The sequence goes on from NW_026643242.1 coordinate 3,945,493, forward strand.
TTCACTGCCACGCGCAGGCGCGGGCTTGGTAGGGGGTTGCGAGTAGAGCGCACCTGGACCTTGAGGTGGATGGTGGCTCCCCGGCTGGGTATCTCATTTTCCAATGAGTGGTTTCTGGCCTCTGTTGGGACTTAAGCTCTCTTTGCGGCGGATCTTGGGTTCGATGGAGGAGAGAAAGGGAGAGAGTTGAGGCGATATGACCGGGGTTGCCTCTTTATAGAGTTGTATAGTGGGGTGAGAGTGGTAAGTTGTTTGGAGTTCTATATGTAATGAGATGCTGATCATTAATTTCCGATAAATTAAACTCACTATGAACCCAAGAGATCAATATCGAATTACTCCGTAGACTGAATTGAAATCCCAAATAGAGACAAGGAGAAAAAGAAGGGGGAGATAAGAAAGTTGGCACATGTGACCTTAATCTTTGATCTGTTATTATTTTATACGTACGGAGTACGGAGTACACATCACAACATTTATTTCCAAAATAAAAACCACCCCAAAATAGAGCACACTGCGTGACACATATATCCAGTTGACAAATATGAGGTTCAGTTCTTCCCCGGTTTACAGATCAGAATCTGCTTCTAGGGGTCAGGCCTACAGATTCAGTTGCTCTACGGAGTAGTTCCTGGCACAAGACAGACGCCACCGCACATATTGAACGGAATCACCTATTTTAAGCCCGGGCGAATTGCCGTACACAGTTCCTGTACGACGACATCGAAATGGGCTCAAAGCCGATCCCTTTCAAAAACAAAAACCACCCAAACCCCCTAATCATATATCCAACCCAACTCCGTGATACAAAAAAAAAACATCAAAAACCCCCGATCCCCGCACAAGTCTTATATACCAATTCTAGCAGGCTCTCAACAGTATGATTCGTATTGTAGATTGCCAGTAAAGCTAGAAACAGCCGGAGCGACCAAAATGCTCGGCTCTAGTACCTAGATCGTCTGTGGGCATACCGTGCTGATTTCGACATTGTATGCAATCCACATCGAATGACATCCGGTACTCTTGTTTCGTAATACACATCGAGGTTTGGGACTCGAGTATTCTGGGACCGAGGGCCTTTCGAGGAAGCATCTGAAGAGTATGTAATCTCGTACTCGTAATGCGAGTCATCGAACCGAACTTTTTTGGGTGCTCGGTAACGAGGCGTCCGTGTTTCTAAGTTGATCGATTCCCGCAAGTTTGAATCATATCTTCTTCTAGCAAAACCAGAGGCCATTTCATAGTCCGGGGGATTGACCACAAAGAGCCTGGGAAGCGGTTCATAGGTTGGCGGTGCATACCGGGAACTAGGGTAGCTGTGTCCCTGGGCCTGAGCCCAAGAAATAGGTTCTGACCTGTAAAAAGAGGAAGGTCGGGACTTCATATTTGTCGACTGTAGATAAATGCGACTCTGTGTGCTCTATCTTAAGTTAGTTTCCTGTTCTCGATACTCAGTGGAATCCGAGGATAACCTGAGGGCAATAGAGTGATAATAAATGATCCTTGAACAATGCGTCTGGAAACAAAGAAGCCCTCGAAAAAAGGTGTTGTTGAAGGAATATATAAAAAATAAAGGATGGAACTCCACGAACTTCGTCGGTAATAGCGGTGCGGGCGAATTGCCATACACAGTTCGTGCAAGACGACATGACAATGGTTCCTTATAGAGAAGTAGTGATATATTTGGCTCGGAACAAAGGAGAAGATTTGACAAAGCTAGATGGTTTGGTATGGATTGCAAACAAAGAGCTTTGTGGCGAGATATCGACTTGATTTTATATTCGACAACAGGGATTCGAAGGCAACGTCCCCTCTCTAAGAGGAGATCTATAATGAAGTTATTAAATGTTAATATTCAATATTCTCTCTCTCTCCAATGGTTGATACAGACTTGAGGTCACTAGGGCGCAATTCAACAAGTCAGCGTAATTGAAGACCAGTTGCCTGATATAATCTAGAAATCCGAGAAAATAACAGGGTTCAACTTCTTCCATCACACCAGAAATGCGAAGTTGGAGGTTCATCTCTAAAAAGAGGTGATATGAAGAAGTGATATAGTGTGACTAGCAGGGGACTTCCAAGTGAGGCGCCGAGTTGAAGAGCACGTGTAGCGTCAAGATACACAACATTGCACCTGTTATTGTCCATAACATAACCAACACAACTTTTCGGAGAAGAATATCCAATACCCTATATAGCTGACATCACTGCCTAAAATATTGACTGCGCAATATTGTTATTCAGCGGTGTTAAATCATCTCAAAGGATCCCTTCAGCCACACACCACTGGGCGTCAAATCAGAGTTCGAGCCACTTTGGCGCTAAAACGAACCAACGGCGATTAAGAACCAACCATTGGCATCTTTGACTACAAGATCAGACGAATTATCATGCATGAACGCGTAGATCCATAAAAACAACAGAATCCTGAAGGGGAAAAAAAGGCTCGGATAGCAAAGCTTCGCCACGATTCCTATGTCCACTGCTCAATTAATCTATCCTGATTACTATCACGCTGGTGGAGAACATCCAAATTGAGCTTCTGGACCCCATTTTGAAGACTTGCGAGTTCTTTCTCGAGGCCCAAGAGTGTTGACTCCTCTAAAGAATCACGCAATGATGTTTCACGGTGAGAGTTGGCGTGCAATGAGCAACGAAGAAGCTGATATGCGTTATCCAACGGCGCTAAGTGAGTCACGAGAGGAGCGTCCCTTGCTATATTGAGGCTATGAAGTGTTTCGGAAATGTGATATCGTTTCTCATGGAGGTCGTCAACTCCTCTATTCTCGCGCGGGTGAAGGATCGATCCTGGTGGTACACCAACACGCCTCAGAAGTCGTTCGAGTGATGGCTGGGCAATTACAGGCGCACCGGGCGTGCGGGTGACAAGAAGGAGGCCTGGCTGTAACGATCGCCGTCGGAGAGACTCTCGTCGGGATGACGCCTGTGCGATAAGTTCGCTGCCTGCTTCGGATTGGTATAGTACAGCTAACTGTTCTAACAGTTCAGAAGACGATTCCCGGACCCCGAGTTGGTTTGTAAGATCTTGCTTTGACAAAGTCATCTCGATCAACATGTCGAGTGCCTAGAGTAAAAGTTATGACTCAGTTCATTGCTGATCAATTGAACTGTCAAAGCGGAGCCTCATACCTGTTCTACTTTCTCATGCGATGCCACTCGAAGCTGATCATGCTCATTCTGGAGTTCACGGAGGACAGGCTCGTGGAACTGCTGTCTGGTCGACATTTCTGCCAAGATTTCGATCTCTGGATACAGAGACTCTAATTCTTCCTCGAGAGCAGTGCTCGTTGCCATATCTATAGCGTCATGGTTTGAGCCCCCCGCATGTATTGTTTCCAGATATAGTCGATCCAGGCGGTAGTGTATTTCCTCTGCCACGTAGTCCGACAACATCACACTGAGATGGTTCGTACGTTTGATCGTAGATGCATCATTCCCACGATACTTAATACTGCACATGAGCGTTTCTAGACTCGCGAGAGCCTTGTCGTCTTGCTTTAACCGGGTAGACAGAGAAGCGAGGATTCTCTTGCTTTCTGCGCCTGACTTTTCCGTCGCGGTTCTTAGATCAGTCTCCAATCCATCGGCAAGCTCAATTGCCTATATATAGCCAAAATTAGCAACACACGACGATTTATTGGGATGGACATGCTCCTACCGCCGTTGTAGTATTTTGCCTCCCCGCTTCATGTTTCTTTTGCAGCCGAGCGATATCCCGGCTCCGCTGCTGCTTCACATTGTTTTCCAGGTCCAATCGCTTGTTTAGGCTTGCAAATTGGAGCTTCAGAGTCTCAGTCTGTTTTTGGATTGTTGCTGTTGAGGCTTCGAGGGACTCGATCGTGTGGCGGAGTTCCTCTTCGAGGATAGGCCGCGTCGCGCTGAGGTCTGGGTTGCGGAGAATAGGTTGAAGAGCACCGGAGTTTTTGAGCTTAAGATATCTATCTCCAGTTAGTTCTGTTTTGTAAATGGGATAGAGATGAGACATACAACGCGAGCTCGTCTTTTGATAATAGAGTGTCAGGGCGGAGATGCTTAGACGCCCATTGAGCATTCCTGTCATCCTCAAATACCGACTCAATCACCTCCCACTTAGCTGGGATATCTCGATCCTTGAAAATTGATATGAGCTTGTCGGTCAAAGTGTCTTCCATTGTTGTTTTTGAGGGGTTCGTGGTGCGGAGACACAGACAAGAAAGCTCCGAGAGTGGAGCTCCGAGTTTCTCTTTACAACATAAGTTCTTTGTCGATCACGACATTCAAGGTCCTGAATATATTTCTGGTTTATAATTGGGGAAGAGACATAATTACTGTATTTGATGTCTATGTACTCCGTATATATATAGCACTTTGATTTGGACGATTTATCTATACCATGAACAACTTTCAGGAGAAGCTACAGAAACATATATATATTTAGATCGAGTCATATACAACATAGGAGATAACTATAGGCTACATAATTAGACATATAAAGCGATTGATATTGCCTTGAAAGAACCTCTATTGTGCTCTTTATTCAAACCCGATGGCTCTATATCTTTCACCCATTTTTTATCTATGGACAAAGAACATGCCAGAAGCCAGCAAAAATTGAAGATTGAATTATCGAGTATATAAGGTTCATTGCCTGGGGGTTTAGATACATACCACCATCGACTCGAGCTATCTAACTAACTATTTCTATTTGCACGCCTCAACACTGTATTCAGTAAGTATCTCCTGTGCTAAATATCACGTATCATTATGGACGCAACAGCTATGCAGGTCGCGCGAGAATCTTTCGCCTACTCGCGAAATGATTTCGTCGCATATATCCAGGAGCTGGCTGCCGGAGATATGTCAGGTCAGGATGTTGCTGCAATCCAGACCGAGCTTCATCGTATAGCCAACACACTCTCTGGTTGGACGGAGAGTGTGAATGACCCCAAGCTGACTTGCAGCTGTTTTTCGGACCATTGTTGCAAACTCTCATTTGTTATTGCAGAAGTCGCTGAGATGTTCACTGTCCAGGACGGGCAGCTCCCTCTAACAGTTCTGAAGATGCTCAATATGCTGGCTATGCAGGTAGGACGAGTCACTCTGGATGGCCATCGTGAAGAGGACGAGTTTGCGCGGGGCTTTGATCACATGGCCAAGGACGAAGATCGTAGATGGCAGATTAAGTCCCAGGGACCGGATGATGGTAGATCTGCACTTCTTTTTGGCCTGTGGACTCGCATGAATCGCACATCGGAGCATGGTCCCAATTGCCCTCATGCCGGTAATGCTTGATTTGGTTTCTAACTTGTTTTATAGCTCAATATTATTTCTCTGATATCGCACTGAAGAAAAGAATAAGATGAGTTAAGTTTAAATCAAGATAGAGTATAGTTTGAAAGCCAATCATGGCTTTATATATGTATACAACATAGCCACTGACAACCTCACCTGGGAATACTACGGAGTATACATCGTACATATATATAAATACTCGGCAGATTCAGAGCAAAAGGACCGAGAACTCAAATGCGGCTGCCTGTGGCTGAGTAATCAGGTCAACAAAAAAAGGATCAAACACGTTGGAATAGAAATGTAGAAAATAGAAATTATACTAAACTGTCTATTTCTTCAAGTACCAAGTACAGAATATATAATATAACAGGGTCTACCTCCCAGCGCTGCGACGTGACTCTCTAGCGTCTCCGCAAATCTCCGCCTTTTCGACTTTCCAACCCTCACCAATCTGTTTACCATTTACCATTTACCATTTACCTCCGTCCTTTACACTCTCGAAGCATCTCTTGAAAATTTCTAACTCAGTGAATGCGCCGGCAACGGAACTGAAATGTTCCTTTAGACTACCATCCCAAAACAATCCAGTTCTTGAATCGAGTCTCCTTCCCCAGCCTCCGAGTGGCATTCGATACATATTCAATACATATCTAACGGTAGACAACCTAAAATGTCTACCAAAACCTCTCCAGAATCCCGGGGCCCCAGCCCAGGCCAGACCTCCGGCTCCACCTCCACCTCAAATGGCAACGGGACACCCACTCCTCCAAACGATGTGGAGATGAAGAGCTTGCGCCCTGATCCCCCCAAAGGCTCAATTCCTCTGGGGGAGGATGTGATGCAGTTGGCTCGGATGGGGGAGATTGGCACTATGCAGAAATTGTTCACGGCCAAAAAGTTCACCGCAAACCACCGCGATGAGGAGGGGATTACACCACTGCATGTTCGTTTCAACCCAGCGCAACATACAGCAGGAATCTGTTTACTGACCGCATTTTCTCTTTCTAGTGGGCAGCAATAAACAATCAATATGCGATGTGTAAATTCCTGATCGACTCTGGAGCCGATGTCAACGCCAAAGGAGGAGAATCGGTGGCAACACCAGCCATGTGGGCTGCACAACGGTGTCATTATTATATTGTGAACCTATTGCTCCAGAATGGAGGGGATCCTCTCCTGACGGACGTCCAAGGATACAACATCTTACACCTTGCGACCATTGATGGCAATGCATTTCTAGTCGTGCTGCTTCTACACCAGGAGATCCCCGTGGACGTTGTCGACCAACAAGGGCATACCGGACTGATGTGGGCTGCATACAAAGGATATCCGGCCTGTGTGGACTTGTTCCTGCGATGGGGTGCCAATGCAAACGCCGTGGACGAAGGTGGCTTGACGCCACTTCATTGGGCACTGGTTAAGGGCTCGATGCCTTGTGTCTTGAAATTGCTTGAATACGGCACTGACCGCTTCGCAAAGACCCGCGATGGAAAATCACCTGCAACTGTGGCTCAGGAAATGAACACCCTACGAGTTTGGTACCGCTCGCTCAGCGAATGCGGCTTCGGACCGGATGGCACCCAAAAAGTGGTGCCCCTGGGCCTTTCCAACTTCGTCCGCAACAAGAGCATCATGTCCAAGTTCTTCTTCCTCTGGCCTTTCTTAATTCTCCTGGTGGCCATCTGGATGCTCAGTAACCTGGCGATTTTCGTTGCTGTGCCCCTCGTGTTGGTGACAGTCTTCGGGATGCAGTACGTTGCACAACAATTTGCGAACAAGGGGCCTATGGAATATCGAGTTCTGCACAAAACACCCTATCTAGCTGGTGTCTTTGCAGGCACGTTGTTCTGGGTTGGCTTCCGCTATGCTTTCAAGGTGCTGCCAGCAACCTATTTATCGTCTCCGATTCTGAACATCTTGTTCGCGGTCTTCTTCTGCTTGACTGCTTATTTCTACATTCTCGCCATGGTCCAGGACCCCGGTTATGTTCCGAAAGTGAGCAGCAGAAACCAGCAGAGAGAGATTGTTAAGCAACTGTTCGAGCAGTGGAAATTCGACGAAGAGAATTTCTGCATTCCTTGTATGGCAAGAAAGCCACTGCGAAGCAGGCACTGTCGGCGTTGTGGGCGCTGCGTTGCAAAACATGATCAGTATGTATCTTGAGAGAGTTCTCATGGTCTGACCACTAATTTTTGAATAGCCATTGCCCTTGGATTGATAACTGTGTTGGAGTGAATAACCTCCGCCATTTTGTTCTTTACATAGTCTCCCTTGAGGTTGGCATCATTTTGTTTGTGCAGCTGACTATTGCCTGTGAGTACTACTTAGTGGGGAGGCAAAAGATTGCATTGAATCAGTCAACTAACATAATGCAGATATTAATTCTCTGCCCGCTCCTACCAATGCTACTTGCAATGTCATCAACGATGCCTTGTGTGACTATGCCTCTCGTGACCCCTTCACTCTGGTTCTTAATGTGTGGATCACCCTCCAGCTGGTCTGGGTCACGATGCTGTGCGCCGTTCAGCTCGTCCAGATCTCTCGCAACCAGACAACCTACGAGAACATGCGAGGCCACCACATAGATCGGTCCTACCCAAGCTCCCAAGCCTTTGCATCAGCCATGGCCGCCGGAACCACGTCGATGGAAGCTGCTAGTCTTTCAGCTTCCGGACAAGGACCCAATCCAGCCCTCCGCGGTCTTCCCGAACCCCGACGGAAACGTGGCTGCATTCAGCAGTGGTCGTCTCTCCTCGGAGTCGACGCTTTTTGGACAACTGCTAAAGACGGTCTCCGCGACGGGCCCCAGACGGCTCGCCCCCGAAACCCCTTCTCCCGCGGTGTCGTCACCAACTGCCGCGACTTTTGGTGTGACCCGGCTCCGCTCTTTGGCAAGCGCCAGACTGGGGCGGCGATGCTCGGCGGTGAGGTGATCAACTATCACGATATGTACGAAACCCCAATGCGCATGCACACTGGCAACCGGTCCGGTGAGGGATCTGGCTACCGTAGCGTTGCTGGGGATGACCCGGAACGCATGGTGTAAACTGATCCAAGATCTAAGCGTGTTTGCATTTGTTTTCGATTCCAGATTCTGCATTGATATCCTTCTACCCTGTGTTTTATTATGCAAAATCAGCGCGGTGTTTGCATTACCGGGGGCACGTGGCATGACCAAATGTTTGCAATTTGCATTTAGAAAGGACCCTGTACAGTTGACGTTAGAAATTAATGATCCCAAGGTTCTTTTTACTATAATATTATTATGGGATATGACTTGGGCTCTTTGAGTAGCAATAGGAACCAGTATTAACCACTCTGACTCTAGTGACCATCGTGTATACTTATATATACAATATATATATGTATGACGCCCACTTAGGGTCCAAGCTCCCTCGGCCCTTAGGTCTCTCCACAGTTTCAATCAGATAAGATCAAATCGGTTTTCCCTTGGCCCTGCAGCTAGCCATCAAAACACTGCATAATGACCGAGTTCTGGACCTTTCCTTCGGGGTTTCTAGAAAGATCCCTACTTAGGAAGGACAGTCCTATCCTGTCTGAACGGGCCGATTGGTGCGTCTGAGTAGGTCTGGGTCCAGGTACATACGATATGTATTGACATGTTTATGTTGCATGCTTTACATTACGCATTACGCGGGTATAACGTACCTGCATATGGGAGCATCTGGGAGGTGCATATGCCAGCGCACACTGCGGAGTAGGCGGCAAGGTACTTCTGTAGCTTTGCGATCCCGCCAAGGGGGAATACCGGAAGTAATGACTCCACCGGATGTGCAACTTGGCTGCAAGGCTGCAGCCTCTCAGGGACCAGGAATGTTAACGGCCGAGGGTCCAGTGTGGCCTGATATTCCTCGATTGTCTTCAACTTTGATATAGCGGTCAACGATTAGAATAGCTTGGTTTCTTGGCTGATTACACGAGGTACTGTGTACTGTGGTAGGGCCGTTATCTTCCTATACCTCCCTAGAAACGATACCGAATAGGCAATATATGGATACAATGATATACATATATGTATTATAACATATAGGATCCATTCAAGGGGTTTCAATGGTGAATCCCGAAACAAGTCCGAGTCAAAGACCCCCCGATCTGAAACCTACCTCGGTAGGGAGACGAACGACAGGGCCACGAGGGACTCAGAGACTGCAAGTATGGAGTAGTAATTCCCACTCTAGACACATCCGATATCGCGGGAAGAAACAGCCGAAACCCAATGGGAAATTGGGGAAGATCTAATCTCTCGGGTACCGACCTAGTCTATGGGCCTATGGAGACAAATACGAGGCATGCGCAACGGATGTTATGTGGTCTTTTGTGGCAGAATACAACATATAAATTAAACAATTTAGGTATATATGCTAGCTTCTTCAGAGGGAAAGGATGCAGGATCTCCCTGTGCTGTAACTTTATTTTACATATATTGTATGTTTTATATGGTATATCGTACAATTCATAAACGGAAGTGCGGTTTCCGAATAAAAGGAATACTATAAAGAATCAAATTTCTACAGTATTACAAGTTTACTGTGTACAATACAAAATACCAAATTATAACAGTGTATGCAAACTCCATTTCGCTAATGACTCGACTAGGCAGGTGATGGAGCTCTAGGAAGCCACTTTTACTTAGTGCGGAACTGGGAACTCTCATTGTGCATTGTATAATGTACATACCCTGTACATATGAAGAGAAGAAGTTACGGTCAAGCTCAATACCATTTCTTTTATAAAAAAAATTAATAATACATATATAATATACCACAGAAAAGAAAGAAAAGAAAAAGAATAAAAAAGAACTGCCGGGTTATCTGATCAGATAAAAAAAAATTTCAAGTTATCTGATCCATGCAGGACCCACTTGCCTTTATCTGATTTGATGTTTTTTTCACCTTTTAGGAGGAATTCGTGTTTATCCCCTAGTAGAAAATCAATACAAAAAAAAGTTAAGAGAGGCAAATCGACACGAACCTGTAATAGTGCAAAAAAAAAAAAAATGACGGAGTACTCCGTAGATATTTCTAGGATTGAGATCAGCACCGATCAGCGCCAACTTGACGAGTTTCGATTTTTCGATTTTCATTATTTTGTCCCGCACTTGTTTTTACCGTACAAATTATCGGACAGTGTACACCGGTTTTGCTCCACTTACAGGTCTGGACATGCTATGGTACTTGTTACCTGGCCAGAAGTACATGAAGATGATCGTGTCTGAAGATCTGTTTAAGACCGATCGGTATTGTGGGACTTGGGAGAAAAGAAATTGAAGGAAATCATTGAACATGCTCATCATTAACGCATAGAGAAAAAGAAAAGTAAAAAAAAAACCAAATCTAAATACACAGGATGTCTAAATGTTTCACCCAGAACAGCGAAGGGAGGGGGGAATCATCGAGAGCTGTCTCGCCGGACAAAATTTTTTTTTTGAAAAAAAAATCTCGGCCCACTTCCCAAAAGCAAACCCGAGACACAAAACGACGATCATGTCACATTTTGTTTCACAGCATAGCGCGTACCCGGGTGTCCTGCACCAAAGGAGCGCCAGCCAACTGATCCGCAAAGACGGACCTAACAATCTCACCGCCCCGCACGGCCAGGACCGAAAGCAAAGAATCACTCAGACCGTGAGTCTGCTCGTTGCAACCCTGTAGCCAAATACCAGCCTGGGCACTGACCTTGGCACCATCGAGCGTAACACGGTAGTCACGGCCGGGGTTCCAGGCCGACGCGCCGGCGGGCCGCAAACTGCGCACATTATCGAGGAGTCCCTCGTGTGCATCGCGGAGGTAGCCCGTTGCGACCATCAACGCGTCGACATCCAAAACTTCCTTGCCCTCGTGCTCGTTCTTGACCGACTTGACGTGGATGCGCATGCGGTTCGATGCGTCGTGGTGCTCAATCCGGGCGACCTTGGTCTCGGGGAGGATGCGCTGTTGCCACTGTGTCTCGTCTGGGTTCTCCACGCGCTGCAGATACAGGTCGTTGTAGATGGACTCGATCAGTTCCAGACGAACTACGCTGTAGTTGGTGGCTTTTTCGGCGGCGATGCGCTTCTTGCGCTCCTCGGCACTCATCTCGTAGAACTTATCTACGCGCTCGGGGTTGAAGATTTCGTTCACACTAAAAGAGAGAGAGAGAGAAAAGCAAAATTTTAGCTTGGTTATGGTGCTTGGAGGTGTATAGGAAAACGTACAAGGGAGAGTCATCACTGGGACGCAAAGCGGTATCACGGAGAATGAGCGTGGTACGCGAATTGGGGTAGCGACGGTGCAGATCGTGGTAGATCTCAGCGGCACTTTGACCACTGCCGACGACGGCAATGTTGTAAGGGGCCATATCGTCGTTCAGCATCTGAGGTAGATGAGTGCAGTACTTGGAGGAGTGCATGATGCGGGGATCCTGGGGGAAACCAGGAGGCATCTTAGCCTTGCCACCGAGGGCAATGACGACCTTGCGGGAGTTGCGGGTGGAGATCTCGCCAGTACCAGTGTTGCGTGAGACAACAGTAAAGAATTCGACGACGCCCCGGGCATTAGTGGGACCGGGGACAACTTCGACGACCTCCTCGCCGTAGTTGACGACATTGGCAAAGCGCTGGGCACACCAGCGCATGTAGTCCTCAAACTCCATACGGGCAGGCAGGAAAGTACCCAGGTTGGTGAAGTGGACGAGACGATTCTTGTGGTGCAGGTAATTGAGGAAAGTGAAGCTGCTCCGGGGATCACGCATAGTAGCGAGATCCTTCATGAAGGAAATCTGCATGCGCGAACCCGGGACCAGCATACCAGAGTGCCAGGCGAACTGGTTCTGCTTCTCTAGGAAGCAAACCTTGGGCTTGAAGTTGGGGTTCTTCGAGGCACCGAGAGCGGGGTCCATAGCGTCATTCAGGGCAATGCCAACAGCGAGCGAAGCTGGGCCGAATCCAACACAGAGCAGATCGTGCATCTCATCAGCACCAGTTGGTCGCAACAGCGACCGAGCTGACTGGGGTTGGATGCGTGGCACCATGTCGTTGAGGAAGGAGAGCTCTGACTTGCGAGTTACAGGTTCCATAATTAAAGGTGTAAAGGTAAAAAAAATAAAAAAAACGTGTATGTATATATACAACCGAAAAGGGAAATCCAAGAGCTTCAAGAGGGAGCTTCCAAGCTTTTCAAATCCATTCAAAGGGAAAAAAAAGGGGAAAAAAAGGGCAGGGAAGGATAAAGGCTTTATATATGCTCTCTCTCTCTCTTTCTCTCTCTCTCTCCTCTCTCTGGAGAGGAAATCTAAGCGGATCAGATAAGTTGACCAAGTGGATCCTCCTGAAGGCCTCGGAAACCCTTTGAAGCCCTCGCTTGAGCTTTTTTGCCAAGTCTGGCTTATTTTCCCTGGAGGCGTATTTTTTTTTCTTTCTTTTTTTCCCAAATTTTTATCAATCAGTTGAAGGGTCTCCACTGTAGGGTGTTTTCTTGTTTTTAATCTAAAGAGTTATATTGCACGGTTAATAAGTAATCCCTATAATTTGTATTCTACACGTATTACTGTATAAATATATATGCAGGAAGATAAAAGAAGAAAAGGTTCTATGCTTTCCTTCGTGCGCACGTTTGGTCAGAGCACAGCCATTCATAACTGATTCTCTGATTCCCTTAATTCTCGAAGAAGGCCTTACGGCCGATGTCGGGAAAAATTGGGGATCGGAGCAAAGATGGTATACGAAGTATTAACATGTACACATGCATGTTGTTACTCCGCTTAACGCATTGGACTCGTTTTTACAGTGGGGGGTCAGGAAAATTGCTCCGGACGATATCCAGTGGTCTTTTTTATTGGCTTTTATTGGCTTTTTCTTTTTGCTTTTTTTTTTCCCCCTACGCTTGGGCGTTAGAAGTGGGGGAGGTGACAATGAGATTATATTATGAGGCTATTTAATATTATTATTATCTACTAGTATTATATACTAGTGCTATATACTAGTACTATATACTAGTACTATATACTTGGTAATAGGCATATTATTTCCGGTGTAATCGTGTTTTACAAGTATATAATACTCTAAGTTAGAACTTAGGCTACGTCATTCATAACAGGACACTTATATCCACTGTTTCAGCGATTCAGCCGAGTAGTGGGGGAACTCGGAAATATGGTCTGATCTTTGAGAAATATTTATAATGATAATAATGTGTTATAGGCAAAAAGTAATATAGAAATATAGAATATATAGAATATATAGATCTAGGAAGGTACTGGCTGACGATATCTAGAAATTAATAGGATTAATAGGATTAATAGGAGCAATAGAGTAATAGAGTAATAGCCCCGAGGTCAAAATTCCTTTCCTCTTCTCTTTTCCGCGCTTGGCTCGCTGGAGATCATACAAATCTCAATGTAAACTACCTATGTTGTATATTATGCCCCTCCATTTACTTCCCCCCCCCCCCTCCCCCTCCAAATTTTTTTTTTTTTTTTTTAAAAAAACAACCGTGTATCATGTGGAACTCTCTTTTTTTTACGCGCTTGCATAAGAGATCCTTTGGGCCAGCCAGTCACGTTGCGTCTAATTAGATCGACTAAGCAGATTAGCTCTCGAGGTATATACTTGACGAATATAGATAAGTGAGAGAGAAACCAAAAACTCCCCTCCCTTTACACCCATGGACCGATTTACTCAGTTCCCCGCCGTCAATGACGATGGTGATGATGTTCACATCGTACCCTGGCAGGTGGATGCCCAACTCCCCTCGGACTTGTTTGCTTTGTCATGGGCAATCTTGTTACGTGCATTCACAACTGATGAGAACCCGGTCTTCTTATTGAATGGCGTGCCAGTCAAGGCAAATTTATCCACCCAAACAGTTCAACCGGCAGATCTGGCTGCCGTATCAGATCTCTCAGTCAAACACACTGCTGTAGTGTTGGGAGATTCTCTGTTCAGTGATGATGGACATCCTCCGGTCTTGCGGTGGACCCTAGACCCCGCGACTCAGTTGGGAGCCTTACGTGCGACCGGAGGCATGGACACGGCTTTCCTGTACCAGTTAGGCAACCAGCTGAAACAGATCGTGCAAGAGCAGGCTGCTCAGAAGAGTATACAAGTGACCCTCTCTGCCACCGAGATTCCTGATTTAGCCATTTCAAATGCCTCGCCCTCCACACTGCCAGGGCCTCAACTTCTACACGAGCTCGCCCTGCGCGGGCTCAATGATTTGAACCACGCCATTGAATTCCTCACTGCAGATGGAGACGTTCGTTGTTTATCGTACCGTGACTTGGACCGGTTTTCCTCGGAGCTAGCAAGTAAGATAATTCGTGCCTCAACGACCTCACAGGGCATACAGAAGGTTGTGCCAGTACTTTTGCCGCAGTCTGTGGAGTTGTACATTTCATGGCTGGCAATTCTCAAGGCTGGCGCAGCCTTCTGCCCCTTGAACACCGATGCACCAACAGATCGCATTGAGTTTATCCTACAAGATGTGGCTGCATCTGTAGTGGTCACAAATAATGCTCTTGCAACAAGGATACCGCCGAAAGAGCATATTGTTATTCTTACCGTGGACGATCTCCAAACCAACACCTATAGCCCAGAGTCATCCCCAGACACCACTCCCACTGATCTGGCATATGTCATGTACACATCTGGCTCCACGGGCCGCCCCAAGGGAGTCGGGGTGTCTCATCTTGCTGCCACTCAATCACTTCTTGCTCATGATGATTTGATACCCACTTTCAAGCGATTTTTGCAATTTGCATCTCCCACCTTCGACGTTTCCGTGTTTGAGGTCTTTTTCCCAATGATGCGAGGGTCAACCCTCATCGGTTCCGAGAGAGAGCACATGCTTCTTGATATTTCCCATGTGATGACTACGATGAGAGTTGATGCTGCTGAGTTGACTCCGACGGTGGCAGGAGAGTTGTTGCGCACACGAGCGGCAGCTCCATCCCTCCGGGTACTCCTCACAATTGGTGAGATGCTCACCAGACATGTGGTAGACGAGTTTGGCCAGTCCGAGGACAGAGACGGCATTCTCCATGGGATGTACGGGCCTACCGAAGCAGCAATCCATTGTACGGCTGCCACCCATTTCCAGGCCAATGATCGTGTCAATATGATTGGAAAGCCCTTTAAAACCGTTTCCGCGTACATTATGTCACTTCCATCCGACGATCCATCTTCCACAGAGCTTCACCCCCTTCCACTAGGCCAGATTGGAGAGCTTGTGGTGGGTGGTCCTCAATTGGCAGACGGGTATATCAATCGGCCCGAAGAAAACGCCAAGGCTTTCATAGACAGTCCGGTATATGGCCGACTTTATCGCACAGGAGACAAAGCCCGCATACTCCCCACTGGAGAGATTGAGTGTTTTGGCCGAATTTCCAGCGGCCAGGTGAAGCTGCGAGGCCAACGCATAGAGCTTGGCGAGATCGAACATGTCATCACCAGAGCCTCCGGTGTCCGCAGTGCTGTAACAATAGTCGTCGACGGGAACTTGGTTGCATTTGTTCTGGTTACCGACAAGGGAACGACAAACAGCAGTCTCCGAGGTGTTTGTCGTCAGCTCTTGCCTCGGTTCATGATTCCTGGAGAATTCGTTCTTGTCGACCAATTCCCCCAACTTCCCTCGGGCAAGATCGATCGTAAAACTCTAGAAGCTGATTTCATCCGTCACCGAAGTACCGCTCGGTCTTTTGATGACCAACCCTGCCGAGACGAGAAAGAAGAGTCTATCGTATCAAGCGTGGCTGATGTGCTAGGCCGACGACTCTCGTCAACAGAGAGCCTGGCAGCAGCAGGCCTTGATTCGCTAGCAGCAATCCGTCTCGCGTCCCATCTCTTGGATGCAGGGATTCGCTTAGGTGTGGCTACCCTACTGGAGGCTGACTCAGTGGGCGGGATCTGGCAGCTTGCCACCACCCTTGAAGCGGCGAGCCCAACTGAGGATACGCAAGCAGCACTGCACACTATCCTACAGCTTGTCTCAGATGCAGGTGCAGCAAGGGTTGACTCGCTGGGGTTGGGCGAGCAGATTTCGGACATCGTACCGTGTAGCCATATCCAACAGGCTATGATCTTAGAGACTGTTCGAGACAACAAGGCATACTGCAACTGGATTGAGCTGGAGTTTGAGCCCTCGGTCAGTTTATCCTCGGTGAAAAATGCATTTGATCAACTGGTGGCTCACAACGAGATCCTGCGGTCTGGATTTGTGGAAATCGGCCTCAAAGACCACTCATATGGTCGCTTCACCTGGAATACCATTGCCGAGTATATTTCCGTGCAACAGGAACTTGACCACGATTTGGGATTGAGTATGGGTCACGATCTCTTGAACCCCTTTCGAGTGCAGATCAAGGAAGGGAAGGATCATCTCCGCGTGCTGGTGCATATCCACCATGCACTCTACGATGGATGGTCTTGGCAACTCATGTTGAAAGATCTCAGAAGTATCTTGTCCGGAGAGAAGTTCAGTTCTAAGGCTCCATATAATGTCGTCGCAAACCTTTTCATTGAGCACAAACTGGACAAATCGGCAACAGAGTCCTCAGCCTACTGGCGCAATCAACTGCAAGGTGTTTATCCTGCAAATTTCCCTACTTTCCATGGAAATGCTGATATTATACATGCTACTGAAAAGGCTACTCGAGTGCTGGACATATCGGTATCAAAAATGAACGAAGTTTCCCAGAACCTTCGTGTAAGCCGGCAGACCATTTTCCAAGCTGCATTTTGTTATATTCTCTCTTCCTACCTTGGAACCGGCGATGTCACCTTTGGAACTGTCTTTTCAGGCCGGACTCTACCTTTGAAGGGCATTGAGACTGTTATCGGGCCCTGTATCAGAACCTTGCCTACACGCATGAACCTCGATAAAATGCAAGACGTGACCGATCTCCTCCTCGCCATTCAGAATATGAATCGCAAATCGCTCGAGTATGGCAGTCTTCCTCTTCAGGATATCAAGAGGGCTTCTGGTATTGAATTGGATCGCAGTCTCTTTGACACGGCACTCGTGTGGCAGGAAAGCATTTGGTCAGATGAGGACCAGGGCTCGGTGTTCCGGGAAGTTGGAGCAGGGGAGTTTCTAGAATTTGCACTTTTGCTGGAGTTTGAGCCGCGAGAAGAAAACATCTTTGCCCGAGCGACTTACCAAAAGTCGGTGCTACCATTCGAGCAGGCTATGATACTCCTCGAGCAGATCGATTCCGTAGCTTCAATCTTGATCGACAATATTGAGCTTCCGATCCAGGAGATCCGATGTTCTCTTCCCTCGTCAATGTTGTCTATTCAAAATGCGACATCATGCGAGCAAGTCGATCTGCCAAGCTTGGCATCTAGCGTTGAGAGGATTGCCTTTACACACCCAGATCGGGTCGCAGTTGAGCTGATGCTCTGGAAGCCAAAAACTACTACTCCACTGGTCGAAAGAATGACCTACGGTCAATTAAACTCCCGAGCAAATGGCCTTGCACACCTTTTGCTTCATGTTGGAGCGACGAAAGCCGACCTAATAGCCATTCATCTGACAACGTCCCTTGAGTTTTACGTTGCTGTGCTTGGAGTTGTCAAGGCCGGTGCTGGTCTCCTTCTACTTCCACAGGCATCTCCACAGATAATTCACTCTATTCTCTCCACAGCGAAATCCAAGTTCTGCATCGTCGATCCTTTGACGGAAAAGAATCATCTCTTAGATTCTTCAAATTCCATTCAGTTGATTTACCTCTCTTATTCACTGGATATTTATCACGATTTCAATATTCCCTATACCAATAAAGGGTCTGATGCTGCATATGCTGAAGTGACGATAATTGAAAATGACTTGACCGAAAACATCCTCATCTCACGCCAAAACTTGCAGAGCAATATCAATGCTCTTTCAGACTTGTATCCAACGCCAGCCGGGTCGAAAATGCTATCATATCTCCAAGGATCAGGTGGTAAGTTTCCTGTGCAGATTGAATTTCTAGATTATTTTCCTGACAAGAATACAGCATCAATTTGCCAGACATTCCTCGCTTGGCATACTGGTATGACGTTGTGTTCAGCTACAGACACAATTATGAAGACTCACATCGAGCAAGTCTGTCAAGATATGAACATAACGCACCTTCACTTGCCGCCCATGCTGGCCTCCCGTATCGACCCGCAATCTGTCCCTAGTGTGCAATATCTCTTCTTTTCAGGCGAAGAACTGACTCCCAAGCTCCATCACAATTGGGCCGGCAAAGGCCTCTACCAAGCATACAGTAACAATGCACTTGCTCATGCATGTACTCTTTGTCACATGCAACCATCGACCTATGTTCGAAACATTGGTTCACCCCTGAATAACACATCTGCGATGATTATGACAGATGGAGATTCACTCAGTCTTCTTCCACGCGGCGCCATTGGAGAGTTATGCTTTGGCGGGGATCAAGTTGGGCGCTATCTACCTGACTCCAAGCCGGCAGTGACTGGGCGATTTGTTGACCATCCTGAATTTGGTCGGATCTACAGAACGGGTGACTTTGGAAGACAGCTTGCTGATGGTACACTCATTCTTTCCCGAAGTTCTGGCCTTGTACAGTCGTATCCTCTGTCAATTGATCTCGATGAAGTTGATCGTGCTCTTATGACTTTGGACAATATTCAAGAATCAGTAAGCATGATTTTGGATGAGCCAGCACTGAGTCAACAGCGATTGGCTGTATTTTGGGTTCCTTCAACGAAATACTCAGATCCTGTGCAAATCGAGGCAGCTACGAATGATCTTTTCAAAGAGCTTATCAAGAAACTCTCTTCTTCTAACCTTCCATCGCTTCTTGTTCTCGTGGACGCAATAGATCTCACTCTGGCTTTCAAGACTAATCACTTTATGTTGAGGCAACGGCTGGACCAGCTGACAGCTAAGGAACTTGCAATATTTTCGCCAAAGCTCAGTGCCGATGATACTGGTGACAGTTTTACCGAACTCGAGAAGACCATCTCTGACGCACTATCGGCAGTTACTGGCATCAAAAAAAGCAACATCCGCAAGTACACGTCTTTTTATAGACTAGGTCTAGACTCTCTTTCTGCCATTTCCTTCTCACGGAAGTTGCAGGAGTCCGGATGTGGAAGGCTTGCTGTGTCCACAATCCTACGCCATAGCTCTATTGCTCAACTTGCAGCTGTCATTCCTACCGCGACTAACGAGTATCAGCCCAAACAGGCTGTGGTGGCTGCGTCACCAACGGTGCTCGATGAAATTTTCACTCGTCAAGTAGAAGATGAGTTCAAAGATGCAGCCATCACGATTCGGAGCATTTATCCTTGCACTCCCCTCCAGGAGGCTATGCTTGCAGCTGAGTCTAGTGGTCATTTGGCTTATTTCAACCACCTCTTGCTTCTTGTGCACGCCGATTCGGAGGCCATGAGAACAGCATGGACTAATATAATGCAAAGGCAAAGTATACTTAGAACTTGTTTCACGCAGACTAATGATAAGCGGTTCGCATATGCTCAGGTTGTACTGGATACATTGGACTTGCCGTGGTCCCATATCGAGACTTCATCTTCTGCGCTAGACAATGTCATCAAGGAAAGCAAGTCCAAATTTGAGGGTCTTTCTCCTGTCAACGGCCAATTACCCTACTCGCTAACTTTGATAACCGACTCCACTGCACAGAAGACATATCTTCTACTGTCCATTCATCATGCATTGTATGACGGAGAAGGCATTGCCCAGCTATTGCATGAGATCCAACTGTTGCTTTCCAGTCAGGAATTGCCACCAAGCACCCCATTCCGCAGCTTCGTCGATTATATGACTTCTATTGATCATGGCTCGTCGGACGAATACTGGGATCAGTACTTGTCCGGTGTTTCACCAACCCTCCTTCCCACACCTGAGCCCACAGCAAATGCAGATGATGCATCACACCAGATCCATACATCCCTAAATGGCTCCTTTATATCGTTCAAACAACAATGCAGGGATCTCTCCGTAACCCCTTTGAACATTTTCCATGCTGCATGGGCCAGACTCCTTTCTTTATACACCGGTTCATCCGACGTCTGCTTCGGCAATGTCTTCAGCTGCCGAACCATTCCCTTGGATGGCGCAGGTCAGATAGTTGGGCCTTGCTTCAACACACTCCCAATTCGAGTCAAGTTCTCCTCGATTGCAACAAATAGCGACCTCATGAAATTGGCACAAAGGAGCAATAATGACATTTTGCCTCACCAACTCAGCCCTCTGCGGCGTATTCAACGGCATGTTATTGGCGATGGCTCTCGCCTCTTCGACACGCTGGTCATTTTCCAAAACAGAAATACAGATCTCGATCGAAATGTCTGGGAGCTTCTTCAAGATGAAGGAAACATGGGATTCCCTTTGATATGTGAGATCGTTCCCGATGAGTTTGCCGACAACATACAAATCTGCCTCCACTTCCAAGTATCTCAGATCTCACAAGCAATGGCTGAGAACATTGCGCGGGACTTTGTGGCCCTTGTTGGACACATCACTCAATACCCATCTGCTCAGGCATCCGATAAGCGGTTATTGGGAGCAGAAATTCCTCGAGTCTTTGAACAGAAGGTTTTCCAAGCGACAAACTCTGTCCAGTTTCTGACAAAATCTCGCCAAAAGCGCCCTTGGTCCTATGAAGGGGAGATTGTTCGTGAAATTCTTTGCAGGTTTTCTGATGTTGACCCGGGTAATGTATTCCAGGACACGACGATCTTCCAACTTGGCCTGGATAGTATCAATGCTGTTCAGGTATCGGCGAAGCTGCGAGGATTAGGGTATAAGATCTCATCTGGTGATATTCTCGAGGTATGTTATTCCTGGCGCTTAATTGCTGGTCACGAATTCTATTCTTTACATGCTTACTTATATCAGGCTGCTTCTATTGATCAAATTGCTTCTCTTCTCACTCCTAGCACAAATGTTGTTGAGCAAGCTGAGTTTGACTTTGAACTTTTCCAAACCCATCATTTACAATCTGTTTGCGAACAACTTGAGATTTCTTCGCAAATAGTGCAGTCTCTGCGCCCTTGCACACCAGTTCAAAATGGCATGCTGGCAATGTTCACACATTCTCATGGTGAAGTGTACTTCAATCGAATGGCGTTGAGGTTCTCGACATTTTTGGATAAGAACGTTTTGAAAGAAGCATGGTCTAAGGTCATGGCTCAGCATGAAATGCTTCGAACAGGCTTTGTTCAATTGCGCAATCAGCAATATCCCTTTGCTATGATAACTTACAATGAAAACAGCAAACTACCATGGTACGAGACCTCGACCTCCATGGCAAACACTTCTAGTGTTCAAGAAAAGCACGTTTTGGATAATCTTCATCAGCCTCCATGGAGGATTGAAGTCGAGGCAGGTGACAATACCACTATCATACATTTCTCTGCATTGCACGCTATTTATGATGCTCAGTCTCTGGCTACCGTATTTGCGGACGTCAGAGCAGCATATGAAGGAAAAGTTCTAGCTACACCAGCACCAGTCGCCGAAACTCTCGGCCCTATCCTTGTTGAAAGCAAGAACCAAAGCGAATCTGCACAATCTTTTTGGAAAGAACTGGCCCCAGAAGTGCAGTCCTCCAAATTCCCCGACTTAAATCCCATCCGCACAGACGAGCGAACATTACTCACCACCTCCATCTGCTGCGCACAGTCTCGCAAGGCTCTTGAAGATGCCTGTCGAGATATTGGTGTGACACTACAAGCAGCTGGACAAGCTGCATGGGCTCGCTTGCTCTCTGCATACACGGGCGAGCCCAATATCACATTTGGGACCGTGCTTTCGGGTAGGAACTTGTCTGCTGCTGCTCAACATGCGGTATTCCCGTGTTTGGTCACGGTGCCGACCCCCCTACATATCGATGGTTCCAACCAACAGCTTTTGGACCGTACGTTGAAGCGGAACGCTTTATTAGTGAAAAATCAGTTTGCGCCTCTATCGCATATCCAGCGCTGGCTGGGTAGCGATGAGCCACTATTCGACACGCTATTTGTATATCAGAAGTTTACCTCGCATGCTGTTGATACTGATGGGTGGGATGTTATGGGCGAGGAGACAAAGATTGATGTAGGTAGAATAAGCAGACAGGATGCTCTACGATTTTGCAGGACTTGACTAACATTCTATAGTATCCTGTCTCTATCGAGTTGATTCCACACTCGACAGATCTTCAGATTTCGCTAAGCTACCGGGCCGATCTTGTACCCACGGAGCAAGCAACGATCCTCTTGAGTCAGTATGACAAACTTTTGCAGGATACTGTTTTCCATCCAGATGCCAACTCCAACGATTACGGATCTGTGGGTAGCAGTCTGCTATCTATTACTCCTGCTAAAGAAGCGCCAATTCCTACCACGGTGTCTTTACTACATCAATTCGTCGAAGCAAATGCGCTCAAGATTCCCGAGAAGATTGCGTTCGAATTTGCCTTCGGTGACACTGCAGACTGCCTCCAGAAGAAGACTTGGTCCTACCGTGAGTTCAATGAATGCGGCAATCAAATTGCTCATTTTCTACAGGAAAAGGGAGCCGTTCCTGGTGGAATCGTGGGAATATGCTTTGACAAGTGCCCTGAAGCTTCCATGGCAATTCTGGGTATCATGAAAGCTGGATGTGCATATCTGGCTATTGACCCCGGTGCCCCTATCTCTCGCAAGCAATTCATGTTGGAGGACTCCGGTACCAAGATACTCCTTTGCAATCAATCACAGATAGAGGAGCTGGAGGGTCTTCCAGCTATTGACGTCCAGGCGCTTGATGAGTCAGGGCTGCTTGATGCGATCTCAAGAAGCGATGTCTCACTTTCACGTCCGATTAAGCCAGATGATACCTGTTATTGTCTGTACACTTCCGGCACAACCGGAACACCCAAGGGCTGTGAGATCACGCACGATAATGCTGTGCAAGCAATGCTGGCGTTCCAAAGATTGTTTGCAGGACACTGGGACGAAGAGTCTCGGTGGTTGCAATTTGCCTCCTTCCATTTTGACGTCAGTGTTTTGGAACAGTACTGGAGCTGGAGTGTTGGAATTTGCGTCACTTCCTGTCCGCGAGATCTGCTGTTTGAGGATCTGACTGGAACGATACAAAAGCTTCAAATTACGCATATTGATCTCACGCCCAGTTTGGCAAGACTAGTCCATCCCGATGAAGTCCCTTCCCTCTGTCGTGGAGTCTTCATCACAGGTGGAGAGGCGCTGAAACAAGAAATCCTTGATGCCTGGGGCAAGCATGGTGTTATCTACAATGGATACGGGCCTACTGAAGTTACTATCGGATGCACCATGCTCCCACGGATGTCTGCCAATGACAAAGCCTCAAATATCGGGCCGCAGTTCGATAATGTGGGGTCTTATGTCTTCAGCCCCGGCACCACAACACCAGTCATACGCGGCAGCATAGGCGAACTCTGCGTTTCAGGACCTCTCGTTGGAAAGGGCTATCTGAACAGACCGGAGCTTACCAAAGAACGATTCCAAGAGCTCCCAGAATTCGGCGATCGAATCTATCGCACAGGCGATCTTGTAAGGATTTTGCACGATGGAAGCTTCCAGTTCCTTGGTCGTATCGATGATCAGGTCAAGCTCCGCGGACAGCGACTTGAGATTGGTGAAATTAATGAGATTATCAAACAAGCCACACCTGAATTGAACGAAGTTGCTACCCTGGTCATCACGCACCCCACGCAATCCAAGGATCAACTTGTTTCCTTTTTCACGTCTGTCACTGCAGATAAGAAATCTCGTGCAGTTAATGTTGTAGTTCGATCTTCAGAAGATGATCGCGCCCTGCTGTCAAAGATCAAGGGCGCCTGCCTCACACATCTTCCTGGGTATATGGTACCTACACATATCATCCCGATGACCCGCTTCCCACTCTCTGCCAATAACAAGGCTGATATGAAAGTCTTGAAGAGTATTTATCAGGAGCTTTCTCTGGAGGATATTCAGAAATTGAGCTCGATGAGTGTTGGCCAGCCTACTGACAGTGTTCAGGAACAAAAGATCATATCTGTTCTGGCAAGGTTTATCGGTTCTTCTGAGGAGAAGATCTCGTCATGGTCCAGTATCTATGAGCTTGGTCTGGATTCTATATCTGTTATTGCTTTTTCGAGAAGTCTCCGGGAGGTCGGGTTTTCTCAGGCTCAGCCATCAATCATCATGAAGTGTAAGCCTGACCTTCCAGGTGTTGGCTGAGAGTATACTTGGCTAACAATTCATAGATCCTACAATTTCCGGGATGGTATCGGCTCTACGGGCGCCTAACCCGTTTTCTGTTTTCATGGAAACCATCCAACAAAATGCCAAGCAAGGCATCGAGGCTTTCGCTCACAAGAACTCCCCCGCCATTACCGAGCATATTGGAGGTGATATTGAAAAGATTGCGCCCTGCACTCCCCTCCAGGAGGGTATCATATACCACTACCTGTCTAGCAGCACGCCATTATATTGCTCATCTTTCACTTTCGAGCTCGACCCTTCCGTCAACCTTGAGAATTTGCGTGCAGCTTGGGATCAGGCTCAGAGAGATGTTCAAATGTTGCGCGCCAGGTTTTTCCCATCTCCCGACGGCTATGCTCAAGTTATCATGAAGAACGATGCCCTTGATTGGTTTTTTGATACGGTCGGTGCTAAAGAGGAGATTGACAACTTGCGCAAACAACGACATGACCACTGGTCCACTCAGCTCAACGATCTTTCGTCTAATCTTTGGGAAGTCGGGGTCATCTCTTCCCCCGAGACTTCGGTAATGTGTCTGAACATCTTTCATGCTCTCTATGACGGAAACAGCCTGGTTCTGCTGCTCGAATCGGTTGCCCGAAATTATCTCGGCCAGAACAAGAGCTTGCAGTCAATCCCAGATTTCCTTGATGTGTTGCACTTGGGTCCACTTTGCAAAGACCCTGCTGCAGAAACATTCTGGAAAGAGCATCTTGCCGGCTGCCGTGATTGGCCTTTCGCCGAGAATGGCCAAGTGGACAGCGCACCAATTCTGCTCAAAGTTCAAATGGATTTGACAGAGCAGGTCGATCATCTTCACCGGTCTCTCAATGTTACAGAGCAAGCTGTTTTCCATGCCTGTTGGCTTCTCACTCTCCAGCAGCAATACTCATTTGTGCCACCACTTGGCATCGTTGCCTCGGGCAGGACACTCGATGTACCAGGCATTGGTGATGTTATTGGACCGCTGTTTAACACGATCCCCAGCAACGTCCAGCTGCATGGGTTGGAGTCCTGGTCTGATGTCGCTCGGCGCTGCCATGACTACCACGTTTCCATGATTCCATTTCAATATACCGCATTGCGGGACATTGTGAAATGGCTCGGAAAGAACTCCGACGAGCGACTCTTCAACTCTTTGTTTGTCTTCCAGAGGGAAGATGATAATGACGGATTGTTCTCAAAAGATCTTTGGCGCACACTCAACTCAGAGGCCCTGCATGAGTACCCTCTAGCCTTTGAGATTGTGCGCAATGGCAAGAAGTCTTTGACAGCCACCATTGCGGCAAAGAGTCACGCAATATCGTCGGAGGATGCTCAGCAGATGTTATCTAACTTCGAGCAAATTCTTTCTGAGTTTGCGCAGGACCCCAACAGAGAGTTACCCAAGATGAAAGGAGTCTCTCTCACACAAGTTGTGACGAATGGTGAAGTGAATGGTCATTACAGGGCTCTGACAGTACCGGAACAAACCAATGATGAACATAACAATGGCTCTTTGTTTGAATGGACTTCCCAGGCTTGCAAAATCCGCGACGTGATCGAAACCCTTGCGGGAGTTGAACCGCAATCCATCAGCGAGAACACGACAATCTTTGAAGTTGGACTTGATAGCATTGATGCAATCAAAATCTCTTCGCGGTTGAGTAAAGCCGGCATCAAACTTCCCGTGAGCTCCATCATGCGTCATCGTACAGTGAAGGTCATGAGCGAGCAGCTATTGGTGACAAATGGCCATACCAAAGATGAGACATTGCCATTACTCAATCAGCTTGAGAGATCGTTGACCAAATTCGTCGGAGCTGAATGTCTTCTTCCCCCAAGCGCGACTCGAATCCTACCAGCTACACCCATCCAAGAAGCTATGGTAGCAGAAATGTCTGCCTCTATGTACAAGCATTATTACAACCACGAAATTCTCGAGCTTGAGCCAGATGTGGACATTGAAAAGATGGAGTGGGCATGGAAAGCTGTCGTTAGAGCCCACCCCGTCCTCCGTACTTCATTCGTTGAAGTCTGGGATCCGCAGATTCCTGTTTCATACGCTCAGGTAGTTCATGGCGAAGATAAAATTGACCTCCAGACTGTTTATCTGCACGGTGTCTCTGTGGAATCCATTATAGAGACTCAGCGTTCAAGAGCCTGCAATGAATTAATCAGCAGCCCTCTACTCTCTATTACCATTGCGGTGGACGGAGATAGGCGGTACCTTGTTTTGTCGATTGCGCATGCTCTCTATGATGGCTGGTCAATCAATCTGCTTCATGAAGATGTTGCCAAATCCTATGCTGGTACTGAGTGTTCCCGCCCACCCGTCGATGATATTCTCGAGCAGATTATCTCCTCATCTGGGGATGAAGCCCTCAGATTCTGGCGAGCAACTCTATCCAACTTCACCCCGGCGTCATTCTCGCCTACGGAGCACGCTGACAATGGCTCGGCTATCATTCACCGAGCAGAGCAATCATTATCCGTGCCACTATCCAAGGCCGAGGCATTCTGCAAACGTCATGGCATTACTCTTCAGGCGCTTCTTGTCAGTTGTTGGTCTCTTGTCCTTGCCACGCATGTCAAGAAGCTAGATGTGGCATTTGGGCTTGTCCTTTCTGGCCGGAATGTGGCTGACTCTGAGCATGTGATGTTCCCGACCATGAACACTGTCGCCATGAGAGTTATTCTTCATGGTACGCGTATAGAATTGGTGAAGTATGTGCAGGAGGCTCTCTTGGCAATGTCAGAGCATCAGCATTTCCCGCTTCGGCGCGTCAGACCAGATAGGGAGTCAAGGGCGTTGTTTGATACGCTTTTCGTGTATCAGAAAAGACCGATGGAAAATGTCCAAACTGGACAGGTTTTGTATAAATCTATTGGTGGAGCAGCTGATGTTGAATACCCTGTTTGCGTCGAAGTTGAAGGTGTCGGAGAGGATCTAGTTGGGCGGGTTGCGTGTCGTGGAAATGTTGTCGGGGATCAAGATACTCTTGCGCTGTTGGGGCAGATGAGCGGTATCCTTTCATCTGTCATTGATGGCCCATCTGAACAGACTGTCGAATTCACCAGCAAAGGAGTGAAGATATGTGGAAGAGCGGCTTTCCGGGATGATCTTAGACAAGAGATCGAGACTCATACAGTGCCCCGGACACTCAACCAGGTGGAATGGTCGCCGATTGAGTCAAGTATCCGCAAGGTTCTTTCCATTGCATCCGGGGTGCCTGAAGACTCCATTGACAAGAGCTCCACAGTTTTCGAGCTTGGCCTGGACAGCATCAGCGCCATCAAGGTGGCTGCACTCCTGAAGAAGCAGTCTGTCAAGCTCGCAGTTAGTGACATGCTTCGGGCTGGTACCATCGAAAACATGGCACAAGTAGCCGACGGCAACCAGACGGAGCTATCGGTCACGAATATATCGAGGGTTCTCCACGAGTCACTCGATAGTGTCGATGTGACAAGACTCCTACAGTCGCATGGTATTGATTCGCAACGGGTGCAGAAGGTGTTCCCCGCAACTGCGGGGCAGGTCTATTTCCTCTCAATGCACATTCTGAATCCCGAGGTATTCTATCCTGAGTTTTACTACATGGCATCACGACAATTGAGCCCTGAGGTACTCGATCGGGCCTGGGCTCGGATCACAGACCAAATCCCAATGCTCCGAACGGCATTTGTTCCCACTGCCAATTCTCGATTATTGCCCTATGTGCAGGTCGAGTTTGAGACTGTGCACATTCCTGTGATTTGGCATCCCAAGTTTGATCGGCATCTTGTTTCAAGAAGTCTCAAGCAAGAATTTGGGGCAGTGCCGGTCGCACTGCATGCCTGTCAAACGAACAAGGGAACGGCGCTTATTCTCCAAATCCACCATGCACTATATGACGCTGTCAGTCTACCCCGTATAATAGACAGACTTGTGACACATTGCAGCCAAGAGGAGATCGCCCAACTAAATACCGATCTTGGTCTCTCGCAGCTCGTGGCATTTCAGTATGTTCATTCGCCCGTGGATGTCCGGCGGCAATTCTGGCAAAAGTATCTAGGCCAAATCCCAACAGCGATAAAACGAGACGACTTTGGCTCTGTGCAGCATCATTATCGACCGGGCCTCGTTTCAAATATGGCTAGCATTGAAAAGGTTGCTAAGCGCCATGGTCTTAGCATTCAGACCGTCTTTTTGGCAGTCTATGCTCGCGTTCATCTGCAGGAATTCAGTGCAGCTGAAACTCCAGATGATGCAGGGTCTCACAGGCGGTTAATAGTTGGATTGTACCTTGCCAATCGATCTCATTCCATCGAGGGTTTAGCCGAATCTGTCATTCCCACGGTTAACATTGTTCCACTACGACTGGATGACAAACTCAGTGATTCCGACGACACCCTTCTTGACGCGGCCCGCAGAATTCAAACTGAAATCAATGAGATCAGCCGACCAGAATATTCGGGTGTTTCTCTTGTGGAAATTGCCGAATGGACGGGCGCCCGAATCGACACTTGCGTCAATTTCCTGCGACTCCCTGAGCAAGAATTGGAAGCACCCAGCAACGGCGATGGTGATCACGCAAAGTTCTCTCTCACATCAATTCAACGCGAGGAGTTTGAAGATCTTAGCGGCGCAGCCCCAGTTTCAGAAAAAGTCTCAATTGAGATTAATGGCAATGGTTTAACGCCACCGGGTGTAGCCGAGACGAGCCCGGGCCTCGAGCATCCAAGCGCCTCAACGACGGCTCCTCAACCCATCTTCCAGGTAAGTGAATGCACATCATTTCTGCATCTAACGGTGATCGAGCCTTATGCAATTACTTACATTTGAATAGCCTACGATCGACGTGGAAGCCGCCATCCGCAATGGTCGGTTGGATTTTGGGCTCTTTGCACCAGAATCCCGTCTTGACCGAAATACAGCGGAAAGTGTGATCGGCGCTATGCAACGGGAGATGTCTACATTAGTGACAGGCTTCGAATAGATGTAGAATATCTAATGATGCTAGGGATGGAAGAGAGGGGGAAGAGTAACCCGGGGTGATTCTATAGAGTACGGATGGAGTACGGAGTATATATAACCTGATTATTCTGGATCTCTTTTTTTTTGGTGTTATTGTTATTCTATTATTTTCTTATTGATTCTTTTTTGGCTCTCGCTATTTGGCTCGTCAGACTGCATATGAGGCGTCGGATGTGTATGATTTGCCTTTCCAATTGGATTTTGTATAGAACGCCATTTTGATTTGATGAGTGACGGCGGGACCCACGGACGGGACGGGCCCGGGGATCTTTTAGGATTAGGAACTGCAGGGTTTAGATACAATAAGATATATAGGAAGAGATATATAACTAGATGTATACATACATATATAGATATATAACCTAGGGTACTATATTATATGTGTAGTATGAAGTGGCGAATAAACTACATATGTACCACTTGATAGGGTACGTCGTACTCCGCGCATACATTATGGAGGTTTTCTTTTTTCTTTTTTATATATCCCCCTCGTTTGGCCCAGTAGACTTTGCTCTATAGACTTTTTTCTCCCATTCCTCCGAGAATAGGCTTGATGGATCAGATATGGATTTTCAGAGGCAGTGCGAGGGAGTGATGGACATACACTTAACGCAAGGGGGATTTCGCGTGGCCTATCGTCAGTTTGTACTTGTTTCTTTTCTTTTTCTTGTTTCATTTTTGCTTTTTTTATTATTATTATAATAACAGAGAATTGAAAAAATGTACTTGTTTTTGAGAGACAAAAAAAAAAGCAAAGAAAAAGAGAAGAAAGGGAAGAAAGACAGAGTACTTCGTACTCCGTACAATAGAATAATCGGTCCAAGAGAAAATACCCCTCCCTTTGTTTATTGGAGGTGGCGCACTGCAGGGGCCATGCCAAAATGGAAGACGCGCAGTTGTTTTTAGGAGTTTTTTCTCCCACGCTTTTTGGAGCGAAGAGGTGAATTTTTGATTTAAATATATGATTCTTCATTCGAATCAATAAAGATAATATACAAAGTACTATGTAATATACAAAGTACTCCGTACTATAGTGAGTATAAGAATCTGGGAATATTTATTGTTTGCTTACCTAATATTTGTTTATGTCACAATCACGCGTCAGTCTAATCCACATCGGGTCATCCAACGATCAACAACGCGACTGCGCGTTAATCGGTTTGGACTTTATTTCTATAACCTCACCTGAATATCCTGGAACATCCTGAAAATTCGATTTGAACATTTAGCCTTCAAAAAAAAAAAACATTCTTAACTTCGTCCAAATCCACAAACCCACGCTCGATTTCCCGATTCTTGGGCAATCACATACCAATACCCAACCCCTCCTCTATTCGCCCTCCCTCGTGGGCTGACCTCGTCTTTTGTATTGGGGGAACTCACCCCTTGCAACCTCTTTCTTTTGGTTGGAATCTTTCCAACACACGCCCTTGACACTACTTTTACCAGAGTGTGATCCAAACTGAAACATTCCACAACTATCGCGCATCCTCGATCTGGTATCCTTGGGTATCAAAATATCAAAACACATCAAAAGTGAAACACCACCGTCACGCGTTGTGTTTATCTCATTTATCTCCCCGTGTGTAGGGCTATCCCCCGTGTGTGTAGGGCGCATGGGAAAAGTTGAATTCCTTTGGAATCCGAGATGGAAGTGGTGTGACTCTTGAACTTGCCACTTGCACCTGCCGACATTTGGAACATTCCATTCCCCGTGCCTTCCTTTGGATATCATATCCACGAATATTTGCGAATATCCGCGAGTATCCAGCCCAGGAGAATATCCAGAATCTCCGAAGTATCCAGAGTATCCTTTGATATCCTGGGTATCCTTGGTTTCCTCTTTTCTGGACGCGTTGTTGATTTGCGCGTGTCAACTTTTGGGGCTCTCTAAACCTCAAATCCTTTTGATTATTGAATCTCGAATCTCCTCGGGATATCTAGATTTACTTCCTTTATTTCCCCCCAAGATATCCAGTGCGCATTTAGTTGTGTGTGACGCGCTTCATTCTGGACTCATTGCGCGGCGCGTTGACACATTCCCCCAATCATGGTTGCAACCTTTTCGCCGCACCGGGACTCCGGTGGCACACTTCATCTGGCATCGCACTCGGGAATCCATCACGTCGACGCCAGTTCTGCTATCCGCCAACTGAGGCGCTCACTTTCGCGCTCCCCCTCTAAGAGTTCCAACTTCTTCCTCAACCCACGTACTCATTCCCCCTCCAAATCCGCCTACATCTCTTCTCCTTTGTCACCCTCACGACGAGCCTCGCAGAACAATTTTGTTCTCTTTCCATCTCATCAGTCTCATCAGTCTCATCAGTCTCATCTCGCTGTCCCTTACCCTCCCAGCGCGAAAATCAGTAGGCCAGCCATGCGTCGACGGACATCACCCCGCAGTCCGGCCAAACGCGTTTTGAGTGTTTCGACGGACAGTGGTAACGCGACTCCAACTCAACCCATCTCTTTATCTTCTGGGGAAGAAAATGATTTGACTCTTGACGATCTCGTCGCACCAGATCAAAGTACCACCCCAGACAATCCTTGTTTTATTAACACTCCTTCTGCCCCGCTGGGTGAATCCACTTTTGCGCCCCGATCAACACTGTCGCGCGTTGAAAAACGACGTAGTGGGACCTTTGGTAGCTTTGCGACTGGCAGTCCTTTGAAGCGCAGCGACGGGATTATGAACTTGGACCAAGCATCACGAGGCAGTCCTTCTGCAAAGCGACGCAGCGTGCACACTCCTCATTTCTCAACGGAGTTTAGCATTTTCGACAACGAAGTCGAGAACACGACTCCAGAGGGATCTCCGACACGTAACGAAATCCCATCTTTCCCCACGCCTGTCCAACCCCACAGTCCATTTGCGACGATTCCAAAGCGCTCATCTTCTCTACGACGCTCAACCCTACAGCAGCGCGGCGACCGACCTCTCTTTGGGCGACCCAGGGCTATGGATGATTCACTTGAGGCGTCACCACCCGAGACACCATTGTCTGTTAGGCCACGAATGTCGTTTGATAGCAGCCTATTCCAACCAGGCAGTGAAAACATTTTCTCCCCTAGGCCGCCAGCCAGCCCTCTTTTCTCCAACCCTCCCGCTAATTCTACTGTCAACACCACTACTCAACCTCCTCGACCCGCTGCTCATCCTCTCTCTCGGACTATCACTCAATCCTCTTCTGGGTCTAGTATTGACGACTCGCCCACTCATGAGCCAATTCACAAGCCCGAGGGCCGACGAACAATGTTCAACTTCTCCAAGTCTCTTCCCGCCGGGTCTACTCGTCCTGCTCCCGTGCGTCAGATATCACGAGAAGAAACAGAGACTTTTGCTACCCCGGATAATTTTAGGCTAGTCAAGCCTTTGCCTGCAGCATTTATGTCCACTGGACTTATCTCCAAGAAAAACCGCAATGCGGAGGAGAATCCTGGATTCAACAAGAACATGCCCGATACACCGTGCAAGCGGCCTGTTAATCTTTTCACCGCTGGGCCAAACCCCACGGACCGGCTGTTTGACAAGTCACGTCTGGCTCATCAATCGGATGTTGTTTCCGCTTCTCCCTTCAACCCACCTACTACCTCGCGTCCTAAGCCAAGTCCCTTCGCTCGGGGCATGGGAATCTTCGGCAGCAGCTTTAATCGCCCCGAGGCCTCGCGGCGTGGAAGTTTCGCGAGCATTGATGGCGATGAACTGATTCTTGCCCAATCGCCCTCTTCCCGACATGACAGTCAGCCTCTCAATGACGACTTCCCTCCCACACCAACCAAGCAGCCCTTCCTCCCCTCTCGCACCTACCCTCCCACCACTTCTCAAATCCCATCTCTGGAACGACTATCCGACACAGCGAGTCCGCTGCATGAGAAGCTTCTGCAGGCATCACCCCACACTCCCCGCGACCAGTACTTCCCTCCCGATCCAAGTGGCCTATCGATCTCTGTGCCAAGTGATCATCAGTATGTGCAGGAGCATGAACTTCCCGCCACTCCAACTGGTCCGCGAGACTCGTGGTCATCATTCAGACGACCCAGTCTCCAGATTAGTGGCTACCATGTTCCAGATGTCGACCCCACTCTGACAGCCCGCTTTGACAACGTTGAGCTTATTGGAACTGGCGAGTTCTCCCAGGTCTTCCGTGTCGCGAAGCCTCACGACGCGTCCTTCCCATCTGTCTTCTCTCTTCCATCAAGCGAACCAAGGTCGCCGACTTCCCTCCCCCATCGGGTGTGGGCTGTCAAGAAGAGCAAGCAGCCCTATTTGGGGCTGAAGGATCGTGAGCGCCGTATTCGCGAAGTCGAGGTTCTCAAGACTTTGACCAACTGTGACCATGTTATTTCCTTTATGGACAGCTGGGAGAGCAATGGTCATCTGTACATTCAAACAGAGTACTGCGAAGAGGGTAGCCTGGATGGCTTCTTAGCCCAAGCTGGACTTAAGGCCCGACTCGATGACTTCCGTATCTGGAAAATTTTGCTAGAGATGTCTCTGGGACTGAAGCAAATCCATGACGAGGGATTCATCCATCTTGACTTGAAGCCTGCCAACATTCTGGTCACCTTTGAGGGTACGTTGAAGATTGGTGACTTTGGCATGGCGGCACGCTGGCCTGCAGAGGACGGTATTGAGGGCGAAGGTGACCGTGAATACATTGGACCGGAGATTCTTATGGGCCGATTCGATAAGCCCGCCGATATTTTCTCACTTGGACTCATTATTTTTGAGATCGCTGGCAACGTGGAACTTCCTGACAATGGAGCATCTTGGCAGAAGCTCCGCAATGGCGATATGAGCGACGTGCCCAGCCTTACCTGGAGCTCAGAGACAAGCATCTTCCGCGATGCCACTGGCAATCCTATCTCAGAAGGGTCATCTTTCGAGGAACTTTGTACATCCGACCTGGGTGACAACGAATTTTGCGATGATTGTGATGATTTCCTGACAAGTCGTCAGCTAAACAACCCCAAACCACAGCGACTCGCACGAAGTGGGGAGCTGATCGATCCACCGAGCTTCATGGTTGATGCCAACCACCCACAGGCATTGGATGGCATTGTTCGATGGATGATCTCCCCGGAACCTCAGAACCGTCCCACAGCCGATCAGATCCTGGAGACTTATGGAGTGCAATTTATTAATCAACGACGCCGTGCTGGCGCCACCGTCTTCGAGGGTAACTGGGGCCCCGCTGACGAGATCTTGGCCGAAGATGCCGAAATGATCGACGTGTAATTTAATATCCCTTTTATTATTGTGCATACGGAGGGTGTCCCATGCTTTATGTTTGTTCTTTTTTTCCTTTGTCACCTCTTTCCTGGCGTTTAACCTCGGAGCATATGTCTTCTTCTTTTTCCCGTCCCATCTTTGATGCCATGTTTTCACGTCACGACTTTATCCCTCTCCACCTCATGCTTCAACGGTTGAAGTTAGGGTTTTCTGTTGTGCGCTGGGCTTTGGGGCGTTTTTGATCCATCTGGTCTGGATCTGGGCGTTACCTTGAGCAGTTCACGGATATCACGACTGGAGTTTCCGAAGGGTTCTTACCCTATTTCGAGGATCTTTTTTTTTTTTTTTTTTTTTTCTTTTCCTTTTGTACGATTCAATACCTAGCGTCTCGAGATGCCAGAAATGTACCAACCTCGCAAGGTGCTTGCTTCTGGAAATGATCAAGGCCATTCTGGCATTCTGCCGTATTCATTCCAACGTGTCTTATCGTCTTGTCCTTGAGATGAATTGCTCCAAAGCGATTATTCTTTTCCAGGGCTGATATCTGGTCTGAACGGCATACCCCGGTTGGTTTGGAAACATCACTGCTATCTTTGCTTCTCTTTGCTTTTTCTCATGATGAATGTGTGCCCTCTGGGCAGTGATGATTCCCTATCCATGTCCTTTGAGCGTGATCTTCTCTGCTAGCTTGGTGTCTTTGGTTGGATACCTGGGTTCCATGTCTGTATAGCAATTGTGGAATTACGAATTGAAATGATATCCTATGAACATCTTCAATTGTAGAATTCAAAGTGTAAAGGCTTATACATGGAAAAGCCATCTACCTTTAAAACTAACAAGGGGGACAAAACAGAGCGAGTAGCATCCAATTTGCCTCTAATTCTTAATGAGATAAAGATTATGTACATGGACATAGAGATAGATCTCCATTCCGGTTCATACATACATATATGCAGATATATATACATATATATATACTTATACCGCCGTTTCAAAGAAGGGTGAAAAATTATGCGATAGAGGCATCTGGTATAAAACATAAACATGATATAATTACATATGTACAAAGCGATATTACCAGTTTATAGGTTATAGCTAGAAAGATTATGTAGCTATGGAATGCTATGAAATGTAGGGTTTGGTGAAAATATCGATTCTTTAAACACCTTTTCCTATTTAAAATGCGATGAAATATTTTAGAGATCGACGTGCAAGTAGTATTCCTAAATGTTGCGATGTATATATATATATATATATTGCGGTAGTGCCTGAGTATTCGAATTTGGATTGCCACGGGATTTCTTGGCGTTTTGCGCAAACTTCTCCAATTTCTTGTTCCAAAACCCCCCTCATATCTTTTGAATCCAGAATCGAACTTCGGCTCATGTCGTATGCTGCCTGCAAGACTCTCTCTAGCATTGAGCTTGGCTTATTAGACCTCGATATTCTGTGCAACATGTGCTGCTACTTTTAGAATCCGCACGATAACCGCATTTTACCTCTCCACCTCACGAAGAAGCTCCTCCCTGCGCATCAACCTCTTAATATCTTCCTTCCACAAGAACTATCCGTATCACACATCATGAACACTAAAGATTTCGTGTCGGACAATCTCATCCGCCTAACGGGTGCGTCGGAGCCCACCGTCATCGATTTCGTGCTCGCGACCGCCAGCTCAGCCAAGTCTACCTCTTCCCTCCAAGATACTCTTGTGTCCTTCCTCGATGGAATAGATGCTAGCCCAGCTGAAATTGGTGCCTTTGCTCGGGAACTCCATGCTCGCATGGGCAAGGGCGCGCAGCCCAGCGCGTCTGCCCCCAAACTCGCGATGAGCAAGGAATCCACGACAAAGAAGTACCGGCTGGTAGACATGGGTGAAGACCAACCAGAGCCCGCCCTATTGCTAGGACCAACCAAAATCGAGGCCGACCGAGAGCGACGGAGGAGACGGGACAGAGACAGCGACAAGGACAGGAGCAGCAGCAAGCGAGACCTCGAGCCTCGGAGTCGCGGAGAAAAGGACGAGAGCCGAAAGCGAGACCGAAGCCGCGATGCAGAGGGTCGCGACCGGCCACGGACGAGGAAGCTCCGCAAGAAGGGCTCCCAGGACTTCGACGATCGATGGGGTGATGAAGAGATCCCCGAAGACGAGATGTACCCAGAGGAATTTGAAGAGTCCCCCTCAAAGCGTACGCGGCTCGACGATGGTTCTGCGTCTCCTAATCCTGCGTCACTGGCCGACGATATCGATATCGACCCTAAGACTAAGCAAGAGATCGACCGCCAACGAGATCTTCGTGAACGAGACGAGTTTGCCAAACGACTGGCCAATAAGGAAAGTATCAAGTCGAAGAAGATTGTTGAGGATCGGACACGTGATGGTGAGGCTGCACGGCGACGTGCGTTGGGCGATGATGCGAGCGCGCGGGCTTCGATGATGCCCGATCTGCGAGAAAGATCTCGACAGGAATACTTGAAGAAGCGTGAGACAGAAAGATTGGCACTTCTGCGACGACAGGTTGCAGAGGAGGCTGCGGAGTTGCGTGAGAACCCGAATCTATCTCGTAAGGAGAAGGAGGAATTCGCGCGCAACCGAGAGGTCCTTCGTCTCGCCGAGGAACGGCTTCGGATCGACGACCACCGCGATGGTTATCAGATGCCGTCTGATTATATTACCGAGAAGGGGAAGATCGACCGGAAGAAGAAGGAAGAAGCCCTGTACAAGCGGTACGTCGAGCGCGATGAGCTGGGCCAAGAGCGATTTGTCACAGAGCACGAGGAGTGGGAGCTGGAACAGGCGGCCAAGGCCAAGGCACAGATCAAAAAGGCCGAGTTCGTGGACGAGGGAGACTACGAGTATGTCTTCGACGATTCGCAGCAGATCAGCTTCGTTATGGACGCCAAACTCGACGGTACACAGAAACCAATGACTAAGGAACAGCTGCAGTTCAAGGAGCAGGTTGATGCAGCGGAGAAAAAAGCCCTCTCGATGGATGAGACCCGCAAGAGTTTGCCTATCTATCAATTTCGTGATCAGATCATTCAGGCTGTGGCAAAGCATCAGGTTTTGATTATCGTTGGTGAAACTGGTTCCGGTAAAACGACACAGATCCCGCAGTACCTCCACGAGGCCGGTTATACTAAGGATGGCCTCAAGATTGGTTGCACGCAGCCGCGACGAGTGGCGGCCATGAGTGTTGCTGCTCGTGTGGCGGATGAAATGGGCACTAAGATTGGAAATGAAGTTGGTTATGCCATCCGATTTGAGGACAACACCAGCGACAAGACCATTCTCAAGTATATGACCGATGGAATGTTGCTGCGAGAACTGTTGACAGAGCCAGACCTGAGCCAGTACGCGGCCTTAATGATTGACGAGGCGCACGAACGGACAGTGCCAACAGATATTGCCTGTGGTCTGCTCAAAGATATTGCCAAGGCACGGCCTGATCTGAAGCTGCTCATTTCCTCAGCGACGATGGACGCGCAGAAGTTCCAGAAGTATTTCGACGATGCGCCCATTTTCAATATCCCTGGTCGTCGATACCCCGTCGACGTGCACTACACTTCACAGCCTGAAGCCAACTACCTCGCTGCAGCCATCACAACGGTCTTCCAGATCCACGTCACGCAAGGACCTGGAGATATTTTGGTCTTCTTGACTGGACAAGAAGAAATCGAGGCCGCCGAGCAAAGTTTACAAGAAACGGCTCGAAAACTTGGGAGTAAGATTCCAGAGATGATTATTGCTCCTATCTACGCCAACCTGCCGTCTGAACTGCAGACTAAGATTTTCGAGCCTACTCCGCCTAAAGCGCGAAAAGTGGTACTTGCCACCAACATCGCCGAGACCAGTTTAACCATTGATGGTATTGTCTACGTGATTGACCCAGGATTCGTCAAAGAAAACGTGTTCAACCCACGTAGCGGGATGGAGAGCTTGGTCGTGACGCCGTGTTCGCGTGCCTCTGCCAACCAGCGAGCCGGACGTGCTGGACGTGTCGGGCCAGGCAAGTGTTTTCGCCTGTATACCAAGTGGGCGTACTATAACGAGCTGGAAGAGAACACCACTCCGGAGATTCAACGTACTAACTTGAACGGAGTGATTCTGATGCTGAAGTCGCTGGGAATCGATCAACTACTCGACTTCGACTTCATGGATCCACCGCCAGCGGAGACCATCATCCGCGCTTTGGAACAGCTATATGCACTCGGGGCGCTCAACGATCGAGGCGAGCTGACCAAGGTCGGCCGGCAGATGGCCGAGTTCCCAACGGACCCGATGCTCGCCAAGGCGATCCTTGCCGCTGATAAATATGGATGCGTAGAAGAAGTGCTGTCGATCGTGTCGATGCTCGGCGAAGGCAGCGCACTCTTCTTCCGACCTAAGGACAAGAAGATCCACGCCGACAGTGCGCGTAACCGGTTCACCATTAAAGACGGCGGCGACCATCTGACGCTCCTGAATGTCTGGAACCAATGGGTTGACTCAGACTTCAGCGTAATCTGGGCGAAAGAGAACTTCCTGCAGCAGCGCAGTCTGACGCGGGCGCGCGATGTGCGTGACCAGCTCGCCAAACTGTGCGACCGCGTCGAGGTCGCTGTCAGTACCTGTGGTTCTACGAATATTCAGCCAATCCAAAAGGCGATCACGGCTGGATTCTTCCCCAATGCGGCGCGACTCCAGCGTGGCGGTGACAGTTACCGCACTATCAAGAATGGACAGTCAGTGTATTTGCATCCATCTAGTGTGCTTATGGAGGTTAACCCTCGCTGGGTAATCTACTTTGAATTGGTGCTTACTAGCAAGGAGTACATGCGCAGTAATATGCCGCTGCAGCCGGAATGGTTGGTTGAGGTTGCGCCCCATTACTATAAGAAGAAGGACTTGGAGAGTCTGGGGTTGGATCGCAAAGTACCCAAGGGGCAAGGGGCGGTTGGGGAGAAGAGTCGAGAGTAGAGTGGATATAGGATGTACAGACTAAAGAACATTTGAAAAAAAAAAGTTTTGAATAGTTTGAATACATGTACAACATACATGTATAGTTCGGATATCATATCCTCAAATATAAAAACTAACACCTCAGGCATCAATTCCCTTCAACCAATCACCGCCCGGGCAATTCAAACCGCGGCAAATCAGCTGAACCTCGGTTTCTTCTCCGCTTTCCCCCAGACTCGGGATTTTATACGTCACACCTTCCGATTTACTTATTTCCTTTTCTTCGCTTTGTTTTTTTTTTGTCTATTCTTCTATTCTTCCACCTTCCAACTTCTCAATCTACACTCAAAAAATGTCTCAAACATTCACCCCTGCCGACGTGGCCTCCCACAACACCGCCGATAAGGGCCTCTACATCATTATCGACAGCAATGTCTTCGATGTAACCAAGTTTGCCGACGAGCACCCTGGCGGCGCAAAGATTCTCAAGCGTGTGGCGGGCAAGGATGCCTCGAAGCAGTTCTGGAAGGTACGTATTTCCTTCTGCTTCTTTTTTTTTTTTTTTGTTTTCTCCAAATCTAAGCTTGTTGTCGGCAATCGGCCGAGAGGCTGCCGAGTCGGTTATTGAAAGTATGCAACTAACACCGTTCAGTATCACAATGAATCTGTCCTGAAGAAGTACACGCCCAAGCTGAAGGTTGGCGAGGTCAAGGATGCTGCAAAGCTTTGAATAATTTGAAAATAAAAGGCAGCGATACATTTTGAGTGTTATGGTTTTGGAGGGACCAGTCCACTGCGGGAAGGCCACAACTGCACATCACAAGAGATATCACGACGTTGTATTTACTCCGCTAGCGAACGTTATACCCGCGATTCGAGTTTGATCCATTTCCTTTATGACTACCATCTTACTACCTGGGCATGGATAGAATAATACAGGATGAAGGTTGATACTACAGGTTTCATTCCTGCTCCAGATAAAACACTTATACATTATGCTTGGACATGTATACGAAGATTCACATAGATATCCAGGATCTGCTGGACTGAGAGTTAAAATATCAAAAAAAAAAGAAACGCCCTTCTCCCTCCCGCTGCACGAGAAATGGTATCCAAATCAAAATGGTATCGACTCGAAAGCGACAAATGGCAAATGGCAGGTGGTAGATGCATGAGGTGAGCAAAGCAGAGAATAAACATGATAGGTGGGAAGTGACAAAATATATATGTCCAGTAACGATGTAGACAAGCCACGGATAGATGTGGCGGTGAACCTGCGCCAAAAAAAGGTATGTTGTTCAAAGAAAAAGAGAACGAAAGAGAGAAGAGGTATATGGTAAGTAATAAGCAAGAAAAAAAAAGATGAGAGGAAAATGGTAGAGAGACGGCAAGTGAAAATCGTCCACTCTAGAATTAGAATCCCCGCCACGCATCTTCAGGACGATACGAGAACTCGCTGCCATGGACAGAAGGTGTGTCAAACTCATACCGCCTCTCACTCCACTGACTGGAAGTTTTGCGAGTATGGTGCTGGCGCGGAGGTGCACGGGGGCGATTAATCTCCTCGGCGTGGTGGTCGATGAAGGCCTCCATACGCACAGTTCCTATATCGAATATATTGCTGCCCGCCACACTGGAAGCACGGCCACTCGTCTCTGAAGGGTGTCGACTGAGACTGCTGCGGCGGCTGCCAATGCCTGGGGGTAGGGCTGGGGGCTGCTGCATGGCGGAGAAGTGGAGCTCCGAGGAGCCGGCTGTGGTGCCGCTGTGTGAAGAGGGCACAGTGCCTGCGCTGGAGAAGCTGCGGAGAGCGCGGAGGGCTGGGGGGCGAGGTGTGGTATTGCTGCGCTTGCGGCCGTGGGTTGAGAAGCGGGGCACATGTGGTGCTTCGGCTGCTAGGTCAATGCTGTCGACTGGGATTTCGGGGACTGGGGCTGGAGCACCGGCGCTGTTGAAGGAGCGTTTGCCCTTTGGCATTGGACGAGGCCGTCCCTTTGCGACGCGGATAGAGTCGCGGATTGGGTTTCGGCGGAGGGAGGCGTGAGGGAGGGTTGGGGATTCTTCTTTTGGGACTGGAGGTAGGGCTGCTAGTTCTTGGAGCCCCATTGAGGAATGGCTGAGGAAGGAGAGGGCCGTTAGCCAGACATAGTGGCGTTCGACCGTTAGTGCTGTGAATTTGAGAGCGCGCTGTGGTGTCAACACCAGGATAGACCGGTTGAATGGGATCGAAGAGCCAGCGCCTTTGGGTACGGGGCTGTCATCTTTGACATCCAGGACGGATTGGATAGTGACTATAATGAGGAGGGATACTATGTTAGCTGCCACTTCCAATCAACTTGAATGAGATTTCTTGAAGACTTACACTTCCGGCCACTCTTGCCGAGCAATGCAGGTCCACTGGTAGGCTGTTTACTACTCCACATAATGGAGCCTTCGTACGGGGCGAGCCAAACCCATCGCTTATGTCGCACACCACTATTCGTGATATTCGCTGACACATCGTCCGGGTTCTTGCCCTCCCAATTTTCCTTGGGCTCGCCCATCCCGAATGATTTACGTCGACGGACGTATTTAAACATCCACTCGCCAACCATGGTCTGAGCAATGGCATCAACGACACTGGTCG
The DNA here is from genome assembly GCF_028829585.1 of Penicillium vulpinum. Lineage (NCBI taxonomy): Eukaryota > Fungi > Ascomycota > Eurotiomycetes > Eurotiales > Aspergillaceae > Penicillium > Penicillium vulpinum. The sequence continues at coordinate 3,987,804 of NW_026643242.1, forward strand.
GCTGCACGCCGCCGGTGGAATCCTTTCTTTCATGCTGTTCACCGTTCCAGTTTTGAGACGGAGTTGCACGGTGCGAGGCGCGTTTCGGGGGCCCATATCGCTCACGAGGTGCTGTAATATCATCACACGGCATTGGCGGCGGCGGCGGCGGCGGTCGGTATGGTCGGTATGTAGGACTTTCTGGGGAAAAGGTAGAGATTGATCGTGACGGGGAAGAGCGAGTTTCCGGTTCCTCGGTAAACTCTGACTGTGACGTTGCGGCAGCGGAACGCGCTCGGCGGAGGGATGGGCGCCGGATGATGGATTGATGACCGCGGGCTGAGAACTGTCTGCCGTTGAGCGGGAGTTTGCGTGAGCTTAGACGGATGGGCACCGGGAATGGCGGTGCAATGCTTGAGCCTGCACTGCCGCTATCGAGGCTTGGTTCGCTGGGGCTGCGGGCACGGGGTTTCTGGTGCGCGGCGGTTCCGCTTGAGATCATGGCCATTTTGCGCATGCCAGGCTGGCGAATACTTGAGGAGGCCGTGCCAGACCGCTGGGAAGGCCGAGAACGGCTAATATCAGGTGGCCTTGACTCGGGGGAGGACAGCTGCTCGGCGACTTCGGGGAGAGCCACATCGTCTAAGCTGGGTCTTGATTTCGTAGTGATGAGCTTGCCCCGGCTGACAGTGTATGCGGCAAATGGGCGGTTGAGGAGCTCATCGTCAGTGAAGACATCACGTTCGCCATGTGGGCTTTCGTCATCGCTGTTGTGTTCAAAGCCGGCGAAGAGACTGCTAGATCGTAAAGGTCGTCGAATATTGGACAGGGAATCATCTGAGAGCGGACCGTTGTCGTTGTTACCGGGGTAGGCCTGCACATGATCTTGATCGGGTGCTCTAGGAGGCTTCACAGGACCATCTGTCTGATCTGTTACCAGACGTCTCTGGTTTCGTTTTTCAGACCGTGGCGGAAGCGGGGGCACAGTGTAAGACTCGAGGCTAGGCTCCTGGGGTCCAGGGCGAGGTAGTGTATCTTGAATAGCAGAAGGAAGAAGTCTAGCGGGAAGTTTGACCGGGCGTTGATCGATACGGATCTCCTCGGTTTGTATGGCGACGGATCGACAATCAACAATTGCCCGGAAGTTAGCCTGACAAGCAATGTTCTTAGTCTGCGGGGGAAGAACGACACTGTTCCGAGGTGAGGTTGGCTCTGAGCCTGGCGGATGGATGGCGATCATTGGAATGTCCATCTTGGGTGGGACATCATCTGGCAACCAGTTGATACGATTTTCACTTTGAACAACATTTGTTTTTGGCACAGCATTGGTCTGAGTGGATGCTGATGTCATTTGTATCGACTTCGAGGTGGATTCAACAGGTTGAGCCGGCTCAGCCACATTGGCGGTCCATGGAGGACTTGGGAGTTCATCCACAGTCTGACAAGAAGTAGAAACCATCTGAGGTGCAACAGGGAGCATGAGATTATTTTCCGTTCCGGGTATGTTCGCATTTTTGCCATCTTTTTCGGGCTCTGAAGCAACAAGGCCGTCTACAACCTTCGCTTCTATTGTAGGCGACGGAGGAGGTGAGTACTGGATGCCGATATCGCGGTATTCGAATGCCGAGTGCAGTTTCACTGGACTAGGGAGTTCCCAGGCACGGGACTCCATAGTGGGTGAGTGTGGGGCTGAGCTCTGAAGGGAAAGACCCAGGATCTTCCTAGCCTTGCAAGAAATACTATATGACCCCTGTGAGTGAACCGACATTGGACGTTCTTCGGGGAGCGCCTCCGGAGAGGCGGGGAGGTCCTCGTCAGATGGATCAAACTCATCCTCTTCATCAAAGTCAAGTTCTTCCGCCAGGTTCAGACCTGAACTATTCTTGACGCGAGGCACAACACTCATAACCGAGTATCGCACGTTATGGAATATAACCGCCTCTTCAATTTCTTCCGAGCTCACGCTGGTCACGCTAGTGCGTCGACGGCCTAGGCTACTAGATGCCACGCTAGCTGAGTCGCTTTCTTTATTCTTGTCATGAACAAGGTCACCATTCTCACTCGGCTGCGAATGCGAGTTAATAGCCGCCACTTCCTGGGCAGCTGCGACCTCATTCAAAACGGTCTTCAAGCGGCCCTCCACTACGTGAATCTTTCGTTCCAGGGCACGGCGCTCATCCGCCCATGACTCTTGATCACGACTCCAAAGTAATTGTGTTCGTTCAACGTCCTCCTCCCGATTTCGTGTTTTCTTCTGTGCCTGCTCGAGCTTTTTTCGAACATCACTGATGTTCTCGACCGCTTCATCGCGTTCCCGAGCTAGCTCAGTCATCGCAGATGACGTTCCACCTTCCAGCAGTTGGATTTGGTGTTTCAATGAGCGTCCTTCCCAAGTCACCTGGGAGAGATTTGCAGTCAATGTTTCATTTTCCGTCTTTGATTCGTCCAAGCTGTCTTCTAATCGGTCAATTGCCTTGGTTTTGTTCTCTATCTCCCGACGCAGCGAGAGAATTTCCGAAACGAGAGATGCATGGAGGGTGGGCGTGATCCTGCGCGGGTCGAAAGGTGATAAGGTATCCTCGATGATATCATCTTCGTCTGTTTGTCCATCAGGGGAGAATGCGGGGGTCGGGAGGGTAGGTGGAGAGGAAGACGGTGGGGAGGAATCTTGCCGACGCAAAGATGGTCTTGATCTTGATGTTCCATTGGATGGAGCTCGAGACCTGGATCTGAAGGATGGTGCAGGGGATGGGTGGGCCATGGAGGCCGGAGACTGTAAGTCGGCCATCTCTTTTGTGCGCATGTGCCGAATGGAAAGCCTCAAACCATCACCAGGGCTCTCTGCTCGTTGGGCTAGCCAGAGCACGTCACGCACTGGATCCCATCAAAAGACTACCGTAGTTCAACCATCCGAATATTAACTGTTTGAAGCAGATATTGATCTCCAGAGAGAGGTTTCACCTTGTTCAATCGACTGGTCGAACGCGGGATGGAGGGGGTATTCAAGGAGCTTGTGGAACTTGGTGGAACGAAAAGGTCAGCCACAGTTACAGCGCGCAGATATGTGGGATGTATGAGCGGGCCTGCCGAGATTTGGATATGGGCGGGAATAGAGAACACACTAACAACTCTACTTACAGTGACAAAAAGATCGGATCTTTTTTCTTTTTTTTAGCTTAAGAGACAAGATATCCGGGAGATTTGGTCGATCCCAGGAGGGAAAATCAGCCCGTAAGGATGGGTCGATCGTTAGAGAATCTCCTTAAGACCTTAATTTACTCCGTATGTTGGTAATGATCTGAGGCAAGTTGGGAGCTTAGACCTACGGAGTAGACTCGGAAAACACCTTCGGGGGCTCAAATCAGCCTTGCGGCACATCGGAAACTTCGGACGCGAGGAGATTTGGACTTTGGCGCGTCAAAAAAGAAAAGAGAGAAAAAGTCCCAGGGGTGTTCGTTAGGGGGGGATGGGGAAAGAAAAGAATCCACCCGATTAGCCCGCAGGATTCATACTCCACTGCAGCTGCCAGAGACACTAAGACATATGAGCTCCAATCATCTCCCCTGTATAAAACGCTTTAAGGTCTGATCGCGAACATAGAGAGTCTATACTCCGTATTGTATCAACTTTGTAGATCTTGTAGCAGACCCCAAAGACCATGGAGAATGAAGCTGTTTAGAACAAAGAAACAAAGAAAGAAAAAGAAAACAAGGGTACAAGATTAAAAACGGAGTCGTAATCGGGAGCTGTTGAGCGAAAGCTTGGAAACGGAAAACGAGGGTGTATATTATTATATTGTCAAGATTCAGAGATTAATTGTGTCCAGGGCTAGGATTTTGTGACAAAACTCTGCACGTCTGGGTGTAGCTCAAGGGTTTTCTGGGGGGAAGTTCACCCCCTATTTGTTTTTTTTGTTTTTTTTTTCTTGAAGGCGAAATCAACGAGGTAGCTGGAAGTCAAATCATAAAAAAGAAGAAAAGCCTTTGCAAATGACCAATGGTGTCGATTCCGAAGAGACTAAAATAGTGATTTGTTAGCGTGTTTGAGAATATTAAATGGCAATGTTGGCCAACTCGTAGCTTGTTTGGGCGACGATCGCCGTAGACCATTTCATACGAGAGACTGTGGTTGTAGTTTCAGAATCCCCAGGGCATATATTGCTTGTTGCGTATTTCATTGACGCCTCTTTGTGACGCTTCAAAAAGACATAGCAAAATAGTCAAATCATCTGCGGACATTGCGGATCAGGGGTAAAATCCAGCCCCATCCAAGGTCTCCACCGAGAGCTTCGAACGAACCCACATCAGCCGAAATGAAGAATCAAATTCCCATGATAATGGTTTAAAGTCCGGAGACCCATTGTATGTTGTATGGCATTCAATGGCCTCTAGATTGGAGTTCTCTGCATATGTGCAAGTGCCGGTCGCACACTTGGTGGACATTGGACGCATGACAATCGTCAATGATTGGCAATAAAATGCTTTATTATCGCGTCCGATATACGGAGTACGGAGTGCTCCGTACTAAGTCCATGTCTAGACTCATATCAAGCCCCCAAATTGCCATTGGGCATCGGACTAGCAACGGGGATGAGACGAATAAGTAAGAAATATCCGCGAATCATGGTCATCCCATTTGCCCCACTGGTCTCAGGGGACAACACGCGGTACTTTTTGACTTTAGACGGCCGTTGACAGGTCGATATTCGCTGATACTTCATATCTCAGGTTTCTTTGTTTCTCTGCGCTAGCGAGTCTAGCTTGGAGGCGCAGGTGATAATCCGTACACAAGAAGAGGGGCTGAAGTTTTGTACTTTGTACTCCGTGTACAAAGTATATCAGGAACTCTGCTGATAATGAAGATCAGTCAAATTGATGGCGATGATTTGAGATGAGAAAGTTTAGGAAGTTAAGGGAAAGCGGAATACAGAACAGGCAGAATGTTGAATTCCTCTCATGCACATTCACATTCCTTTAGACTCAAGTACTCAACTATTACAATATGTGTGGGTGCTTCCAGATCAGTTACCGGGCAAAAACTAATCGGCTGATTGTTTCTTTTCCCTTCTTAATCCTAATAAAAACCATTCACTAGAACAATCAGGGACGTTGGATTTGGAGATGCCGTTAACTGGATCTCGGGACCTCACATGCCAAGGTGGGCACATGGGGGGTACCTCGGAACACTGACTAAGCACACGTTCCACGAGAGTCCTGCATGGTCAGCATTATATGAATAGGTAGACTCATCGATTTCACTCTGACCTACATATCTATCTAGTTGAGATCTCAACTTTGTCAGGTTCCCAGAGCTCGGAAACCGACATAATCTCGCAAGTGTGGGGAATAACTACATTATCAACATCTCCGTCTACTCTTAGTTATTACACCGACCACACAAGATGTCGACTGATCACCCACCCCAGATGTTGTTTTTCGATACATTCGGCACAGTAGTGTCGTGGCGCACATGCGTTACGGAAGAGCTGAGCGCAGCCGCCCTGCATGCTGTGAGCCATCCCTGCAAGGACCTCTCAGCCGACCTGCAGGACCGCGCTGCAGCCATGACCTGGGAAGACTGGCTAGCATTTGTCGCAGATTGGCGACACTCTTATAATGTGTTCACCAGTACATTCGATCCGTCCAATGGGTTTGTGTCAGTCGATCAGCACCACTACAATGCCCTTCAGGATCTCTTGCAACAGCGCGGTCTGGACGGCCTGTTCACTGATGAGAAGCTGTGGGAACTCTCATTCGCCTGGCACCGGCTCAACCCCTGGCCGGACAGTGCCCAAGGTCTTGAATTGTTGAACCGTCGGTTCGTTACTTCTACGCTGTCGAATGGGAATGTCTCTTTACTGCAGGATCTCCAGCGACATGGATCACTGCCTTTCAAGCATCTTGTTAGCGCAGAGAATTTTAAAGCTTATAAGCCTTCTCCGCTGGTTTATGAGGGTGCTGCCAGGAAGTTTGGACTGGAACCAGGCCAGTGCGGACTGGTTGCGGCGCATCTCGAGGATTTAGAGGCCGCCAAGAGCTGTGGGTTTCAGACTATCTATGTTGATCGTGAGATGGAGGAAGAGTGGTCAAAGGAGCAGATTTCAAAGGCCAAACCTGAAGGCTGGGTAGATATGTGGGTTCATCTTGAGTCTGATGGCTTCCGAGAGGTGGCTAGACGATTTGGGATTGAGTAAGACCTGTCTTCCCTCTGGGGTTAGTAGTTAGACCCTAGAAAGGTAGATCAATACTTAAAATAGTAAATAACGTGTATGTTTGGTCATTTTAAATGAACACTCGAGATATAATCAGTCTATTTGGCCCGGCTTCTAAGATGTCTTTTCCTTCTTCCATAACCATTCCGCACCCAAAATCAAGCCCAAAGGACATTCAACCTTTTCCATCCAGTAGGCGGAGATGGGATTGGCTCTGGGTTTTCATTGGCGATTTGAAGAAATTCATGGATTGGAATTTCTTCCAGAGGAACAAGCCGGGTCTTTCGCCAAAATTTGTATCCAAAATATAAGACAAATATAAGTGGAATGTTGAAGTATGACGATATGAAGGTTTGAGGACTCCAGTTGCCATCAATAAAAATGTAAAACCCACCAGTAAACAAAATGATACTGAACGAAACTAGAGCAATCCATGCCGCGTAAGGTTGAAAGGGGCTTTTCCAAGGAAGTTCAGTACGGCTGATCTTTTGCTTCTTGCAGCCATAAAAGAACCTCAGGTAGATCACCTCTATATTAATCCAATGCACTAAAGAGGCAGCTGAGACCAGTTGCTGAAGCCAATCAAACACAATGGAAGCTGTAGAGGATAGTGTCATATACCCCAAGGCAAGAAAAGATCCGACTGCAGCAACTGATATCCAGGGAACCCCGAAGCGATTGATGCGAGTGAATAGTTTTGGGGCATGCCCCTCTTGAGCAAGACCATATAGTGTCCTGGTTCCAACGAGCATTGCTATATTTGGGTTAACAGAAGTACTGTGGCTGACAGAAAATCCCTACTTACCAGAGTTCGCAGCGCTCCATGCACTTGTGACAACGACAGCATTGATGATCGAAGGTACCGCTTTGATCCCGACATTGGTAGCAGCAATCGCAAATGGAGATGCTCCAGCATCCCCGGAATTTGACATAAGACCCTTATCATTGGAGGGGACAATAAGGCCCATCATGAAAATAGTGATGAGATAAAATATTAGGATTCTCCAGAACACACGTTTGGCGGCCTTGGGAATGTTATGGCGAGGGTTTTGCGTCTCAGCCGCTGCAACCGATATGTTCTCGACGTTGGAGAATGCATAAGCTGCACTGCTCAGTACACGCCAAAACCCAAGAAACCGCCCCCATGAGCCATCGATACCAAGAAATTGCACAAAGGGTCCAGGGTCTCTCCAAAATTTAAACCCCATGGGATAACCCTGTGGGCCTGCGCCAGAGGTGATACATATACTCTATATGTATGAAAGGCAGTCAGTAAAATAAGCAGCACATCATTTGCGCGGCGAAATCTGCTCACCAGGATATTCACACCAACAATCAGAGCAATCTTTAACATTGCAAAAACAAACTCCAACTCGCCGTAAATACTGACCAGTAGCATATTGCTAATAACCAATAGCGCACCAAGGGCACTAATCCACACCGCATGGTTAATATCAGACCAAAAGTCGATAATGACAGCGCAAGCCACCATCTCAGCTGGCAGGAGGATAGCATTCGCGTAAACACTATTCCAACCTTGTGCAAATGCCAACGCAGGGTCAACAAACCATTCTGCGTGCCGTATAATGCCACCGGAAAGAGGGGCCAGAGCACTGAGCTCCGCTACGGAAAAAACCACGCAGCAGATAAGCATGCCCACAATACAATATGCGAGCAACATGCTTAGCGGTCCACCCCTTGCTAGGGATTTTCCGGTCGCCAAGAAGAGGCCAGTACCGATGGTTCCGGCCAGGGCTATCATTTGAATATGACGTTGGTTTAGCCCTCGTCTTGTTTTAACAAGCTCGGAAATGACTGCCTGCGTTTTGGCGTTATCTTGGCCAGCGAGGGTACGTTTGATGATAGATCTGGTGATAGGTCTAGCCTCATCTTCGCTCGTCGGCATTTCTTCGTTTTCCTCGAGGTGATCTTGAGCATGACTGTGCATTGCGAATGTCAGATGCGAGGGGTAAATGAATAAGAGAAGACAACCAAAATAGTGAGGAGGGGTCAAATTGAGATGTTTCTTAGATATGTGCTAGGTTGGAAAGATCTTATATGTTTATGTCCGTGTGCCAAAGTTTACTAACAAGGAGAAGGACATAATCAAAAAGATGGTATCTCTTATGGGCTCTCAAGTGCATAATCGCCCTATCGAACTTCATGCCTGCAACCCCGGCCCGGTTAATATTGCGAACACCAAAATTTGTGCAATTTTCTTCCTTATCATATTTTATTGGACATTATCTTCTCTCTTATTTTAAGTCAAGATGGTTGATTTTAAGAAGTCTCTCGGATGAAGAATAATAGCCTATGATGTATTTAGTACTTAGCTGCCATTTCAAGTGAAATGATTTCAAACCTGTTTCGGTTTGATGTCTTTGCCAAATGACCATAACAGTAATTATCCCGAGAGAATCTGAATATGTTACCACTTTCGTCAAGTATCTGAAATCCAGAATCTCTACTTCTGATTATGACATGGAAGTGTATGTAGTATATATCCGCCCTTCGTATTATACCTATTCCGCTTGTGTAGAGTGGACTTAATTTACGAGGATATCATTGGAAGGTCACAGAATTAGTTGCTGCTTATGCGAATTGATAATTCCATCTAGTAGAAATTCTGTAGAATGCCAAAGGAAAGAACATAACAGCCAAGTGTCAAGTATTCTGGTGAAGTGGACCGAGTTTGATCTGAAGATGGAGATAAAGGTTAGCCTAAGATGGTAGGTAGTAGAGTCGTTAGGGTCAGCATCGAGCTGTGACCGAGGTGTCGGGCGAGTAGCTTCGAAATTATTATTCTGTACCACAGTAGTAATGTATCCCTAAGCTAAAAAAAAGACTGCGGCCTTGGATTGGAACAATGTGGCCCTGCTGGTAAGGGAGGAGAATCGACAGACTCAAGGGCTCTGGACGATTCTTTTGTCTTTCGAGTAATATAAAAATTTCAAGACAGCTTGGATTTATGGAGTATGAGCTTGATATTGTCCATGGTCGGTTTTAGAACATCTAATTTCGCTCTTGCCTTGCGACTGTTGTTTTGTCTGGTCTTGCCAGATCTTCAAGTTCGATGCCAGATATTTCCCTAGGGCTTGTCACTATTTGCTTGCCGGCCTGCCGGCTTGTTTCTTTCTTTTTACACCTTCCATCGCATCACCATCCTTGAATCGCTAAATTATCACTAAACTGTGAGAATATTAGGTACGTATATCATCCCATTCACCTGATTCGATTGATACTGGGATACCTTAATGTCGCACCTGAAATATAGACATCCTCTCCAGAGCGCATCGGCACCGAGTTACTAATGAAATACCTTGTTTCAAGTAGGATGGCCTCTAAGCCCGAGGACCGGCCCCCTACGAACCCTTGGGTCACTAGCGATGGCAGCCCGCTCCGGGGATACTACTGGATGAGAACCGACCCAGAAATGCAACCTAACTACTGGGTGTAAGTATCTTTCCATTAAGCCCTTTGGTTGATATCTACTCACGCATAAACTTTGGAGCCAACGCAAGAAAGTGTGTGAATGCCGACAGCACTTCCCAGCCCAGTGGCCGGTTGATCATGTGGTGATTGTGGGTACTTCAAATCAAGTTACCCTAAGAGGGAATATTGAAGAGATGACTGACTCTCGTCGGTCTTCCAAAGCGTATCCCTGCATGCGCCTTCAGGTGCCCATATTGCACGGCTCTCGATAACGTGGAGAAAGACCAGCGACCTTGCCCGTCACGAGTCAAAAGACATATCTCAACAACACACATCGTGAGTACATTAGCATATCTACCCAGACTGGTAGCCTCTGACTGACGCTCATGGCACCTAGAAAAAGCAAGCAGACTTCTATGTTGGACTACAGATTGCCTGTAAGTATACCTAACAGAAACAAATCTATGCATACTAACCTCTGCTGTCTGTATTGCCAGGTTCCCCATGGTCTGATGCCATCTAGTCGGGAGGATGCCCCGCGCCTAATCCCCCGGCTACAGTGTACACAAGAGCTTCACCCTAGCTGTTTTGTGAGCCGACAGAAAGGAAACATATGAGTAATGAAAAAGGGTTGAGTATTTAATCATCCTCAAAACCTATACCTCCATAGTAGGGGTTTTTTTTAGTACATCTCCCAACAACGAAGGACTATATAAGTGGTTGTGTAAAAAACCATTGTGCTAGACTTATGAATACTGCAAGGCCCATAATCATATTTCCATTGTTGGTAATGAATTCAAGTAAACCAACAGAATTGCGCTCATACGACTGGTGCCGCTGCAAGTCCTATTATAACAGTGAGCAGAACAGAACATCGAATGCTATAGATTGACTTCTCAGATACCCATCCAAACCCAACCTAGTTGAGAGAAGAACCTGATAGCAACCAAAAATGAAGACATAAAATCAAAGAAACCATCTCAAGACCGAATATAGTGGGGCGCCTCGCACGGAGTCAAGCTGCCGACGGTGTTGCCGAAGACCACTGTATCAGCTGAAAAAACAGCGCTGAGTATACTAGCACCTACGATGGCAATAATTTGGGGAGCAGATAGTGATGCATGAGATAACACATTTCCTTACTCGGATAATAGAGTAGAGGGACTTTTTGCTTGGTTTTGGAGAATTTCCTCTGCGCCTCTGGCCTGGAGTCGAGGGAAGCTATAGCTTTGTCGAGGATCAAGATTTTGGAACTTTGACTAGAGCTTGTGCGATCACAGCTCGCTGCTTCTGGCCTCCTCTCAACAAGGTTCCATTGGACTCACGATAGTACCGAGCCATCCAGGGGGCTGGTCAATAAACCGTGTGTCGTCTGCGAAAGTCGTCGCGTGCTAAAATGATCTTGGTAATTTCTACTATCTTGTTGCATGAGCCTGAGCAGCCTTTAGTGCATCTTGGCTCCTGGGATGAGAGTAACTACTCCATCGAGCCGGAGTCCGAATAGCACTAGATGAAGGTGCTCGTGTTTCAAGGAGGCCGAGTTAACCAGACTGTGGATGGTGTTTGCCAAAATTGACCGATCAAGCAGATATACCAAGCATTTAGGTAGATACCTTCCGCAATACATGTATTCTTTTTCCCCGTTTCACATTGGTTAAGCGCTGATATAGGGATGATCAACTCGAAGTATGAAAGTCAAATTCTGATGTCGGGAATTGTTAATATAATACCAAATATACACGCTAGTAATATATATTCCAAGCCCTAACTCCTATGTTACCGCTCGCGAATTGCCGGTACCACGATACATAACCTTGGAAGTCCGTCGCAGGTCCTTATCTGATGGTCTCTTATCTGATCTGACGCACTTTGTCAACTCAAACTTGGAATACCCTGCAGCACGCAACATATTATAATGCAAATCAAGCTCCTCACCTCACTGGCCCAGGGGCAGCCCGGTATCCTACACCACTGTGTACATCACCCACCATTGCAGGCCATTCACCCCGCTAACACCACCTCACAGACCGAAACCCTTGTCGCCTTCGAATACACCCGCAGCCATGTACCCAAGCCACATACACTCGTCTTCGTCGGTGGACTGGGCGATAGTCTCGGCTCGGTTGAATATTTAAGCGACATAGTTCGCGCGCTAGACCAATCCCAATGGAGCGTATTCTCGCTAATCCTGTCCTGCGCTGGCGGGGGATGGGGCATGGGCCGACTGGGCAAAGATATCGACGAACTATCGGAGAGCGTGTCGTACGTCCGCAAATACAAGGAACCACGATTTGGCGCCGGAAAAGTGGTCATCATGGGCCATTCGACGGGCAGTCAGGACGTGATGCACTATATCAACTGTCCCAACCCACGGCCTGCACACCCCGTGTTCGATCGCCACTGGAAGCCGATTGTGCGGGTTTCAGTCGATGGGGCAATTATGCAAGCGCCCGTTTCTGATCGCGAGGGCATATTATGGGTTGTGAAGTGTGGCACTGAGCGTGACAGCCCGGCTAAGATGCGCACGATGTACAACAAGGCTGTTGCTGATGCACGGCGGGCGACATATGAGGACCACGATCTTGTTGATACAGTTGTGCCATTATCTGTGACGTCACGAATTGGATATCCGCCCTCTGCGCCGGTTAGCAGTCGGCGGTTCTTGAGTCTGGTTAGCCCAGATAGTCCAGAGAATCCGTCTGAGGATGATTTGTTTAGTTCTGATTTGAGTGACGAGCAATTCCGTGGAACATTTGGGATGATTCGGGAGAGGGGTTTGCTAAAGCAGAAAATGCTGGTGCTGTACTCTGGGAGGGATCAGTCGGTGCCGCCGTGGGTTAATAAGGAGGCTCTCTTGAAGAGGTGGCAGATTGCTGCTGATGGGAGTGGGCGGCAGATCTGGGATTCAAGGAGTATGGTTATTCCTAATGCATCACATGCGCTGAGTGATAGCGATCAAGCGGAGCCGCGGCGTATTTTGGTGGAAAGGGTGACGGCTTATTTGAAGGATATTCAGCGAGGGTGATTTCTGCTGAGTCGGTGGGATTTTATGTTGTTTTGAAGTTCAAAATATATTTGTAGCGCAAATTGGATATTTCAATGTTTTAAGGTAGTACAAACTGAACAAAATCTAGTCTTTTTGGGTCATACTTGCATGCCTTTGAAGTCTTCCAGTTTTTCGTTATAGGATCATTCCAACACCGACAGTTTCTCTTAATATGCGACTTTCCCTCAAGTGTTTGATTAGCATAAAACATATACTGCCCTGATCCCGTTGGGGTTTAATGAACCATACAGGTAGAGCTTTGGATATTGCAATCTAAAAATAACTACATATTAGATTAGACGACACTAAAGCCCACTCACCGGCAGTATATATCGGAGTGAAGGTGAGGGAATATCAACCAAGCATTGAAATGAAATGGAATTTTTATTGATATTGAGGTGGTGTTGGAATTGTAGGCTTTGCATCCGCTTGCGCTCTGCGGCGCCTACAGGAAGAAATCAAGCATCCACATATAAGCAGTAGCAAAGCTCCTCCTATACCAGCAGGAATTCCAATAACCAACGAAAGATGATCCTGAACCCAAGATGACACATCACCACTTGGATTACCACCTCCCCATGTTCCTTGTCCAGTGTTGTCAGTGTTGCCGGTGTTTTCGGTGTTTTCAGTGTTTCCATCGTCTGTTTGCTCACACCCATCCCCTCCTCGCCACTGACAGGTTATAGAGTCGCAGCACTGAGTCTCTCTCTCATCACAGGCACCATTTCCACAGTCGCATGCCTCGCCAGCTTCAACAATGCCATTCCCACACTGCTCATTATTACCGGTAGTATCGCCGGTCCGAGAGTCCACCAAGCAGCTCCCATCGACCCGCCCAGAGCTAAGCTGCGAGCAGATATTTCCAATCGTGCAGGGTGAAAAGCGCGTCATACCAGATCCAGATACGGGGTTCATAAGATATTGTCCACCGGCATCACAGGTATTTGATGAGAGTGGGCAGCATTGTGTCGAGTTGCCTCCACATGTACTTGAAGTGCAGTCATGGACTGCTCCGAATGTATGGGCCGATTCGTGACTTTTTGTGTCAGCGAAAGGCACCATTAACTTGTTGCTCACAGGTTGCAATTACTTACGCAAAGACCTGCCACTCATTCGGTGTTCGTGCGACAACATTAGCACTAGCTCCACCATACCTAGAGCCTGTGTTGCATAGCGCTCCAATCCATGATACCCCAATCTCCCCAACGGAAACAGAACACCCAGTTAACAAGGTCCAGTATGCATTTTCATCATTTAAAGAGCTTCGCCACATTGAAAATGTCTGAAGGCGGGTGTTCAGATTGCCCTGAGAGCATGGAAGATTCCACGAAGTCATGGCTGGTGTACTGCTCGGGCATTCAGCATCACCAATAGTCAGATTCTGTACCGCAAGAGAGATATTGAAACTGTTCTCGAAGACCACAGATGCAGTGTTGACCATATTCAAGATGTATCGATGGGCGGAGTCGGAGGAGTTGAAGCTTGCAGTATAGGTGCAATCCGTCATTATACCAATGTAGGCAATCTCTCTCGTGGTCGGACAACCATACGTACTACCAATCGTTGATGTGAGGTTGTCGTCACCCAAAGCATCCCAAACCTGTCGCTTATCCAAGTGTGTTTCGGGGGCAGTTGCACAGAGCGAGGGGAGTAGTGGGCCGCCTACAGAGAATGCGGATTCGTGTTCGTGGGCTATTATCCCAATAGACCCGTCATCGAGGGTCTCAAGCACAATGGCATACTGTGAAGCCATCATCGTAAACGCTCCATCAAAGAGCAAACTGTCTCCTTCCTGGATCACGGCAAGTCTAGCCCATCCGACGTTTTCCCAATTCCGTTTAAGAGTGTCCTGTGTCCAGACTGACCCTCTTGTAAACTGAACTTGAATTTCTGGCAGGGTATCTGCATTATTAGCGTATTGGTAGACACTTGGATACCGGATTTGTACGTCTGGTGATATGAGTTCATAGTTGTTTTCTAGAACGAAGTTGACGGTTTGGTTGTATGTCTCAATCTTAGCGGTGATAGTGAACTTCTTGGTAGCATTCAGTGGAGAGCGTATTGAATCGATAAGATGAAATGACACTGGATCAACTAGATGAAACATTCAGGCTTATTTTTAGCTGAGACTGGTGAGACAAACACATCATATACTTACACCCAACGGCCGATGTCAGCACAATCAAAGCAAGCAAGGCTAGAATAGTAAAGGATAAGGCTGGCTTTTTCATCCTAAATACGATGGTTTTCTTTTTTTGTTCGAAGTATTATCGTATTATAAATTCTCATAAGCAGTAATGTGCAGCATTTTATATAGAATCAACTTCCATATCCATGAATCTCCAGCCCCACACCAGGTGTCTCAACCCACAGGTGTCCATGCCATGATCGAGATGTAAGCAAGGATCCATTCCTGGTAAGTATCAATAATTCCAAAATCTTTATGCGAGCCTGTCTAAGCCCCTAGAACTAAGTACAAAAGTATTTTGCCAAGTATGGAAAAGCGAATAGGTGAGTGTTGGACGCGTGGCTAGAATAGGAACCACCTGTGGTATTATGAGCACAATTCGCTGTGGAGACTCTAGTCTGTCAGCAACTTGCATGAATACTAATCATAAAATGCTGCTGCCTTCCTCAGCCACGATCAAGATCTTAATCGGGGTTCTAGAAAACGTCAAGCCAAGCTCTAAACCTTACGGATGATGTCGATCTGCGAATCCGTCGTAGACTACCAATCAATCAGTGAATTGGTTTACATGTAATTTAACATACCGAACCAGTTAGGCTTGCCTGTTATTGATTTATCTTAGGAAAAAAAAAGAGAAGCAACGCAGTTGTTCAAGTGCAGACAAACCGATAAAGAATGACTTGATCTGTGCTTAGTTCTTCGAGCAAACTGACATTCAAAATGTAATGCTGCAAACTTCCATGTGATTTAAACAATCATTATAGGTTTATCTACACCATAGGCATCTCATTGAGCACCACATACTTGGTACCATTTGCCAAGCATCTCCGTTGTCAGCATCTCCGACACCCGCTGCTTAACTCCATGCCAAGGCCCCCCAGCCACCATCACACGTTATGTTTGTATGTTTCTTCCAATAAGTGTCAAGAAAGATCCTTGATCCCGATCTAACTAGCTCAAATCCCGAGTGTAGTATAGTAGAAGAGGAAAGCTCTCTGTATATGATTCAATGACTCCCAAGATAGATCATTCTTTTTTTCAATATAGTAATGTCTCAACGAGCTGCTCGCCAGATTACTCCGATAAAAAGCTGAGGCGTTTCCCGACAGGTCTTAGGAACAAGAACCCGGGATCGATCGCCTTTGAACAATACGTATTCCCGGTCATTGTTTACGGTGCTTTTTGTGCTGCTTTTCAGTCTTTGTGCCATACCCGCGGCTATAAAAGTGAGGCGTGTGCAGGACCTCAAGACCGGGGCCACTCTCGAACCTACAACTCAGACGGAGTTGTCATAGTCACCATCAAAAAACGACCCTTCAACGGTATTCGCCGCCCTCCGCTCTAGATCCAATCGCAACAATGAATTTAATAAACCTTACGATACCGATACCGATGTCTCGAGAATGAATTGGAGAGACGATGAGTCCCTCAGACTCGAATCGATGCAGGAGTCTGGATTTCTTCCAAGACCCTTTGAAGAGGAAGAGTGAGTGTACATTTGAACCCCTTGAAGATCAAGGAACCTCTAACACAACTTCCTACTAATGAATACGCAGTTTCATTGAACCCCTGGCCTTTACTCCAGCTCTGCGTAGTTTCAGCAATAGTAGTGTGTTTTCTCAAGATTCTGAGGGACCGCAGAAGTGACCATTTTTGACACCTGGATAATATTCGAACATTTGGATTGTACATCAACTTTGGCGCATCATGAAGCGTGAACTAGATATGGATTGTTTGAAATTCCATAACAAGATCATTCATTTCCCGCATGCTGGTCTGATAATAGTGAAATTAGATCAAGTGGCTCTAGTTCACTCTCTAGCCGCGACGTACAGAGTACAGCCAGGCAGTCTGCTATGACAAAGCTAGTTCTTGTGGGCGTAGCGGTAGAACCCCAATATTTTCCAAGGGTTCCTAGGTTCGACATAGCTGTCGGCTATAGGAATACAAGAAATGACCACTTGGTAGGATGTCGATAGAAACAACCAACAGGTATCGCGCGAGTTGTTAAGGGCGTTACTTATTAGGGCAAAGAGCTGGAGGGTTCCTCCTACGTCATGGAATTGAAATATTTGAGAGTGCAATTCTGATATACGAGGGCCTTATAGCACGTCACCAAAGACTGATACAAAGAGAGCAAACGGATGACAGATAAAGCTAGTTTGCATGCTTCGCATAAAGGTTGGCCTTGACATAGAGACTTCAACGCTCTATGAAACTATATATTCTAGTATAAGCTTTGTGTGGGTTATGAGCACTAGATTTACTAGTGGCATTGGTCTGCGGTTTTTGCACGCATCCCTGCTCTCCTGATTCTGATATAGACACATGATATAAACGTCCTGAACAAAAGACCCATATTCATTCACTTCCAGTAGGACATGTATCAAGAGTATAGATAGCTTAATTTACTCCTGAAATTGTCGTCTGAAAAGTCCATGTCTTCGATGTAGTTGAGCTAAATCTGTGCATCTTCATTGTCCAATATGTCGGTGAGAAACAGGCGCCTTAGCAAGATTAGCCTCTAGAAATATTGTAGTGGCATTCAATCTACAGGTCACAGTTAGTTATACTCCGTAGTTACCCATCCATTAGCTTCATTACTAGTGGGTTGAAAGTAGGTCAGTGCACAAAATTCACATCAGGATGCCATCTCGCCTAGTAAACCCTAAGAATCGCCTCAGATTCGGGGGCGAAAAGAATTTGAAGACTAATGATCGTCACCACTTCTCGAATTAATAGAAGAACCTCACATATTTCACACGAGAGCAGGTCGTTAAACCAGTTTAATAGAAATTCATCTGCGAGACTGTCGTGACTGGTGTATTTTAGGATTGATAAAAAGACAGGATGACCAGTCTAAAGTCTGGCAGCCACTTGTTTTTGTTCATGTGTGCGACATGTTATATTTTCAGTGGACTTGGAAGTACGATGACTGTACTCCGTACGGAGTACTCCGTAGTTGAAGCAGATTAAGGAGCGAAACAAGGTTAAAGCAATTGTGAGATATTTAATGCAACATTTGTCTCTTTAATCAAATATGGATGGCAGAGGAGTGATCCAATATATACAACCCTTTATGGTGACATCACTTTTGGTAGAAATACAGGGTATTCCGTAGGGGGGTTTCTACAATCCAGGAGTTTGTCTAGGCAATATACCCAAGCCAGGATACCCAAGGACGTGCTCAAATTTACTCAGTGATCAAAAAAGAGACAAGAGGTGAAGACTAAAACAAAATGAGAAAGCCAAGAAGTGGCAGAGAAAATGAAGTACGTACAATACTCCGTATAGGTATCAAGTATGTCCACTTTTATGAGAGCTGTTTGACACTATGCCGTATTGATATTGATAGATGATAATAGCCCCTATTGCAGACATGTCTTATTCCGGAAGAAAAAAAAAATCGTACTAAGTTGTAAGTGCAGCTGATGAGTCTCAAGACTATTCCATATAAGGCAATAACTTGCAATATCGCTAGATCATACTTGTAGCTTAAGCATTTTGGCCACATGGCTTCCTCCCCTTTCTCCACAAATAATTATCTCTATTATTGAGCTTTGACATGCTCACATGACATTGAAGTAGTTCCACCATTATTGATCCCAACATGCTTTAGAAGCATACCATCGGGGTATTTCGGTAGCTTGGCACATTAAGATCGGCATCTACGGAGTGCTTTGTCTGTAATATATGTATGTATGTATTCCGTACAATATACACATGTGATCCTTATGATCCTTACGAGATACCCGAGGGACAAACCTGGACAATGTCCCCGAGCAATATCCAAGCCACGGATCAATAGTGAAGATCCCCGAAGCCAAGATCGGGCTGGGAGTCAATTTGCAAATATCGCATTCAGCCCGTTTCAAACAATCGATTAGTTTTCCAAGGGCCAATCTGCTGGGAACCGCCCTGTCGATCCTTGACGCACGATGGATACACATCCACAGGCAGATGACATATGTATCACGGATTCACGGGGCTTTACCAAAAGCCGTTGCATCATGTACGTCAATATAAGGCAGGTGTATACCGAATCCTGCCACCGGTACTCCGTAGCCAGCATGAACAGGACTCGAGATTGGAATACTAAACCAGAGCGAGACCAGAGCGGACCGTTGCACGGCACGAATTTCATCGTTCTCCATATAACGGCCAAGCGGGAGGATCCGTCAGCCAATCAACCCCTGTCAGTTCAATCAAATGCACGGCCACTAACTCCGTTTTGGTACGGCGGGTAGAGCTCCCCCTTCGGATTCCTAGCAACTGAGCCGTTGGGCCGGGCCTTTCCGTGTGAACAGGGGGATGAAACAGTCCTGGGATATGCCCCAACAATTCTGTGTTCAAAATTTGCTATGGAGTTGAGTACACTGATATATAAAAAAAAGGGAGGAAAAGCGCAACATGCCTAAATGCCCATCACTGCTGTTTGGGGGTGCTCTTAGAAATTGACCGGAAGAGCACACAATTGGATATACGCTGATTAAAAAAAAAAAAAAAAAAAAAAAAAAAAAAAAAGAGAAAGAAATGGCTTCCGTCGGGTGCCGCATTCAACCAAAAAAGTGGACAAGAAAAATAGCAGTTTCCCCGATATCTCCCCCCTGGCCCACAGCCACAGAGCTGGGACGGGAAACGGAGACATCCCGGATTTTATTAGGTTGATGCCCAACCAGTTACCTACTAGGGAAATTGAAGGAGTTTGTTCTCTTATGAAAGGAAATCCCCCCAAAACAAAGCAAAAGAAGTGGGCAAAAAAAAAGGAGCATATGGAGTCCATACCCACCTTCCGAACTTCCTTCCGCTGTCCACCTTTGTACCTGGCAGGCCCCAGGATCCATGTATCAATGGGGACCTTTTTTTTACGCGCCGTTCCGCGGGTGGATATTGCATTGGTGTGAAGTGATATTTACCAGCGATTATAGGCTATATGAACCTATTGCCTAGCTAGGTAGTAGGTATGCCGAATGCGCAGGAGACAGACCGGGGGAAAAGATTTGGGGCCCGGGAAAACGTAAGTGGCAGGGGTATAACGTGGCGATAGCGAGAGCCAATCTAGGATGGCCAAGACTCGATCCTAAACTAGTTCGAGGTTGGCGTTGAACCTTTAAAGAGGAGATATTCCGGAAACCAAAACGTAGGGTGTGATTAGGATCCATCTTTCGTTTGACCTACGCTATTCGGGGGTAGCGTCTCCCGGGGCCGTGGAAGGAGACTTACCCTATTATACTACTCCAAGGGGGGGGAGGCTATACCTAAGTAGGTGTTATAATCGTAAGGAGGAGTACGGAGTACGTTGGTAGTAACTAACTCCGATTTTTCGAAAAGGGTAGGCTCAGTACGAAGTAATTTAATTCCATTAATTCCATTTATTCCATCGGGGATGGAGTATAGTAAGAGGAACATCCTATATATTGCTATGGAGTACTGATAAGGCAAGCGTGAAACCATAGATCGTCTCTTCCACGTGCTGACTGGGGTACATATTCCCTTAATTCAAGAACATATGACCTTAATTCCTTAAATTCGAGAAATAGATGAAGTACTCTATATAAACAGGTTCTCGCTTAAGTAATTTAATAAAAAGCTCTCTTCTTCTAGGAAATGAGAGCCAAGTGCATCCGGGATTATCCACTGTGCCCTGTGCGTGTCTCCTTTTTACTGTGGAGTCTTCGGGACCTGGAAATTTTCTCAGGACCTTTTTATATTTCATATATGAAGTATAATATTTGGAGATAGTATATGGACTTTGAATAGAGAACTAGGGTATACCAGTGTATATATACATGTATACATAGGGGTAAAGATAAGAAAGGGAAAAAACATAAGGAAAACTAGTATCAAAGCCCTAGACTAGAGAGACTAAAATGGAAAAAAAAAAAATTGAAAAAAAAATGTATGACTTCATGGAGCTGTCACTTAAGGCGTTTTGGCTTTTTTTTTTTTTTTTTTTTTCTAGTAAGATTTCTACCAGTCAGAATTCTTTTAAGAGATTCAGCATTTAATGTATATTTTCCCATATCCGAAACCGTCTCGGATTAGAAAAAGAGTAGTGAAAGTAGAGAGAACAGGATCTCGGGAAAAGTACGAAACTCTTCTCTTTCATAATTTTTATTTGATCCTTTCTATTCTATATTCTTTGGAGTATATTCTTTAATAGTTTTATTTTTTTTTTATTTTTTTCATCCTATATTCACTATTCTGACTATTCTGACTATTCTGTTCTCACTATTCTCACTATTCTCACTATTCTCTCTATTCTCTCTATTCCCTATTCCCTTCAACCCCTCTCTCCACTTCGTTCCAGCCCCCGGACCAGACATTCGCACACTGGTCCCCCTCTCTATCTTTCCTCCCTTTCTCTCTCTTTTCCTAACTCTTTTCGTCTTTTCTCTCTTCTCTCTTCTCTCTTCCCATATACTTTGCGTTCTTTCCGGCAACAATTGGGGGTTGTCGTGAATCGCGTGGAAGCTCCCGCTTTTCTTTTTCGCCCCCCCGCCTGGAACGTGGGCCACTTCACACACCCTTTCCCCCCTCCTTGCGCTTCGAACTACCCCCCTCTCTCTTCCACCCCCCTGAAACAATTATAGGTAGGTCGCTTGCAGGCTGCTTCGCTGCATAGCTTTGAAGGTGCTGACTTCTCTAGTTTGATTATCTTCCTCGATCTGTTCCCAATTCCAGTTGCCCACCATGGCTGGAAAAATGACGTTGTACAAGTTGGTGGTGTTGGGAGATGGAGGTGTTGGAAAGACTGCCCTCACCATTCAGGTTGGTTGATCTAGTTCTTGACACCTGGGAAATCCCATGGCTAAAATGATTCCAGCTGTGTCTTAATCACTTTGTCGAAACATACGATCCAACCATCGAGGACTCATATCGCAAACAAGTTGTCATCGATCAACAGTCGTGTATGCTCGAGGTGCTGGACACAGCGGGCCAGGAAGAATATACCGCGCTACGAGACCAGTGGATCCGGGATGGCGAAGGGTTCGTATTGGTGTACAGCATCACATCGCGCGCCTCCTTCTCCCGCATCACAAAATTCTACAACCAAATTAAGATGGTCAAGGAATCGTCAAGCTCCGGTTCCCCCTCCGGCCCTAGCTACTTGAACTCGCCTATGAGTGCATCATCGGGACCCGCAATGCCCGTCCCCGTCATGCTAGTTGGCAATAAGAGCGACAAGGCCGTCGAGCGCGCAGTTTCAGCACAGGAAGGCCAAGCATTGGCCAAGGAGCTGGGGTGTGAATTTGTTGAGGCATCTGCGAAGAACTGCATCAACGTGGAAAAAGCATTCTACGACGTTGTACGCATGCTACGCCAGCAACGACAACAGGCGGCAGGTGGCCGTGGCGCAGACCGTCGCCCGACAGGCTTTGGATCGGGCCACCGCGATCGCGACGCAGGCCCCGAATATCCCAAGTCCTTCCGCCCAGACCGGACACGGCATCGCAGTCGGATCCAGTGTACTCTCTTGTGATCGGCCGGGTCCGTCCGGGAGGCGTTGGATTTGTTGCTTACTGAAATAATGGCTGTTTCCTTTTTCTCTCTTCCTATTCCTTTCGGTCCCGGGTGCATCTGGAGGGTTCTGTCTTTTGGTCACCTCGTTCGGCGTCGGTGGTCCCTGCCATGCTACATCTTTTACGCTCGCATTTTAAAGAGCCTGAGAACTGGTGTGGAGATTGAGGCCAATGTCTGCAAGCCTTGAGCGCAATTTTTTTTTTTTTTTTTTTGGCTTGGATTTTGCTCCTTGGGAATGCGTCGAGACATGCAGACTGTCTAAATTTCCACAACCTCTTTACTCTTTTTTTTCCCCTCTCAACCCTTCCCCCTTGATGATCGTCCCCTTCGGTCTCTTTGATAAATTGCGATCGGAGGAATCTTTCGGGCACGAAAGAAACAAAAAAAATCCCAGAAGCCAGAAGATTCGCAGTCGCGCATTAGCAGGCATTTCGATATGATACCCTACGACTGAGCTTTTATTTGATTCATTTTTCACCCATATTTATGCGATATAGACAATTGATAAAGGTTTTTTTTTTCTTCACGAAAAGAAGCAAAAGTACGGGTACAAGAGTAGTACCTCATTCCAGGATGTATTTTATACTGCATATGAGGTATATTTTAAGTACACTATAGGTACACTCGCTGACTGCTGAGTACCAAAGAAAGTGCGGGGAAAAAAGCACGGACTCGCCTCGGTTGCATCCGGGGGATCTCAGCTTCACCTTCTCTCTCCTCTCTCCCCTCTCTTCCCCCGCAAATGATGACACGGCTAAAGGGAATATTGTGTCAATCCTTGTCTCAACTTCCATCTCCCCGTGCCAATCGCACTATTGGCAACCTCGGGTATAAACGGTATCAGTCCAGAGTACTTTTGAGAAACCCGAGCCGACCATGTTCACTATTTTCTGTCTTTTGTAAATTGTTTCACACTCTTAGCTTCTCCAATCTATCAAACCACAAGGTATATTTGCCGAATTTTATATTCGAGTCCGAGTTCCAATTTTATTCAACATGTCCCATCCTCAAACAACAACCCACTTACACTCCCTTAATGACCCAGAAACATTCTGGTCTCATCACGCGGCCAGACTCCATTGGCACCGAAAGCCTTCACGTGCCCTAACACGGCAGACAAAGTCCCTAAGCGGAACGGAGCATGAGCATTGGTCGTGGTTTGCCGACGGGGAGATCTCCACAACCTACAATTGTGTCGACCGACATGTGCTCGCAGGCCACGGCGATAATGTTGCGATTGTATGGGAATCACCAGTTACCGGTATAACGGAGAAGTATACCTATGCCCGCCTACTCGATGAGGTTGAGGTTCTTGCCGGTGTGCTTAGGGAGGAAGGAGTACAGAGGGGCGATATTGTTATTATTTACAGTATGCAAGCCAACAACTTTGTGATAACACCAAGTGGGGAATTAATTAGAACAAGAACCCCAAGCTGACCACCAATCGCATCTAGTGCCAATGATCCCCGCGGCTCTAATAGCCGCATTAGCAATAACCCGTTTAGGTGCAATCCACGCCGCCGTCTTCGGAGGCTTTGCCCCGCAAGCTCTAGCACAGCGCATCGAGGCCGCGCGTCCGAGAGCTATAATGACAGCTTCATGTGGAATAGAAGGGTCCAAGGGGCCCATTTCCTACCGACCGCTCGTTGAGAGTGCCATCAACGCAAGCAGCTTCAAGCCGAGCAGGGTGATTGTCTGGCAGCGTGACCAACTACGCTGGAATCAGCCCGATAAGCGTGGTGGGCAGCGTAATTGGCAGAGAATCGTCAAGAGCGCGCGCTTCCGTGGGGTTAAGGCTGGACCTGCTCCTGTTAAGAGTACGGACGCAATTTATATTATTTATACAAGTGGTGAGTGAATCTCAGAACCGAATCCGGTTCTTGACATATTTTTTTTATACTCATGTTTCCTCAGGAACAACTGGCCTCCCCAAAGGCGTTCTCCGAGAAGCAGGTGGACATGCCGTGGGTCTGGAACTCTCCATAAAATCCCTCTTCGGGATAAAAGGCCCCGGTGATACGATGTTCTGCGCATCCGACATAGGCTGGGTTGTCGGACACTCGTACATCCTCTATGCGCCGCTGCTAGTCGGCGCCACAACCGTCATGTTTGAAGGCAAGCCTGTTGGTACGCCGGATGCAGGAATATTCTGGCGCATCGTCGAGAAACACAACGTGAACGCCCTCTTCACGGCACCAACTGCCATGCGAGCTATCCGGAAAGATGACCCAGACAACCAGCTTATTGACGAGGTCGGGAAACGCGGCGGATTGAAATCTCTCCGTGCAGTTTTCCTCGCCGGTGAGCGTAGCGAGCCGAGTATTGTTCGCTCATACCAAGATCTCCTTGGTAAGTATGCAGCGGACAATGCGCTTGTTATTGATAACTGGTGGTCATCTGAATCCGGATCCCCGATTACAGGTGTTGCGTTGAATGGGAGTGCTGCCGTCGCTAGTCTGGCATCTGGGACAGATCATTCTCCCCTCACGCCCCGTCCCGGCTCAGCAGGTTTCCCAATGCCTGGCTTTGACGTCCGCATTGTCAACGACGAAGGGAGTGAAGTCCCACGCGGCAAAATGGGAAATATCGTTATGGCGTTACCACTCGCCCCATCGGCATTCACGACCCTCTTCGAAGACGAAGATCGCTTTTACCGCGGATATCTTAAGCGGTTTAATAGTCGCTGGGTCGATACCGGTGATGCGGGGATGGTTGATAAGGATGGGTACGTGCATGTTATGTCGCGGAGTGACGATATCATCAATGTAGCCGCGCATCGGTTCAGCACCGGTAAGGATATTCTTTTCCTCGCCTTCCAGTGCTATGATTTAACTTGTTTCTACAGGATCCATTGAGCAAGCAATCCTTTCGCACCCATTGGTCAGCGAAGCAAGCGTTGTCGGCATCCCAGACCCACTTAAGGGCCACCTTCCATTTGCATTCATCCATCTTAAAGCCGGCACGAGCCCGAGGGAAACCGGACCTCTTCCGGCAACACCGAGCCCGCAGTTATTTTCCGAAATTAACGCGCTGGTCCGCGAGCAGATTGGGGCTATTGCATCGCTGGGTGGTATTATACAGGGTCGGGGGATGATTCCTAAGACGCGGAGTGGTAAGACGCTTAGGCGAGTTCTTAGGGAGCTTGTTGAACTTGGGGTGAAGGGCGAGTATGCAGCGGCGGTTAGTGTGCCGCCTACTGTTGAAGATGCTGAGGTTGTCTCTGTTGCGAGGAAAAGAGTTAGGGAGTATTTCGAGGAGAAGCAGAAGACAAATGGTGTCGCGAAGACGAAGCTTTAGATAAGGCATAGATCCTTGGATATGACTATGTTATATACACCTTAGAATAGTGAAAGAAGATAGATAGTGGTAGATGAATGCTGCAAGGCATATTTTATGGACCGAATTTTGTAACTTGGACATCAAACGGCCGCGAAGAAGCTATCAGACTTTACCATCATGCCTATCTTGTCACCCGAAGTCTCGGAGCAAATGGATATAAATCAATCAGGAAAGACTTTGAAACCTATTATCACTGCGCTAAAAATTGAGAAGCATTTTATCGAGAAAGATTATCTCTAAGTCCAATCAATGTTCTATAGAAGGGAACAAAGATGCAGACATTCGAAGCATCTGATCTTCTCGGGGATCACATTTTACCCCTAAAAGGCTAGAGTTGATTGTAATGGATATATTGTGACTTATCCTGTAGAGAGCCTGCAGAAGAATACGACACGCCCGCAGGAAGACCGTAAAGGCCGGGGTCTCCGAGCTGACTGAGCTGATATAGCGGCTCATCATTCTCCAGGGCTTGCAGATGGAAGGTTGATTTATCTTACTTCAAGACTTTCCCACAAAAGCTCCGCTTATAATTTCCCTCGATCTGTCGGCAATGCCGATGCGATAAATGCTCTGCTGATATTTGGAGGTAGCTTGATATGACAATGGAAGACTGCAGCTCGACATGGTTCAGCTTGTTTCTCGATATGTTGAGCACTCTGTATGCAATATAAAGATCTTGAGGAAGACCCTAAATATGATTTTTGCATCATAGGTCAGCATTTGAAACGAAAACAAGTTCATCCAAACACAATAGCTCAATTATCTCCCAACATGCACAGGCTTCTTCTCACCATCACCGCTCTCACATCCTTTGCCCTGGCCGAGTATCGTCCAGAAGAGCGCGTCGTCCTAGCAGACTGCAGTATCCACCCACCCAACGGCGATTCCACCTTACGCCAAATCATGTATTATCACGATGCACCATGGGCATTCCAGGGAACACGAGGGAAATGGGTCACACCAGAAATGACGACCGATGTCCCCTGGTACAGGTCCTGTCCCTGGCGGACAAAGGGAGTGAAGCGCAAGATGCCCAATGGTGACGAGTTCACCATCGCGATCGACCCTTCAATCCCTGATTCCAACGATCGATTCGCCGGGCTCGCAGGGCATACCTTTGAATCTCATGGGTTTGGACGCCGTGCTCATCACGAGCGGGGGTTCTACATCCTCGACGATGACACCTAGTGCGCGTCTGCGTATATCTGCGACCATAAGACCCAGCAGGAAGGCAGATTTTGCTATTTCTGACTCCTGCACAATATCTTACAATTGTATGTTTGCTGGCGAGAAGAATAGCGCAAAGTCTCGTAGCGACGCTGTTGCTAGGTTCTTACATGGTACTGCTGGTCCTCAAATTTCGAAGTCTTGGTATGAGAAAACCACGTACTCGCAACAGTGGGGGGTTCCGACATATTGGATCGGGTATAAGTATCCAAGGAGTGGACAGATTGTTATTAATCATGACAATTCCATCCAGTCGCAGCTTTCTTTTG
Source organism: Penicillium vulpinum (assembly GCF_028829585.1). NCBI lineage: Eukaryota > Fungi > Ascomycota > Eurotiomycetes > Eurotiales > Aspergillaceae > Penicillium > Penicillium vulpinum. Next base: position 4,015,019 of record NW_026643242.1, read on the forward strand.
AGGTCAAGTCCAAAGGAAGTTGGTTTTGTGATGTTGGCTGTACTGAGGTTACTACTGGGATGCTTGCTTTGGGTTATGCACAGGGCATGGCTCCTGTTGGTGTATTTGGTACTTTGGCTGTTGGTGCTTGTGGGCTGTTTTGTTGATTTTGGTTTAAGTTTTCCATTGCTAGCAGGTATGGTATGAAATGAAATGATGTTGTATTTTGCGCTCTAGAATTCTAAGCCCTTCCGGCCTGTTGCTTCATGAAGCTATTGAAGAATCGTGACATCTGCTCGTAGTCATCGACCTCTCCAACCCAGCTAACATACTGATCTGGGCGAATAATGACACTAACACCGCCGCTCGGATCAATGCCGTAATTGGCATAAGCTTGACCATGTCCCTCGTGGTAAGACTCCTCGTCGACGTAGACTTTCCAATAATCCAATCCCATGTCACCGTGGTGGGGGCGGAACGCCTCTGGAAGATCGAGAAGTTCGATTTCCCTTCGTGGTCCGGAATGAACCGTCAACACCTCGATCACGCTATCAATAGGCTTGCCTGGTGGTGTGAATTTGCGAATGAAAGAATCCGGCCCTCCCAAAGATGCGCCCAATCTTTCGAAGCGTTCCCTATTTTGTGACTCAGTGAGTGGCCCAGGGAAAACTATCACTCGCCAGCGCCCGTTGCTCTTCAATAGCTCTTGCAGATGCCATGGGCGTGCATCGGCATGATTCAAAACTTTGAAACTGGGTATGCGTTTGCCGATATCAATCTTTGTAGCGAGCTCTGGCTTGCTGATGGCTTCATTGTCTTGCTTTGCGACATCCGTTTCCTTCGCAACGAGAACACTGGCAGCATAGTTGACAGCTACAAAATTGAATGTTAGTACTAAAGATTCTTAAAGTGATTAACATAAGCAACTCACCTGTGCCGCTTGCAAACTCGTTTCCTTTTACAAATGCCTTCTTGAATTCTTCCATGCTGACTCCCTCTTCATCCATGATATCCTTGGCTGGGCGTCCAGAGAAAAGTCGCGAAAAGCGGTGATCAAAAGCGATCAGGTCCTGCGCGATCTGTCTTCTCTCGGACTCATATGTTTAGAGGATTGAGGGTTCGCTGAGACCATTGATCACATGGGCAAGCTTCCATCCCAAATTATACGCTAATCAAAATGTGAGTATTAATTCTAAGCACATCCGGATTCAAAGACTTACTATCCTGCATACTGACATTCATACCCTGTCCAGCCTTGGGAGAGTGGGTATGAACAGCATCGCCTGCCAGGAAGACGCGATCGCTTTGCGAAAATTTGTTACACACGCGCTGTCCAATCTGGTATGCAGTCCACCAGTCGCAATACGCGTAATCGAGCTTATATGGGTGTACGATACGCTGAGCAGATTTCAGGATGATGTCGGGGGTAATCCAAGACCGGTCAGCCTTGGAGCCATTCTTCTGGCAATCCGTCGTCTGGAGCTGGATGTAGAGTCGAACAAGTTTGTTCTCACGGGGAATCACCATCAAGCTACCCGCGTCCGCAGAGTGAATAGCACATCGGTGGCGGATATCTGGGAAATCCGTGATGGGGACAATGTCGAGAACACCCCAGATATAATCTGTTGAGCTACCTTCAAAGTGGAAGCCGACCTGACGGCGCACCCATGAGTGGGCACCGTCGCAGCCGACCATAAACTTCGCCTTGATATGCTCAACTTGAGCGGAGTTTTGATTTTCTTTGGCCTCTGTCGCCTGAATGAGGTCGTCGGTGTCATCAGCAGCTAAGTTACTCCGGAAAAGTCCATCCTCGACCACTGTTTGCTGACCATCAGAGGATTTCTGATGCTGTTGCCGTTGTTGAGGGGTGGATTCGTCCTCTGACAAGGTGTGAAGTGTAACACTGATAGGGTATTCAAAATCGCCTGCTTTGGCTTCGTCGAGTTCGAAAGATGTGGGCAACACACCCCGCTCAACACGGATGTCACTATGCTTCTTGATTGAATCAAGGAAGAACTGCTCGATACGACCCTGGTGCAGCACGACCTGTTGGAAACGACTAATTCCAGGAATTGTGTCTGGAATGCGGTCGCTTCGTTGAATACGGCCATTGTTGTCGGGATTCCAAAGACAAATCTCCAACATATGGTTTGCCTCGCGCCATGCGCGGTGGGCAAAATCAAATGAGTCTAAGATTTCTAGAGTACGACATTGCAGACCGTCCGCCTGACCATTGAAGACCTGCACCGGCGTCAGTATGTTACATAGTAGTGCTTATATTTGTACAGGGGTGTAGTTACCTTTGTGCCGCGCTTATCGACGATACGGGTCTTGACTCCAGAGCGACTTAGCCAGTTGGCTAGCATGAGTCCTGCTGGCCCGGCACCAACAATGAGAACATCCACATGATCTTCTTTAGCGGGTAGTGTGTCAACCATGATGAGCTTTTTAAAAATTCAGATCAAAGATGTGAATTAATATCTTTTCCAAGGTGACTTCTTCTCTTATGAAGCAAGGAAGTCGTCGGGGATTCTGTAGGGAGCACTAGGGCTTCTCCAGACTACCCCATATGACCCACAGCGGATCTGTAAATATACTTCCCTTGATAGGTCAATTTCTGTTTCGGAAAGACTTTCAAGTTCCGATGGTTTCGGATACTATGAGGATATCGACAGGAGCATCCGTGCCAAGCTCCCGTCGCGGGTATGTACTTTAACCGTGCATCCGTGTGTATTACGCGACAGATGTTGAGCTTGGCACGGATAGGCAGAAACCAAAGGGACGGAAGAGAGTTGTATAAAATGAGCTCCGAGGAACTTGTCTGCACTGGTCTAACTCCTCGGCCAGCAGTCCATCTCTGCTTGAATCGGGTGGCAACTTGCACGTAGTTTATCCAAACCGCTATCGTTCAAAGATTTGGGGGCTGAAGAATCTAGTGCTTGTAGCTATGAGCATTTTGAAATCCTCCATCGAGCCATCAATCTTCAATAATTGAACCAAACCAAACATTTTGGGTGCTAGGAAGGAACTCCCTCTGGGGTCAGGTGGCTCGACTACCAGTCGGAAGGTTGGTTGTCTTTGAAGAGATCGATTTGGCATTTCTTGCCAGTCACAATTTCATACATGATTGCTCCGAGAAAGCCAAGCTCAATTCGAGTCGTATATTCACACTCATCGAAGTATTCATATCGATATCTAAAGGTAGAAGAGATGCTTCGGAAACATCACAGAAGTTGATTGTCAAATCTGAATTGAGAAGTTTCGACTAGCAATATCTGCCACAAGCACACGTTGATACCTGAACGTGTGAGCCATATCACGAAACCATGAAAGTTGAAGCTGTTGAGGTGGCTGGTTAGTTTTTAAATATTGTCGAAGGTCCCCATTTCCATATAAGCAAGTTGAGTAGCCTCCCCGAAAAATCAAGGCATCTAGCAATGCCACCACATTAGGTATTAGATGATTGGAAACGACGATAGATATGTTATTCGCGTTGGATGACTTCAATACTCATCTCAACCTGTATATTCGAGCTCCAACGATTATCTTAAACCATCATGTAACACCATAACCGCCGCAGACATAGACCTAAGGACTTGCTCTAGTGAAATAGGGTCTCTGGAGAGATCTGAAAAGGGAGAGTTCATTTTGTTAGCAATGGAAGTAATGAGGTTTGTACTGAATTTATGAAAAGACGAAATGAAGGGGGTGATCGCCGTTTTAAGTACATTCTCGCAATCACATGACCCAATACATATACTCTGATCTGATTCCCCCCAGCTTGTTATCCTTTTCAGTTCACTTGGCTTCTGAAGCTTGGTATGATCGAAATACACCAATATCTCGATGTAATTTATTAATATGATGCCAAGTTGAACTGTATGTTCTGCTCTACGTGCAGGAGATATAGTTACCTAAGCTATATAGTTAGTTGACTAAGGAAACAAAAATAGTAATAGAGATGCATGTTGGGTACCACTAGCTCATCTTGTTCGACTAGTATATTGTCGCTTTCCCCGATGGCAGATCCGGGTTAAATTGAGGATGATTCCCGATGGGGTCCTAGTTTGTAGTCTCAGTAGGAAACTTCCTATCCAGTTGTGTCTATAAGTTACACTAGAAAGCTTCGAACCATTCATAGAAAGAAGGAGAAGGTAAAAACGGCTACATGATTCTTGATGTTTTGAAGATATGTATACATGTTGTGTTCATCAGATCTCGACAAACAACTTTATATATCTCGCGATAGGTAGGAGTTACAACTCGAAACTCTACTTCTAGCATACACCCACTCAAGAAAATCCATCGCGTCTCTTAATCACTGTTCGACCCCAATTCTGGGGTTCGGCCTCATACTGAGCCTGATATGTCAAATTCTTTCAATTGCTCCTCAAACTTTGCCCACTGGCCCTTCACCTTACACGCGGAAGTCCAGTAGTTCCCCTTCTCATCCTTCCCGAGAATGAAGAAACCATCTGCAGGCTTCACAGGACCATGGTTTTCCTGAACATATGATGGCCTACAAGGCAGACTGTCATCTCTGGGGCCCCGGCGAGCCGGGGAAAAGTCCAAGTTGAACAAACCAGCTTTTGACCAATTTGAAAAGCCGACCTGGGCCATGCCACCATCCCCAAATACGATAATAGGCAGGCCAGTCCCGGAAGTGCGAACCATGGTGTAGTACGCCTCGTGTTGAGCACGCGTCCCCTGCTCGTTAATAGCGCGCCGGACTTGCCTTGCGAGCCAGCTAAGCGGCTTAGAAGTCACGTCGCCCGCAGTAACAAGTACATTTGCCCAGCCGAAGGCGTTGCCAACATAGGGATGCTCGGTAGAGGCTGGCAGGAGGGTGCCTTCGAAAGATTTGCGAAGCGACATGGCGATTGATGCAGCTACCTAAAGATGGAGTGGTGTCAGCAACCCATTTAGAAGGGCTACAAATATTAGAACTTACGGTTCTCTCGGGGCTCATCTCCATTTCGCCAACTACACAGCGTAAGGTCCAGGCCGTCAGAACGTCATTCTCAGTCAAGAACACTTTTGTGGGATCTTCGCCATTTGCAACCGCCTCAGTACGAAGCTCCTCTACAGCTTTCTCCAATTCCGGCCGCCAATACGTCTCTGGAATGCAGACCATGCGGTTCTCCTTGGCTCGGACAAGCATATCGACTCCATACCCTAGACCCCACCGCAGCAAGCCTCCTAGCCCAACCCTTCTGTCAGTCAACACATGTTCCTCCGTTGTGGGATGCGATCCTTGAGCAAGAGAGTGGAATGGATCTGAGTCAAAACCACATGGCATCAATACGTCAGATGTTTTCCCCCAAAGCATGGAACTCCATCCCTCGACGACATACTGCATGCCCAGCGCGTCGAAGGCAACATGCTGCCACTGAAGCACTACAACGGTCTTGTCGGTAAAAGAATTGACGCGCAGCCCTAAGACAGGAAGATCCGAGGTGAGGTAGTCATTTATCCCGTTGGGCTTGTACCCAGGTTCCCACGCCAGACCTTCTAGGTCATCTGGGTCACCGGCGACGCAGGGTCGATCTTGTGGCTTTGGTATCCGAGAGGCTGCTGGGTGTGAAGTGGCAGGCATGCCATGATCGACATGCGCAAAGGAGATTGCTGGTCTTTCGGCCGAGAACTGGGCTGGAATGTGCCATTCGATCTTACCAGCGGCCTATTTGGTAACACGGGAAGTGTTAGTATACATCTGTGGACAATCCTTCTGTTTATGCGGATCTAGATTTTCCCGGAGATGGCCCGTTCATACGTTTTTCCTCAGTCTTCCTCCCAACCTTTGCCACCCGTCTTGCTTGACGAGGCCCTCAAGGGACTCTCGCAATCTCTCTGGGTCAAGCACCGCATCAAACACCAGCGATACGGCCATGTTATTGCCCTGAACAAGCAAGCTATCCTCAAAGAAATGTAGTGGCGTCACTCGATCACCTGGAATTGGCTCCATGGTGGGCTGACGCCCAAACGGCAATCTCATATTGTCGATTGGTCTATTATGGATAGGAAGCAGGCCGTTTCAAAGAAAAATCACCGAAGTCTTCTTACTTTGGAGAATGAATACTCGCATGCAATATTCAGCTGGGACCCCCTATTCCGAATAATTACAGTCAAAGAGATGGCGTGGGGGGCCGTTTCCTTTTCTCTGGCGACTAGGTAGGTCTACAGGTAGGTCTAACGCGCACAATACGACTGTCGGTCTCCACTTAGTGTTCATTTTCCTTAAAATGGCAATTATCTTTTCATGAAGTTTTTTCCTAGCGTGGAATAAGTACCATTTGTGGAGGATTCAAATGTTAGACGTAACAATGTCTTTGTGATAGGCTAAAAAAAGACAGCCCACGGCAGTTAGCTCTACGAGCAGGATGAGCTAGCACAAACGGGTCCCCACTTAGGTTTCATCAACCTCCAATATTACTGGCTATAGTTGGTTTTGCAGCCGTTCTGAATCCCTTGGGACAGGCGATTAGCCCGTGTGGCGGGAAATTTGCCGACACTTGAACAAGGGTATACAATATAGAGGCAGAAGACCCAAATCGATATGGAGAAAATCGAATTCACAGTCAGATACAATGGATCTGGCTACGACCCCAGGAATACCGCCACCGGAGGGCCAGGAGTCGCATTTTCATGAGCCTTATAACTCGTTGCAAACAGGGACTGTCATCGCCTTCGGCATCACCTATTTCATTGCTACGGTTTTCCTTGCTCTTCGCTACTTCCAGGCTGCCAAGCTGATCAAGAAGATTGAGATAGATTTGAGTATGACATGAAGCTTCTCCGGATACTACTAGACACTAATACTACACTTGATAGTCACCATCACGATTTCCTATGGCGTTGCGCTGGTCTATTTTGTGACTATGGTCAGCCGTAAGTCTCTCATATCTCGGGTTTAAACTATCATCTGACTCAGATAGTAATGAACTATGGCTGGGGAAAGCATATGTGGAATGTTAACCTGCAAGATCTCATGGAGTTCAATAAAGTGAGACTTCTTTGCATATTTTGGGACACGCTGGCTAACAAGAAGTAGGGACTGCTAATCAATACTTTGACATATCTGATATGTCCATGCATTACCAAGATGGCCATTTTGTCTGTGTTGTTTCAAATCAATCCCGCAAAGACATACCGTTGCCTCGTCGTGGCTGTCGCAGTGACGATCTTTGCATACACCCTGACCTTATGCATCATCACTGGAGGACCATGTAATCCTCTCCATGCAGGAACTACAGCATGTCTAGAAAACGTCGCCCTATCTCAAGCAGTTCTGAACATTGCCTCTGATTTGACTGTGATCGCTATCCCAATCCCGACGATCCATGGTCTCCATTTTTCAGCGAAACAAAAAGTCACAGTCGGCTGTCTGCTAGCTCTAGGATCTGGGTACGATTTCCTTATCTCCTATATTATCTGTTTATTCTATCCTTTCTGGAGAAACAATCACCGCTAACCCCATTCTACAGCGTCATAATATGCTCAATAGCGCGCCTACCATACGTTTTGCTCCTCAGCAAAACTACCGACACAACCTACACCGAAGCCATCCTAGGAGTATGGTCCCTCGTCGAGGTCAACCTCGGTATCATCTGCGCCTGCGCAATGCGGTTCAAACGCCTGATCGCGATGTATCTGCCGCGGCTTTCGCTATTCTCATCGCGCTCGCACAGCACTGCGAAACTCACGGAGGACATCTCTGGAAACAGATTCCAGCCCAAAAATAATAGAGGACAGCACTCATACCAGCTGCATAGCATCCAGGATGGGCGCGACGATGCGTTTGTCGACACAAAAAATATCTCCGTCCACCGATCGTTCGAGATGGCTGAGGAACGCACACAGGTGTATCACAGGGATAATGATAGCGCTGATCAAATTTTGGTTTGAGGCATACACACTCCGTACAGTGACTGGACATAAGTAATTGCTGCCCCACCTAGTTCACTGGTATACTTCCTAAAATGCGTATCCATAAATACAACACAAAGATGCTGTTTTCGCGAATAAAAGCCTGTATTGCTCTCTCCTGGTATGTACACTCCAAAATATGTAGTGCTTCCAAGATTCCAAGGTTTACATATGCCATATTAGTCAAAGGTTACAGTCAGTGGACATATGTTTTTAACACACCTACTGCCCCATATAGCTCACCGCCAGTATAAGAATATACCGCCTACCTAAAAGGTATACGAAAATTATATATGCGACACTATGTACAAAGGGTATTTTGTTGGCTACTGTGCGGCAGACATATAGTAAATTCGAGTGGGACATCAAGAGTATCTCTCTGAGGTAATGCGGCACTCGATAGAAGCTGTTATTGAAAGCCAGGGGTTATATACAGTATAAACGTTTTTGACTGGCAATATATTATATAATCAAGGTGGTGTGGGGCCGTGTGTTAAAAACTTATGTCCAGTCACTGTACATATAGAAAATAACCTCCCACCGCCTTTTTCTGCCTTTCAGTTATAAAACTGAGAAGTGGAAGAAAATGTCTAATGAAAAAGAAATATAAAATACATCTAAAAAGAATATTTAAGAAGAATATCAAAAAGAATTGTTTACGGTTTCACCAGCCATTAGTTACATAGTGGAATGCCGTGTAAAAAAACCTTTCTGAAAATATTCGTTTACAGTGTCCCGCAATGGGGCATCCGTTAATTGAGATCGGCACGAACTGAACAAGAACATGAACAATTAATCAAAGGGAATTTTGATCTACTCCCCGGGTAAATAAGTAAACTGCCCCTCTGTAAATACTCGGAAGGCCGAGGCAGACGACTCGAATCACAGGTCCTGATGTCATCCCCGCGTTGCAAGAACCAAGATCCTCGCATTCCATTCTTTTTTAGGGATCTCCAACTCCTTGAAGTATCTTGATTGATTTGTTCAAAAAATTATAGAGTTCAGGCAACGTGTCGTACTTGAGGGTAGTGTGTCGATCATGGCTTCACATGCATAACTATACCGGACAACTTCGAACGGACACAGGTATATAAGAATTTATAGATCTGCCTATAGCCCAATATCATCTCTTATATATGGAAAATTCAAAATCAAGTAAGAATATCCACCCAAATGAGCACTATCAAGCGCAATCCGGCAGACTCCATGGTATCTACCTGGCGCCATGACCGATCTCAATGGAAATTCTCTCACTGGATGATTGAACTCCTTGGCTTGCATCTCATTGATTTTGACGTCGAAGTTCCAATCTTCTCTAAGAAAGATAAAATACCTGTCATGCGAGAATGGACCGCCCACTTGTGGATTCTACTTCACGCGGCGATCCCACTCGCAATACACCACGCGTACACAATCTACACCGGCCAGAACATGCACCTTATCGCCGCGTTTACGTTGTATGCTAGTGCATTTAAGCTGAACGGCATTCACGAAATGCACATCATGCGCCGCCTCGGCCAAGTTTATGGCTTCCTTGATGGCGACAAGCATGCACGGGATGAGATCCCGAATGTCGGTGTTAGCAAGGTGATACGAGAGCTTATATCGATCTCAACACTTCGTATGGTGATGGCTGTAGTTCTTACCTACCAACCGGGAGAGACACCAACATCACTGGAATGGAAGTGGCTTCCTTTAGAGATCGGCATGTACAGTATCACGGTGGACTTCTGGTTCTACTGGTATCACCGTATGATGCACTCAGTGGGTCCTTTGTGGAAGTTCCATCGTAGACACCACCTGACGAAACATCCTAATCCCTTGCTTTCTGCATATGCGGATCATGGGCAGGAATTTATGGATATTACAGGTATCCCGCTTCTTGCTTATACGACGTTGAAAATTATTGGGTTGCCTATGGGTTTCTATGGATGGTGGATTTGCTTCCAGTATATTGCGTACTCGGAGTTTATCGGCCATAGCGGGCTTCGACTTCATGGCGGTACACCCTCTACTGTGAATTGGCTGTTGGAAATGTTCGATGCTGAGTTGGTGATTGAAGATCATGATTTACATCATCGATATGGATGGAGAAAGAGCCATAACTATGGCAAGCAGACTCGTCTTTGGGATCGGATTTTTGGTACTTGTCATGAGCGCATCGAGAGCGTGAAAGAGAATGTTGACTACACAAATCAGGTGACGATACCTCTTCTTTGAAGTTGAATGTGGAAATAAGCTATGTTGCTACGAGGTACGACCAATGCTACCTACATAAGATGTGAGAAAATAACGGATATATGTATGAACTCTAGGACTCTATATCAGGTCTAGCGACTTAATAGGGGAAACATATTGTTTGCTTTGTGCCATTGCGAAATATCGATTGAAATGATGAAAGTAAAAGCTGTCTTAGATTAGATCAAGAAAATAACTGGCTTCTCGATCGTCGTGTAGTCAATGTCCCCTACTTACAAGCTCGTATGGACAAGCCCATCTATTCATCCCCAGAGCCACTAGACTCACCAAATCGAGCGTGTTTCTCACCAGAGTAAGCGCGCTCATCAGAGCTCACAAAGAGCGCACCATCTTCCCCGCCACTCAATTCCAACGGATTCCCAGGGCCACTACCGTTGAACGGACCAAGGGTGTCCCCATCCTCAAAATGATTATCAAAACCATCAAAACCATCAAAACCATCAAAATCATCACAATTATCCATCGCCTCCTTCTCCTCTAGCATCCCCTTGATCCCACGCATAATGTTGCCAATGCGAGTAGAAATATCATCCAGCTCCTCATACATCTGACGCGCCAACCAGGTCTCACACACGCTGCCACACTTACTCCAGGCGCGCTGGTTGTACTGCGACACCGCGCGCAAAACGGGGGTGTATGGAGTAGGGATTTCGTTGCGCTGCTCCGGCAAGTACTCGGAGACTGGCTCATATGAAGGCTCACTCTCTTCGGATGAGCAGTCGAAGAGACCCAAGTCACGGGGATAGATGAACTCTGAAGCCGGGAGGCCTGTGAGTTCAAATGGGTTCGTGGGCGTGGTAGAAGCGGCTTGTTTTGAGACCTTCTGGTCTGACGATAGCTTGAGCGGAATTCCAAACCCAGTGAATTCGGACGGTGTGGCCGATAGCATTTCATGCGACACGGCAGACTTGGTTTTATTCTTGTTTCTCTTGGACTCTTTATGCGAGCCCTTGGACGTCTTGGAGTGAATCGACGCCGGCGACAGGGTCTCCATTGAGGAACTCATCTTCAGGCGCTTGGCCCCAGATCGATCTCCTTTCTTGCGCTTTTTGGTCGTAATAGTCGCAATCGAGTCAGAAGAGTCGACATCGACAGTATCCTACAGCGTATATATGTCAGCATCTTTTCTATCATCCACAAACTGTGCCACATATTCGACTGTTGGGGCGGGGGAAAGGGCGGTTAGGGCATTCAATATAGATAGGATCAAGGCTATTGAACTTGTGATGTAAGCGATGTAAGTCGTGAAATCAGACCTTCACTTCTCTAGCATGGGTGGGATCTTTGAGGTAGGCTGCAGCCTGGATCTTTTCCCTTGGAATAGCTGGCATCCTTCTGGTCAAATTAGATTGATGATGAACGGAGATTCAAAAGTTTCTATTAGATAGAGGGGGATGATGGAAGATATAGAGATGGAGAAGGACGATGAGTAGTTGTGCAGACAGAGTATTAACGTCAATTTATAGATGCACGCAGCCGAGAACGACAAATGAGGATGGCAAACAAGTTTGGCGACATTCTGATATCATATTTATAGTATCAAATACATGTGTACTAATCAAGCAGTTAGTTGATATCGACATAGAATGTACAGTTAAGAACAATTTATAGATAGCGCTACATTAAAACAAATGCAGGCAAAATAAAGTACAAAGAGATCATTCTTGATCGAAGTCAGATGAGAAATATAATAAAAAAACGTTATGTCCAGGAGAATAATGCGCAAAAACCAACAAAAGACGAGCTCCACAAGAAAGGAAGACATGAAAATTTAACCCAGGAGGGCCCCAGGGCTCATTATGTATTATCTAAGAAGACGTAGACAAGACATGTACACCCAAAGAAGAAACTGTCGCCGTAAAACACCCCATAGCATCATGCGAATGTCATCAAAGCGATGACACCAATCACAATACTATCTCTTCATGATACCATTGACACACTTAACTGCTTTACAGCAGGAGGGCAACGACACCGAAGACGGCAGCCAGGCCGGCACCAGCACCGGTAGCGGCGTTGATGGAACCAGCGTTGAAGGCGGGCTGGGAGGGGGTGGCAGAGCTGGCGGGGCCGCTGGGGGAGCCGGGCACACCGGGGACACCAGTAGGAACGGTGCCAGGGACCAGAGGAGTGGAGGTGACAACACCGGGGACGTGGATGAGGGGAGTGCTGCTGGCGACCACGGGGGTGGAGGAGGCAGGGATGGAGGTAGAGCTGAGGAAGATATTAGATTTGATATTGAGGTTGAATAGATAAGAAATGCTTACCAGCTCTTGCACTCAGTCACGGTGGAGGTCACAAGGGGACGGGTGACAGTGAAGGGACCGTGGGTCATGGTGATGACACCGGGCTGGAATGTTTGTTAGTAATGTATCGGATAGTTGTTTTCCCAGGTAAACATACGGTGGAGATGCTGTAGGTGTGGCCTCCGTGGACAATGGAGGTGGCCTCAGGGCAGTAGGTGGTGTACTCGGTGAGGGTCTCGGTGACAACATTGGCCATGGCGCCAGTGGCGAGGGCGAGAGCGGCAATAGAGAAACGCATTGTGATAAGAGTTGACTGAAATGGTTTCGAAAAAAAATTGTTTCAGAAATAAGGTTATATGCAAAAGAATGCAAAAGAGTGACTTTGGTTAAAAGAATGTAATCGGTTGAAAACCGGGGATTTAGAGAATGTAGTGGGTGAAGAGAGGGAGAATTAAGAAGGGGGGGGAAGACAAGTTTATAACCAATCCTTGTTAATTAAATTGGGAGAGATTCAGGTACCCGTGCCACTAAAGCACAGGGACCAGGGGACTTTTGGGAGAAAAAAACGGGAAAAGGGGCAGAGAAACAACAAAGTGGCAATAAAAAAAGGTGGATTGGGTGTAATTTGAAAAAGGTACTTGTTATTATAGTCAAATTATTATGAAAGACTCAAGTCACTTCTCCCTAGCGTCCCCTTCTTCCCGTTAAGCGCACGCTCTCAGGGAACCGGTTTCGAGGTGGCCCCGGTGAATCCTTTCCCATTTAGGAAATAGTGGGACTACTAGGGTTAGACGGGTTTCTCTGGGCATTGGCCATTGTTGTTCTAGGTGCTACGATCGGCTGATTATCATTTGGCATTTGAAATTTTTGATCTGTTGATATTGTACTCCGTACTCCGTATGAGATCTTTATATAAGAACCTCCTCTGATAGCTCATTTTTAAAGATATGGAATACTCCGTCAAATCTTGACACAAGTACGAAATAGAAATGATCCAACCATAGAAGATCTAATCTAATTTTAGTCATCTCTAACCCTTTAGACAAGTCTTGGCTATATTCTTTTTATGCATATCAAAAGACCAAATAGGCAGTTAATGTCTTCTATTTTGTTTTATATGTCTTTTGAGTAAAAACCGTTTTTCTCCCTCTTCAGATTATATAGAAAGATGACAAATGAATACAGAGCCCGAATTACCTAGGTACTTCCAAGCTTCTTTCCCCTGGGCCGTACTATTGTGCTTATGCAAGAATGATGTACTCCGACTACAACCAGTTGATCGCCCGCTTTATGAGTTTACATATTAAACATACATCTCTGAACTAATCTTGGAAATCCCAAGATACACTTTGTTACACTTTTCTGGTCGAAAATACATCTTCTAGATCTACCAGTTGAGGTTATCCACCTCATTTTCCAGTCCGTATCAGATCAATGGGGACTCTTTACTTTCTGTTCCTAACAAGATCCCAACTTCAGAGCTAATCAACTGGCAGATGTTTTCTCCCTAGACTTGTGGTCTCTTAACTCTTTTGTCCGAATATGCAGAGCGCTATACCGGCTCCTGAATCCCTCTCTCTATCAATAGAATACCGAGGTTTACTCCAACTGTGCCCTGCTCTGGGCAGCCGATAATGACAACCTAGCAACTGTACAACTCGCACTCAAAGAGAGGCTCCCGGAAGAAATATGTCACAAATGATGAGAGTACTTGCACGTCATATAGGGGCCAGCACACCGTCACACGGCTTCCGCTGGAGCATGGTATCGATCCGAATCGAGTTGCATACTGGGACCTTGTGCCGAACACCTCCGGCATTTGAAGCGATCCAGATCTCAATCTGCTCCAGGAAGCCGGGGACTCTGAGCTAATAGTCCAATTATTACTTGATCATGGGGCGGTCAGTGAGCGCCCAATATTCACGGAAGTGCTGAAAAACGCAGCGAAGAAAGGACACCTTGGTATCGCTAAAATTCTTGTGGAGAATAGCTGTGGTCTTGGATCGATTGATCTTGTCGAAGAGCGAGATGCTCTATAGGCAACAATCGAGGTAGGAGCTACCGATATGGTGTGATTCCTGCTTGAAGACGGGGGGGGGGGGGGGGGGGGGGAGTTCTCCCCAAGATACAGCCGTTAGGTCCGTCATGCACAGCCTGGTTAAGCTGCTACTTGCACATAGAGCGAATCCATTGCCTGAGGAACCGCCCGGCATTAGTGTGCTCCCATTGGTAAATGGCTACAAGCCCACATCGAAGTACGAAGAACCGTTCCCACTTCTGTACGTGGTTGCATCAGGGCGTCTGAATACTGTTGAGCCCCTCTTCAACCACGGTGCCGAACCAAAGGGAATAGGACGATGGCGTTCCAAGAGAAATGGAATTGATGATGTGTGCTTTTCGTTCGAGATTTGTGATCTGCCGTGCATACGTTGGACTCTAGCATATCCAGAGATCTTCCGCCTTCTGCTTGATCGAGGTGCAGATATATCACTGCCAGCAACAAAAGTCATAATCAAGTTCGACCGGGTTCCAGCGACGGGTGGGATTATCTCAACCCGTCATGAGTTTGAGTGCCCAGGACGAGCACCCACAAGCACAATTGTCCTCCAAAAGGCCCTGAAAAGCGGTCACACCGAAACAGTCCAAATTATCCTTGAAAAGTGGATATTATTGCAAACTCCTGACCGAGATAGCAGTTGGGATTAAAACTCTGCTAATATTAGCGGTGATGGCAGGTGAAGCAACGACAAGATTTTGTCTTTTGCCATGGACTGAATGTTTGCTCAGAAAGCCTAGATGTCGAGAGAGCTATAAAGATCGTTGTCAGTAAACTAAATTTCCCATTGTCTAAGTTTCTGCTGCAGAAGATTGTTGAATTCTCCATCCGCTTCTCCAGGAGATCGAAACATACTGGGAATGGCGATAACTACGTCCCCAACGCCACAGACAGGTACAGGCACAGATGCGACTAGTACTATGAATTTGTCAACAGAGCACAAGGCGTGCAGTGAACAGAGAAAATCACCTCTAGCAAAGTCGCTTCTTGGTCATCTGATCGCGAGAGGGGTTGCGCCAGGGCTAAAAAATATACGGACGATTTCGTGCAATTCTTGTTGAAACAAGGCACAGAATCCCTTGGGGAGTCTGCTGCCTTCACAACTCCATATCCTCTAGGGATAACTTCAAAACGACAATATTTCGATATCCTTTTGCTTATGCTAAGGGTTATTGATAAACAGACTATCTCGCAGGAGAAGCTCTTGCTTAAACTTGGCACTATTTCTAGGATGGGATCACTAACTCAAGAAGCCAACCTTGGAAAATCAGGCTTGCCGCATACTATGCTAGGCGGAGCAGGAACCTTTACAGAAGGTGAATTAAGGGGTCGGAACTGGATTTTATTCATGGCTACTATGCGTTTTCCCCCCAGGCTAGCATTAGGTATGAATCTTATTTGCGGGTTATATGTCATGACAAACTACACTATGAGTACAACATAGATAGGTATTAAGTTAGGCAACGTGACAACCAGAGATAGGATATGGAATAGGGGTGAACAAGGTCATATAGTTATATTATTATCATGCTTAAAGTCTATACATTATTCCGAAAAACTACTCCGTACTCCGTAGTGGATTGTGTAGTTAGTGATCTTCATTACCATTATTACCCTCTACAATAGTAGAGCCCTAGAGGGGGTAAGGCTTATGTGTTGTATGTTCTTTGGATTGTGTATCAACGCCCCTGATCCCTTGCTAGACAAAGTAGGTAATCTCAGAACGCCCCGTCTTGTGAGGGTCGAGTGCATACAAGGGAATGTGAGACAGGAAGATGGAAGGGATCAAGTCAAGACTAATAGTAGTGATTATATACTGTGAACTAGTTGTACTCGAGAGTCACTCGGAGGATACGGGAATCGTATCTCCTTGCTGTACTAGAGTGTCGACAATGCGACAAGAGAACTGTTGCCACGAAGGGGTTCGTAGAGATATGGATCTGACACGCCAGACCAATCCCGACCTTGGGAGATCAACCAACACAACAATTCCAATCCGATGGTACTTGCCCCTCAAAGGATGGTTAAGGGGCGTGGGACATTTCAGCAGCGCCCGTCCAGCGCCAGCTAGACCGAAGTCCAGCCGTCACCGACGAGTGCTGATACAGATTAAGACGCCGTTTCTTCATCTTGGATTTAGTTGTGTGAAGAAGAAAAGGAGGGAGGAATTTTGCCGAGCGAAGATAAATCAACAGTTAGCGCACGGACCAGGCGGAGAGCTCAAACGGGACTAGTGCATTTTTCCCGCTTTCCGCGGGCAACGGAAAGGTGCCATTGCTCGTCCGACTAGCAACAGTCGTTTAAAAGCCGACGCTTTCCTATCGACTAAGTACATAATACCCTTGAGGATTGACTTTCTTGCATCATCATGTATTTGTCTCGTTGTGGTAGATCAGCTGCTCGCTTGCTCCCCCTTGGGAGCTCCCGGGCAGCCGTTGTCTCCGCTCGCGCCTCTATCGTGCCCAGATCGGCTCCCCAATCGCGGGGAGTAGCGTCGTCCACCCGCGACACGCAGCACAAGGTTTGTGGCCGGAATCGATTCAATTGCAAGCAGAACATGCAGACTAACCATTTAATAGCTGCTCGCGGCCTCCCTAGAGGAGTCCGACCCCGCCGTGTATAGCATCCTGCAGAAGGTGCGTCATCGATAATGGAGAGCTCACCAATTGACCGACCAGCTGCTAAAATCATCACAGGAGAAAAAACGTCAAAAGCACTTCATTAACCTGATCCCCTCCGAGAATTTCACCTCGCAAGCTGTCCTCGATGCCCTCGGCAGTGTTATGCAAAGTATGTACTGCAGGTGACCGCCTCTGCTTGCCCAACAGACCATCCTGACCGTAATTCAGACAAATATTCCGAGGGATACCCCGGTGCCCGTTACTATGGAGGAAACGAACACATTGATGCCTCTGAGCGATTGTGCCAGCAGCGCGCCCTAGAAACCTTCCGTCTGAACCCGGAGGAATGGGGAGTTAACGTTCAACGTATGATACAGTTGACTGGTGCAATAATATATGGGAAGCTAACTCACTCTAGCCCTGTCCGGCTCGCCCGCTAATCTCATGGCCTACTCGGCCCTCCTCAATACCCACGACCGCCTTATGGGCCTGGACCTTCCCCACGGTGGTCACTTGTCGCACGGTTACCAGACCCCTACCAAGAAAATTTCTGCTATCTCCAAATACTTCGAGACCCTCCCCTACCGCCTCGATGAGTCGACCGGTCTTATTGACTACGATGCATTGGAGAAGTCGGCAACACTATACCGTCCCAAGCTGATTGTTGCGGGCACCTCGGCCTACAGTCGTCTGATTGACTATCCGCGTATGCGCGCGATCGCCGACTCCGTGGGCGCCTACTTGCTGTCTGATATGGCGCATATCTCCGGTCTCGTGGCTGCCAACGTGCTACCATCTCCCTTCCCCTACTCAGATGTCGTGACCACCACCACCCACAAGTCTCTCCGTGGCCCACGTGGCGCCATGATCTTCTACCGCAAGGGCGTGCGTAGCACCGACAAGAAGGGCAACCCCGTCATGTACGATCTCGAGAACCCCATCAACGCATCCGTCTTCCCCGGCCACCAGGGTGGCCCTCACAACCACACTATCACCGCGCTGGCTGTGGCCCTCAAGCAGGCTCAGACGCCTGACTTCGAGGCCTACCAGAAGACAGTGCTTCTCAACGCCTCTGCTCTGGCCAAGCGCCTAGGTGATTCCACCAGCAATGGTGGACTTGGCTACAACATTGTATCCGGTGGCACCGATAACCACCTGGTGCTAGTGGACCTGAAGAACCGCGGCCTGGACGGTGCTCGCGTTGAGCGCGTTCTCGAGCTGTGCGGTGTCGCCAGCAACAAGAACACTGTGCCCGGTGACAAGTCCGCCCTCAAGCCTGGCGGTCTGCGTCTGGGAACCCCAGCCATGACCTCCCGTGGCTTCCAGCCCGAGGACTTCGTCCGAGTCGCTGATATTGTCGATCGTGCGGTCACCATCACACAGAAGCTGGACAAGGCTGCCCGTGAGTCGGCTCAGTCTCGCGGTGTCAAGAACCCTAATACTGTCAAGGCCTTCTTGGACTTCGTGGGCGAGGGTGAAGAGATCTCGGAGATTGTGCTGCTCCGCCAAGAGGTCGAGGATTGGGTTGGTACCTTCAGCTTGCCGTGGGCTGAGGACCAGTAGACGTTTTCTCTTTTTTTTTCTTGATTCCCTCTGTATATTTCCTTGCATGATTTCGAAACGAATATGATTGAAGACTTTTCTATTTGAGACTAGAAAAAAAAAGAATTGAATTTTTATCTACAAAATGAACAAGTCCGGCGGGTTTTACTCCGCAAAGTCTAATGCGGAAAATCGGGGGACGATGTCATCATCTTCTTTCCCCCTTATCAAATAATTTTCATACTACTACATCGAGGTGCGATATACTGCTTTCTTCTCATTCTGAGCGGCGTTCCACCTACAATCATGAAAGTCAGCCAGGTATGAACACAGAATTACGATGAAGACAGAAAACAGAATACTAACCAACCCTCAGCTCTATGTCTACCCAATTAAATCCCTCCGACCGACAACAATCACAGAAGGAATCCTCACCACACGCGGCTTTCAATATGACCGCCACTTCATGCTCCTCAAAGTTGCCCCAGCTGAGGATGGCTCCGACACCACAATCCTGAAGAACATGCATGTCTCGCACTTCCCAGAGATGACCCTCTTCCACACCAACATCGAGTATCCGCAGACAGAGAAGGACAGCGGGAAATTAATTATCACGTATCACCCTCCTCTGTCAAAATCAGCTCCCAAACCTCGCGAAACCACCCGATTGGAAATTCCACTCCAGCCTAACCCAAAAACCCTCAGCCGCCTCGAAGTCGTAATGCACCAGAGCCCAACAATAGGATACAACATGGGTGCAGAGTACAATGACTGGTTCAGCGCCCGCTTTGGGTACCCTGTAGTCCTAGCCTACCTTGGACCGAATTCAAGAGAAGTGCTTGGCACACTCGCGCCAGCAAAGCAAGACAAAAAGACGGCGCTGCGTACAATACGTGAAAGCCTAACAAATCCCGACAGGAAATGGGAGCGGGTTCTCCCGATTCTCATTGTAGCTTCTGCGATCAATGTACTCCTTCAGGGCAGTACACTTGTCCGCGACGGGATAACCCCTCAAACAGCTCGCAGTCTCACACCCACGCTCCTTTTCACCGCTAGTGCGGCGGTGTTATATTGCTTTTATACCCTATACGCACAGCACCAAGACCGCATTACTTTCGCAGACTGCGCACCCTATCTTGTTATATCCGAGACATCCGTTGATGATGTCTCAGCGCGGCTACCGGAGGGGGAAGAAATGGACCGTACGAAGTTCCGGCCTAATATTGTTATTTCGGGGGCTGGGGAGGCTTTCGAAGAGGATTTTTGGGGGGCGCTGACTATGGGCGCTGGATCAGTGCGTGGATCAAGCAAGCTTTTGCTAACAGGAAATTGTGTACGCTGTCAGAGCCTTAATGTTGATTACGAGACTGGGAAGATGGGGACTGGTGAGTCTGGTGCTGTGCTTAAGAAGTTGATGAAGGATCGCAGAGTGGATTCTGGGGCGAAGTTTAGTCCTGTCTTTGGTAGGTATGCTTTCTTAGAGCCCAAGGGCGAGGGGATTAATCTGAGGGTCGGGGATGAGGTTGCGGTTGCCGAGAAAGGGACTAGAAGGTCTACTTTTGGTGAGTGTTTCTCTCCTTCTGTGGGATTGTGGGAGTGAATGCTAATTGGATTGTTCAGATTGGCCTGGCCTGACGAATTGAAAATAAATAGGTTTCTCTTTTGGTTATACCTCGTCCATGTGTCCAGCTCGGTGTGTATAAAGGTACGGAGTACTCGGTAGATATCTAGAAAATTGACGTCATGTTGGAGGTTTGGGGAAATGATTATCATCAGGAACAAATCATTAATGTAGAGATATTTCGGGCAAAATTTTTGTCCCAGAACAATTGCAGCTGAACTGCTGGACTCTTGAAAATAAAACAATAATATGACTCTTGTTTCTTTACGCATACTAGGTGAAACCCGAGTGAGAAGCGGAAGAAAGTAATTTGATAGGTGGATACACAGCCACAATTACATCATATACACCGCCACCAATTGCCCCAAATCACCTGACTTTTTTGATCCATGGAAAGGCAAGTGTATGGATTCGATTTCTAAGAATAACTTCCAATAACTTTGCTTTGCAATAACTTTGAACTCCCAACTTCGTATTACAATTTTTTACTAACTTGCGCAACTGAACTTATACATTTACCTTGTGGTTAAGCCAGCCCTACCGAACTATTCAGGGACTGTGGCTCAAGCCCCTCCAATCATCCATAAGCCGCGTATCTGGAGTCCACACTAAACCGCGACTCTCACGTTGACCGGTCACGCATCCAACTAGAGCTGCATTCGACTCGTGTTTCACTTGTGTGACACTTCTACCTCTTTCCAAGACCCGATCGGTCAGGCGCCAAACATCCCGCAATCCGGTGCATAAGGCGTCGCTGAGCCCCGCCGCGGGTAAGCTGCCGGCAGCAGGGAAAAAAGGGCGATCGTAATTGTTCCTAAGCATAACTGCTACAAACGCCATGGATCCAGACCATCTTCGTCGCAAGGACACCACCAAGGGTCCGCCGCTGCGGATCCTATCGCTAGGTCAGTACAATACTTACCTCTCTTCCCAGCCTATATCAGACTCAGCTGACCTGAACAGATGGCGGTGGTGTTCGTGGATACTCCATGCTTATTCTTCTCCAGGAACTCATGTACCGCACTTATGTTGAATGTGAAGGCAAGCCTCCGCGTCGCGACCAGATTCCCAAACCCTGCGATCACTTCGATTTGATCGCCGGTACTGGCACTGGAGGCTTGATCGCCCTTATGCTCGGTCGCCTCCGCCTAGATCTCGAGACGTGCAAAGAAGTATACGTGCGCATGACTCGCAAAGTATTTGAGACCGACAAGACCATTGCTGGTATTCCCTATCGCTCCACTTTATTCAAGGCGTCAAAACTCGAGGAGGCGATCCGGGAATGTGTGCGGGAACATACAGTCTTCGAGGCGGAGGGAAATGATACGGGGAACGCCCCCACTCGTGATTCTATGGCTTCTATGGCCAGCTTGCCATATAGTCCAGCCTCTATTCCACAACGCTCTATCAGTCGGGGCAGTTTCAGCACCGCTCCTGCTTCACATCCAATGTCTCCGACAAGCCAAAGAGGATCCGTTTTTCTTAATGGATTGCGTTGGGGTAATCCAAACGCGCTGCTTTATGATAAGCGAGAAAATCGGACGAAAACGTGAGTTCTACAATGCAAAAAACATGAGTCACTAGTACTGATACGAAATATAGTGCGGTCACTGCTATGTACAAGGGCACCCCGCGCAAAGGAACGGCTGTCCTTCTACGGTCCTATGACTCCCGCCGAGAACCTCCACCTGAATTTGACTGCACAGTCTGGCAAGCAGGACGTGCGACATCTGCAACGGGACTTGCTTTCAAGCCCATCCAGATTGGCCAACACCATTTTATTGATGAGGGTCATGGCACATTCAACCCCGCACCGCTGATCCTTGATGAGGCTGTTGTGAATGAGTGGCCAGGTCGGGAAGTTGGGGTCTTTATTAGTGTGGGAACCGGAAAGCGTCCACCTGGTACCAACAACCGACAACATGAATGGTGGGAGGATTTCTTCGGCGACTCCTTTGGCACATTCGCTGAAGCGCGGCGTCGACTAATGATGAAGATTGAAGGCTGCGAGGATATCCACAATGAGATGCTTCGAGACCGTCTTGCCAAACGCAATGTCAGCAAAGACAATTATTTCCGCCTCAACGTCGAGGTCGGCGTTGGCGAGTTTGGTATGAACGAATGGAACCGACTAGCCGACATCAGCACCAACACACGGCAGTATCTAGCCAGACCTGAAGTCAAGAAGATGATTTTAGAAGCAGGTGTCAGATTTGCTAAGATCGAGCGCATGAACCGCCGTCTGGCGACCCACACTGCAGCTGGCGGGGATCGCGACGACTTGTCTTTTGATCTTGAGAACGAAGAGCTTTCGCTTTCTTCTCCCGCTCCATCACATGTTCCACCCCCTGCGCACTTCGCCGTTGAACTACCCGCGGAGTTACCTGCTGAGTTGGACTTCGCGCATCACAATCCACCTTCGCAAGCGCCGCCACTTATTCCAACTGTGGTGACTACATCACCACCGGATGACACGCTCCCGGTTCACCCAACACCTCAGGATAGCGTATCTACTTCCCCACCCCGGCAATCTGGCAGTGATTATCGACGAAGCCACGAGCTTGCCAGCCGGCCAAGCTCGCAACAACAGACTTCACCCTCACGCAGTGATGAGTATTTTACATTCAATGGTATGGCGCCACCAGTGCCGCCCAAGACACCCATCCCATATCCAGCTCAAGATGACGGTGGTGTAGCTATGCCTGCACCGCTATTCTCCCAAGCACCATCGTCTAACTCGAATACCAAAGTCCGACCTCCCTATCCAGTTGATGAGCCGCCACCAACGGTGAACCGGCAACGGAAGCCCAGCTACCACGTGCGGTGATTCCTTCTCACGTGCTTTCATCTTGTGGCCTTTTTTTTCAATTTTTACATGTGCATTATGTTGTTTTGTGGCTTTTCTGCTGAATACCCCTCTGTTGAGACGGCTGGTTAGGGTTGATAAGGCGTCTTGGGCGCATGCAATCCTGTTTTATGGGTTTTATCTTAGTTGAATCCCTGCGAAAGATGGCCTGTGGTGGCCTTGGGCATAATGAATGACGACATTTATGAGACTTCAAATGTGGGAATTGATGGTCTGTATATTGTACAGTAACTGTGTGAAGAAACAAAAAACAAGGGTTTCAAGATATAAGTTCATCTATTCCATAAATAGGCGTATGCAATATACCATGTAGGGGCTATGCAAGTAAATCGCCATCCTGTTGATCTTTGCAATCTATATCTGACCAAAGGCCTTGTCCATAAATTAAGCCATAACCTAAGCCATATAAGCCGATGCCTAAAGGTACCTGTACCTGCCGATCGCAGCTCAGCCCGCCCTCGCCAGATGTAGCAGTACCTCCTTTTCCCCACACCCAGCCTCTTTGTTATCTCGATCCCTTTCCCCTTCCCCTTTCCCCTTTTCTTTTCTTTTCTTTTCTTTTCTTTAATTGTATTATTTTGCGATTCTTCCTGGTTCTTTGTCCAAAGTAGATTCTACTTTCTTGATATCCTCAAAATCCCATCTTTGCTATTGCCACCGAGAGTCATAGCGCCCAACGGCTGACGAGCGCCCCTTACGGAATTCCCACATTCTTCTTTTCTTTCCTCGTGGAAATTTTCCAGAAGCACTTCCAGATCGCCGATATTCCAAATCACATTCCTCCCATCACAAAATTCGTTGCGACATTCGGAATCGGTGTTGTTACTGCAGCCCCCATTGATAGTCGCCCGGGCGATACGCGCAGGCTTTATCGATATCGTGGGGTCCAGATAAGTGTTTCAGGTAGTCGCTGAGTCTCGTCTTCGGACGGCTCTCTGTCCCCGCGACACACTTCCTCGCCTCTTCCCACTGCTGGTCAGTGTGGGTTTCCAACCTCCACAATCATGGATCCCAATTACGCCTTATCGCATGCAAACAATCTCCTCGCACGCGCGGAAAGCGAAGGCCGTCCGCCGGTTTACAAGGCTGTTGGTATTTCGTTAGCTGTCGCATCGGGCGTCTTTATCGGTATCTCATTTGTTATTAAGAAAATCGGGCTGCTGAAAGCGAACGTGAAGTACAATGAGGAGGCCGGCGAGGGATATGGATATCTAAAGAATTTCTGGTGGTGGACTGGTATGACGCTGATGATTGTTGGAGAGATCTGCAATTTTGTGGCGTATGCATTCGTCGATGCGATCTTGGTTACGCCGCTCGGTGCGCTCTCGGTTGTGATTACGACGGTTCTGTCGGCGATTTTTCTCAAGGAACGGCTTAGTTTCGTGGGGAAGGTTGGCTGTTTCTGTTGTATTATCGGATCGGTGACTATTGCTATGAATGCGCCTGAGCAGTCGTCTGTCAAGGATATTCAAAGCATGCAGCATTTTGTTATCCAGCCTGGGTTTCTGGTCTATGCTGGGGTGATCATTATTGGAGCTGCTTTCACAGCTCTTTGGGTTGGTCCACGATATGGAAAGTCGAACATGTTTGTTTACATCAGTATTTGCAGCATGGTTGGTGGATTGAGTGTCGTGGCTACTCAGGGCTTGGGGTCTGCTATTCTCGCTCAGATTAATGGCGAGGAACAGTTCAAGCATTGGTTCCTCTACGTTTTGTTTGTGTTTGTTATCGGGACACTGCTGACCGAGATTATCTATCTTAATGTGCGTCTTCACTCTCCTCGTGTCTCATTGCTGTACTAATTCTGCTATACAGAAAGCGCTAAATCTGTTCAATGCCGCTCTAGTCACTCCGACTTACTACGTGATGTTCACTAGCGCCACCATTATTACTTCCGCCATTCTGTTCCAGGGCTTCAAGGGCACAGGAATCCAGATTGCAACTGTGATCATTGGGTTCTTCCAAATCTGTGCCGGTGTGGTATTGCTGCAGCTATCCAAGTCCGCCAAGGATGTCCCCGACGCCGCTATTTTCAAAGGCGATCTGGATCAGATTCGGGAAGTTGCCGCGGTAGAAGAGCCCGAGTCTGAGCCCAAGGCAGACTCCATTCGAGGTGCGGCCTCTATCATCCGTCGCATTTCAACTGCTCGCCGCACTATGGAATCAGATGAAGCCCGCCGTTTCTTCCATGATAAGCATGAGGATACCCTGAAGGTGCCAGGCGAGAATGAGATAATTGAATGGGATGGCCTGCGCCGGCGGAAGACCGTCATTGGCGAGGGACCAACTATGTCACGACCAATCACTCCACGGACACCCTCGGTCAAACAACAACATCCACCGTGGGGCATGTCCCGGTTGCCCACTGATGAGCATGAGGAGGATCACCGACCTAATACCAAGCAAAGCGGTCATTCTTTCATGGATAACATCCGATCCCGAGCTAGCAGCGTGCTTCATCCTTCCCAGTGGAAGGCCATAAATACAGAAGAAGAGAGAAATACCGACGCCAACACACAATCGATGGGAATGGCAGACATGGCCCACCAAAGTGGCAATGCTGACACTGGATACCATGGTGCCGGTATGACAGGAGGTTTGGAGGCTCCTCTCCACCCAAACAGTCCGCGTAGTGATACGCCGCGGTCTATATCATGGGCAGACGAAAAGCCCGAATCTCTGGCACCCGAACCTCTCCCCAACACTACCCGCCGCCAGTTCTCTTTCAATAACATGATGGGTCGTACAAAGGCCGACAGTGTATCTTCCGTCAAACCCACACCAGGCTCGCCGACTCGTGGCATCCTACGCCGATCACATCTGGCAGCCGATCTGCGCAAATCTGCAACCGAGGAAGAATCACTCGGTCTCGTCCACGGTGACTCACACCATCCACGACCAGAAGAAGAACCTCTGAATGAAAAGCTAGACCGCTGGTCAAGTGCCGAGTCAGAACTTGGCGAGCCCCAGCCCGTGTTTGCAGGCCGTTCACACGGCAATTCTGTGTCCAGCATTTCCGTCGCCGCATTCCCCGCCTACGAAGATAACCACCACGACTACTCTGACTCCAATAACCCCTACTATCTCCCACCCAACCGACAAACCACCTCATCCCCAGAACCCCTCTCCCACGAAGAAGAGAGCTGGAAGCACCCTTCATTGAGGGGGGGCGGCAGCAGAACCCGCACACGAACAAACTCTTCTATCCATCCCCATTCTCGCGCCCCGCCTCCCGCCCAATCCTCCTTCTCTACGCATCGCCATCCAAATCCTCTCCCTCCACTCCCTGATACTATCACGCCCACCACCACACTCGATCTCGTGCCCACCGCAACCAATGCATCGGGCTTGAGATCAGTATCTTCGGAATCTGATTTGGTAACGACCCTCTCTAGCGAGACAGAAGGCCAGAACGACCCCCCGCCTGCCTACCCGACTCGCCAACAGAGCGGCTGGCGTCGGCATCTGTCTGACAACAGTAGCCATGATGGCGAGACGTATGCCGCGCGCGGAGGTAGAGGAAGTTCATTCAGGTGAATATGAGAGTGCTTTGCGATGTATCTGGCTTATATGGCCATGCTGGGATTCTGATTTATGACGCATATATCATGATTTCTTTCTCACATTGTATTTTGCATGGCTATGGCGCTTTGAGGGATTTTTGTTGATATTTCTCTTCTTTTGATGTTTTTTCTTTTGACTTTTCTGCGAACGAATGCGGTTTTATCACCGATCTGTACATGTATGTGATTGTGATTGTGATTTTGTTTCTGTACATAATGGATGTCATGATAACGCCGCATGATTGATTAATGAAATGAGAATGTCAAGTACAAGTGTCAAGTTGAAAGTAGCACTGGAAGTCTAAATTCATTATAAGTTATATCGGCAACGGTAAAGCAGATATTTCATAGCCAAAACGATCAGATTAGATTCGTGATCACAGCTCATTGGGTATCATTAACGTGTAGTTGGAAGATTCATCCCAACCCAGAAGACTGACAGAAAATCATGGCTATCCAAAACGCCATGCATGGCAAAATGCCATATGCAATGCAACGCAAACCAAAAAAGGAAAGGAAAAAAACGAAGTCGCTAAATGTCAACCATATCCACGTAAAAATATCACTTCTTCGCCCCCTGCACACCAAACATCCCAGCAACACTCCGCTGCCCTTTAGCCGCAACATGCATACCAGGGAACCGGGACTCGGCAAGACGACGCCCAGCTTTAATACTCTCGAGAGCCCTACAAGTCCAATGTCAGAAAGAATCACTCACTGGTCATTCAACAGCATCCTGATTAGTACATACCAGTCCACACTAACAACCTTCACACCTTTCCACCCCCCACGGGCAATTTCCTGCTGAAGCTTACCCGCGGCAAGACCTCCGCCTGCACCAGACACAGCTGTTCCACTTCCAGCCCCGGTATTAGGCTGTCCGATGAGAACATGCGTCACCGTCTTCCGGGCCATGTAGATAGAACTCTTAGCCCCGTTCGACGCGAGTAGGTGTTTCAGCTTATACTCTGAGATTCGAGGGAGGGTGGAGCCATTGATGAAGATCGTAACGCCGACAAAGATATTTGATGTCGATTTCAGATCGAGGCTGGAGTCAAATCGGGACTCGGGTTGGGGCTTGTCTTCTATTTGAGACTTTTCCTTTTCCCCTTCCTTTGTATCTCTCGTCGGACTCAAACTCAGGTTCCCTCCAACAACAGTCCTAACCTTTTTCGTTTCCGTCGTAGTATCATTTACCAGATCATCCATAGCCTTCCTCTTGCTAACACCCATGAACGACCGTATATCCCGAACGCCGAGTTCATTCCGCTTAGCCACATCCCCAGCTACCATAGCCCATTCACCAGAAGCTTTATGCGGCGGCGGTGACTGCGCGCATTTTCCATCGAACGCGCCGGGTAAGAGTGTCGACTCCTGTGTTTCTTTGCTCCCCGCTCCCAGTCCCACTCCCCGTCCTGGAAGACAATCCCCGCTTTGATATTGCCTGGTTAATTTCTCCGACCGCGTATCCCGCCATAATGTCGAGCCAAGAAAGCCGCCGCCTTCAGCTGCACGCTGGTGTCCTGTTGAGGCTGACTGCCAGGGGTCGAAATGACGGTGGTTTTGCGGTTGCGGAGTTTGTGGTTTTGCGGCTCGTTTTGGTTGGTCGGTGGTCATGCTTGCTTTTTGCGGGTCTGTAGCTTGGGTTTCCATTCGTTATTTGAGGGTCACGTTGACTGGGGTGAGGTGCGCTAAGATTCGGTTAATGTTTGAAGTTGAATTTGGCGAGAAGTCGCCGTGGCGTGAAGCGGAAGGAACCATGGTTTGGACGTGTTTTGATTTTGCTGTTTTGGGCTAAATAGGGTAGATTGGGTCACGTGGTGGGAAGTATGTGAGGAAAGTATATTGAAGCCTCAGACAATTTACATAGCTTCTATTTGACCATTTTCTTTAGGGATACTGGGACTAGATGGACATGTAGAAACAAGTGCAAGGACTGAAACGAAATGATCAAAGCTGCGATGGAGACAAACCTGGTGCCTATCTTGCTCGAACGGGAACAGCATGCCTGGCAGTCGCTAGATAGGTAGGCAGAACAAGCCGATTTGATCAGAGTGTAAGTTTTTTATAGCTACACAAACAGCCCCGATGGTCTATGATATCAATACTGGTACGTCGGCTACATTTATAGAAGAGCTTCAAAAGTCGGAAAAAGAACAATCCATTTAGACCGGACCCAAACCAACGTTGTATGTCGCTAAAGGCATGCAAACCCAGAGTTCATAACCGTTCATTACCATGATAATCATCTCTCTAGTAGAGTGGCAGTAGCAAAAGCAATAGCAAAAGCAGCGCAAAGAAGTAGAGAGGGGAGTAAAACCAAAGCCGAGGCCATGCCAGAAAGAATATCCTTTTCAAACCCCAGAAGACAAATGCACAATAAATGATGAAGCATGAATGATAAAAAGAAAAAGAAAAAGAAAGAGAAAATAAAACAACTCGTTAATGAAGATGGCTCGTGGTCAAGTCATCACACAAAGAAAATTCGTTCATAAGAGATTCGTCACATCGTAGTCGTCGAGGTTTGCGATCACTATCCACGTCTTCAACAAGGGACAAGTCTTTCAACATGGAGGTATCAAGAAATGGGGTTCTAGTGTTGGACGGTGAATAGATCTGGCGCCTAGGTCTTTTCCCTCTCCCCACACAGGTTAGATATTGCAAGATTCAGCCTGAAAACATAAACAAACGCAGACAAGAGACAAATGAGCTTCGTTTCGTTTCGACACCGCCGAGGTCTGTCGGTCTCCACGTGTTCGTGGTAAGACACAGACAAGGCCACGACGCGCCATGCGGGGGTGTGCATGCGCAGTCTATCATGAAAAACAAACTCCGAGAAAGAGACCAATAGAGAAGATGAAGGGGAAAAAAATAGAATCCAAAAACCAGACAAGACCCGAAGAGAACCAGAACAAGAATCAAAACCACAAGCTAGCCAGAAGCTAGCCAGAAGCCAGAATTAAATCACACTCACCGATGGCGAGCCATGACACTGCTGGGCTTCATCGGCTGAAGAATAGGCGGGCCACCAACCGGACCACCAAGGGTGGTATCGGTGATGGTCTTGCGGCGCTTTGATGTCTCATATTCCGCTGTACTCTCGGGGCGAATATCCTCATCTTCACGCATGCGCTTGCTGCCCGCACTAAGTGAACCATTTCCAGCAGTGTAAGCTGGAGCAGTGGTTGAAGCCATGGAGTAAGGGTCCGAGGTACCATTGGCCGGGGTACCGCGGGTATCGCTGACAGCGTTGTACAGGGTAGTGGCGGCAGCGGGACGGGGAGGAGTGTTATACCCCGAGGCCCAGTGGGGAGGGGGGCCAGCACCCGTGCGAGGGGTCATGCGACCGGAGCCATTTTGCTGGCTCGGGGAGCTGGTCATCTCCGGGGTGAGTTGGGAATGCTCGCCGGTCAGGGAGCTAACGGAAGGGTTTGTGGTGTAAGTGTAGGAGCCACGATTGGAGTTGTAGCCAGCGCTGTGATCTTGCATATACTCCTGATCGTGTTCGGCAACAGCCTCGCCGGGCCCATTGCTCTGGCTGTAGCGATTTGAGTCGCGCTCGGAGGTTTCGGGCTCTGAAGCGCCGGGGCGTGGATTTGGTGGCGCCATTTCGCTTTTCATGTACCCACTGGGCAGGGATTGGCCGTAGGTGGGCATCCCTGATTGGGTGAGTGGGGTGTGCGGCGCGTATTGAGCGTGCGTTTGTGGTGCCGCGGAGTAGTAAGGTTTTGAGCTGTCATAACCTTGACTTTGGTAGGCTGGCAGACCGTGCATGTTGTTGCCCGGTGGGGTGGTTGCAGGTGTGGTTGGCATTGAGCGCTGGTTGCTCAGTGTGGTGTCGATAGACAGGGGTTGTGTGTGTGGCACTTGGCCGCCCCATTCGTATGAACTGCCTTGGTTGGTGACACCCATCAGACTGGATGCGCTAGCAGGTGGCGTGGGAAAGGTGTTGGAACGCTCAAGACCTGGTCTGGAGCCTGGCTGGCCACTCATTGGGCCTTGGGACATGTGAGAAGACATGGGTGTCTGCAGAGATGGGTGGTGGTGGTGGATCGGGGGTTGCTGGGACCCAGACGGGGTGCGCTGGGGACCTGGGGGAGGGCCTTCCAAGCGTCGCTGCTGGGATTCTTGCACTACCAAGTTGGTCCGAGTTTGGTTGGCCGGGTGGTATAGAAGACCACCGATATTATGCACAAAGAGTGGATACAAGAGATCAGTGATCTTCTCCTTGTTGGCGAATTCCAGAGCACGCTCAAATGGAATCCTGAAGAGTAAGAGTTAGCAACTGATGCTGTGCATACTTTGAGGGCTCAAAGTACATACCAGACACCTTTCAAATGCATCGGCCCAATTTTCACAACATGGCGAAGCTTTTCGCTCTTGAGAATTCCATCACGTCGACCGCGGGTCATACCAGCTACATTAAGCAGTTTTGTGCCATTGATCATGTGGTTATCTGCAAAATGATAAGTCAGTCAAAACCATATTTCAAATCGAACCTTTTTTTTTTCCTTTCGGCCGTAGCATCAACTCACCTTCTCGACGGGCTACGCACACTCCCTTTGCTTCCACCTGGTAGCAGAGGCTGCCCTCATCTTCCCATAAAGTGGCTGTCACTCGTGGTTTAGCTCCCGGAGGAGCAACTTGACCAGTACCATCAAAGACGAAGCCTTGTAGGGGAGCACCGGTATTGTTTCCATACCCACTTGGGGGCGCCACAGCGTGATTGCTCACTTGATAACGATCAGAATATTCATCCACACTCTGGCTTTGAAGCTTACCAGGCAACGGCAACAACTGAGCCGGCATCTGGCCACCCATAGAACTGGGTGGGTGTCCCGTTGGAGGGGAAGTCACACCACTGGGGTATCCATATTGAGGGTAAGCAGCCGGGGCATAAGAAGACGCGGGCTGCATCACGGGGGGCTGCCCGTGGTACTGATAGTGGGACATAGCGCCTGCGGTAGCGCCTTGAGGAGCGTATGATTGAGCAGAGGACATGTGTGAGTGAACATCCATATACGGCTGGCCCTGGTTCATGCTGCCGAGAGAAGTCGGACTAGGATAGTACCCTTCGTTGACGGAAGGCGGAAGGCTATATTCAGTCGGGGCGGAGGAATCTAATGAAAGTCGACCCTGGGTCCCAGACAGGTCCGTAGAGGACGGGGGGCTCCTAGGTTCGTTGACCGGCACAGAGGCACCAGACAGACTCGTGCGAGCGCTAGAGTTGGTGGAATTGGTCACGGACGGATCGTGATAGGCGGTCCGGGAGAGGCCCTGGGTGGCTGTCGGTAGGCTGAGAGCGGGGAGTTTGTCACCGGGCAATAACGGTCGTTCCGCCGCGTGATGGTTGTACCAGGGAATGTCAGCAGGACCGCGGGTGTGGACCTGCGAGATCGACGGCAGCTCCAGCTTTTCGGTTGCACGGATAAACGGTTTGGAATGGAGGAATGGAGGAATGAAGCGAAGCGGACGTAAATATCGTCCGGCGTGCTATCAATATAGGCTGCAGAATTGGAAAACCACAGAAACTTGCAAACGTTGCACGGAAGCAAAAAGAAGAAAGAATTGCAAACGAAATATTGAACGGGCTTTCAGGATCAAACGTTCAAAAATTGAGGGGGATATTTAGCAGTAAAAGTGATGCAAGATGCGGGCAATGCAGGGGACGTTGCAATATCGTAGTTGAAGCTTTCGTAGTAAGTCGTAACCCTTTTTTGTAAAGACTTGAAAGGTCTAGACAGAAGTGTAATAAAGACTTTTTTTTTCCTTTGTAAAGACGAATTCAGAGAAGCACAATGGTCATCAGAATCATTAACAATCGTCAATCGAACACATCAATGTTCGGGGTAGCTTCAGAACTAAACAGAAAATGCGTAAGTTTTTTTTAGGTCGTTTCAAAAGATCATGCAGGAATCATGTCATTGAAGAAGGAATCCTTCAAATTGGAGCGCATTGGTTGATAAAATAAGGCCGAAGCCAGATGAAGGGGGGAGAGAGAAAGTTCAAAGTTTCAGCCAGTCGAGGGATGGGGGGGTTGAGAAGAGAAGTGCGTTAGACGTACAGAAAGGTGGAGGCTGGGGTGGTGCAGCAAACGCACCCCTATGCAGGCTGGATATATGGCGTTTGAAAAAGAAAAAAGAAAAAAGACCAAAAAATATATAACAAAGAGGGATATAAGGCAGCTTAAAATAAAACAGGGAAATCGTACAGTGAAACTTAGCAGAGAAGTCCAGCGGTTAAGAGAGGGGAAAAAAGGTGAAGCGAAATGACGCTGAGCCGCAGCGGGAAAGTCGATCAGTGGAGGAAAATAACAAGCTGACTAAGTTTAAGAGAAGAAAGAGAAGAATGTTGTCTGCAGAAATCCCGGCTTGCCCCGTCTTTTGAGGGAGAGAAGAGGAAAAAGAAAAAGAAAAAAACAGAGAGAGAAAGAGACCATCGAATCAATCACAGTGGACCCGGTGGAGAGAAGAGAAGACTACCAGAACCGTGCGTTCAGATCATCCTCTCTACACTCGATATCTGCTGTTTTTTTTGTTTTTTTTTGTTTTTTTTTTCTTTTCCCTCTTTTCCCTTTTTTTTCCATTTCTTTTCTAATTATCTTGTTTTTTTTTGGTTTCCTCTTTTTTTAGGGGAGTAATATTCTATTATTTTCCTACGCCACCAAGTAAGGACTATCCGGATCAGCAGCGAGTTAAGCGTCAAAAAAAAAAAAAAGGTGTAGAAGTCAATCCTTCCCATTATTAACCAAACCATTGACATTTCTTAACTTTCATACTTTGAAAAAAACCAAATCAAGAGAAATTCTCAAGAGGATCCTGGTCTGTGTGACAGAAAAGCAGTTGATCGGCCGGGATAGGCCCGCTGGATCTTGGAGTTGATTTCCTTAGTGGAGTCAACCGATCAGATTCAATTAATTTCAAATATTATATTACAATGAGGGTTACTCTGGACTCTGGATACTATTTCTGTCTGGGCAAGACTGCAAGATTATTTTTGTTGGTTAGAATACCCTACATTATCAGGTGGTATATATATATATATATATATATATATAGTATATACCCGATATATATGCTGTTTCATACCCAATGCAAAATAAACGGACTTTCAAAAAAAAAAAAAAAAGGAACTGGGCACTGAGACCGTTCCCGATGTCTCCACGCGGGTCCCACTCAGTTGAACCATGGACAGTCAACGGGGGGAAGAAATGGGGGGAAATATATCCATGGTTGACATTTGAGATTAACGATTGAAACCCATGGTTGAGATACTATATACTACAATACATATATGTACACACGGGTAAATTACACCTAATCATACTAGTATATAACTAGTACGACAAACTACAATATAGTGTGCAGGAAATTCAAATCTCATCCCAGATCGACATCTCTTTCATCGTGCAAGACATCTGTCAGCGGCTGCAAGAGGGGGAAAAGTAAAAAAAAAAGAAAGACCCGGTAATGCGCGGCGGCTGCACCGTCGATTGCGGATTGCACTCTCCCGCTTTTGGAGCCAGCGCTTGCACAACCCATTTTTCCTCTATTTGGGGTACAGATGGAACAAGCTAACCTGCAAGGTCCGTCTGAAAGAAACGGTTATCAAATCTCAGCGCTAAAATCATCCACCAAATCATTCACCGAATCATTCACCGAGTCATTCACCGGACATCGGCCGAGCCTTATCCCCTCTCGGATATCTTACTATTAGAGGTGACTACTGGTCGATCCCCGGTCATCAATCCTCAGTTCAAATCACACCTTGTCACGGCTGTAGACTCAAAGTGGACTATATTAGCTGTTACAAATTTATCTTCAATTTACTTTCCCTATAAGAATAATTCCAATGATACCAAGGCCTTGCCTGCTTTTTATGGTTCGGGACGATCTGGGCGTTAAGACGGGCCGTGAGTAACAGTGGAGAGAGAAAGAGGAAAGAAGCACGTCACACCCCCAGGGATGCAGAGGGGAAGAATCAGTGGCTCAGAAGGAACCACGAAACACGGGTGGCTTGAAGTAGATCAAGGGTCTGTTCTCTTTTTTTCGATCCCTGTAAAGTACCACCTAAGAGACCAGTCAGAGGCTAGGCGGTTACCGAAAGAGTCGGTTGAAGAGAAATGAGAAAAGTAGGGGAAATAGAGGGGGAAAAAGCAAAAAAAAAAAAAAAAAAGAAAAGAAAGAAAAGAAAGAGAGCAATTAGTCCAGAAGCTGTCCACCCAATTTTAGCCCGAATTGAAATGAGAGATGCTCATACGTAGCATCTCAATCCCAACTAAGAGACCCCGTGATGATGCATCCAGAAACTCCTATTATTTCTCTTCTCTTTTTTTTTCTGATAGTTTCTTGCACGGTTACTGGCGTAGATCATATTGCCTAATAATGGAGCCTGGAATGGTTCATAGGTCTACAATCTGTTCCCAATACTCGGGATAGCCGGGATGATAATCCTTAAGAGTAATAAAAGCAAATAACATCAATATTTGTTCTATTTATTTGTCTTCTAATTTTTTTCTACAGTGTGCCCAACAAAAAAAACGCCCAGAGCCAGATCCCAGTAAGGGGGGGAAAAGAGCAAGAGATGAAGGTCAAGACAACTCAACCCCAGTACACCGCTTATTTCTTCCTACAACATATAAGCCCAAGGTAAAAAAAAAAAAAAAAAGGTCAAGGTCAGTGTCCCCTTGCGTTTTGTCCTTTTTTTTTGTTACTCTACTTTGTATATTGCTCTAGTTATTCCCCACTAATATACAAAGTAGACTAAACTATTCATGGAGTTGATTTTCAACCCGAAAATCTCGGTACATTGACAGATGTCAATTCCCATTCCTGAAAAGTAAAAAGTGACAGACTAATTTGTTTTCCCTCTCGTACTTCGTACTCCGTACTCCGTACTCCATACCCTATGCATTGACCACTATACATGGACCTAGATTCAATTAATTTATATTGGAGATCATGATATGATTTCCAAATACCAAAAATATCAAATATCACATAAGTATTTGTATTCTTCTGCAAGTGGCGCTATCCCGCCACACAGACCCTAGAGAGGTCGGTGAACATGGGGCCGGGAAAATACGGGCCAGATTTCTGGAGACCTGTAGAGTAATCTTCAATGACATTCTTTAATTTCTTGTAGATCTTTGAAAATAATCTGCGAACGGGTGACTATTTTCTTGCAGACATTAGGGGCAAAATACGAAAGCAGGTACTAATCAACCTGGCACACTAGAGCTCCGGGAAAATTACAAAAGAGGGGGGGGAGCCACCGATCCCTGCACCGCAGCTCGCTATCGACGGCCCGATACCCGCTGCACATACAGCGTACAGTAGTTTAGGGGCCATGGGGGGATCCGCCTAAATCAACTAGAATTTTTTTGGACTGGAAAAGGAAATAGCCTGCGCCCGGAGGATTTGAAGGCTGAACGATAAAATGAATATTGAAAGGAGTGTGTGGGCCAGTAATTCGGTTGTGGCTTTTTCCTTCGCGTAATCATTATGTTGGAGTACTCCGAACTCCGTAGTTGTTCCCCGAGATAATGAATACAATTGAAATCAGCAGATCCACTATATATAATATAAATCCACACAATTATTAGAGCAACTCCGCAATTCGGATGCATCGTATGGAACCGTTGAACCGAAAAATGCAAGGAGATTAGATATTATGATAGGTATAACGAGGAGTACAACATAAGTAGAGCAATAATATCAAGTATTTGAAATAGAAATGTGTATCCTTTGATATCAAATAGAATGTATTTATTATCTCTCTTCCGGGGCTTTCCGTCTGACTATAAACTGAGTGGATCAAAGTGTTACATACAATCTTAGTATTAGTATTAGCCAGGCTCCCATGGTTAAAACTTCCACTTCACAGTTTACAAAGTACTCAATCTCGCGTCGATCGACGGGTTCGTCCGTACCTTGCAGCGAGTTACCCTGCAGACTCTGTCCGTGCAGATTTCAGGCTTTTCTTGTGAGGACTTTCTTAGTCTAGTTTTTCCTGATTTTCTTTCCTTTTTCTTGGCTTTTTCTTCGAATTGTACCATATTTATATACGAGGCTTTTTTAAAAAAAAATTCCCTTTTCTATCTCTATAATGTTTCACCAGGGGCTGCCATGCTTTCTCCATGCTGTACATCACACCTATAATATGCCCGAAGCCGCCTGGGCAGACGTTGATGCCAGATAAGGCCGTCAGACTGACGATCGGCGACACAATGAGTACAAGGCCTTTGAGAGGTGTGGTACAGCATAAATTACGGAGTATACGATATACAGCGTGAGACTCGGACACGAGGAGAATTTGAGCGAGAGCCGATGACGAGCCGATGACTGGCAGGGATATTCCCTGCAGGCTATTGATGTGTTGTACAGAAATGGGGCAAATTAAAAGATAATAAAGGGAATCGACCGAGATAGCCCCCCGTATTAGCCCCGTGTACGGAGTACTTGCGTATACTTGCTATAATAGGTCCCCCATAAACTAGAGGTACACTTGCCTAAGTGGGTACGGAGTATAGCCTTGACGCTATATGGAGTATGGAGTACGGAATAATAAAGTACAAAGTACTTACATATACCACCCTAGAATAAATATTCGAATCGTTGGTTCTGCTTTCCATGTGACTTGGGGTAAATTACTATGAGACGCCACCTTCCCTCGCGCGAATAACAACACACCACGAAGCCAGGATTGGGCGTGATGGAACTAGGCTGGGGCCGTGCAACTTTGGATTTAACCTCGCATTGCATTGTCCCGTGGAGCCAAGAGATCGACTGCACGTTCATCTTACCTCACACACACTCTAGCGCTTGTGTAGCAAAAGAGAGAGGGGAAGAGAGAACACTATGGAGTTAGTCTGAAGTAGTTATGTTTAGGTATTTGGTATGTTGTACAATTTTAATGACCATATCCCCTCTTGAGTTGAATTTCCCCCTAGAAGTAAGTAAATGGTTGAATAAGCCAACCGCCATAACCGTTAGCAAGCGCCACTATTCTCGAGTCATTTACTCCATTCGATATGCTCGAGTGACCATTTAGTTCAGAGCAATACCTGAAATTCCTCATATCTCCGAAATAGCCAGGATGGCTTGGGCCAAATGTGTAACGAGACTAAAACCCCCCATCCAAGCCAGCGGCGCCAATGATTGGCCTCACGTACCAGCAGCCCGCCGATCGATGATCCGACGCAACAATGACTGGCTGTGGCAACAACCACGTAGGAAGGGCTAGATCGTGTGGATTCACCGCCAGTTGCCCCCCTTGCGTGCAGACGTGGCACAGAGGATTATCTCATACTCCGTAGCTCCATCTGTGGTATGCAGTGACCCGCTGCTGTGGAGGTCTCTTGATGGGGATGTATGTTGACCGTTGTCTGATGTTTTTTGATGGCTTTATTATCTCCATTATAGAGGACAGGTGATACAAATATGAAATATCTTAAGATTGCATACTTCAAATGAATCTTTTTTTTTTTTCTCTAAAAAAAAAAGAAAATATCCTCATACTCGCCGATGTCGGGCTCCTTCGGCCGATCGGCGCGTTCAAGAGGTAGATAAGGAAATATGACTAGACACAACGTACATCCATACATCTATACATCCATATATGGGAGGACATATAGAAGGCAGGTTTATCAATGTACGACATAAGTATGCTACTGTGAGATCTGA
Source organism: Penicillium vulpinum (assembly GCF_028829585.1). Lineage (NCBI taxonomy): Eukaryota > Fungi > Ascomycota > Eurotiomycetes > Eurotiales > Aspergillaceae > Penicillium > Penicillium vulpinum. Next base: position 4,053,382 of record NW_026643242.1, read on the forward strand.
ACTTGCTTTCTATGTTGTACAAAAAGTATCCTATATTAACTAGTTCAAAAACCAAGTCGACTAGAAATTCTGCACTACCCCAACATTTCAGCCCTTAGCCAAAGAAAGAAAGAAAAAAAAAAACATAAGCATAATCATAATCATAATCATAATCATAGACATCGAACCTTTTCTGCAAAGACCATGTGATACTAACATCGTATCCAAATAAGCAACTCTCCCCTGTGTCCCTGTGTCATCCCTGATAATGACAATGATAAAGGGAAAAGAAAGAAAAAAAAGCAAGTCTAGAACAAGGAGATCCCAGTATGGGACCACCAGGCCTAATTCCAATCTACAGAGAGATGAGAGCCAGAGCAGAAATCCAAATAATCCCCCAAAGAGGAAAGGAGAAACTCGCTCACCGTCTCTTTGCTGTCTCAGCTCATATTTTATAGTACCTACTGTGCATCTGACACCAACACACCCGCCATCCACGCTTCTCTCTCCCCGGGGAGGCGTCGCTAGTCGATCGAAGAATGCAAATACCATGCATGCAGCGTGCAGCGTGCAGCCCAAGATGCAAGTATCATGTACGATGGACCAGAGGCCAGAGTGACAAGCTAGTTGCCAAGTGCCAACACAGGGCGTCTGAGAGCAAGTATACTCCGTTAAGTGCCCACGGACTGAGTTGCTGTGCATAAGATATTATACATAGCCGACCTAGCCTGACTATAACTATACTGTCTATGGATGTGAATCATTCCCGGATCGTAGACTGGTACGCGTGGGGACAGCCACATTCTCGAAGCATGTCTGCCATTCATATTGTGCATGAAGTGCATATCGGGGTTGGTGTGGGTGATGCATACTATGTCTTTGGTATGTCTTAAGACTGTTGGATTTGTTTCGTAATTATTATTATTTGCTTTTTTGCTTTTTGAAGGAAATGAGACTTTGCTCTGGTTGGTGCGGGTTGGGGAAATACTGGGGGTGGGGGAATGGTGGACGGGGTTGGCATTTCACTATGCAGAAATTCTTCCAAGGTTCTTACCTGTGTGCTCAGACTTCACGATTTCCATTTCAGAGGTACGTACGGAGTACTCACCGCTGATTGAGGACCTGCATTGGCTGCAAGTCTCGTGTCAAGGGATAATCCGTGTTGAGCTGGTATTGGCGGTGGGAGGGTGGTATATCCCTTGATTGGGGATTGGGATGGTGGGATTGGATTATCGCGGCTAGTCGTTGTAGACCGATTGTTTCCCGTGGGAAAATGGTGGAAAAATGGTGGGAATAGGTTCGAGAGGCTTGGTCTCGACTTTTTTTTGCTGGGCTGATAGAAGCCTTTGGTTTTATGCTTATTTCACTTTTGTTCTTATGATTATGCAGTAGTTATGCTTTGATCTTGATCTGATAGGAGTCATGATGATAATGCAATGGTTCACGCACGACGGATCAGTGCTGACAGCGTCGGTGCATTGACTCGAGGGGACGAGCATATCTGCAGTGCTCTGTGCTATGTACTCCGTAGACCTGAACGCACTTCTAGAAGACGTGGTTGATGCAGTATGCTGTCTCCCGTCGTTCATGTAGGGATGCTACGGTTCCTGCTGATAGATCGCCAGGATCCTAGATGTATTGCCTCGGTACGATATATAAGTCAACGTGTTTCGAGGTTGAGTCTTGAGCATTGATATATAGGATGTAGGTTTGGAGGATATGATTCGGTAAATATATCTTGAGACGTGGTACATCTTCAGATATGTATATCTCTTCCTCAAGTTGAAAAGAGAATTGAACGGCTGGCGATAAAACGGGAAAGTCCAAATGCGAAGATATATATATATATTTACACCACATGAGAGCATCAGTTGAACGAAAAGAGAATGTTTGTCCATTGAAATAACTCTAAAGCTAGCAATATTCCGACAGAACTTCTATACCCAACCCAACCATATTCATCATGAATTTCTTTTTTTACAAGCATATCTCATCAAATGCGCAGAGCATAATCACACCTCAGGCCTGGTACATTCATCGCTTACCAGCCTGAGCAAAGATCTGTTGCCAAATGTCGATCCACTGCTGATGCTTATATGATAACGGACGGTGGGGGTTGCGGAAAGTGTTCGAGAGGATCTCGCGCAGGCGGCTGTTGAGGATTTTCAAGGCTAGTATAGACTTCCAGTCTCGCACAGCGAAGCGGATACGGTTTGCGTCAATCGAGACGACACCGGCATACATCTATTTCGGCGGTTGTTAGCTCATTGACAAAAAGAAAGGGGGAAAGGAAATGCGAAGGATCCCTGTCGTACCTTGAACTCAGCATCACCACACAGTAAGGCTATAGCAAATTCATCCACTGCACTGGTATCATGCGCGGTGAGGTTGCGGGCACGTGCCATGATGCTATAATATGATAACCATTTGACGGACGAGTCCGCCCTCTTGTTGACAGAAACAGCGGGTAGCGTGACTGTCTGGTTGTTGCCGACGTTGCGCCAGCCCTTGCCTTCCCGTGTCAGAAGCTTAGGGTAGAAACTCCAAGCGATGACCGAGTTGATCACCACATCGTTGTTGCTGTTGACGTCGAAATCTTCAGGGATGACGAAGAATTGACGGTTTCGGCTGTTGGAGCGTGCACTGTGGGTAGGTTAGCAGGTGTGAGGCCGCTGATTGTTAAAGAATCTCTTACCGGTTGAGGGCCGCTTTCTGTGATGCATCTAGGGTCAGAAGACCTGCGTCGGCAATTGACACTACTAGTTGCATCTTGATATCCTCGATCGCCAGCAATGTCTGCGCGCTGAGGAAGTTCTTTCGACAGAAAGTATATTCATTGAACCCCGGGGTGCTTCTTATGCGTCTCCAGCTGCAATAGGCGTTGTATACAGTCAGGAGATCCGAGTCACCTAGTATTCGTTAACTATCAATTGTGGAAGATTGGTATGTCTTAACATACCTCTTCGGAAAGTCACCCGTGCAGCATCACGTTGTGAGTTGGATCCGATTGTGTTCACAAATGGCGACTTGGAAGAAAGAATAGCAGCAATGCTGACAGTCGCATCTAAGCACCGGAAGAACGCCCCATGAATGATCATTTTTCCGAGGAAGACATCCAGCGGCAACTTGGCCAGTTGTGTTCCGAGAGAGGTTAAGCTTTCGTTGCTTGTCAGGGCCTTAACTTCCTTCAATGAATCAATGGCGCGGCGAATGTTTTTAGATGACGGCGGATCAAGAGCTTCAAGGAGTGTCTGCTCTACTTCTCCTAATTTGCAGATCTTCACACGAAGCACCAGATCCTGCAAAGAAAGACGCAGCAATTCAGGAGTTTGCTGTTCGGAAAGCAACTTTTCATGACGGTACCTAGTGAATAGGTGGAAGCAGATACCGTTCTGGACACGTCCAGCACGACCGCGACGCTGTTTAGCGTTCGCACGCGAGATGAATGACTCAACAAGACGGGACAATTGACGTCTCTCGTCGAAGCGCATGATCTTCTCCTTTCCAGCGTCGACCACCGCTGTGATATCCGGGATGGTGATACCTGTTTCCGCAATGTTTGTTGCAATGACAATCTTTCTTGTGCCTTCCGGGGGTATGTTGAAGGCCTTTTCTTGGTCTTCACTGGCAATCGAAGAATGAAGCGTATGCACAATCCAGCCCCTCTGGAACATTGGCTCGGACAGGATCTCGTCGTTCAAGCGACGGATTTCCGCCAGTCCAGGCATGAAGATCAAGATCGCCTTGCTGTAGTGAACCATCTCCGGAGCCGTAGCAATCTTTAAAAGCAACCTCTTGATCAGGTCATAGTCTAGTCTGTACTCATCGATGTTGATAACAGTCTCCTTGGTCTGTCTAGAGTACCCATCAAGACTAGCCTGCAGACCTCCTGTAGTGTCAGCATCCGTGGGTGGATCATCCATATCATCGTCGAGGACTGTGTGCTGGGCATCCTCCGACAAACGGTAATTGGTCATCTCGACTGCATCCTCCAGGTACTTCATTTCCACGGGGAAGGTTCGCCCTGGGATGTTCAAAACTGGCACCCCGCCGAGATAGTTTGAGAAACGTTGCGCATCAAGGGTGGCTGACATGAGGATGAGTTTCAGGTCAGGTCGCTTCTGCATGAGTCGCCGAAGCACAATCAGAAGGAAGTCACTGTCGATCGTGCGCTCGTGAACTTCGTCAAGAACAACATGAGTGATGTCTTGGAAGTCATCGGGCCGTTCGAGCATCCGTACAACCACTCCCGTGGTGCTATTAAATATTAGTTGAGTGACCAAACCGGGAGAGAAGGGAGAACTTACGCATAGATCAATGGCGTGGATTGAGTGAACTTGCTTTCCAAACGCACCGCAAATCCAATGAGAGATTTATTTGTGCCCACGTCGTTCTTGCTCTCTCCAAGCTCCTCGCTGACACGTCGAGCAAGTGAGATTGCAGAGATACGGCGGGGTTCGGTCACGTAGATCTTGCATGGGCGGCCTTGGATCATCTCATGCTCGAGAATGAATGACGGAATCTGTGTACTCTTTCCGCTACCCGTTTCGCTGCAAATGATCAGAGCTCGGTGATCATCGAGCGTACACAGGATCTCGTCTTTAAATCCCCAGATTGGGAGATTCATTCTACCCTGTATCATGCGGTGATAGGAGGGTGTAGACGATTTAGCCATCCATGCTTCTTTCAAGCGGTCATCCACACCTGAGAAATTGTCACGCGCAGACCCTCTCATCGGGGCGCCCGGCTTGCTAGCAACGCCATTTCTCTTCCGGAAATTGTCAGATAGAACGACATCATCTTCAAAGGTACCTTGGTTCTCTTGGACCAGACGTTTCAACTCCTTTACGGTAGTTTTGTCGATCTCATCCTGCTGGGTCTTCTGCAGTGTTGCAAACTCAGTCCAGAGTTCTCTCCAAACCGCTGGCAATCGTAGATAGGCCTTGCCTTCCTTGGAATTCTGGGGGAACAAGATGAACAAAGCCAGAGTCGACACGTACCCCTCAGCCTGCTGGGAATTCGGTGTTGCAAGGGCATCCATTGACACAAAAGTAGCCAAGGCATTTGACTTGTGTGTAATCGATTCTACTGCTAACGGGAATGGGGCTTCTTGGGGTTTCGACCATCGCACCTCAAGAGCCTTTCGATTCGAATGGCTCGAAGAGGAGAAATCTTGATAGACAACCACGCAAGATGAGTCTCTTGATTTGCAAGTCTCTTCCAAGACTCGCCGTGGGCTCAGGCCTGTAGATTTCCCAAAGTCGCGGAGTGTGAACGAGGTCTGGGTCTCTGGAGGAGGAAGACCTAAAATTGAGCCTGAATCCTCAGCCTCAGCTTGGAACAAGTCCCCAAGGGCATCCTCCATTCCATCGATTGCAAGGAGGGTCGGATCTAGCTCTTCATTAATCTCGGGCTTTGGTTGATCTTCTGCGTCGGTCGGAGACTTTTTCTTTCTATCCACCGGGCGCCGAATAAATGAAGCATCCTTTCTGAGCTCGTCAAGCTTCTGCTCCCATATGTACTCTGCTTCTCGGCGTTCGAAAAGGACATCACGTTCGATCTTGGCAATCTTCCGCTGTAGTTTAGAGGTTTCAGGGTCATCTGACAGATTGCCAGCACCTCCGAGACCTTTCTTTCCCTTTCCGGGGCGATCGAAGAGATCTGGCTCTAGGCTGTAAAGTTGAGTCTGCAGCTCCAGCCATTCGGGTACCATGATATCTGGGTCGACTGAGCTGTCTGAGTCATATGAAATAGGAGGAGCAACCTTTGCTGCCTTCCAATCAGCCTTCTTGTTTCCTTGTTTACGATTTTGGGATGAAACAGGAGTGGAAGTCCCTGAAGTCTTCGATTCTGCTACAAATTAGCATTATATTATAATGGAGAACCTCAAGCTATGGGGCAGCTTACCTGTCATCCATGAGGTGACGCTATCCGCATCTTTCAGCTGGCGAGCATTTGTCTGTGTGTAAGAGGGCAATTCATTTTTATCACTGTGTGTGGCCAACCATTCGATTGCTTCATCAAGATTCCACACAACATCCCGACCGGCATTGGTTGAGTTGCCAGCAAAATATTGCAAAACATGCTTCAACGCATCCTCGACGCGGTTTTCTGGGAAGTCGAGTTTGAGCAGTGTTTCCTTCAAGGTCCAAAGCTTGTTGTATAGTTCCTCCTCAGAGCCAGCCTGTTTTGTGATTCGTCCACCTGCTATAAGATAGTCATGCTCTTCGGTACTGGCCAGTTCGAGAATACTGTCTTGAATATCTGTCGGCAACCACTCTAGAAGGCTCAATGTCACTGATTGCTGTCGGAAAACGCGACGTTCGTTCTCCAGCTTAGTGGCCTGGCGTGCCGCGTCATTTTTACACTTGGCGGCATATTTATCAACCAGAATTTGAAGCTCTGCTTCTTCAAGATGTCTTTCCAGCTCTTCCGGTGTGTAATCCTGTAACAAGGAGGTTGTTTGTGGTGCAGCGGCATCTGTAGTGCGTACGGCAGTGCGCTCAGGTTGCGGCTCGTTTTCCGGCGTGGCTTTTGATTCTTCGGGGACCGAAGAAGGTGTTGATATTGCCTCTGGCTTAGGCTTTGAGGGCATAGAGACCGTTGCAAAGCCTCGAGCCGGATTAGAGGCGGGCTTCTTCTTTTTCTTGCTGCTCGGCGGCATTATGGCTGAATTATCAGCGGGGCCGGTGGAGGGGTCTTGAAAGCACGCTGAAAGTCAGCGGTCAAAGACCAATTAATTTGGCCTGTGAGATACTGTGAAATATGGTGTGAAATATTCCTAAAAAGAGTGTTGAAATGTGTAAAGAACGAAGAGTCGGCCATGGCTGTTTAATGGCGGGATGGAATCCAGCTCCCCACACAAAACTCTTATGACAGCATTCCTAGCCCACTTCACCACCTTCACACTCTCTGAACCAACCCCTTCTCTCTCCATTCCCCCGTATTGACCGCCGATCATGGATGGTATTCCATGGGACCAGGTCAAGGCCGGGGATCTGGATGCCTTGCAGGTCGTTCTCTTCTCGAGTTCGACCTCGCGCAGGCTCCGGGCCCTGCAAGAACTCCGCGACAAGAATGGTAGCGTGCCAGTATATGGCCTCATGGCAAGCAGATTCACTGACTATTCATTACATAGGGTCTGAACTATCCCCAGAAACCAATCACCATATACTAGAGTTACTCTTCCGCACCTATCCTGTCTATGTCGATCGACCCTCCCGACAGGCGGTCCAACAATGCCTCCGCTCTCTCCTCCGCGGCCCCAATGCGACCGAAGAGTTAAAATTCCTCACGCAAAAATTGCAAATCGAGGCATCTAGACCGGGTCTAGCCTCCTCATTTGCATTTGTTCTGTTGGAATGGTGCTGTATTCTGTTGCAACAGGCCAGCGAGGACAAGAATACACCATTGGCCACTGTGCTAGACCTGATTGCGGTTGATGCCAAGGCTCTGGAAAATTGTCTTTCCCACAATCCCAAGCCTGCAGTAAAGCAGTCAGCTCTCCGGGTAACAAGACGTGCTTTGCGCGCCGTATTTTCATCTGAGACATGGGGTGCCGATGTAGTGCGGCAGTCTGTCAGCCGACTGACTAAAGACTCTACCGCAGCGAACAAGAATGTGCCTCTTCTCGGTGTCGTATGTGGAGTCTGTGCGCGGCTCGCAGACAAGACGTCAATTCTCGAAGAGTTGAAGAAAGATATCTTGTCTTTCTACATCAAGGAGGTCGTGAGCTCAAAATCTGCTGTGCCCGCACACGTTGCCAATGGCATGTCTGATTTCTTTTCTTCCTTTGTGACATATGAAGATGTTGCCACTGAATTGGTACCCCCCATGGAGAAGGCCATGCTGCGAGCGCCGGAGGTGGTTCTCGGTGGCGTGATCCCTCCTCTCTGTGCCTCTTTGCCGGAAGAAATTGATCTTTCGGAGTTGGTGCACACACGCCTTTCCAAGCATCTTTTAACTAGCATGAAGTCAAACAATCCATCAATCCGCCAAGGAGCATCCGACTCTTTTGCATCCTTGCTCTCTCGATGCAGAACTGATCCCTTGGTCTTGAAGATCACGAGTGAAATCATAAATCCTCTGAAAACCCAGAAGATTACTACTCCCGAGCACCGCCTGGCTTACGCCCAGGCCATTGGGGCTATTTCACCTTCGGCAGATGTCTCGAAAGAGATTATTCAAGGATTCTGCCCTGTCTTTTCACGGGAGTCGAACGAAGCTGCTCTGGAAGAGGAGATCAAATCCTTCAGTAAACACCTTACTTACCTCGTGCAGTCCAAGCTCAAGGTCAGCGATGATGTTGTCAGCACTATTGTTAAGGGTGTATCCGATAAGCGCATTCCATTCCGGAAGATCTGGCAGACAAGTTTGGGAGAAGTCCTATGGAAGTCTGATTTTGGGGATTTGAAGGCTCCTGAAATTGAACCACTTGTCACCAAGTTCCTCGCTAAAATGAAAGATTTGTTTGGTGAGGTTGCTTCCAACCCGCTTCCCTCAGCCCAGAGTGGTGCTCTATCTTCGGCTTATCTATTCCTGGCTCTGTTCCACCGAATTTCCGATGTTCAGGGGTCTGCCAATTCTGCTTGGGAGGAGAGCGTATCTCAGTCGATGACATTCAGTCCCAAGCCTTCTTTCCTCCTCAACCCCAAGACTTACTCAAAGCTGAGCTCCAAGGAAGAAGTTCAGTGGTTTGTCAGGGCTCTGACCGCTGTTGCCTCTGGATCCAAATTTGCTACCTCTGAAGACGCATCCAAGACGGCTTGGGCTCAGGCCTTTATCTACGCAATCACCGGGCCTGCTATTCCTTCAAATATTCGCGAGGATGCCGCGGAATCCTTATCCCGAGTCTATCTGACAGATGTGGCCTCTTTTGGACGCATTATCTTCAATGCACTGTGGGCCTGGATCTTTTCGTTCCGGAGCGCGGAGAAGGAATCAGCAGCCTTTTCTGCCGGACCAGAGAGCGAGCGCCTGCTTCATATGGTCTTGAAGGCTATCTGCCCAACCAAGGCTGTTATCGAAAACTCTGGAATCTCCTCTTCCGATCTGGAGGCTTTGCTCATTGAACTTCTGATTCTGGGTCGGCCTGAGTTGATTCCCAACACCTCTTGGATCGATTTGTGCTTGAGAACCGGCACAGACCCTGGAAATCTTGTGCGCGCACACCCTGAGAGTTGTATTGAGCAATTGGTTCGCGTAAATGCAGATCCTGTACAGTCAGCGGTGCCGAATGTTAACCTCGCTGTATGGAGCGCTGGGGCTGAATTGGCGTTTGTTTCCCCCGATGCAATGGTCCCACGTTTGGTCGATCAGATTAAATATGATCTTGATGGCACTCGCCTATCTAAGTTCACTGCCACCGATGCCGCCATTTCACGCACCCCCGAAGGAACTGCTTTCATCGATGTTCTCAGCAGCAAGTCGAAGCAGCCTACCTTTGATAAGAGCACTAAGGATTATGATACCCTGAAGTGGGAAGAAGAGCTCCGTGCGCAATTAGCTGAAAAGAAGGGACAAAGCCAAAAGAAGCTTACACCCGAGGAAAATTCCAAGGTCAAGGCTCAGCTTGCCAAGGAGGCCAAGATCCGTCAAGATGTTTTGGAAGAAGTCAAGCGGATCGAACGAGGAGCTGGCCTTATCCGTGGCCTCGCAACGGGTCCGGCTAACGATGTAGAGGGGTGGATCAATGCTGCCGTCAGTTCTTTGCTATCGCTTGCTCAGGCTGGCGCGGGTCTATTTGTTGGTGATGTTGTCTCCCGAGCGTTCATCACTTGCGCCGACAAGGTGTCCACTCGCCTCGGTCCTCTGCGTTCTTTTATCGGTATCGCAACATTGCGGGCCATCGGCAACACCAACCTTCCCTCCGATATGGAATTAGAGCCCCTCGGAGAACTCGTGACAAGAATCCTCTACCGATTGCGCTTTGCTTCTGAGCAGCGTCCTTTTGATGCCACATCTCTCGCCTACGTCCTTCCGCTCATCTCTCTGGTTTTGACCCAGAACGGCATCGAAGAAGCGAAGGGAGAAGAAGAAGGCACCCAGGTTCTCCTTGCTCTTGAGTTCCTGTCCTTCCACTCTAGCTCTTGTGAGCCCCCTCCCCCCCTTCACCTGATAAATCAGCGTGAAACAAACTGCTAACCCTCTTATGTAGTCACCGACGCCCGTCTTCCTCGTGTCGAGGTTCTAGGTCGGCTCCTATCCGCCATGCAGAAATACACCCAGCACTACAAGCTGGTCAAGGATACTTTGTTCGACTTCTGCCGTTGCATCTCGCCAAACCTCAGCAGCGAGGAGTTGGATACACTTTTGCAGGGAACCATCGTCGCCGAGGCCTCCGTCCGAACAACTGTTCTTCAGGTCGTTGAGGCTGAAATCGATTTGACTGACCTCGATTTCTCAGAGCACATCTGGCTTGGCTGCCACGATGTGGTGGAAGAGAATGCAGAGATTGCAGACACGATTTGGGAAGACAACGCGCTGGAGGTGGATGACACCTCTTTCAGCAAGATCATGAAATACTTGGACTCCAAAGACCACCAGCTTAGAGGCGCTGCTGCCCGCGCTTTGGCACATGCCATTGAGTTTGATAAGAGCAAGTTTGCGGGCATTCTGTCCGAACTTCAATCCAAATACGTGGAAGAAATCAAGCCTAAGGCACCTGAAAAGGACGCCTACGGAATGCCTAAGAAAATAGACACCGCAGATCACTGGGAGGCTCGCAGTGGTATTGCGCTGGCCTTCAATGCCATGACGAATGGATTCGATGGTGATGAGGCCGTCTCCTTTTTGCGATTCCTGATCGAAAAGGGTCCCTTGCTCGATGGAAATTCCCGGGTCCGCGGGCAGATGACAGAAAGTGGTAAATCTGTCATCATTTTACGAGGAGAGTCAAAGGTTGAGGAAATGATGAAACTGCTCCAAACAACACTGGAAACCTCGGATAAAGACACAAAAACCTCTGACTTGCTGAACGAGGCTGTCATCGTGTTGTATGGATCTGTGGCGACACATCTCAAGGCGGATGATCCTCGCTTGCAAACTGTTATTAGTGAACTGCTTGTGGCCCTCGATACCCCTTCGGAGTCTGTGCAGCACGCTGTGTCTGAGTGTTTGCCGCCGCTGATTAGATCTTCTGGTTCCAAGACGGCAGAATACGTGGAAAACCTGATCTACCGACTTTTCAATGCCCCTGACTATCCTCGTCAACGCGGTGCTGCATACGGTCTTGCTGCAGTCGTGTGTGGCAGAGGTATCGCAACCTTGCGGGAGTACCGAATCATGAGCCAGCTTAAGGAGGCCACGGAGAACAAAAAAGAAAAAGATCACCGACGGGGCGCTTTGTTAGCTTATGAGCTTTTTGCCCTGGTTCTCGGGCGGACTTTTGAGCCTTATGTGATCCATCTCGTACCCCAGCTTCTGGGAGGATTTGGTGACACTAGCATTAGCGTCCGCGATACTTGTCTGGAGGCTTCAAGGGCTTGCTTCCAAAATCTCAGCTCTTACGGTGTCAAGGAGATTCTCCCTACCCTACTCGATGGTCTGGATGATACACAATGGCGTAGTCAGAAGGGTGCTTGCGATCTGCTTGGAGCCATGGCCTACCTGGACCCGCAGCAGCTTGCAGCCAGTTTGCCTGATATCATTCCGCCTTTGACGATTGTGCTCAATGACACCCATAAGGAAGTCCGTAGCGCAGCGAACCGCAGTCTTCAGCGCTTCGGCGAGGTTATCAGCAACCCTGAAGTGAAGAGCTTGGTTAACGTACTTCTAAAGGCTTTGAGTGATCCAACGAAGCACACAGATGAGGCGTTGGATTCCTTGATCAAGGTTTCCTTTGCGCACTACCTCGATGCCCCCTCTCTGGCCCTTGTTGTGCGCATTCTCGAGCGTGGTCTTAGTGACCGGTCTAATACTAAGCGGAAGTCGGCACAGATCATTGGCAGCTTGGCCCATCTTACAGAGCGCAAGGATCTCATCTCACACTTGCCTATCATTGTGGCCGGTCTTAACTTGGCCATTGTTGACCCGGTTCCCACAACCCGTGCTACTGCCTCCAAGGCCCTTGGTTCACTCATCGAAAAACTCGGAGAGGACGCTCTGCCAGAGCTTATTCCCAACCTTATGGGTATTCTCAAATCTGATACCGGAGCTGGTGACAGACTTGGATCTGCCCAGGCCCTTTCGGAGGTTCTTGCAGGCCTTGGTACGACCAGACTCGAGGAGACACTGCCAACCATTCTCCAGAACGTTTCAAGCGCCAAGCCTGCTGTTCGTGAAGGCTTCATGACCCTCTTCATCTTCTTGCCTGCTTGCTTCGGTAACAGCTTCGCCAACTACCTCAGCAAGATCATTCCCCCTATTCTTGCTGGTCTGGCTGATGATATTGAGTCTATTCGCGAGACCGCTCTCCGGGCTGGTCGTCTGCTTGTTAAGAACTTCGCCCACAAGGCCATTGATCTCTTGCTTCCCGAGTTGGAGCGTGGTCTTGCGGACGACAGCTACCGCATCCGTCTGAGTTCCGTCGAGCTTGTCGGCGATCTCCTCTTCAGTCTTACTGGTATCTCTGGCAAAGTCGAAGGAGATGAGGAAGAGGAGGAAGCCACTCAAGCTGGCCAATCCCTGTTGGAGGTTCTCGGAGCCGAGCGCAGGGACAAGGTTCTTTCGGCTCTGTACATCTGTCGCTGCGATACCTCAGGCCAGGTCAAGAGTGCGGCCTTGGGTGTCTGGAAGGCGCTTGTCGCCTCTCCCAGGACCCTCAAGGAAATGGTTCCCACGCTGTCTCAGCTCATTATTCGCCGCCTCGGGTCCTCCAACATGGAGCAGAAGGTTATTGCCAGCAACGCTCTTGGAGATCTTATCAAGAAGGCTGGAGAGTCTGTTCTCAATACCTTGCTGCCCTTGCTTCAAGATGGTCTTCAGACTTCGCCCGATGTAGAGGTCAAGCAAGGTATTTGTATTGCTCTCCGCGAGCTTATCAATGCCGCTTCCCCCGATGCGCTGGAGGACTTTGAGGATATTCTCATCGCCACCGTGCGCGTGGCTCTGGTCGACAGCGACGATGATGTGCGAGAAGCTGCTGCTGAGGCCTTCGATTCATTGCAGCAGATTATGGGCAAGCGGGTCGTGGACCAGGTCCTGCCTCACCTTCTTCACTTGTTGAGAAACGACGAGGAGGCCGAGCAGGCGTTGTCGGCTCTGTTGACACTTCTCACAGAGCAGACTCGGGCTAATATTATCCTTCCCAACCTTATTCCTACGTTACTCACGCCGCCAATTACTGCTTTCAATGCCAGAGCCCTGGCATCTCTAGCCGAAGTTGCTGGCTCTGCCATGACAAGAAAACTGCCAACTATCCTCAACTCCCTCATGGACGGCATCATCGAGACTACCGACGAGGAGCTTCGAACAGAGCTCAGCACTGCTTTCGACACTGTCTTGGTGTCTGTGGATGAGTACGATGGCCTGAGTGTCGGCATGAATGTGATGGTCACTCTAGTCAAGCACGACGATCACCGTCGTCGCGCTGCTGCGGCGCTCCATCTGACTAAGTTCTTTGCGGAAGCCGAGGTCGACTTCTCGAGGTACTACCAGGACTTGATCCGTGCCTTGCTGATTTCGTTCGACGACCCAGACAAGGATGTCGTCAAGGCGGCATGGACTGCCCTTACTGGTCTCATGTCTCACATGCGTAAGGAAGAGATGGAGAGCTTGGCTATTCCCACCCGCCAGATTCTGCGACAGGTGGGCGTGGCTGGCGCGGATCTGCCTGGCTTCAGCCTGCCCAAGGGCATCATGGCTATCTTGCCAATCTTCTTGCAAGGTCTTCTCAACGGTACTACCGATCAACGTACCCAGTCGGCTCTTGCAATGTCCGATATCATTGACCGGACTCGTGCCGAGTCATTGAAGCCTTTCGTGACCCAGATCACCGGTCCGCTCATTCGTGTTGTGTCAGAACGTTCAGTCGATATCAAGTGTAAGTCATGCAAAATCTGTATGTGGTATCTGTATACTGATTTATTTTACCAGGCGCTATCTTCTATACTCTTAACAAGCTTTTGGAGAAGATCCCGCTGGCTGTTAAGCCGTTCTTGCCTCAGCTCCAGCGTACATTCGCCCGTGGTCTGGCCGACACCACAAGCGAGACTTTGCGTACCCGGGCTGCCAAGGGTCTTGGTATCTTGATTACACTGACCCCCAGGGTTGACCCTCTTATTGCTGGTAAGTCTCAGGAAGTTTTATACATGGAATGTAGCTCATTGCTGACTTTTATCTCTAGAACTTATTGCTGGATCGAAGACCACCGACATTGGCGTGAAGAACGCCATGATGAATGCTCTTCAGGAGGTAGTTAGCAAGGCCGGTGCCAACATGAGTGAGGCATCTCGGCAAGCGATCCTTGGTCTGATTGATGACGACTCTAGCGACCAGACTGGTAAGCTAATTATTAACGATTCCTGTGTCCCATGGCTGTCTAACATACTCATAGACTCCATTGCCATTACCAACGCTCGTCTGCTCGGTGCTCTCGTGAAGGTCCTCCCTGCCGCAAGCTCGGTTCCTCTCATTAAGTATGCATATTCGTTCTCGTGATTTGATTTTCTCTTATACTGATACATTCCCGTAGGAGCCGTATCCTTTCTGGTTCCCTTTCTCATGCAGCAATCCTCGGACTGAACGCTCTGTTAGCTGAATGCGCCGAGGTTTTGACAGAACACTTCTCTGTGGAGCTACCCACCGTCATCTGCCAAGGTCTTGCAAACAAGGATGTAAGTGGGATACTAAATCACCCATTATTACTCGAAGCTAATTCAAAAACAGCCCTTCGTCTCCGACAACAGCGCCCTTGCTGCAGGTAAATACCTCTTATCCAGCGGTGGCGACCATGCTTTCGAGTCAAGCAAGACCATCTTTGAGGCCTTAGCATCTGCCATTCAGGTTGGCAACCCAGTCGATACCCGGCGGTTGAGCTTGGTAGTCATCCGAACTGTCAGCCGTCTTCACCCCGAGTTGACCCGTCCTCATCTGGCTCTGCTCGCACCGCCTGTCTTCGCTAGTGTCCGTGATTTGGTGATTCCCGTCAAGCTGGCTGCTGAAGCAGCATTCTTGTCCATCTTCTCCGTAGTCGAGTCTGACAGCGAGGTGTTTGATAAGTATATGGCTGGTCCGGGTGCATCTCTACCACCAGGCCCCAAGCGCAGCATGTCTGACTACTTCAAGCGCATTGCTGTTCGTTTGGCTAACCAGGCGCGTGAGCGTCGGGAAGCCGAAGGTGGTGAGGGTGGCTTGGGACTGTCAAATGATGAACTAGATGATGAGAAGGAATTGTGGAGCATTGGCAAGGTCGATCTTGGAGAGGCCTTCGGCGATGAGTGATGATTTGTTTGCATCCAAGGAGCATCTACATGTTTATAGATATACCCTTGGGTTCTATTTGTTTTTAGTCGTACAAAAGTTATGCATATGTATGTTTTTGTATATTTCATATCATGTTGTTCTATATCAATGGGTACATAGCCATCGAATTATTGCTTTATACTGCAGATCGCCCTTTCCTAAAATGTAAATATCAAGTCAGGTGACACTGCTTGTCTTTAACGTCACGTGATTGAGTTCGTTTTCTGTCATCTACAACCAAAGCTATAGCAAACTGCAAAGGAGAAGAAATGAATAAAACCCAAATTGCAATTATCTTGTTCTCCCAGCGTCTTTATTCCAACTTTTCCCAGTGTAAGTACTCTTGGCTTCCCCGGACTGCAAGATCTTCAAGTTCCAATCGTCCAGATTCGGACTAGCGCTAGGGCATACACCCTGGAGCACTCCGCCCGTTGTGGAAGGAGCACTCGCTTAGCCCTCGGCTGACCTAATGTGGCCCGCAGTGCCCTCTCAAACTCTCACCGTCGGGATTTCTCAGTGCCACGAACATCATCCGCCAACGACCGTCGATACGCCGACATCAAGATGTGAGTTCATCTCTAAGCTGTTATTGAACTTTTCGAATGCACTCCCGTGTGCTGTGGAAATTCATGCCCAACACCCAACTCGTGGACCCGATATTTTCGTTACAATGGAGGAACAACTTCGTGATGTGTGTGCCATGATGCTGACTGGGTCTTTCACCACAGGGTCAACCTTACCACCCAGAAGCGCCTCGCCGCCTCCGTGGTCGGCTGCGGCAAGCGCAAGATTTGGCTCGACCCCAATGAGATGAACGAGATCTCCAACGCCAACTCTCGCCAGACCATCCGCAAGCTCGTCGCCGATGGCCTCATCATCCGCAAGCCCGTCACCATGCACTCCCGTGCCAGCGCCCGTGAGCTTAACGAGGCCCGCCGCAACGGCCGTCACCGTGGTCTCGGTAAGCGCAAGGGTACCAAGGATGCCCGTATGCCCAGGTATGCACAATCACAATCATCAACTTTTGGCTCCGTCTGGCCTGTGTCGAACTCGCCCGACGGAACTGGCACCCGAGGCACAGTTGCTGATATTGTTTTCCTCTGTTTAGCCAAGTCCTCTGGATGCGCCGCATGCGTGTTCTCCGTCGTCTGCTCGTCCGCTACCGCGCCGCCGGCAAGATCGACAAGCACCTCTACCACGAGCTTTACCACCTGAGCAAGGGTAACACCTTCAAGCACAAGCGTGCCCTCGTTGAGCACGTAAGTTACAACCCGGATCAACCCCCACGAGTGACGATCGAATATGGAACATGAAGCCATGAATTCCCCTATAAAATACGCAAAACAGAACATCCAAGCTGACTTGTTCTCTTTTTCACCGCTACAGATCCAGAAGGCTAAGGCTGAGCGTGCGCGCGACCGTGTCCTCAAGGAGGAGATGGACGCTAAGCGTGCCAAGAACAAGGCTCTCCGTGAGCGTCGGTTGGAGCGCAAGGAGGCTAAGCACAACGCTCTGATCAGCGAAGAGTAAATCTGATACAAAAAATTCAATTACCCTTCCGTTGTTTGACGCTTTTCTTGCAATTCGGCGGTCCGGAGGTTGGAAACGGTTAACTTCTGGGTTGGATTCGGGATTCGAGGCTGTTCCCGATATCGAACTCAGGTCGGCCTTCGGCGTCTTCCTATTAGTCTAGATTCTGTTACGACTTTCTCTCCTTCCCTTGTTTTCTCTGATAGCATGGGGTTCGTGGCCTTGTTGGATCTTTCGGAAAATATGGGGTATGGGAAATAGGAAGATGCGATGATGATGTGATACTCAAGCTATTCTTGTTAAAACGTAACGAGAAAGCAAAAGGAAATCTTTTTTTACTTCACCAAAAAACACAACAAAAACCGCACCCTCTTTCCCGGTCCATATCTACTGCGCTCTTGAGGTATAACCCTAATATGCAGAGAAGCAGATCGTGTCTGTTCTCTCTATAAGCCTACCTGTATCCTATTAGATGTCCTTCTCATAAATCCCCTGTGCTCTGGATTTTGCTGCTCACAATAACCACCCAGATATACGTCACTGACCAGTCAAGGAGTATCATGGACGTCTATTTCGTACTTCATGCAGACTTTGTCTCGATGGTTCTCGCAATCCTATCCCCTTGGCAACTGCAGTATCGTGGATCAAAGATATTCAATGTAATTTATATGGGTCTTGTGGCTACACCATTGCTATTCTGGGGACTTTGATCTAAATGGCCTACCCACTCACTTCTAGACTTAACAGCCCCTCAACCCACAATTTTGACGTGGATATGAAATCGAAATAAAGGGCTTGGTTTTCTTAGCCCGTTCTATAATATCTGTCAGATAATCAAATTAAAGATCTAACTAGATTTGCATCGAAATATCATCATGTACCGTTGAACCTTGAAATATATATCTATATCACACAACCCCACAATCTTCGGAGAATAAAACGCTATGATTAACAGCTAAATACCAGCATAAAAGTAAAGCATAGGATAATTTAACGTCATTAGCTAATTCGGTTACTTCAAAACATATTAATTGCCCAAATAGACAACAATTATACCTCGAGCGTGGTGTCGTCATTCGAGTCCGCAGATGTAGGACGCAATCTATTTTCTATAAACACTGCCTAAAGACTAAGCTAGCAGAATTTTATCAAAATAAATAGCCTCCTAAACTAGGCGAGACATGGTAGAAATATGTCAATATATCTTGAAATATAGATAAAATTTGAGTCCTTCCGCCCTCCCTTTAAATCATACATATCGATATATAAATTCAATGAACAACCGAGACCTTCAACGCCGAACTCGAAAGCAAATGCAAATGCAAAAAAAACAAACAAAGAAAGAAAGAAAGAAAGAAAGAAAGAAAAAGCACGCAGACGTAACATTCGTAAGATCTTGTCGTCATAAATCAAAGTAAACAAAACAAAACAAAACACAAGTTTATCAACGCAAACGTATAGTATATGCAGGAAGCAAACCAACACCCCCAAATGAAATCATAAAGCACAAAACAAACTAAAACAAAAATCAAAGGAGCGAAAATTCGCCATCTAAAAGTTATCACCCCACACAGTCGGGACTGGAGGAACAGAAGACCGGTGATGCGCATTTGGCGGAGGCTCAAGATCAAGGTCGAAGGGGTCACTACGCATGCTATCGCGCATCACAGGCGTATCCGAGTATACATGCGGCACAGCAAGGGCATCCATGCCATCACGTTCGCAGTCCCAGTACCCCTGCACACCGACCCCGGCGCCCCGGGAGGAGGTAGAGTATATTGAGACCGAGCGAGATGGGGCTGAGATCTCGATGATGGGGTCCGCGAAGGAGCCTTGCGGTGCTCTCTCACCACGCAGGTACATGCTATCCAGGGATAGGTTTGGATCCGAGGGTTGCTGTTGCAGCGGGATGATTGGGAGTACGGGTGATCGCGGGCCGATGTTGCTTGGGATCGAGGGGAAGGAGTTGTGGCGGTTGTGGTGGTGGTGGTGGCTAACTGATGAGCTCGCTGAGTCACCTCGTATTAGTTTCTGTCTGATGCCCAGCCGCTCTGTCGTTATTTTTCGTCGTCGGCGACGCATATAGAGTGCGCAGGCTAGGAGGGCGAAGATCATGATTGCTGATCCTCCGATGACGCTCCCAACTATCGTTCCGGTTTTGGAGGTCGATGTGGGGCTAGAATTGTCGGCTTGCGCTGTTTCCGCAGAGCTTGCACTAGTGGCAGTTCCGATGAATGGTAATATTGAAGGTGTGTTTGTTGGTGCAGCGCTGGAGCTGGGCGAGGTACTGTAGGAGCTCATAGAGGTTATGGAGCTAATGACTGTCTCTGGCAAGACAGGCAGGGACGATGAATGATATATAATTGAGCTAGTAAGTGAAATCCACATACTGCTAGAGGTATCGGATTGCCATGAGTGGTCGGATGATTCCGAAGTTGCCGAAATAGGAAAGTCCACCATTGAACTTGACAGAACCGAGGTTGGGATTGGAGTCGACACTGGGGGCTCCGAGATTACCGGTGTTGTAGAGCTGGCAGTCGATATTGTGGCGTCCAGCTTAGTTGTCGACAGCTTAGTCGTTGTCAGAGTCACGGTCACCGGGGTTGGGCTCAGCGTTGACGTTAGGTAGTCAAGCACAGTGGCTGTGCTGGAACTAGGCCCAGGGCCAGATATCGTGTAGACCCATGTAGGATAAACAGTCTCCGTTTCAATTGACGTGATTGTCACCAGATTGGAGGATTCAGAGGATAATTGTGTGGACCACGTCCGGACTAAATTGTTGAGCGGTGCAGAGGGAGTAGCAATGGCGGAAAAAGCACTCGACATCTCGCCGCGAGCCCGCAGGCAGCACGGGCGTTCAACAGACAGATCTGGTGATAGTTTCCGATTTCGTATTCGATGAATGGAACATGGGGGCGACGTAAAATGATGGATCCCTTTGTATGAGTGTCCTCGGACAAAGCAAACGACGAAACAAACGAAAAAGTAGTAGGCTTATCAAGTTGACTCCCTTGGTTCATCCAATCTTCCTCTGTTTCTTGCTTTACTCTTTGAAGCCTCGAGAAAGCCGCGAACATAATCCCGTGATCAGGCCGGGATTCCATACAGTTCACGATTTACCTTCGTTGGGGCCCAAAAGGTGCATCATATCAGATACGAAGAGGTCGGAGGGTTATATACAGAGATTTATTTATTTTTTTCTCCCACAGAATTTGACAGGGGATTTTGTCTTTCATTTGTCTGTAACCCGGCGCTTCTTCTATGGGTGGGAGCAACGCTCCCACCCCCTCCTGTGACAGATGGACGGCGCTTAGCCATCGGCCCAATAAGAGAGCTTCAGGTAGTCCACGAGTGGATGATCATCTCCAGAGAATATGGGAATTTCCATAATCTGACACTCTGGCTAACCTTTCTGCATGCACACAAGCTCGTCATTATTGTTCCTTCGGTAGGATTTGAGCGGGGGAATGTATCATGTATCACGGACGAAACAGGGCAGTTTCGAGTTTGGCGAGAGATTCATTTGAAATTAGGACTGGTCCAACCTGGGGTAACTCCCTGAAGTTTCACGTTTTACCTATTTCAGCTGTTGGTGTCTTGCAAATTTTGCAGTTAGGTGTAGTGTATCCTCGGCATTGTGGAATGGCAGCAATGCCTCTTTTGGTACGAAGTAGAGTCATGTGACTACGAGTATATAAGTAGAAAGAAGTCCACCTATTCATATAAAATCCATGGAGGATATAAGAGAATAGAGGCGAGGCAAAAAAAAAGGGAAGATATTACAGTACTAGAACAAAGTACGGAGTAGAGGGAGACTGGAGAGAGTGATGGCATCCCTTTATAATAACATTCCCCATCCCTATTCGGCCCCCCCACCCTCTTGACCTTAACAATTTCACCTACGAATATTCTATAGGTTATAGGTCATAGGTCATAAGTCAAAGGTCATAGGACACAAGTAGATAGATCATAGGTAGAATATATATCTCAGATTCTATGTCCACACCACAGCCCAAGGCTGAAGGACATTTGTTCTCGCCAAATTCCCCACCTGCAAAAGTCCTCTCCTTTCATCTCTTCCCTCTTTTCTTCCATCACTACATATTATTATTGGGAGTTGTTTTATTTTGATTTCGACTCTGTTTATTTATTTACCTTCAAACCATCTCGGTGTTTCTGCCTTTCTGCCTTTCCGCCTTCCCGTTCCCCATTTTCCCATGTGACCTTTGGGGACAAGAACTTTGCGATAATCGTGCATTTGCATTTACATTAGATTATTGATTAAAGATGTTTGGCTGGGGTTCTGGGCTGGGTAAGCAATCTCCCTTTTGCTACCCCTCGATGTTTTTCGCCCCCCTTCCCCCGCCATGCCCCCCCTGTGGCGGCTGAAATGTCAACAAGTCCAACTGGGCACAAAGCCATGTTGGATTGGGGCGCCTAACTGTGGCGCCTGTGGCTTGAAGCCCTATGCGATCCTAGTTCTGTCCAGACTTGGACTATGAACCACATTAACAGTCTCAGCTAACGCAACTTGTAGCCTTGCCCTCCACCACTTCAGAGCCGGAGAAGGAACGCAGACCCCCCGCTCACCCGACACCTCTCGATTTCCCCGTCTACAACCTACCAAATGTCATCGAAAATGGGTCGGAGTCGAGACTCATCGAGATGTCCGACCTTCTGGCCGACATCAAACGCCCACAGGATATCTGTGTAGAGCGCTTCAAGCCGTTGAACCTGCAATTAGACAGTGATGTCGAAGTCCCCCAAATGATCCCCGAAGACCACTCCCACCCTCTCGCCCCCTTACCATGGGAAGATACTACCGAACCGACGGAAGACAATGCCCGACCATTGATGGACAATGGAGCCCCGTACCCCTCGAAGGATCGATATGAAATCCTGGAAAAAGAGCTGGCGTTGGATAATGACGACGCTTTCCGCGAGGTCGCTCGATTGCCGCCACGTGAGGGTCGCAGCCGGGTTCGTATAACGCAGTCGAGGAAGTTCTGGACCGGATTGGAGCGTATGGCTCAATACTGGGATACCAGCCTAGACCATTACTACGAGCGTCCGGCATCCCCTGAGCGGACACCCCCATCTGAGATGGAGCGGACAGAGGATGGCACAATGAAGATGGATACCGAGGAATCCAAGGGCAGATACTCTCTGACAGACGGTCCAATGGACCTGGATGCAACACAGACAGCCGCGCCTTCGAGCAACGACATTGTTGGCGATGAGCAGCGGCCCTCTGTTCCTGTGTATACGGGCCGCCGAATTGGCAACGGGGCCGAGATGCCCGATGAAGTACGCGACGAAACAATCCGATCCTTCGTGGAGATGGTCGCATGGCCATTCGGATGCCAGGTCACAGTCCCCACGCTCCCGCCACGGCTGACCTCTAAGAACCTCCTGTTCCCTGTCCGGCAAACATTCCAGTCCTCACGGTCCCCGCGAGATCGCCAGATTGCGCGAAGCGGCATGCTCGAAGGTCCCGTCCTCATCTCGCAGTGTCGACCCGAGACTTCTTTCCGCACTGCGGACAATACCCCCGGGACCGGGATTGGTGAGGTAAGTGATTTATTCCGCGAAGTGGGCGGCATGCTTCTCGCAGCGCAAGAGCGTGCCCGCGAAGGTGCAGTCGAGAAGCGACCCGGCGAAGGCAAATGGTGGACCATGGAACCTCGCTTTGGTGGCGCCCCCAATGACGGGATCTTGGATGATCTGGTTAACAAGGGACACGGGATGTCCCTGCCAGACTCGATGATGGAAGAAATAAGGCCATCTGCCCAGGAGGCGGATGGCCCTTCCAAGCGCTCCAAGTTTGAGCATCCGTTTGTTACGTCTCTCTCCCGGAAACCGAGTGCTATGCGCAGACTTACTAGCAGTGAAAAGTGGAAGATTCTGCAACCTGGACCTAGTCTTTGGGATAAGCGGATGAGCTATTTGCAGATAGGAAAGGTCCAGGAGAGTCCATTTGACGATGTATGCATACCCTGCGTTGTTCATTGATGTTGACTCTGCATATTACGGCCGGACAGAGCTAACCCTCCATTTTTTCCTCTTGCAGATTTACATGATCTCATCTATCAACCACCACATCTCAATCCTCCATCTCCGCGTCCACAGGCGGTATCTGGA
The DNA here is from genome assembly GCF_028829585.1 of Penicillium vulpinum. Classification (NCBI taxonomy): domain Eukaryota; kingdom Fungi; phylum Ascomycota; class Eurotiomycetes; order Eurotiales; family Aspergillaceae; genus Penicillium; species Penicillium vulpinum. The sequence goes on from NW_026643242.1 coordinate 4,076,434, forward strand.
CATTCTCACCCACGGCGAAAGCACCTTCCCAATAACCGAAGGTGAGCCGTGGCATGTGCTGAAGCTGCAACGGACTAGATGGTTCGACCTGTTGGATGCCAACGACCGCATAGAAGCGCTGAAGGGTGTGTGGCAACTGTTCCACCACCAGCTGAGACAGACACACCGCGAAGGCGACATCCCAGTCCCGATAGAAGTACCTATAGATAGTCCATTATAGAGTATGTACGATCGTATCCACGGTGACGTGCTTTTGACTCTTTATCCCCAATGGCGTTCCTCAGTCATACATACATCTTGTACATACGGCGCAGCAATCCTCGATTTTTTTGCTTGTTGTGCCAACCTCCATCTCGTTTACCCATACCCATCTTCAATGACAGCAAATTACATTGGCTATTTACAATCTCGAATATATTGGGATCTGGCGGGCTGTTTGTACTGGATACTAGGCGCTCTTTTCTTTTTGGCTGGAAGGCGATTATTAGATGGGAGATTCGGGACGTTGTGATGTGCTTTGATATGCCATATGATGGTGCGATAGACATTTTGATATCCTTCTTTTGCTTATGGACAACTTGGTTTGATATGATGTACACGACGAGACCTTGAGTTGGATGGCTCGGAATTCCGTTCAACTGATTATCGGTTGAGGGAATCTAATTGTTATCACGACCCATCTATACAACATGCATGTTATTCCGAAGTATCTAGATCAGAACTCTTTCACCTATAAATCTCTCGTGCTCCACTATAGTAACTCATACCCGTTTCATTTCTACCTACATAGTAACAATCCATCAACTGATCTTGTTCCAACCCTCAACAGTACTTTTGTCAAAGTGACGACCTTCCTAATCCTCACTCTAAAGGAGGCCACCAATCCGCACACCATTATTTGTCGGTGATGAAACAGTCAAACCAACGCGCCGGACATATTCGGTGCCAAACCCCATGAGCTCACACCCGTGGACAGTCACATCGACTCTCGTAATACACCAAAAGCGAGACGAGAGGAAAACCGAGAGCGAAAGTGTTCCAGACCAGCCAAAAAGACCGACAAAAATGTGATATATCAACGTGATAGTCCCTCCAAATCTGCTTCGATCTCTGTATGGTGTAGATGGTTCGATAGTGGAGCAGGACTAAGTGACTAAGGGGCGCTGAGGCCCTTTGTGGTGTTATTTCCCGGTTTTATTTTTCTCCTTGGAACAGAATAGGAATATGTACGGAGTACATATGTGCCCTATAGATGAATGTCTTCCATGTGACTCTAATATGTATGGCCACATGTCAGGAAAGGTGAAATGAGATATCCGTATCGGGGACTTTCTAAGTTCTTGGCTGCCTGAGTTGGTACAACGTATAATTTCAATACATAACTAATTTCTGAACTATACAGAGGTACTTATAGCACTTCTAATATAAGCACATGCTTCCTATCATGGGGCGTTGCAGAAGTCCGGGCTTGACAGATCCGACTTCCCCCCCCGTAACTTTCCAATTTACGGGGTTCGCTTATTGCGGACCGGGACGAGGCTGTGTATACGGAGTGCGATATATGTACATGTGCTCTGTACCCCGTGCATGGCTATGAGCTGGCTAGTGATCACTGGTTGCGGTGAGAATAGTATATGGCAATTGATCTTCATTTGGCTTTTGTTTTTACATAGAGTCTGACAGGTCTTGGTGTGGTGAGATAGGAGCTGGTTGGATGCCTTGAAATAGGGAAATATAACAGAAGAAGCAAGAATATGCAGATGGATTGATCTGTTGGTGAGGCTGGTGTGATGCTCGTTTCCGTGTATAGGTGTTTTGAGCACAAATTTATACGTCAACGGGCTTCGACATGGGGATTGGCGATACCCATGTCCTTTGTATGTAGGTAGTAATGCGGAGATATATTACTCACATCATAATATTCACCTCGTTCCAAGGGGGTTCTAGAGAGTATTCGACACAAGCACTGACCATTCAATGTAAATTTTGACATGATCCTAAAAAGTCCGAGCCACAGCATTAAAGGCTGAATTATCCCGTATACATTCCGTATTGTATCTCTATAAATCCCCCCATCCAATGAAACCGCACAGCCTTACTCCATAGTCATTAGCTTCGCCCAATCAAACACCGAGAGCCCCCAAAACCCAGGTATCTACAACCGCCAGCTGCAAATCACATCACATCACACCTCAGAAACCAACGCGCTTGGTGCGCTTTGTCAAAGCAACTCCGAATGTGGCATATGACCCGCTTAGCAGATCCTCAAACCGCAAAAAAATCTCGGTACGGAGGACCGCCAAATGGGGACTAACAAAAGTACAGTGCCCGCTCTACTACAAAGGCCATGCGGAGGCCGTCGATAGTGAAGATCGAAGAGAATCGGGGTCTTCGGGGACCAGGATAAATTGACCAGGTTAGGTGTGTATAATGTACTTTTAAACAGGAGCTATCAATTGACTGGGATGTAGTTGAGGATTGTACTAGTGAATGCGCATTAAGGAGAAGAAAGCATTAAACTCGGGTATATTCATTGTAGTATAAAATCTAAATTTATATTAGACTAGTAACCCAGGAACCTGGTTGTTTGATCCCATAGATTAGAAAATTATGCAGGTTACTCCTTCGAGGAGGTGGGGGTGATTGTCTATGTGTAGGTAAGTACCCCTGGGGGCTGACAACCTCGACTTCAACCCCAGGCTACTGCCTAATGGAGTAATACCTACATAAGCACTCTATGATCGATACATTAACGAACGAATGGGGGTATGCAAGATCACGGCTTGTGTGTGAATGGTATGCAGAAAGTGGATGCGACTCCAAAACGTCGGATTCGACTATAGCGGGTGATGAACTCCATAGTCACATTTGAAATCTTTTTGTCCTTCACGGCAAAGTACACAGCCGCGCTCAGAGACTATTAGGCTGGCGGGTGGTTCACTTTGATGTAGTACGGAGTATGGAGTATAGGTGGGAGAATGACCGGCCGGTTCGGAATCTAACCGGACTCTCCTGCCAAAAGGAAATTGATAGCAGCTCACGGGACCAGGGGATTTCTGGTTGGTATCTTCACTTGACTTTTGCCGGATAGTAGGTTAGATCCTCTGCAAGAGAACCGATCGGGCGCCGGTCTTGTTCTTCGGTTTTTGTTTTTGGTTTCCCTTGCATCTGATGAACGGACCAGTCGTTCATATGAGCCCAATCTGGTCTTTTAAGCCTCAGCTGTTTGTGCTAGTTTCCTATTCAAGGGATGATGCAGCGTAAGGAGGTTTGTTTTTCTTATGCAACCGACCTGATTAAGTCATGTTCTTGACGACCTTGCGGAGAGCGACAGTTTTGCATGAGCTGGCGGGGCTGGCGTGATAGGAAAAGCGAATCGCGACGGTCGGGGGATATGACAAGTAGGGAGGGGGGAAAAGGACAAGAAGCAAATCTCAGAGGGGACAGAGGGGTCAGAGGGGCCAGAGAGTCCAGACTTGAGGACACAACGATAGGTCAGGTAGATCCCACAATGACCACATGGAACTGAGAACCCACGTGGGAACGCATCCGGCCGGGCTTCGGTGACCAGGAAAGCAAGTCAGAAGCGATCTTGACGTATCAGTTGCACAGATCACTGTGACAATAAAGTGAAGAGATCCCAACGAACGGTGAAAGTCTGTGTTGTACAATCTATACACATCACATTTCCATTTTTGTGGAGATAAACCGTGTCGTGCATGCGGGGATGAGCGGAGAACAAATAACACTAGATTCCAAATTGGCAGGTCCATATTAACCTTTGAAGATGAGCCCTGGCAGATTTCCAAATATGCGTTTGCTATGCAGAGCGGGAGAGCCCCAATCGTCAAGAATCATGTCGTGTCCCGCAAGATGCAGAGTTTGTTCTGGACTCTATCTCGATGCTAAGAGACCTATGAAGCGCGTCTAGGCTGCCCGCATAACTGACCATCCAATGTACAGTGACAGATTCATATGTTCAGGTACTGTGACAGGGTGGAGATCATTACATTTCAGCTGAGGCCGGCGGCACAATCGATCTGTTGCGAACGAATCAGGTGCTAACATCGCCGATGAGGTCTTTTTTAGAAGGTCAACTGGCTGAAATGTTCAAATATTATAATCTGACATTTCAATGGATTTTAGATATCGTATTGTTCAATTTACTTACCAGTATTGTGGTGTTTGTCTTTTCAACATTACATACCATGTATGCCTGGATTTCGAGGATTCTAGAAACACAAATCAGAATATACTCCGTAGACTAGTGAGAGTCTATGCTTTGCATTATTTGTGTGATCTGCTTCTGGGTATAACGCATGGAGTGGCAGACTGGGGTTGCGGTTGCAATTTTGTTCTGGACTTTGTCTTTGGCGCGTGTCAACACTCCCTTTCTAGGCTATACTTGCTCATCCGCGCAACTCTCACCAGCCCTATGATATTAAAGTTATAAACTGCGCCAATATGATCTACTGTTAGTTTTACTGTAACACAAAAATGCCTATGTATCTTGCTCACCCTCTATCTAGATACCGGAGGAATACGGAGTAAGCTGCATACCATTTCCTGCCTATGCCACATTGCGCATCAGAGTCTCAGTTCAATGCGAGGAACTCAACCTATTCTGCGACCATGCAACCTTCCGAGTTGCCTCCCCTCGATATAAGTTGGGGGGGGGCGGATTTCAAGGGAGAAGATCGCCTGCATCTTCCCCATATGGAACCATTCCAATAGTCTTGTGAACGTGATCCTCAATGATGATTGGATGTGAACTAGGTCTGCTGCATACTTATTCGGTTTCTGAGATTTTCTCGAATGCGAATATCTCTACAGTAGTAGTGAATAGTAATACATGGCAATATTCCTAGGTATGGAGTACAGCATATATACTTCTTAGTACTTAGTGTAGGCGGATAACAGTGGAATAGAATCTCCAGTCTGGCGTTGCGGTGCGAGCTCAAGGATTGAGGCTCCAAGGATTGGAAGCTAGGTTATGATATAACATAGGCGTCACATTTAGTTATCGAGAGGCTGGATTTTGGATTTCTTGATAGTGAATAATGTCATGTTGGTAGTTGCCCCTTGCGTTCGCCATTGGATATCTAAAGGCTCTGGAAACTCTATTCCAGATAGCTACATACTGCAATATGCATGGCGTGCAGTAACTATCTGCACGATGTAGGCCTGTGTTATTTTAGAGGTTAGGTCTGCTTTTACGATGTGCGATGTACTTTGTAGTCACCTGTAGCGGAGCTCATGTTTGAGAGAAGAATTGGGACTCGCGTAGCAATAGAATAGCTACGTGATATTTGTTTTTCTCATTCCTCCTTTTCTATTATTAGCCAAGAACAAATAGCCCGCACAAGTTCGTATCAATTCCCATGATATCCACTAAAACCAAGATTTTGGGCTGCGACGCGTAGCCGCATATAATGCAGAGCTGAAGATTTAAACCAATGCGCTGCCCCGAACCCAGGTAGCAGGATAGTGGAAAGGAGAGTGAAAACGGCAGACCGACATGGCAAATTAAAACTGGATGTAGCTTGAATACTCCGTATGGTTATCGATATTGAATGCTGAGTTGAAAGACCCGTGATTGAAATCCATGTAACCCTGATAACCCCTTAATGGTGGCAAGATTCAGCTGTCAACCAGAGTGGGATGTCTTGGAATCTGCAACGGACCAATAAAACACCATAATTGAAAGAATGATCTTTTCTACTAAAGTTAGGTTCGGATTGTTTTTCATTCCGAGGTGTTTTTAACTCAGATCCGGTTCATGCACGTTAAATCCCGCTCTACGTTGAACATCCCAATGGATCGTTATGTTACTATATTGTATACTCTTGATATGGGAGAAGTATTTCCCGATGTTACTTGGATGATTTGAATTAATCAAGGGACACTTAATCAAACAAAGAAAATCATCGCCTAGTCAAGTCTTGGCTCAACGCGAATCGAGCACTATTGTACTGTAAGAAGCCCTAAAATGTATATACTCCATACAATATCCACTAGTATAGACCATGAACTTGTAAGCCACCCCGATCCTTCAGTCATTCCTTTATTCATTTTGACTCCGTGGTTGAAGCGGGTGACTGCACAGACAGAACACGAATTAAACGGTCAAAAGAAGCAAAAAGAAATCCCAAACCAGGAATGCTGGGGCAACTCTGTGTCCTTGTGCCACTTTCATTCCGCGTTTGACTCGTTCAGAAGACCTCCGACTGGGGAACACCATTGAGTCTTCTGTGGCACAGAGAGGCCTTGAGCTGCATCCTGATCAAGCCAGGGGTAAACTGTGCTACTGCCTAAGTTGGGAAGGAGATGGGGTTGCTAAAATGAACGTGATTTGAGATTTGGAAGCCAGGCTCCAGCATGATATCACCGGACAAAACAGGTCTTTTGATTAAATGGGGGCAATCTGTTAATCTAATCCACTTTCTATAGACAAGAATAGTTTTTGGAACGGAACCCCCTGGAGCCCGTGGATGATTCCCGTCGTCAACCATGGATGGAAGACGGGTAACCCCGAACCCGAGGTTTACTAATGGTACATACGTCACGTATGTATGGTATTTACAGACCCCATTTCGTCCTGTTCAGCTGTGACATAAATTCCAAGTTTTTATATTGTATATAGTACCGAGTATATATTGTATACTACATAATCTACCCAAGGACATACATATATATACAACATATAAATTGCAGATTCTCCAAGTGTGTTTCCAAGTGGATGTCCCCCAAATTGTATTTGGCTTTAAACGACAGTTGAATACACGGGGAAGAGGTGCCCAAAGCTCTTGCTGATCAGCCCCGACAACCATTTCCCTGGGGAGCTACAAAAGTATAGGATGGTTAGAGTATCCCTTCAAATGACGAGTGTATAGAGAGGGGCTGGAAGGTTTGTTTGAACATCGCCGATCTGGAGCTTTATATGCACTGATTTGAGCATCGAATTCCATCGGAGTTTGTCATGAGGTGGTGTTTTGAAAAAGCAAGCGCCCCTTGCAAGCTGTTATCGATGACCAAATTGACGGCCAGTGCGGCGCGTGTTATTGGGTGCTTTGGGCATTGAGGGATATTGTACAGAGTAACTTGACATGCAACATACACCTCCATTGCAGTTTTTTAGTTGTACTTTCTACGTTCTAGAAAAAAATAATAATACCATAGATTGAAGGTTGACTGATCTCGATATCTTATAACATTACCCGAGTCCTGGGCACTGGGCAGCGATCCTTATCCCTGGGTCATATTTAGTACATATATAGTGGTGAAATGGGGAAAATAGAAAGTGTAAAAAAAAAGTAGAAATAGGAAAAATAGGAATTAGCCGCAAAACACTGCTATTATTACTCCGTAGGGTCTATTCTTTAAACTGCCTCGGTCATAAGCCGTAATCCTAAGGGCAGTTCAAATCAGTATATTTCCCGGGTGAATTCGACTTGCATCGTGCATTTCCCGGCGAAGCGGTTGACCTTCGGGCGGCAAATTCGATCCCCGTTCCACGCGGAGGATCCTAGCTTCGATCAATAACACTTACATCGTATATAGTTTATAAAGTCTTTATTGTATATACTCATTTTTATACAGATATATGTATATATTACATAATGTACATAATGTACCTAGTTAGTCCTTTCAAGTATCCTAAATGATGACAATATTAATTTCCTGCAGAGCATCTCATATTCCCCCAGCCGCTGGACCCACTACTTGATTAAATTCGGCAAAAAAGAAAGGAAAAAAAGAAAAGCAGACCTGTCAACTGTAGGTATTGAAGTTTTGTATTCCTTTCTCAGGGGTCTAGATGTAACTATATATGTGATAAATGGTTAAGGAAAAAAAACAGACATTAAAGTGATTAAAGCCCATTAAAGCCCATTTAATTATTTCTTTTTCTTTTGTTTTTTTTATTTTAAAAAAAGAGGTATTTGATAGTCACCGCGATTCTAAAGAGAGTATTTAAGCCAGGGAGGGGCAAACACACCTGTCGATCCCTACAGGCGAAATTATAACTGTGATATTTATTCTGATATTATGTTATTATGTTATTACTTATGTTCCCCCCCCTCCCCAGTTTATATTCTTTCTTCCCTTTTACCTTTTTTTCCATAGTTCTCTTTTTTGACAACTACTGGTACTTTATATACATGATATTCCAACTTGATCTACGGAGTATTTTGACTTGAAATCTACAAATATAGGTTGGTGTACCCGTTTCCCAACTCCCCCCCCACTTGGTCCACTGGGTATTGACTACCTGGAAAAGCACAGGTACGTGGTTATATTACATTTCTTACAATACCTGACATGAGGTACTGAGGTACCAACCTCGTACCCTCCATGGATTACATGGATAATATATGTATTGTGTACATTCGGAGTACTGGGTACATCGAATGTTTTCCCCATTCAAAGTTCAACTTGGACCTCAGGTGTTTTTTCCCCCTCCTTGTGGCCCAACCTCTTTGTACTTTCGGTTTACGATCTATCTGATATACAGCTGATATCTACTTGCTCTCTTTTGAACCTTTTCTTTTTTTCCTTACCATTATTTCCTTGATATTTCCATAACTCGGCTTAACGGGACCCCCCCCCCCCCCTGGTCGGATCATCGCCGTAATCTGACTATTTCTTTGTCTAGCTCCACACTCGGTTGCCCACTGCGACATCAACGCCGCATTTTTGCGACCTGGGAAACTCGGAGCTTTAGTCGTGCTATTTGATTCGCAGGCTTCTAACGGCGCGATCTGGTTTCATTGTCCCAGCTCTCGCTTCTTCCGACCATCAGATCCATCGATCTGTCATTTCATTTCTTTCCCTTTTATTACAATCAATTTCCGCGACTTCAACTGAGAGCGCCATGTTGGTTTAAGTTCCAATTTACCAAGCCCGAATTGCTTCTCAACGGTAAATTGGCTACCCAATATATACCCAGTATCAGCGACCCGGGCTGGTTGCGACAGGATAGCTCCAGCTGGCAGCTTCAAACTTCTCCGTACTCCCGCACCCTCTATTCACAATGAATCGCATGCCTCCTCCGGAAGGGCACCATGTGCACGCGGGTCCACATTCAGCATATGAGCCCTCATGGCGCTCTTCATATCCTCTGCCATTCGATAACCACCCCTCCGACTCCCGCCGCTCCTCCGCAAACCCGCAGGCACCCCTACCGCCGCAGCCGCCAGGATATCCCATGATGCACAACCGAGAGCTGCCACAGTTAAGCTCAGAAGGCCCATATGGTCGTCCCAATGGTCATGGCCTGCCCCTGCATGCGCCCGTGCATTCCCCGCAGGATCCAATTCCCCCTCATCCGAGCTTCCACCAACCAATGAACGGCGCGCCGCACGAGGGATCGCCTGATTATCGCGCTCGTATGGGCTACCCACCCCCGGATCAAAGTAACAGCGCTGAACATACACCCGTTTCGGGCGCTTTGCCTCCTGCTTCACAATTCATAACGCCCGTTGCCCCAATGGCCAGTGCTACGCCTCCTGCTGGGTACGACCCGGCATTTTACCAAAACCAGTCGTTTGGAGCACGCCAGCGTAAGGCAAATAGAGCTACGCAGGTATGTTAAGCTTGTAGAAGACAGGATTGTTTTCGGGGGAATTTATGGACTGACACCCGAGCTATATAGGCCTGTGATCAATGTCGAGCCAGGAAAGCAAAGTGTGATGAAGGACGACCGAATTGCAGCCACTGTAAAGAGAACAGCCTTGGTTGTGTCTACAAAGAGGTTCCACCACACAAACAAGAGAAGACTACCCAGCTAGTATTGGATCGGCTCTCCCAGATAGAGAACCGCATGGAAGAGCGAGAGAACCGGATGGAGGAGCGAGGCAACCGCATGGAGGAGCGCCTCGAAGAAATGCAAAAGCAAATACAAGAGCAAATTCTCAACAAGCCGAGTAAACAGTCACCCCCGACTATCCAAGAACGTCCGGTACTTCCACCACCGCCACCACCAGCAACAGCAACAGCAACGCCAGCACCAGCACCAGCAGCACTGGTACCGCCAGCCATCAAGCAGGACCCGCCTCTCAAAACAGAAATACCTCAGACCCAGGCCTCAACTCCAAATATTTTGGACCCCGGGAGTCAAGATAAATTTGGTCAACCGGTTGGAGCTATGGACCCGATGCTCGAAGACCAGAAGGAGGCCGAGGGAGAGCTCTCCATCCCAGTAGAGCACACCACTGCAGCTCACAAGCTATTGATGTGGCCATCAATTAAAAGGCTGCTACACCCTGAGATATATGACGAAGATTACGTGATGCGATTAGAAGAAGAGCGTGGTCTTATCAGCATATATGGACAAGGCGAGATTTCATTCACTGCCGATGACAGCGAATTACCAATGGATAGTGGCTCCAAAAATGCCCGACCTGATGGGGACGGTGCAGGACCAGATGCGGACGTCGACATCGACGAATTTGGTCACTTGAAGCTGGATGCAGTTACTGCTAGGCGCTACTATGACAGCTACGTTGCGCACATGTTTAAGCTTCATCCATTTCTTATGGAGGGCGAACTCAATCTCAAGGTCGATAGCTTCATCCGATGCTATTGTCCACCCAATGCGTCACCGAGTTCGGCTTCCAATCACACACGACTAGCTCGCGATGGTCCGCCACCAGCTAAACGGAGGCGATCCAACGACAATTTAGGCGTGCGTGGCGAGTTTACGGACAATATCCCGAACCCGGTGCGGCCACGAGTCGGTAAAAATATTGACAATGCCATGGTCATGCTGTGTCTGGCCCTCGGGGCTATCTGCGAAGCCCAGGCTCCTCTACCTGGGCCCATAATGGACAAGAAGATTGACTACCGCAAAGAGTTTATTCCTCCTCCACTGCCAGCATTTGTTCCCCCACCGACTGTAAATGGAACATATGTCACTAATGGTGTGCTCTCCCCCGCAAACTCGGACTCGGCGCCCATGCCCGGGGTGTCGCTTTCGCATTCACTTTATGGCCTGCCAACGCAGCATGATAGCCAATCTTTTGCGTCTGCTCCTCCAGTGAACAAAAGACTACCAGGCCTGTCAAGGAGAGACGTGACAAACACAAAGGACGCACAAGGGAACACGAAGAACTATCAGGCTATTCCTGGTCTGACTCTCTATGGATATGCGACTGCAATATTAGGCCACCTGCAAGGTGGCAACGAGCTAGAACATGTCCAGTCCGGGTTGCTTGCTGGTCTTTATGCTGGTCAGCTGGCTCATCCTTTCCAGAGTCACAGTTGGATTTCTCAGGCCTCAAGGGCTTGCCAGGTGCTTGTGAGAACCAAGCGATATGAGCGACTCGAAGAAGGGCCTTTGCAGGACTTGTACAACTTTGCATACTGGACTTGTCTACAATTGGAGAGTGATCTTCTCGCAGAGCTAGACATTCCAGCAAGTGGGATCTCGCGTTCCGAGGGTCGGATGGCTATTCCGAAAGGAAAATGGACACTCGTTTTGCCAAACGATCTCAACGCACCCCAAACGATGATGATGCTGTTTTATTCTGCCCAAATTCACCTGCGAAAAGTTTTGAATCGAGTCCATACAGATTTATACAAGGTTGAAAAGCAAGGCCAGACGCGATGGTCATCCACTGTTCAAGAAGCTCTGAGCCTGAACCTCGACCTCTGGCGTAAAAGCCTACCGCAAAGCATGCAGTGGGAGGAAAACGACCCGCCAGCAAATGAAATCAACGCCGCCCGCATGCGTGCCAAATACTACGGTGCTCGGTATATTATTCACCGACCTCTTCTCTACCACGCACTGCACTATGGTCACACAGGTGCCCGCGTCGGTCCAGTCGGCCAGTCCTTAGTGGACTCGCCTACCTCGCAACAATTGTCCCCCTCAATGCTACACAGCGCTGCTCGAGCTCCAGCCATGGCACGCATGTCTAGCGACATGGGCTCTATGCCGGCCGCAGTCTCCACTGACTGGCAGCCCCCTAAAGTCCGTTTACATGAGCTTCCGAAGAAGCTGAAAGCTGCCTGCGACATCTGTATTAAATCCGCCATCAAGAGCACAGAGGCTTTTGACGGTGTAGGTGGACATCGGTTGGTCGTGACCAACATCTTTGGCACTGCCCATGCGTAAGGAATCTTCTAACACCAGTTTCAAAGAATCACGGGAATATTAACATATTTTCTTTGCAGACAATTCGGCAATATGCTCGTCCTATCTGCAACTTATATGTCAAGTCTAAAGGAGCTTGTCGAGAAAGACCAGCTTGAGCGCCTTCTCACGCGCACAATAGGCTTCCTCGTCCAGAGCGCAAACATATCCCCCACACTCCGCGCCGATGCTCGCATTCTCACTGAGATCCACAATAAGATCTTCAATCCTGATCGTAATAAGATGCAAACCGCCGGCATGAGCAGCCACACTCCAAGCATGAGCTTCCCTTAAATGTGCATCTAGCGTCAGAGTATTTTTTTTTTTTTTTGGTCCCCGTTCTTGTGGAGTTCGCAACCCGATATCTGATATCCCATATTCTTATGAACACATCATGCATGTCCCTGTCCATTTAAGCCCGAGTCTTTCCGTGCTCGACCTCTGTTGTCTGTTTGTCATCTATACCTTGTGCACTATATGGTTCTTTTTCATTTATGATTCCCCAACCCTATCCAATTCAACACTCGGTCCTCGTGTATCTGAGACAATATCAGATTACACGGGCTTTATACGCGGCGATTGATTGGTGTGGCTTATTTCATATATCGAGCAATCTCACCTGTTCTTTTATTGCCTCTCTAGGGCAATGACTGTGTTGGGTTTGACTCGTTCCTTCTTTTTTTTTCCTGTCTTTTTTGACTTTTGGTTTCTTTGGGGGGCTTGAAAGCATTTAGTGGCTCCGATGGTCTGTCCCTGCGGAGATATGTCTCGGGAATGGAGTTCTTGTGTCTTATGTGGTCATTTTACCTGCATTGCATGCATCTCAAGTCATACATTCTGTTGGCTTTTCTTTTGGGATGCTCTTACAATATGCCAACTTATTTCTGTTGATTTGGCTGCGCCATATCATTTTCATACTCAATGCACAGGTTTGCATTTCGTGGTTGACTTTGAGTGTTTTGAATATATCTCATCTCCAGTGTGGGCTCTATTCGGGGTTTTGTTTGCTGTAAATTTTCTCTTTGATACTGTACATGATTGAACAGGACACAGGTGAATCGAGATGAAGTCTGATATTGCTTGATTATGTGGCGAAAACTGTGAATGGAAGCCTCTAAGGTTTAGGGCTCATGTATAAGCTTGAAAGGTTTCAACCTTGGTTGGAAGTATCGGACCAACCTTGGAACCATGGAATATGGTCTGTGGGCCCTTCCGTTTCCATTCCCACGGTTTTATCAGGGCCGGCCGATATCAAACCAAGATTATTTAAAAGTCTTATTGAATAAATTAGACGGTTAGGCATAGCCTAAATTGGCCATATTATCGCTGATAATCACAAAGAAATCAAATGCACGCTGCTCGCGCGCCTCGGCTTCCCCGCATCAGTCGATCATAAGTTAATTCAGAGGCACGAGCCACACCCTTTGCTATCTTTCAGCTCTTGCAATGCCCTGCCTTTGACATCCGGGTGGAAATCAATGTACACTCTAACCTAGACATGGCACCAAACGCAAAAAAATGGCCCTCAAGAGAAGGTACCAACCCCTATTCCTATACCAAACAGCTAAGGCTAACAAATAACCTCAGGCTTCACAGCTGATGCTCTAGGCAATTTCATCTCCCGGAGTCTGCTAGACCCCTGGAAGTTACTCCCAATTTTTGCTCTAGTACAATACACAGCCAAAGGCCGAGATATTGCCAAAGCGCGCCCAAATTTCTACAAGGCCCTGAAACACCTAACAGCCATATGTCTTATCAGCAGACTAGGCAAGTGGCTCGACCATCGCATGCTGAACAACAGTGTCAGCGACGTATACGACTGGAACCGCGAAGTTGTAATCCTAACTGGCGGTAGCAACGGGATCGGTCGACGCATCGCGGAGCTACTTGGGGCACGCGACATCAAAGTCGCCATCCTGGATATCTCTCTGCCAGCGACCGACGACGTGCTACCAAACAGCGTGCGGTATTACCAATGTGACATAACCTCCACGACAGCCATCGGAGACGTAGCAACCAGAATCCGCGCCTCATTTGGCCGCCCCAGCATTCTAATCAACAACGCTGGCATCTGCACCACCAAAACAATCCTCAAAACAACCCCAGCCCAGACGCGCCATGTGTTCGAAGTCAACACACTCGCGCACTACTGGCTCGCACACGAATTCCTGCCCGATATGATCGAGGCAAACCATGGTATGGTTGTTACTGTTGCTTCGCTGGCTGGATATATCGCCACGCCTAATATGGTCGATTACTCGGCGTCCAAGGCTGCGGCTCTTGCGTTCCATGAGGGACTTGCTGCTGAGCTGGTTACGCGCTACCATGCGCCTAGAATTCGAACTGTGCTTGTTACCCAGGGCTTTACTAGGACCAATTTTCTTGGAGATTTGACCCCTGAGGATACTTGGCTTAATCCCTTGCTTTATCCTGAGACTGTTGCTGAGGAGCTGGTTAGGCAGGTGCTTAAGGGTGAGAGTGGGCATATTGTTGTTCCTGCATCTGCTGGGTGGATTGCAAAGCGACTTAGAGGCTTTCCTGGATGGCTCCAGCATTCGATGAGGTGTACGTTGGAGAAGTTGATGAGGGCTGGTTAGGGTTGAGGGGTTTGTGGGGTTACTAGTTGGACTTTGGGTTATTATTTCTTTTAAATACTTGGAGAGTGGTATTATTTGGTGTGTTGATGCACATATTGCACAGTTATTGTCAATAATAGGGAATTGGACATGCTAGTACAGCTAGCATGTGATATTTGTTGTTATGTGAGCATTAAAACATACTCGGTACTTCGAGATAAGATTTAGATCGATATAAATCAAAAATCTTTATTTTTAGATATATATCTGAGGTACGGAGTACTCCGTAGTCTCACTTTACGTCGTATATAGATGGCTGGGATGTGAAGAAGTGATGGAATAATATTCCCAGCCCCATTCTGGTCCGTGCACGATGCTTCACCGCGATTTTGATTCGCTCCACTCGTTGCACCGACAGCTCATCAACGCAGAGAATCTCATTTTTCACTGTCGCATTTTTTTTCCCAGCAGATTGTTTGCATCTCATTTAATCTCTAACACCCAGATTCCATCTGATACTCGACAATAAAACAAGAGAAGGTGAGGTTAAGCGCCACAGGCTCAAGTTTGAGATCCACTGGGGGCCTTTCCCGGGTACAAGATCCACGGCTCAGCTCCGTTGTTTACTCCCCCAAACAAACTCATAACATTGCATTCCCTCTGACTTACAACTAACACTTCCTCCCCATACCCCTCCCCCTCCATTCCAACCATTACATTCCTTTCCTTCCACATGGTTTGCTCTGACTACCCCAATTAATTGCCCACCATGTTCAAAGCCCTGATGGGCGGGGGCCGCTCGTCGTCCTCATCCGACGTTCGCAGCAGTTCCAAGAGCAGCCGGCGCAAGTACGAAAAAGATAAGTCCGACACAAGATCAATCTCAAGTCGCAAGTCCTCACGGGGTGACGACCGTGACCGCGGCCTGGGTGATTTGTCGTCTTATCCGCCGTCGGCTTCCCGCAGTAAGCGTGGCCCACCTAGTATCGCAGGCGAGTCCATCGCATCAACCTATGTGACCGCTGAGCCAGAACCCATTGATGATTCCGATCGCTACTACATTGAACGCACATCGAAACGCAGAGACAGTGAACGGGAAAGCAAGAGTTCTCGTCGGCGCGACCTGGACCGATCCGAAAGCCCAGAGCGTGAGAAGCGAAGGAGCCGTCGGGGAACACAGGACACTATGGACGATGACTTGAATCGGGAGCGCGACCGTGGCGAGCGTTCTCGCGCCCAGCCAGGGGATCCGTATGTGCCCCCGATTTCCACGGGCATACCGTCTAGCGCCACCGGCGCGCATTTTGCCGCCGAAATTGGCGCCCCGGGATTCTCGCAATTCCCCATGCAATACGATAACGGGACACCATCCGGAGGCCATCCGCCAGCGCATGAAATTCTGTATGATTCGCATGTGCAGCACCAATTTCCCGGACAGTTTCCAGAGCAAAGTGCTGCCCCGTATCCCCCACCCAACCCCGCCGGCGCTGCGGCGGACTATTATGGTGACCAAGGCCAGTCTGTTGAGCACCAGCCCGGTATTCGGCCGGCTCCCCCAAGTGTGCTTCCTAACACCCAAGCACACTTGATGGCAGCATCTCCATCGGCTAACCCACCGCCAGAGCCTAGTAGTCTGGGCGAGACTGGTGCGGCGGCGGCCTATTTCGACGATAATTTCCATGCTCCGACGCAGCCAGGCCAGCCACCGGTATTGCCTTCATCTGGACCCCCGCAACAGTCTATGCCCCCGAAGCCTTCGTCGTCAGGCATTCTTCCTGCTGCCGCTGTTGGAGCTGCCACGTATGGTATTGGGAGTATGATGTCCCACTCTGAGTCGTATTCATTTGCGGAGCACACTACTTCGTACGGTCAGCAAGGTCAGCAAATGGTTCACGGCCAGCCAATTCCACCCAACCAGCCAATGCAATACAATCAGCCCGTGGCAAGCGGTGGCAATAATTCTCCCCCCAAGCCGTCCCATTCCCATAGCTTTAGTGAAGGTGTCGGTATTGCGGCTGCAGGTGCTGCAACAGGGTACATGATGGGTCATCACCATCACTCCTCCAGCCCCGAGCACGGACCACAATATGCCCTCCAGCACAACGGGCCAGCTTCTCAAGTTGGTGGTATGCTACCGTATGCCCCTGGTAACAATAATGCTATATATGCTGCAGGTGCAGGTGGATACGCTGTTAATGCTGCCCACAACCCGGGTTTCTATCCCCATGGACCCAGCGCGCTAGCTTTTCAAGAGCGTCAGCGCGGCCCCATGGGAAGATTTGTTGATTTCTGGCGTGACCCCGAGGCTGTTGGAAGATTCGAGGACTACACGGAATCTATCGGTGTGTGCAAATACTGTTTCCAACCTGGCACAACCTCCGCCGATGCGCCTCGCAAGCACCATTATCACAGCCGCCGCCGACAATCCCCCGATCGGCGAAGCAGTGGTAGCTCTAGAATCAGCAAAAATAGTCGATATAACTCTTCCGAAGATGAGAGCCGCCGACGGCCAAAGTCTAAGAAATCTTCCTCGTGGCTAAATGGCGCGCTAGCCGCTTATGCGACCAAGTCACTCTTCTCGAACAAGGAGTTTGACGATTCTTACAGCCTTCGTTCCGGACGAGTGAACTCCTCCCATGAGGAGGAAGAAGACCGGAAGAGCCATACTTCTCGTGGTGTGACCCGCCGTTCTGGCCGCAGTCCCCAAAGAGACCATTATGCAGATTCAAAGTATGCATCCCAATCTGGAAATTCTCGACACACACGTTCCAGATCGCGATCTTCCTCTCAATCTGGCCGGCATTCGTATCTGAAGGAGGCCGCAATTGGTGCCGCGGTGGGTGGGGCTGCGCTGGCTGTAGCGAAGTCGCGCAATCGCTCCCGCAGTCGTTCGCCTGGAAGACGACATCGCCGAAAGGATTCGTCCTCGTCCTCATCCTTTGTCAATATCCCCAAGCCTGGCAAGAAGTCTATCGCTGGTGGTATCGGGTCTTTCTTCACCGCTGCTTCTGAGAACAAGAAGAAGCGTCATACCAAGAAGCGCAGTGGTTTCTTCTCTTTCAAGAGTGGCTCTTC
The DNA here is from genome assembly GCF_028829585.1 of Penicillium vulpinum. Classification (NCBI taxonomy): domain Eukaryota; kingdom Fungi; phylum Ascomycota; class Eurotiomycetes; order Eurotiales; family Aspergillaceae; genus Penicillium; species Penicillium vulpinum. The sequence goes on from NW_026643242.1 coordinate 4,094,218, forward strand.
ATCATCTTCATTGGACAACGATCTTGCCTTTGGGGATGGGTTCTCGAAGAAGTACTCTAAGTCCAAGAAGAAGGGAAAGAAGGGTAAAGATGTTGATGCGGCGTTGCTGGAACTAAGCGACACGGCAACCCGTTTGGCTGGCTCGTCACCACATGGTCACGGGCGCAGCGCAGGCCAGATGTACACAGCTCGATCTCGACATTCCAACTATGCCCAATCTACCACACAGGACGAAGAATGGGTCGATGAGTCAGAGGACCAGTCTTCTTCAAGTGTAAGCTCTGCACTCGCCTTCGGAGGAAGCAGCGTTGAGTCTTCCTCCGACTCCGCCAGCAGCAAATGGGGCTGGAGATGGGGAAGCAAGAAAGACAAAAAGAAGCAAAGGAAGGAGGACAAGCGGTCGAGTGCTACAAATGCCGCTCTCATGGCTGGCGCTGGCGCTATTGGAGCCGCTGCAATTTCTTCTGCTCGTCGTGATAGCGAGCCCCAAAGTAGCTCCGGGAGCCTGCAGCACGTTTACCCAATGCCTACTTCTGATCCCTCTCGCTTTGATGTTGCAAAGATGTCCCCATCTGTATCTGCCGGGGAACCAACTCTCATCCGCCCAGGACCCATTCCCCTTCAGCAGCCTCAGCCTTTCACCCCCGTCTCTCAATCAGTGTACACTACCCAGGGGCCTGTTCCGGGATCGATCCCCGTGTACAGTGCCCGGGCAGCTCCACCCATCTTCGCCAGTGGGGCTGAACAATATGATCCGCGGTTCCAAGGCTCTCGTGATGCAGCATGGGCACCAGAAGGATCAACATATGCCGACCGCCGGAAGCCTCGACGCAGTGATTCCTCTCCCGTTTTCCCCACCCAGGAAACTGCTTCCAATCTTAGGCGCCGGTTCACCACAAAGGATCAAGCCTCCGTGCAATTTGACTTGACAGAAGAGCAAGCAGAGAGAGAACGTCACCTTTCTCGCCGTGACAATAACTACCGGGATGAATTTGCTAATCAACCGGTTCAACTGATTGACCGGGAGGAAGAGGCGGCCCAACAGGAAGCTGAGCGCCGAGAGCGCCGCAGAAAGGAGCGAGAGGATGATGAGCGCCGGTATGCCGACGACAGAAGAAATGACTCCTCATCCTGGGTTGGTGTAGCGGCTGCCGGAGCTGTTGGCGTTGCTGCTGCCAGCACTTTAGTCTCTCACAAGACAGACGATGATGAAGCCTCCGAAGCTAGCCAGCGATATAATGAGAGCCGAGAGAAACGTCGGGCTGAGCGGAAGCGCAATATGGATGCATTGGCGGATACTTCGACTGTGTCGCGCTTCAAGCCCACTCAGCCTATCGATGAAGTGACCACGGTGGAACATCGCGAAGACCAGAAGAAAGCGTCTCCTCGATCTCCCCGCCCAGCAAATGTTTATGACAATTACGCAGAATTTTATGCCCCTGAGGAGATACGACACCATTCAGATGACAATTCTCGCAACCGTAGCCCCACTAATATGCCAACAATTGTGGAGGTAGAGCCACGTACACATGAGGAGTCTGCACCGAAAGAGCCAGAGACAGAGCCAGATTATACATACGAGCCCTATCAAAACGTGGACCGGCTCCCGTGGCCAGTTCCTGCGCTGAACTTCATTGAGCCAACTCCTCCCCAGAGCGTGAACGGTGGTTCTGTTCGCGACGCTACCTCCCCAACCGCCCCTGTAAATAAATCTTATGATACCCAGCCTCGCGAACAACCGACCGGCTCCCGCGTCTCCTGGGGCGAACACGAGACCCACGAATACGAGATCCTATCTTCTTCTGAACAGGATCCTCTCGAGCATGATATTTCCCCTATCGAAATTTCACCCGCTGATGTTCCTCTCCCAGCATCCGAAATATCCCAAGCCAAGGATATCTCTGGCAATTCGGATTACGGTACTGACATTGAATTCGCCGCTACAATCGCTGCTGCGACGGCCGCAGCTGGGTTCGACCCCACTCTGATCACAGACAACCCATCCTACCACACCCGCACTTCCCCTCCTGGATCGGAGGATGAACACACATTTACCTCGCCGTGGTCTGTATCGGCTCGGAAGGAGCCCCACGGCTTTGTCGAGGGCGAGGTTGAAGAAGTTGATCCCAAGTCTACTAAGGATACCACCGCCGCTCCCGGGCATGCGGTGCAGGACAAGGATGAACTTTTCTTCGCCGAGCCGGAATCCTTCTCAAGCAATCGGGATATCGCCTCGGGACGCCTTGACAGTCCCTCTATTGCACAGGAGGTTATCGAGCAACTGAATGGCAAATATGGCAAGCGCGATCGTACTGCTTCGCCTGAAAAAGAGATAGATGTCTTCTCGATGCCTGGCGGCTTTGATACAGCCGATTCTAGGGACTTGATTGACAAGAGATCCGTGGTCTCAGCGCCGGCGCCTGTTGCTACGGACCCAGAGACCGCGACCAAGTGGAGACGGGGCGGCGATGTTTCCGATCTTCCCGAGTTCCAAGAGCAGGGACTTGTTGAGTCTCCTAGTTTGGAAGATGAGACATCGAAGCCCCGTAAGTCCCGGCGCAGCGGCGACGACTTTGAGATTTACGAGTCACCTGAGGCATCTCCATCTCGGGATGACTCTTATTCTGTCATCTCTGCTCCTGTTTCGAAGGATGAAACATTCAAGTCCAAATCCAGGAAATCCAGGGGTGGAGATGACTTCGGCTTTGCTGAATACCCAGCGTCAGTTGTTCCAGAGTCTCGTTATGATTCTTTCTCTATTATATCTGCTCCTGTTTCGAAGGATGAGACCTCCAGGTCCAAGTCCCGCAAATCTCGACGGAGCGGCGACGACTTCGAGATCTACGAATCACGCGAACCATCTGAATCTCGGGATGACACCCGCTCGATTATCTCTACTCCTGCGGGCAATGAGTACGAGCTATCGAAGCCAAGGAAATCGGGACGTAATGGGGATGACTACGATATCCCCATATCGCGAGAGATCTCCGAATCTCACGACGATAACCGGTCTGTTTTCTCTGCACCTGTCTCGAAAGATGAGACCAGCAAATCTCGCCGGTCTCGACGCAGCGGAGATGACTTTAATATATCCGCTTCGCGGGATGTGTCTGGGTCTCGTGACGACCCTCGTTCTGTCGTCTCCGAATCAGCTAAGTCACGCCGCAGTGGTGATCATTTCGATCCACGTCGTGATGTTGAAGCTGCCCCCGACGACGTGGAAGGTGGCGAGGAGAAGAAAAGACGTCGCAAGCGTCGATCAAAGCATGAAAGCGACACCATCCCTCTTGATGACGATGCTCGCTCCGCTATTACGGACATTGGGGATGAGAAGTCTGAGCGCCGCAAGCATCGCCACCGCTCATCCCGGGAAGCCGACTTTGATGATAATGCCTCTATAACCTCTTCTCCAGCTCGGATTGACGAATCCCGGGAGAAGCGCCGAGGCAAAGATGAAAAAGAAAAGAGTGGTGGCTTTTTGAGGAGTATTTTCGGTTCGCAGGTATCGGCTCCAGCTGAGCGAGTTCGGTCTGACCGATCTCGCTCTTCCTCACTGGACAAGCGATCATCCCGCGAAGCCATATCTGAAGCTGGTGTGGACGATGAACGTCGTCGCCATAAGAAGCGTTCTTCTAAGCACCGCAGCTCTAGCAATGGAGATGACTTGGATCGCTACGTGTCAGACAAGGAGAAGGGTACTCAGGATGACACAAATCTGGAGGAGTACAGGTCCAGCAGACAGCAAAAGGAAGAGCGGCGTCGGCATCGGTACGAGGAAATCGTGGATTCGGGAAGGAAACGGGAATCTGAGAAGGTATAGCATCTGAACTTTTCTTTTACTTACTTATGTTGTGATTTTGGTTGTACACTTTATTGTGCCATATAGTTTCCCTTTTGCTCGCTGGTTGATCTAACCAGCTTTTGCACAAAAACCACAAAACCCGAACAAAAACAGAAATGTACTAAGCTTTTACTGGTTCTTTTCCATGTGCAGGACGAACATAGTGACAATTTCGACGAATCTTTTTTAAAGAGGGACCCTGAAATTCTAGCGGCTGATCGCGAGGATCACGGTGCTTTGTGGCTTCCACCCGTTTTCGCTGCAGCATCAGGACTGAATGAGATTGCGCAAAGACCCCGGAGTCACTCCACATCTCCCCCAGCCACAGAGAAGACCCTTGACCTGACCCCGAAGTCTCTGAGCCGCCCCGCTTCACCTGAAACAAGCCACCCACAGGGGTCCCGATCCCCCAAGCAACGCCGACACTCCGTGGCCAAGTACATCAACGAATCACCTACAGCCGTGCCTCTCCACTTCCGCCGGCCCCCAACTTCCCCAGGTCTCACGCGCGCAGTCCCTATTGAACAGCCTGCCGCCATCACTTCACCAGGCTCCCCAAGCCAGCAACGCCGCCGGCCCGGGTCAAGCGAGTTCCGAAACTCGCGCGAGATCCGCCCTCTATTCCTCGTCGAGCGCCACAGTTTAATCAAGGGCGAGCCTAAGATCGAGGAGCCCTTGCCGTCGCTCCCGTCAAGCAAGAGCTCCTCCCGCATCCAGTCAGTAGAGGACCTAAGATCCCTCCACGACGACGATGGCCTCAAGAGCTGGGAGCATGTGGACCTGAGCCGCTCAATAATGGACAACCAGCGGCCGGTCGGTCTGATGATTTCAACTGACCAAGCTAACCATGATAGAGACCTTGATCTCCTCGGCTCGCAGCAGACCACGCCTACCGCTGGACACTTCCATGACGCAAGGAAGGAGAGGCCCAGATATGAATTCCATTCACCATCTGAGCTCCTGCAGGACCCCGCTGTTCTGGACGAGTTGCCTCCTTCACCTACGCTGGCCGCTCTGCCTTCCGCAGAAGGCTCCATGGTTGGTGTTGGCACTAGGGAGCAAGAAACGCAGCGTGCGCTTGACGCTCTTGAGGGCGTGTCCCGTCCACGGACTGAGCCGGAAACCCCGACTCAAGAAAAAGATTCGTTCTTTAGCGGCGCTGTGGACTTCGCCAAGGGTGCTGGCTTTGCCGGTGTTGTCGGTGCAGCTGCCATTACCGCTGTCAAGGAGCATGATAAGTCTCACTCCTTGCCTGCAGACGAACCCACGAATGCCCGTGGCTTCAGTGATTTTGTCGATGCAGCCGTTGCCGCTGAAGACTCCTCTCACGACCATGACGAGGCCCCCGTCGTTGACGAGGCATCTAGTGAGCCCGTTACTGCCATCGAAGAGAATGTTCCCGCTGCACTGGAATCTGTGCACCCGGAGACTGACTCAGCCAAGGAATTTGTTCCTGAATCTACCAAACAGCCTGTTGAGTCTTCTGATGCTCAACCTGAGCCCGAGACAGATGTTGCTCCCGATGAGGGCTCGGCTACCCAGTCTTCTAAAAAGGAAAATGAGAAGAACGGCAAGAAGAGCGAGGGTCAGAATGCGGATTTGGAAACCCCAGAGGAACCGCTCGCGCAGGAAGATTTGTCCAAGGAGTTGGTGCAGGACACTGCTGCCGAGGTGCCTGTGGCTGAAGCTATTTCTGCTGACCCTGAGGTTGCTGTTCCTGAGAAATTCGAGGCTGAGGCTGTTGAGTCATCCCGTGAGGTTGCACCTGAGCTCAAGGTTGATGAGCCTGTTGCTGAAGCTACTCCTGTTGAGTCCGCACCTATCGAGAGCGCACCTATTGACCCTGAGGTTGCTGTTCCTGCGCAATCAGAGAGTGAGTCCATCGAGGCCTCTCGCGAGCTTGAGCCTTTGGTTGCAGCAACTCAACAACCAGAAGTTGTCACCGCTCCCGAACTCGAGTCTACTCAGGTGACGCCTACCGAAACTGAAAAGGATGAGGACACTGCATCATCGACTAAGAAGGCTAAGCGCGACAAGAAGAAGCAGAAGAGGAAGTCTAAAAACGCATCTACTACTGAAGAGCCTGCAGATGATACTCCTGCCTCCAAGGAGATTGAGGGCCAACAAGAAGACAAAGCACCTGAGCCTACCGAAGAGATTGTGGTTGCGCCCTTGCCCGAAGATATTGCTACTTCCTCCGAAGTGCCTGAGAACATCTCTGACCAGGCTGCGATTTCATCTGCTGCAATCGATGCAGAGCAAGCTCAAAATCAGAAGGAAGCCGGAGAGCTGGTTGAGCCCATGGAGCAGGTATCGGCCGAAGAATCTGTTTTACCTGTTTCCGCAGATCCCAGTCTGTCCATTGAGGAAGAGCAAATCCCGGATCCTGTTTTCACCGACGCCAATGAAACCCAAATTCCCGATGCCACTCAAACAGAAGCGGAGCAAGTATCTCGCAGCTTGGAAGATACTGCGAAGCCAACTGAAGACCCTACTCCAGAGGCCTCCCTCGAGCACACCACCCCTAAAAGTCCTGACACACCCAAAGAAGACACCGAAGGTGAAGACAACTTCGAAGAGGCTGTTGAAGAACAGATTCCACAGCCCACCGAAGAAAAAGAGCCTGAATCGGAGCCTCCCATCGAAGTGGCTGCAGATTCCTCCGCAGAGGCTTCGGAAACCAAGGCGGAGAAGCGAAAAAACAAAAAGAAGAAGAATCGTAAATCCGCTGCCATCGAAGAGAATCAAACTTCCGCTGAAACGCCCTCTCCCGAGACTGAATCTCAGTCAGAAATTCAACAGCTCGAACTTGAGCAATCACCTGCTGCCGAACCTGCAGATACCCAATCCCCTCCAATTGGCGGTGAAGCCTTACCTTCTGATCCTGAAAATCTTGACCAGCCCGCCAAGGATGTTGAGCAATCCTTCGAAAACACCGTCGAGAAGCCTGCACCTACCCAGGAGCAGGAGCAAATCCCATTGGAGACCGCTGTGGAGGCTACAACACATGTCGTGACCGAATCAGTGGGCCCCGCGGGGCCATCCGATGAACTGTCAGAGCCAGCTGTCATTGATGCCCAGCCTAGCGTTGAATTCCCAGACTCCGTTGAGACTTCTCGCGGAATTTCCGAGCCTTTTACTGTTGAGACTCAACCCGAAGCTGAAGCCGAAGCTCCAGCTGAACCTAGACTTGAAGTTGAAACCGAGCCCGAAGTCCCCTTGACTGCGGCTCAGAAGAAGAAGGCTAAGAAGAATAAGAAGAAGGGCAATCAGAGTCAATCTTCCATTCCGGACGAAGAGAAGCCTACAGAGTCTACCTCACCGGCACCTGAAATCGAAACTGCCGCTGAGGATATAGCCAAGGAAACACCTCTTGTCATCGAAGACGTACCGGTGGATGCGCCTCAAGAGAGTGAGATGAAACTGCCCATCGAGGTCGAAAAAGTACTTCAGCCCGAGCAAATTCCCGAGCCCGAGCAAATTTCCGAGATTGTACCGCTCCAGGAAGAAGCTTCTCCTACATCTCTTCCGGAGACAACGGCACAGACAACCGAGGCAGAGATACCTAGAGAAGAGCCGACCGCATCAGAGGAGCAGCCCAAAGCCGAAGAATCTCCGGCCGAGCCAGAGGTCCCTATGACCGCCGCGGAGAAGAAGAAGGCCAAGAAGGCGAAAAAGAAGCAGCAGAAGGCGCAGGAAGAAAGCATTAGTTCTAATACCGAAGATGCAAAGCCCGTTGATACCGCGCCTGCGGCCGATACCGAATCCGCTGAGCCAAGCAAGGATATTGCGCCTGCCGTGGAAATTGATAATCTTGCTCCAACCGACGTCTCTGCGCCAGTGTCTTCCGAGCTTGCTGATAATGAACAAGGTGCTGCGCCTGCATCTACAAACGAGCCTGAGACGGCTCCACCCACTGAAGATACTCTTCTGCTAATCGATACTGAGACTATCGAGCTAACCAAAGACATCGAGCCTCCCGCTGCGGCCGAGCCCCCGGTAGAAGACGCTGCCCCATCATCTGGGGTCGAGGCAACCGAAGCTATCGCTGATCTTCCACTTGTATCAGAAGAAGCCACCGATCCTGTCGACATGCCTAAGGATGTTGACCAACAGGACGATGTCTTGAAGGCAGAGGAGCCGAAGAGCGAGGTTGTGACACCAGTGCTTACTGAAGAACCCTCGGTTGATGCTGCAGAGGCTGATGTCCCCAAAGCACATGAAAAATCCTCCGAATCCGAGGTCACAATGACTGCTGCTGAGAGGAAGAAGGCCAAGAAAAACAAGAAGAAGCAGCAGAAGCAAGAGTCTGTGCAGCTTGATGAGCAGCCCACGCTTGAGGTCGAGCCTACTTCTACTGAGGAAAAGAGTGTCGAACAATCTGGTGACATTTTGCCCGATAGTGAGGCTACTCCTACCGGAGAAGCCATTGCGGGTGTTGATGAGTCCGCAGAGCCTGAGGCGGCCCGTGGTCTTGACGCTGAGACCAAGACCGAAGAGGCACAAGCTCCGGATGTGCCAAATCTCGACTCAGAACTTGCCCCGGAGGCACCTGCAGATGAGGCCATCCCCACCCCAGAGATTACTGAAAACGTTGTTGATGTTCAAGATGAGGACAAGGAAACCGCCCCAGAGCCGCCGACGGTTGAAGTTGTTTCCACAGAAACCCCCAAGGAAGAACAAAAGCTTGATTCAGCTATCAGCGAGGAGCCTGCCTTAGACAAACTCCTCGACGACAAGCCAACAGAGTCTGCATCAGAGCCAGCTGTGGAGGAGACTCAATCTACGAAATCCACAGAAAGTCCAGTGGTGGAGCAGGCTGAAGATGAACAGTCGGCAACTTCTTCCAAGTCAAAGAAAAAGAAGAACAAGAAGAAGCGCCAATCAGTTGCCACTGAAGGAGAGCAACCTGCATCCGCTGAGGAGGCGTCCAAGGCCGTATCCGCTGAGGAAGAGGTTAAGCTTGCACCTACGGAAAAGGAATCCACACCTCTGCCCACGGAAGGTGAATCTACTGAGCCCGCACCATCTCAAGAGCCTGAACAGCTTTCTCCCGAGAAAGATGCGGAGACTACTACTGTGGCCGAAGAGCCATCCACGGAAAGTATCATGCAGGCCGATGCACCTGCTGATGCAGCCGCCACCGAGGCCGCCGAAGAGGCAACAATGACTCCTGCTCAGAAGCGGAAAGCTAAGAAAGACAAGAAGAAGCGCCAATCGGTTGCCGCTGGGGAGGAGCAGCCTACATCCGCTGAGGATGAGCCCAAGGCCGTTCCCGCCGAGGAAGACGTTCAGCTAATACCTGCCGAAGAGGAATATACAGCTGTACCTGCCGAGGGCGAATCCACCGAGCCCGTGCCATCTCAAGAGCCTGAACAGCTTTCTCCCGAGAAAGATGCGGAGACTACTACTGTGGCCGAAGAGCCCTCCCCGGAAGATATCACACAGGTGGAACCTCCTACTGATGCAGACGCCGCCGAGGCTGCCACTGAAACCGCGGAAGAGGCATCAATGACTCCTGCTCAGAAGCGGAAGGCTAAGAAAGATAAGAAGAAGCGCCAGTCAGTTGTTGCTGAAGAGGAGCAGTCTACACCCGTTGAGGAGGAGGAGGCTAAGCTTGTGCCTGCCGAAGAGGAGCCTACACCTGTCCCCGAATCCACAGAACCTGCGCTATCTCGCGAGCTTGAACAACATTCTCTCGATAAAGATGCAGAGACTCCTACTGTGATGGAAGAAACACCTATGGCTGAAGAGCACTCTCTGGAAGAGACTGCGCAGCCAGAGGCCTCTGCCGATGCCGCCGTTGCCGAGGCCGCTGAAGAGGCGTCAATGACTCCTGCTCAGAAGCGGAAGGCCAGGAAAGACAAGAAAAAGCGCCAATCAGTTGTTGCTGACGAGGAACAATATGTGCCTGTTGAGGAATCTAAGCCCGAACCAGCTGAGGAAGAGGTTACACCTGCACCAGCTGAAGAGCATTCTACGCCTGAACCTGTCCAGGTAGAGCCCACTGAGCCTATGTCAACTCAGGATAACGAACATCCCACTGCCGAAAAAGATGCGCAGACTCCAATTACGATAGAAGAAGGGTCCAATGTTGAGGAGCCCTCTCCGGAAGAGACCACGCAGTCAGAGGCTCCTGCCGATGCAGCCCCTGCCATCGCAGCCGAGACCGATGGAGAGGTATCGATGACCCCTGCCCAGAAGCGGAAGGCGAAGAAAGACAAGAAAAAGCGCCAATCAGTTCTCGCCGAAGAAGAACAGCCTGTGCCTGTTGAGGAGCCAACTGAGCCCGAGTCGACCCAGGAAACCGAACAGCCCTTGATCGAGAAAGATACGCAGACTCCTGAGATGACAGAAGAGGCGCCTAATGCCGAAGAACCTTCGCTTGAGGAGGTCACACAAGAGGATGCCCCTGCTGATGCATCTGCTACCGAGGCCGTTTCGGAGGAGGCAATGACCCCCGCCCAGAAAAAGAAGGCAAAGAAAGACAAGAAAAAGCAACGCAAGTCTGTCGCTTTTGATGACGATGCTATCCCGTCTGAAGAGCTGAAGTCAGAGCAGGATTCATCTGCACTTGAAGATAAGGCTGAATCCCAGGATGCTCCTACCGACTTAGTTATCTCCGAAGAATCAGCCAAGGAGTTGCCAGTGACCGAAGAAGTCGCCGAGCCTGCTGGATCGGAAGTCCCAGAGAAGACCGAAGAACTCACTTCCTTTGAACAAAGCAAAGAGATCACCGAGCAGGAACCGGTCTCAACCGCTGAGATTGATGCCCTCATTCCTGCTGAAGTCGAGGAGCCAAATTCCTCAGCAGAGTTGCCAGAGCAGCCGGAACAAGATGCACAGACTCCCTCAGAGCCCCAGTCACCCAGTGCACAGGAGCCTGAAGTTGTCTTGACTGCGGCGCAGAAGAAGAAGGCAAAGAAGAACAAAAAGAAGGGCAAGTCTGTGGACTTGGCCGACAACGCCCCTGCTGCCACAGATACAGCGCAGGAATCTGAGTCCAAATCTGAGCCCATTGCTCAAACTTCCACCGATACTCTAGCTGAGACCCCAGAATTGCAAGAAACACTTGCCTCTGAGCCAACACAGCCCGCAGAAGCTCCGGAGCAAGAAAACACGACCGAGGCTGCCAAGGCGGAGGAACTCGAGACAACAGAGAAGGTATCCGACGATATGCCGAAAGAGGAAACTCCTGACCTCAAGGAGACCACCAACGAACCTGTGGCTGCTGAAGTGACTGTTGACGCTGAGCCAACGCCCTCCCAGGAGACAGAGGCAGTTGTTCCTTCTCTCACAGAGCCGATCGAAGAAGAAGCTGGCATGTCAGCTAAGGAGCGACGCAAAGCTGCCAAGAAAGCGAAGAAACGCCAATCTAAGAATGTCGACGCCGATAACGACGCTGCAACCTCCGATTCGCCTTCTGCCCCGGTAACCGAACCTGCTTCACCCATTGATGCGGCCAACAGCGTCGAAAACGTCCTCACCTCGACGGACACAGACGTCCCTGGACTTTCAGCCGTACCGGCATCCTCGCCTGCGGAACATGACGGTAAAGAACATCAGTCCCACGCCATAGAAACTTACGACGCCACGGCGCAAGATACGGCCTCGACTGATAAATACATGTCTTCGCAGATAGAGCAGACCCCGATAGAGAATCCTTTTTTAGAATATCCTCCCCAACCCGTGCTTGAGCGTTCAGTTGATTCCGGCGAGTTGGTGGAGGTAAATACTCAGCAGGAGGGTGATGTTGCCCCTACTGCACAAGAGCGAGAGGGGGAGTTGGCTGAGCCTGCACCCCTTGAGGAAATCAAACCAGTTGATCATGGAGAGAATGTTGAGGAGAAATTGTCTGTGCCGGAAGCGGACGATCTCTCCATGGAGAAGGAGATTGAAGAGACGCCTGTGGATGTTCCAATTGATGTTGTCCCTGAGGCACAGACACAAGAATCTCATGTGGAAGAGGAGACTTCTGAGGCTGTCTCGAAGAAGCAAAAGAAGAAGAAAAACAAACACAAAAACAAAAACAAAGAAGAGGAGGAGGAGGAAGCTGCAGTACCTGAGCCTGAAACCTCTACTACAGAGGACAAGGAGCAGTCTGAAGCTATGTCTTTAGTCGAGCCCCAGCCGGGGGTAAATGAAACCACTGAGTCCGAGCCTATTGCTGAGGTCGAATCAGTGCCAGTTCTAGAGGAGCAGCCGGGAGATCACCCACAGGATATTGAAGAGAGTGCCGCTATCTATACCACTGAGGACATTGATAGAGCCAAGGAGATCAGTGTCCCAGAAGCCGCGGCTAATGCTCCTCTTACTCAAGAATTAGAAGCTGCCGCTGTCGAGTCGACTGAGGACACTGAAGCCGTTGCTCCTGCTACTGAAGAGTTGGAAGCGGCCACTGTTCCAAAGAAAAAGAGCAAGAAGGACAAGAAGAAGCAACGCCAATCGATTCTTGCTCAAGAACCCGAAGTTGAACCCAAGCCTGAGGAACAGCCAGCACCCGAGACAGTTGAAACTCCTGTCCAAGAGGCTGAGATTGCAACAGAGTCAGCGCCCGCCGAAATTACCACGCAAGATGACACTATCACTAGCGCAGAGGAGCCTACAGCGCAGCCTATTGAGGCCGCCGAGGAGGCCGCCAAAGATATTGTAACGCCTTCTGAAGACACCGAACAGCATGTTCCAAGCCAAGAAATCGAAAGCGGAGAGCGTTCTCTTGAACTTCCTTCCACTGAACTGAAGATCGAGGAAGGAGACAAGCCGGCCGAGGAAGCTGCCGAGACTGTGACAGAGGTTCTAGATGACCAGCAATCTAGTGAGCAAGCCCCAGCTGAACCTGCGGCTGAGCTCGAAGCGGATTTGGCGGTTGTCCCCAAGAAGCTGAGCAAGAAAGAGAGGAAGAAGGCCGCTGCCGCTGCCGCTGCTGCTGCTGCTGCTGCTGCCCTTCTCGAGGAAGAAAAGGTCGTCGAGCCACGACTTGAACTGGAGGAGCCTTCGACTGTCACTCCTCAAGTTCTAGAGGAAGCGGTAGAGCAACCTATCGTTCAAGGGCCGCAGCCTGAGGCAGAAAGAACTCTGGACGAACCAATAGAATTGACAGCTTCCAAGCTGAAAGAAGACGTCCTGGAAGAGTCTATTGAGGCACCCAAGTCTATCGAGCCTCTCAAATTAGAGGACAACCCGGAGGAGTCTATAAAAGAGCTAGCCGAAGACTCAGCTGCGGCCGATACTATCACTCGGAAAAGGTCAAAGAAGGACAAGAAGAAGGCCAAGAAGCAAGACAAGCAAGAAGTAATTGAGCCGGTTTCCCCTACGACCGAGGATCATGTTCCTACCATCGAGCCTACAACTGCAGAGGCTGCTTCTGAACCAGAGGCAGTTATTGAGCTTCCAACGGAGCTTGCGCCTACCGCTGAGTCCGCAACTACGGAGGCTGTTATCGAACCGGAGGCGACGCTTGAAGTACCCCCGACTGAGACTGCTCCTGAGCCTGAGTCCTTTCCCCCGGAAGAAATCCAGGAGGTTCCCAAACCCGAGCCTGAAATCATCGTATCGGAAGACAAGCAACTTTCAGAAAGCCAGAAAGATGAAGCAATCGTCTCTCTGGATACACTCGATACGCCCTCACATGTGGGGCTCACTGACCAAAATACCAACAATGAGCCCTTTAAACTCGAGGGTCCTGCTGAAAAGAGCGTCCACGAAGATGAAGCTCACGTCGGGGCTGATACACAAGATCTTGGGAAAACAGCTGATCGCGAGGTCTTTGAGGGCCTGGTTGAGGATCAACCTCGAGAACTTGAAGTGATGCCAGCTCTGTCCAAGAAGATGTCAAAGAAGGACAAGCGCAAGGCTAAGGAGAATGCCGACGCTACAGAAAAAGATTTGACTCAACAAGAAGAGCCCAAGACTGATGTGGCTGAGTTGCCCACAGAACCTGAGACCCTGCCGACAGAGACTGCCGGGGAGCAAGAATATGTTGCAGAAGCTCAACCTACATTGGAGCGAGAGCTGCCAATTGAGACCCCCCTTCCAATGGGAGACCAGCCTATACCCGAGCCAGAAGTTCAGGTTGAGCCTACGCAACCCGATGAAGAGCCTGTCGTCAGCGAGGAACTTGCTCTTTCTCGCAAGGCCTCGAAGAAGAAGGCCAAGAAGGCTCAAAAGGCCGTCAAATCCCTGGATACTGAGTCATCGACTGAGAAGGCGATCGAAACGGACCAGCATGTTACTATTGTGCCTTTCGAACAGCACCAATCCAAGGCAGAGGATTCAGAAGCGTCAGAAGCAAAGTCAGCCAATGACGAAGACTGGCCCGTAATCGACTGGCAGGCTAAGTTTGAAGAATCCCAGCGATTAAGGGAAGTGGACCCTGAACCTGAGCCAGACATTCCAGCTCCCGAGCCGGAGATTATTGGGGAATTTGTTCCATCTTCATCCTCCGAGGCTTTGCAAGAGGCATTCGAAGCTGGGGAGGAAGGTACTTGGGCTTTGCTAGCGAGCAAAAAGGACAAGAAGGCCAAGAAGAACAAGAAAGAGTCACAGCAAGCTGCTCCAGAAGTCGACGAACCTTCACTGGAACCCTCCCACGACAAAGAGATCGAGCCACCTGACCGAACAACTACTCCTGGTGGATCCAAGATCGCTAACTTATTTCCCGACCTCGAGCGTGCGGGGTTTCGGCGGTCAGCTTTGGAGAAGCAAACACCGTCGTTAAAAGATAGTGCTGAGGATGAGACAATAGCAAAATTGGAAGCGAATCGCGATATCGCGATCCCTGTCTCGGAAGCACCCCTAGCGACCATTGAACCCAAAGAAATTGCCGATGATTTTACATCTGGGCTGCCAAGCAGTCTCGAAAGACAAATCGAGTCTACAATATCGGAGCTAACAGCTCAGTCCGAGACTCATACTCATACGGAAGCTGAATCAATTAGGGAGCCCAATCTTCCGACGCATGGCAAAAGGTCCTTAGATGCGCCATTGTCATTGTCAACGGAACTCTCCAATGAGCGGACTCGTACTGAGGAACCTTCTTCTCCTACGCGTTTCCCACCCCGGGAAGCTGGAGAGGAACTATGTGAACTACGCCGATCACCATCAATCCATGGACGACATCAGTCGACTCCCAGAACTTGGAGTTTGGACGAACCCTCTCTACCAGCTCTTGCCCCATCGCCTCCTCGATCGCTCTTCGGACCAACTGATTATGTGCGACCCCGAACTCCGCTTGATACAATTGTGGAACAAGAACCCCGGGATGGACAGGGATCCATAGCTCGCGGGACTCCCCGCCTGGAGATGAAGCCCGAACATGTCTTACCTCGACCTCAGACACCAGTCCGGAAATTTACGGACAATGCCTTTGACCGAGAAGCTTGGCCTACAGAGAACAAAGAGAATTTCAAAGAGATTCAAAAGACACCTGAAGATCCAATTCTGAAGCCAAGTACCAGCAGTGGAAAATTGCGTCGTGTAAATCGCAGTCTTAGTGGCGATCTGCGGGCGGCTAGTCGAGCACTAGATTCCCAGCCTTCGAATCTCGATCTCGATCAGCTCCCGTCTTCCTCCTCTTACGACCCCGTCACCGACAAGGGCAAACGTCCGCTGCGAAATATGTCGGACGTCTATGTAAGTTATTAATTTATTACTTTTTTTTTTTCTACAATTGTGATTGTGTTGTTTTTGTTTTTGTTTTGTTTACTAACTTTTACAGGAGGGATGGGGTGAGACACCCAATTCCCCACGGTCGCCCAGTCGACCGCCTAGTGTCCGCCGCCGTCGCAGTATGCAACACTTGCAAGACATCGAAACCCGCCTCGACCAGCTCATATCTGAAAACCGCCTCCTGATCGCCGCCCGCGATGAAGCCGAACAGAAGCTCCGGAATTCCAGCGTCGCTCGTCGAAAGAGCGACCGTGCGCTCAACTCTCGCGACGGCGATCTGCGCGATCGGGAATCGGAGGTGGAACAATTGAAAAACTCGGTGGAATGGCTACAGAAGGAGACGACCCGTCTGACCCAAGAGAACGAGAGTTTGACCGCGTCCAACTCTGCTCTCGCCGCCGCCCACGCAGCCGAAGTCACCACCGTGCGCGAGTCGTCTACACGCGAGCTTGCCGACTTGCGGTTACAACACACTCAACTCTCATCCCAGGTGGAGGATCGTGTTCGACAAGAGATCGAGTCGGCTCTTGCGCAAAAAGATATCGAATTGCGCCGTCTGCGTACCGAACTTGAGGAGGCTCGTGATAAGGTGAAAGAGCTCCAACAACAAATCGCGGCCTCGGTACATGACAATGCCCTTGTCTTCCGTGATGAAGAGTACTTCGATGCTGCCTGCCAGAAGCTGTGTGGCCATGTTCAATCCTGGGTTGTGCGCTTTTCTAAGCACAATGATAAGCGTCGCTGCCGCCTACTCAGTGAGTTGCAGGACGAAAAGATCGCAGATCGTTTCGACAATGCCCTCCTCGACGGCTCCGATCCCGATGCCTACCTATCTGATCGTGTCCGCCGCCGCGATGTCTTCATGTCAGTAGTCATGACGATGGTCTGGGAATACATCTTCACCCGTTATCTCTTCGGCATGGACCGGGAGCAGCGTCAAAAGCTCAAGTCTCTTGAAAAACAATTGGGCGAGGTTGGCCCAACCCGTGCTGTGCATCGCTGGCGAGCCACCACTCTCACACTGCTGTCCCGGCGACCAGCATTTGCTGCGCAACGTGAGAGCGATACAGAGGCTGTTACTCTGGAGATATTCCAAACCCTATCGCAGGTCCTCCCTCCTCCGTCTCATGTTGAATCCCAGCTCCTGGATAACCTCCGTAAGATCATGCGGGTTGCAGTCAGTCTATCCTTGGAGATGCGCACCCAGCTCGCTGAATTCATCATGCTACCGCCTTTGCAGCCTGAATATGATACCAATGGCGACCTTTCACGCCAAGTGTACTTCAACGCGGCTCTGATGAATGAGCGCAGCGGTCTGACAAACGACAACAGCGAGCTCGAAGCGCAACAGGCCATTGTGCGTATCGTGCTCTTCCCTCTCGTTGTCAAAAAGGGTAATGATGTGGGTGAGGGTGATGACGAGGAGGTCGTCTGCCCCGCCCAGGTCCTCATTGCCCGCCCTAGCAAAGACAAGAAAGTATCAAAGATGATGAGCGGCGATCGCATGTCTATCGATGCTTCCAAATCGGTCCACAGCATCGCTCACAGTGTGGCACCGTCATCTATGATGGACATGAGCAATGTGATCTGAGGCGTCACACTCTGATCATGATTGCTCCCATCTTTACATGCGTGCTTATTGCATCATTGTTCTTATTGTCTAATCTTTGTGTTTTTCTCCCCTCGCCGATTGGTGATATGGCGTCAGGGTCATTTAGCGTGACGGTCATTGCAGGGCCGATGACCGTGAATATGTGGAGTTATTTGTTCTTTATTTTCCTGTTTCTATTTGATTTTCTCATGTGTTCTTTATAAGACAATGTCCACGGGTGTCAACATGTGTATTTACCATGGCTTTGATGTCTTACGAGTGATGACCTGTACTACTGGCATAGCAATGTAATACTCTGTTTCAATTTTATTCTTTCTACTTGACTTGTTTCTTGCAATATACCCCTTGGCCCTGAGCTGAGATTATAAGACTACTCTTTTTAGAAGACCCAAAGTGGTTCAAATCACTTTTTCGTGGACACAGGGTCTGTTTACTCTTCATCCCTATACTTTTCTGGTTTTGTTATGGCTCATTCGTTAGACATAAAGTTGCTTTGCTGCGACTCTTTGTCTTTCAGGTTGCGTTTGTCTATTCTAGCTAGTCTCCGTTTGCTCTAGCTACTACCTACTTAAGTACCTAGCTATCCCTCTCCTTCTCTCTTCCCCCTTTTCTCACAGATTTCTAGGCTCAACGATCATCACATTCAAAGGCATCACTGCCACTACTTCTGAGGAATCTGGTGCTATCTATCTCAAATACCAGTCAGCTCAGAAGCCTAATATCATCTGAGTCGAGGAACTCCCCAGCATCTTTAATACTGCTACCATGTTGAGCGATGTTAAGCCAAGGATGAACCTTCTATATTTATATATAAACTGAATAGTTTGCATCTCAGGCTATATCCAAAACAGGCTATGTATCTAAATATACGCAATCGAGGCTCTAAAGCCATAAGGTACTTCGGATAGGTGGATATAAACACTAGGTATGTACGGTGTGTGTCAGGGATAGGGGAACAGATGGAAATATACTTAAGTGAATATGAACTAACATATAAGATAAAGGCATATAGGGTGGTTGCTTCCTGCTTTCTCTCGCGGTCAACTCCATCTCACTTCCATCTCACTTCGATCCCACAGTGCGTGAGTCGATAGAGAATGAAGTCGCTGCTAAATTCAACTATCAAAAATGCCAACTCACTATCCTGTCCTGACCGTGGGGAGCCTGTGGTATCCGGAGTATACGACAAAATGCTAGCCAATTCCCCATACACAAAGGTACTTTATTGGTGGACTCTAAGGGTTCTTTTGTACGAACTGCTAACTGGAACCTTGCCATTCTTTGGGAAAGATCGGTGGGATATTATCAATTTTCTTAGTCTAGAACTGACATATTGTGAAGGTTATGACTGGCTCCCGCTCGGCCAAAAGACCATTATGTCAGAGCATGAGCTCTGACATGCCCAGGGCCAATATATATAGTAGCGCACATAGTTTATCCGTGACACTCTAGCTGGTCTCGCTGGAAACCGTTACGAGTTGTTGGCTATGTTGTGCTGGGCTGCTGAGTTTTGCTCCAACTCTGAGAATGAGTTAGATGTGTCTCTTGGTCAGGAGAATGACAAGGGTGAACCTGTGACTCTTGTCTTTTCCGACAACCGCGGCCGCGACAGCGACGACGAGGTTGTCGGCAGTTTTGACATTCGGGTTCGCAACTATCGCTATCTCTATCATCTGGCCGGGACCCGAGGTCCGACCTATCCCCTGTTATCGCTAGGACGACCTTACTGTTAAAGCCTTGAAGCGCCCTCGACTTATAGACAACAAGGAGTCGGTAGCCATTTGGCGCGGTACTGTGTACAATTTCCAGGCTATCTGCGAGTTTACCATTTCCGAGGCCAGCCTTCCCGATAGTCTTAGTCTGTGGCCAATTATATATAGGAGTTCCCGTTTGATTGGGAGGTCTAGCTCTGGTATTTCGCTTCTATTTAGATACCTATACGTTGTTTTCCCTTCTCTTAGGGGCTGTGACTGGGGATGAATCCTAATAGTGCCTGAAATGGGGAAATTACTGTTGTTGTCTCTACATCCATTTAATCTTCTGTAGACGCCTCTCTCCTGACAGATATGGAAAACCGTTATTATGAATAAGCCGCCGAAATTTTCCGGTCCTGTGTCTTTCGACGCCTAGGATCTAATAATGAGGCTATTGTGCTGAAACCCGACTATTTGCTTTTGCTCACAGCGCAAGAGGAATCAAATCTCACCTATTCTTCAACAGAATCGACTGGAAGTTGTTGTTGCAACGGGAATACAAATCCCCTTTCAGACCTAATTTGGTATGCTTTTACAGACTGCTAACAAGATAAAAATATATACACTGACATCATTCTTTTGATCAGGCTAGTGCCTTGGATGCCAGTATGATTAGTTCAATCTATACTCGCGAAAGCCCCGAGGGCTCGGTTAACGAACTCGGTTTTCTTGGAATCTACACAATATTTGTTCCTTGACTTTGACTACAGCCAACCAGTTCCCAGGGTCAAGGCTGTCAGATTACTACGGATATGAATTAAGCATTTGAAGCATACCAGTCTAAGAATACAAAATATTCCTCATGCTTTCCATTACATCAGGTTGCATTATAGTTCGCTGAAAACTCTTCGGGCACAGCTCCAGATACAATACCAACTACCTCTTCAAGGCAATCTTTTTGAACTCGGCAGTGGTGTCCCTAATGGCAACTTCAACAGGAAGTCGTTCCATTGAACTAGCCCCATAGAAGCCGTGCAAGCCCTGCACCCTATCCAATACGAATCCCGCATCTTCTGGAGCCGCAATAGGCCCGCCGTGACACAACACAATGACATCCTTATTGATCCGCACCGCCGCATCCCGGATTGCCTGAATCTCCACAACAGATTGTTCCAACGTCTTTCCAGTCTTCGCCCCAATCAGCCCGGAAGTAGTGAGACCCATATGTGCCACCAGGATATCAGCCCCAGCCTTCGTCATGGCCTCAGCTTCCTCGACATTGAAGACATAAGGCGTCGTCAGAATATCCAACTCAGCCGCCTGCCGCACCATCTCCACCTCTTTACCATACCCCATCCCAGTCTCCTCCAAGTTTGCACGGAAGTTGCCATCGATCAGTCCCACCGTGGGGAAATTCTGAACACCAGCAAATCCCAATTCCCGCAGCTGCTTCAGGAACCGCGGGATGTGCTTGAATGGGTCGGTACCGCAGACACCCGCAATCACGGGGATATTCTGAACAATAGGAATGACTTCGGCAGCCATTTCAACCACTACCTCGTTGGCATTGCTGTACGGCATCAGTCCCGCTAGACTACCGCAACCCGCCATGCGGAAGCGACCGCTATTGTATATAATGACTAGGTCTGCGCCGCCGGCCTCTACCGATTTTGCGGAAAGACCGATGCCTAATGGCAGAGTATTAGTTAAACTGAGATGTAGAGAGGTGAAGGGGACAGGTGTCACTAGTTACATACCGGCCCCGGCTCCAACGATGGGTTTCCCGTCTTCGATTTGACGGCGTAGGCCAGCGAGAATCTCACTGCGAGAGGTGGGTGGCGCCATAGTAAGAAATGGAAATGTGTAGTTGGATCAATTTTTAATTTAGGTCAAAGTGAGAGAGAGATTCTTTTGTCCCACTCGAATTTCACTACATGAATCATTGCTTCTCACAGAAGGCGGGGCGGATTTATGCAGATGCGGACGGCGGAGGGCGGAGATAAGTCAGTTTAAGGCGGGGCGGGTATAGGTCCCACCGACAGTGAAACTAGTCCCAATCTAATGGTGTCGGTGGGACATAGAGATCGGCGTTTCAAGCGTATGGTATGTTTTATATTACCTTGGCTAATTATTTGTACGCAAAGAATATTATCTATCATCGCTATGAACTATCTACATACCCAAATGGTATAGTAGTGGAAATAGCCCAAGTATATTAAGAATCGTTAAGAAGTACGAAGTGGAAATACAAAAACAGTATCTTTTTATAGGAAAGTATGCTAGTCATGGTTGGGACGGGTAATGTCTCCAGCTGTCGGAGTATGATGTTACTGTTGGTGGGACCTGTGCTCTCAGCGGAGGCCGCGGACATAAGAGGATGATCATGACCTCTCTATTGTTACTGACAAGAGTCCTAGATTCTGAAACGCACCTGGAGTAAGGCCAAGGGATCCGTCAAATCATGATATATATTGATTTCATGATCGTATGGATCAAGATGTAGTTCCCATTGTATTCATAATTAGATCCCATTGGTCCCAGTCCATGTTCACTGGGTTGATCCATTGCTGCGGCTCAATATGCCGAACTAGACTAGGGAAACCAACACTCTCTGAGATGAATGCATCGTCATTAGTAAGATCCACGGGCTGGCTAGTGGGATTCATCTGGCTATTTGACCTGGTGCTTTGCGGTACTGCACTGTGTGATCCATCCGGTACCAGTCCTGAGGCAGTCATCCATCTGCTGGATCTAAAATGTTGTCCGTCAGTTCTAGCTAAAACACATGTCACATGCAGTAGGCAACTTACAACATTTGACCAAGAATAGTTGCTGTTCGGGTGCACAGCTGACTTTGCGCCTTGGACGCTTCAAGCCGAGCATGGCACTCATGCAGCAGCCGCACTACATCAACTGTACAGGGTTCTTGAGGCTCTATAGAAAGGGCAAACACCAAGACAAACGCGGCGTGGAAAGCATGGAAAGCGCCTCGACCACGGATATACCAGTAGAAGGGCTTGAACTGGGGCAGTTGGTGGAAGTCGGCATGTAGTTCCAAAACGCGTCGTGCACTTTTCATGCAGCGATTCTTCGACCAGCTATGCTGCGGCAGAGAAAAGGTCCCTTCATTCAGTATATTGCTGTGGAGAATGAGAACCAGGTGATGGGCAAAACTGAGCAGCAGATTGGTATGAACAACTGATGAGTTGCTCCTAAGTACTGAGGCGTAACTCTGCTCCAATGGGTCTAACTCCGCTCGGATGGCCGCGTCCAGGCGTTGGAGGGCTGTCGGGTCGTCCGGCCGTGCTGCCACAACGGGGTTACAGATCTCCGAGGAAATCTGAAAGAGGCGCGATTTTCGAATGAGATACGAGACAGGTTTGATGTCTACCGACGTTGCAATCGGTTCAGGTTGTCCCTGGATGATGTCTTCATCCCACACCTCGGCTGGGGGTAGAACGCGTGACGAGAACACTGACTGGTAGATGTCTAACCCGGTGATCGCCATATTTTGGTTACAGAGTAGTGTGACCAGACCTAGCCAACAGCGGCGACGCTCCTCAGCTTCGACAATATCCAAGGAAAATGTGGTCGGGTCAACATGACAGCCGATCGAAAGCGCTAGGTGATAACCTAGGCCTAGAAGAGTCCATGTTTGGCCATGGCTATGGTGAATCCCATAAATAAGGTTTAACAGTGCCTGCAGTGTTGAGATATTATGTCGCCATAGATAGCGATCTGCTTCGAGGCATTTCATCGCCGCTGTGTAATACCGCTCCGAGAGCTCAGTGACTCGATCCAAAAAGGTAGGTTTGCGGCTGAGATTCTTAAGCAGCAGGCTGTCATTTTCCAGTGCGAGGACAGCCGTGCCCAGAATAGCAAAGAGGAGAGCAAGCCATGCCAATGAAGCCTGATCTGGATCCTTGGAAAATTGACGATACCGTTCGTGAAACGTAGGGCTATGTAAGATAGGAAAAAGCTTTTCTTTTGTTACTTTCAGTCATCCTGATGATATCGGAAGTTTAAAAACCCACGGGTGCAATTGACTGGAAATAGAGATCCTTTAACTGGTCACAGTACTCCGTCGGGGGGAGTTTTGCTAACAGATTAGGTCTGTTTTCAGCATCGTGTTCACCGAAAGGATATGGTCCGCTGGGCGTATCAATCATGGCACTCTCCTGGCTTGGAAAGGGATCCTCCTTGGAAACTCGATGGAAAATACGCCGACCGGAGCTAGCAGGGAGAAACCGCACATGCCCTGAAGCGGATGGGATGAGGGTGCCCGTTGCAAAGGCTGTTGCTGGCTCTGGTCCCCGCGTCCCTTCTACCTCTAAGTCCAACTGAACATTTAGCGGAGATGATACCGCTTCTTGCTGCTGGTTATTTGCACGTAATAACTGCTCTAGCTTTTCTATCCGAGCTACTAGATCAGCGTTGGGTTCTCCGGCGAGTGGTGGGAGAGGGATGTCAGGGGATGACGAGGGGGTTTCCAGTAGCTGAGCCTGTGGCTGTGACTGCTGCGTCTGTCGTTGTGAACGTGTTTTGGGTTGTCTTCTGGTACTATAGATACACTGCTCTAGAGGAACACGACGTCGTATACAAGTGCCGCAAGAGGGGCCATCCCGAGGACATCGAATCTTGCGAACGCGGCATGGCTCACAGGATACCGGAAGGCGCTGGCGCGGATTGTGAGCGGACATAGTGATATCCGGCCCAATCAATAACGCCAAGGGCGTAGAATTGCTTGGGGGTTTGGCTAGATGAGGTTGCAGTCGAGGGCGGAGATAGACGGAGAAGCGGGGATAATTTCCACTTTGTTTTCCCGCTCTTGGCCACCATCATCAGATAATTATTCTACCAAATGCCAGGCTCCACTGGGACAAGCATCTGTTGCAGTTCAGTTAAATTCTATAGTCACATCATTCAGTAAATTCTCTATAGTGCTCCTGCAGCTCACCCACCATGCCACATATCATCCTTCTAGGGACCCTCGACACCAAGCGGGCAGAAATCTTATATCTCTACAATCAGCTGCAGAATGCCACTCGATTCTCGACGACGCCCTTAGAAATTACCTTGATTGATTGTGGCCGTCAAGCTATTAGCGATGATGTCATTACCATAACACATACCGACCTGCTAGCCAAGTATGCGCCCGGCGACAGAACCGAGATATTGACTCTGCCCCGAGGGCAAGTGATTGAACTCCTCATTAGCTGCGTCAGTAGGTGTGTCAGCGATTTACTGCGAACGACGGAGATACACGGAATCATCGGTGCTGGCGGCAGTGGAGGAACGAGTCTGTTCTCCGCCGTAATGAGGAAGGCTGCACCCATTGGCCTGCCCAAACTTATCGTCAGCACAGTCGCATCAGGGAATACAGGACCAGTGGTGGGCGAATGCGATATCACCCTGATGTACTCAGTCGTGGACATCGCGGGCACAAATTGGCTCCTCCGCGAAGTGCTAGGGAATGCAGCTGGCGCCATGTTTGGTATGGCGTCGACATATCAACATAGGCTGAGTGAACGCCGGACTCGAACTCTGCAGGACAAGCAACAAGGAGAGAAGAAGGTTCGAGTCGGCATTACTATGTTCGGCGTGACAACCCCGTGTGTGGATCATGTGAGACGTCACTTGGAAGACAACTATTCTGTAGAGGTCTACGTGTTTCATGCAACTGGTCATGGGGGAAAGGCTATGGAACGATTGGTGGAAGAAGGCCGTCTAGATGCCATCTTGGATATCACAACGACCGAAATCTGCGATCTCATTGCCGGCGGGACTATGAGTTGCGAAACCAGCCGCCTGGAGATGACACTTAAGCGCGGAATACCAAATATCATTTCCGTTGGAGCTACGGATATGGTCAATTTTGGTCCGGTCAACACAGTGCCAGACCAATACCGCGACCGCAAACTGTTTGTACATAATCCGAATGTGACTTTAATGCGAACATCTGCGGCCGAATGTCGGAAAGTCGGGGAGTTCATGCTGGCCAAACTAGACCGGTTTGCCCAGGACCCAGGTATGGTTGAGGTGTGGCTTCCTGGGGGCGGAGTGAGTAGCATTGGGACAGTAGGCTCTGCATTTGCAGATGCTGACGCCGATGCCGCCCTTGCTGATACTCTACGCTCCGGGCTAAAGGACAGCAAAATCAGAGTGGTATCGGATGAGCGAGATATAAATGATGATGGATTTGCAATTGACATTGCGGATCGGCTTATGGCCCTGGTGGCGAAGCACTCTTGCAGTGCCATAGCGAGCTAGACAGGTCTGTCGTTGGTTATCAGGCAAACAGTGTGTGGTTATGAATTTTTAATATATCATTATTCCCTATCGTCTGCTAGATGTTCTTCAGCTTATCCCGGTAGTATCAAGGATCTTGTCTTTGTTTACTTTTGCATTTATTCTTCTTTACTGCATATCTAAGAAGATTACATATCCCCAACGGCCATGTTATCCATAGTCAAATGAATTTTATAGTTGTGCTGACCTCATCAATCCCGTTTTAGGAAAAGCCTCCAGGGTTGTCCCATGGAATCCGAGGCAGAATCTCATCTACAAAGTACAGCCTTGAATTTCTCTTTGTATTGGACTCTCCTTTCTCCGATACACTACACCTTGTATACGCAACCTTGTGCACAACTTGTTCTCATTTTTATATTTGAACTTTTCTAGATTTTCAAGGTTTCCAAGGTTAAGAATTTCTTTGGTTTTGTCCTGGGATGTCCCACTCTGGCTTTGCCACCCGCGTCATCCCCCAACTTGAGCTGCAGCTCATCCCTTCAGCGCTGTCCACCATGCCGATGTCGGTTTCCCCGTGATTATCAGCGTTAGTAAGATCTTATGGGAATCTGGGTATCTTGCATACTGCGAGTCTTGCGTGATCCAGGAAGTTAGATCATCCAGAACACTGTTTGCGTTGGCCTGGCTCCATTGGTTGATGAGCTGCTGAAAATTCTCCTCCACTTCCGTACAGCTGCTGCTCTGTACTGGAGACACCTAACCTCCGCCGCAACCCAATCATTGAGGCGGTCACAATGGATCCATCCATGATCCCGACTGGCAGAGCGGCACCCCGACCGCCTCGTTCCTCGCATTCGTCTAGCAGAAAACGTCTACAGCGCAGCGATTACCCACCCTCTGCTGATAACAACGCTAGCTATGGCCCAATGAGCGGCGGTCGGGCCCCAGGCACTGGTCCGGTATCCGTCTCCGAGGCTACGCAAGCCAACGAGACCCGCTTCGAACCCCCCGCTGATAGTGCTGCTGGCAAACCCTCCAAGTCCTCTAAACGCAAAAAGAACCGTAATCGGAAGCGTCGCAATCGACACCAGTCTTTTATTCCATCTCGCCGGGAGGAATCCCATGATAGCCTTGGGGAGACTTCGGGTGCTGGAGGTGTCAGAGATTCAATGGAGGCCGATCGGCCAACCTCGAGGGACAACCCGTCGTTCTTCAAATTGGGGCGCAATCTGAGTAGTACAAGCTTGGAGAGCGATGCACTATTAGATCACCGGTAAGATCTCATGATATTGAGCGATCTCAGAGCTTGATGCGAATACTAATTTTTCTTGTCGAGCAGGGACCAACCCTCGATGCGACCTCGTCGTGACAGTCGCCTTGCATCGTCATTCCGCCCGAGCTCTCTAATATCCAATGTCTTCCGATCGAACGATGGGCAATCACGCAGCACCCCGAGGGGAGGACGGAGCCAACATCACAATGGTGATAGTGACGAAGAGGGTCCCAATGACCGGACACCATTGATGCGGCCAGTTTCAGGCCATGCGTCCAGCCACAGCCGGTATGGAACAGACACTCGCCCGAATTTGTTCTCATCGCGTGCTCGACAGCCCTCTGCCCAAACTATGTCCTCGGGATGTTCGCCAAAGGACAATCGCAGCCCACTCTATTCTCCCACCGTGGAGCGAGACTACGATGTCAACAACCCGCCATCGACCCCCGGGTCCCCAAAGATGGGCCCGGAGATGAAGTACGATGATGCGGTGGTAACCGGGGCTGAGTGGGACTTTTCACTGGCTCGGTCAATGGAGAATCGCAGGGACTCTTTGAACATCCTCAACGATACGCTGATTGACATAGACGGAAATGGCTTGCGCCCACATTCTGCACCATCCTCTGCACCTGGATCGCCGATGTTGTCTCCACATCATGAAATGCGGCGACGCCGGACAGTAGGATTACCGGCAGAGGGAGACGTATGCTTCCCTACTGAAGCGATATCCGAATTGGGAGACGAGGGACCAAGGCAAATGCGAGATGAAGCCGGTGAGCGTCGACGGCGTAGACATCGGCGGTGGCCCGATCTCTCCGCGCTGGAAGAATGGAGCCGTGAAGAGAAAGAGGAGCGCAATGGAGACCTTCGAGTCAAAAGGATCAGCGAGCCCATGTTCATCGAAGGCCGATTGCGCCCTCAGTACAAAGGTTGGCGACGGGAAGAGGACGATGCACCTTATCGGTTCACATATTTCAACGAGGAGTTCCCGAGCACCATTCACGCCCAAACCATCTCCGAGCTGGTACAACCAGGCGGTACCTTCCGCGATTTGTTTATTCCAGAACCCCCCGAATTGGAGGATTCCTCGGAAGACGAGGACACGGATGAGGAATCTTATATGGAGAATCCACCTTTCAATAACTCAACCCATCCTGCTAGCAAGCCACCACCTCACGCAGACACCCAAAGTCAAGGGCAAGGCCACCAAACGCATGTCAATCCTCAGCTGACGGCTCAGACTGTTGTTCCAAATGGACGGAGTACAGGTGACCTTATCTCTGGCAATGCTCCGCCTGCCAGAGGACCCTCGCGTTTATCTGCCATCAGCGAAGGGCGCCCGGACTCTCAACGAGATATTTCGCCCGCACCTTCAAACGCCCCATTCAGCACTACCCCCAACCCGAAACCTAAACGGTACGGTCCGCGGCCCACTTTCTGGCTAGATGTTCTGTCTCCGACAGATGCAGAGATGCGTACGATTGCCAAGGCGTTTGGGATTCATGCGCTGACGGCAGAGGACATTATGATGCAGGAAGCTCGAGAGAAAGTCGAGTTGTTCCGCAGCTACTATTTCGTCAACTACCGCACTTTTGAGCAGGATACCAACAGTGAGAACTATCTTGAGCCAGTGAACATGTATGTGGTGGTCTTCCGCGAAGGCGTGATATCCTTCCATTTCTCGCAGACACCTCACCCAGCCAATGTGCGGCGGCGTATTCGCCAACTGATGGATTATCTGATCCTCAGCTCGGACTGGATTTCATATGCACTGATTGATGACATTACTGACGTCTTCGGCCCGCTGATCCAAGCGATTGAAGATGAGGTTGACGAGATCGACGAGATGATCATGCAGATGCACTCTTCCACTGGAAGCAAGGAAGGATCGTCCAATGACAGTGTGCTTCCTTCATTCGGACCAGGCGAGATGCTTCGGCGAGTGGGAGAATGCCGTAAGAAGGTCATGGGGCTGTATCGACTTCTCAGTAACAAGGCCGATGTAGTCAAGGGATTTGCCAAGCGTTGCAATGAGCAGTGGGAGGTTGCACCCAAATCAGAGATTGGTCTATACCTAGGTGACATTCAGGATCACATTATGACGATGACGGGTAACCTTACACACTACGAAACGTAAGCTTTTTACCTCATTTTCAAGGCTCTTGCAAAACATTCATTGCAACAAACGCTGACTGTTTCCTTCCAGAATCCTTTCCCGCGCACACTCCAATTATCTAGCGCAGATCAACATTCTCATGAACGAGCGTCAGGAACATACTGCCGATGTTCTGGGTAAGCTGACTGTTCTTGGTACAATTGTCCTGCCGATGAACATCATTTGCGGCATGTGGGGGATGAACGTTAAGGTACCGGGTCAGGAAATTGATAGCCTGACATGGTTCTGGTGTAGTATGTCTTCCCTTTCCTTTTTCCTTGAGTTATTTTGCTAATACATTATAGTTACTGCCGGATTATTTGTATTTGCATTTGTATCTGTTTGGACTGCTAAAAGAGTCTACAAAATTGTATAGACGTACGACGAAGTTCCTATCTTGGTTTCTACTTGGTTTTCAGCCGGTTGGATCGATACCCTGGATTTTGGTTTGGTTATTTGCTTTATATTGGGAACCTGTGAGTTTTTTTTTCTTCTTCTTCTTTTTGGCCTCTTTGACGATATATGATGCATGTGTTAGTCTTTGGTGTAACTAATTGGGAGGTTATAGTATGTACATATTTTGGCTATAGGTTGGATAGAACTGTACATTAATTAAACACAATTTTCCACATTTAATACACCTAGTCTTACATTGTAGTAATCTGCACCTACGAGTAGATAATAAGTAATCCTTGATTTTATCCTTGTTTACTTGGTTGTTTTAGTGGCGTTCAGGATTCCTTGTCCTTTCGATAACAAAGACCACAAGGATGTTGAAACCCTTGAAAATGTAGCCCTAAATATAAACCATCTGAATGATAATCGACTGCTCGAGGCCAAAGAAACCAAAAATAGTCTATCTTCAATGTAGTACTCTGTAGTACTAGTTGAATGTAGTTATAGTTGAAATGTACACAAAAAGGTCAAGGCCGTGGCATGAAGTCATTGTATTTCCCTTACATTAGTAATTAATTATCTTCTGCGCGTTGCATGTTTTATTACCATTTATTACCATTTTTAGCGTCACCCACCTGTCACATACCTGTCATCAACCCCAGACAAAATCAAGTGACTTCATCTTGCTCTTTCAGCTTACTCTCTCTCTTAATTCATCTTTCAAGCCCCCTTTCTCCCTTTCTATCACATTCACATTCTTTTCCCTTTTCAAAAAGAAAAAAACTGGATTCTAGACCAATTCGTGTGCTTCCCTGCAGTGACCCCCTCTCTTGACGTGGACCACGATCATTGGCCTTTGCTCACAAACCTGACCCTCTCTGTCAGCCACTTTTCACCGAGGTTTTGGTCACCGACTTCTCTGCGCATTTGGCAGCCCAGACGCCACTCCAGAACAACGTAAAACCAGTCAAGCCAAAACGTTGAGCCGGATCGGCGGGTCTCCATTTGCCCTACATCCGCCAACCAAATCTCGTCATCTTCAATTCCTTCGTTCTAGGCCTTGTTTGTGCGCTTCCGGAACAAAGCAAAACGGCACATTGATGTATGGACTGTGACCAGGCCCACCCGGTATTCTAAACAATCTCCATCTCTCCAGTTTCCCCAACCCCTGCGCCTGCTGCAGCCATTTTCGCTTGTGCGTTCCTGTACAGAATCCGATTACCGGGCAACAGCATGTGGTCTTCGGCTATTCGTCCTGCTGTATCCTCATATGTGTAACGACCCGTATTCTGCGCAACATCCCGTTCAATCCTCGTGATATCTCATTCGCTCTTGCCAACAACAAAACAACTCACTTCTTCACCGTCGAGCTTTCCCTGCCTAGGCGCGCAGTGCCTTGCTTTTTCTTTTTGGCTTACCCTTTTGGGCCTTGTGTCTGCCCAACTACCTGGCTACCTCTCGGGTCTCCTGACTTGTCTACGTCGTGTCAGCCCATCCTGACTCGTCAGGGACCATGGCGGCGGAGTCCGAGAGGCCGCCTCACCTTAACGGCGCCTCTAGTCCGTCCAGAGGGCCGAAGGATGCAGAGGCAGCGTCAGACCCGGTGCATCGATCGGCCAGCGAAAATGGCATGATTGAACAGTCTATCGTTAAATCCCAGACTCAACCCATGTCTCAGGTGCCTAAGCTTTTTCCGAATCCTCCTACCGCTTCCGTTCCCGCGTCTGCCACGAACTCCGCCGTTTCCTCCCGTGAACCCTCCCCTGTTCGACAATCCTCGCGTACCTACAATCCTTCCTCCCCCGGCCGGGTATCTTCACACTCACGAAATACCAGTCAAGATCAATCCAGTCCAACCCGACACTCTAACGGCTTGACATCTGGCCCAACTACAAACTCACCAGCACCGAACCTTCGACGTTCGTCTTCTTCTCCCGTCAGATCTCTTGTTCTCTCCACTCCTGTCGACTCGCTGGCCAATGTTGCCAGTCCGGAAAAGTCCAATATGCCATGGGCTGCGAACCGTCGCACGGATTTGGATTCGACCCTTCCGAATACATCACATAAAAGATCTTCATTGCCGTTGGAGGATTTCGCACCCAAACCGGACCGAAATACAACCAGGACTGTCACTAGAGGCCCTGCAGGGCAGGGGTCTTCCCTGGAAACAGTCGAGGAGATGGCAAGCAATCCATCTACCCCATCCAGTGACACTCCT
Organism: Penicillium vulpinum; assembly: GCF_028829585.1. Taxonomy (NCBI): domain Eukaryota; kingdom Fungi; phylum Ascomycota; class Eurotiomycetes; order Eurotiales; family Aspergillaceae; genus Penicillium; species Penicillium vulpinum. The sequence continues at coordinate 4,125,323 of NW_026643242.1, forward strand.
ACCAAGCCGGTGATCCCGGAGGAGTCACGATTGCACCGGATCGACGAAGACCCGGCTCCACGTGCTCCGCATCAAAATTTAGGGAGTGGGAGCGACAGTGGTGAGAATCGAAGTTCGGAACCAAAGGAAGAGACTCGTCCACAGCCGCCTAGTGTAGTCAAGACACCTAGAACTCTCATGTCACAAAGATCGACAACATCACTCGGTGCTAGTGCTCGTGGAAAGCCTGTCGATGGCTCAGTTCGCAACATGATTGTGGAAACAGAGACAGTTAGCTCGATACCGCAGGTTTCTATGGGAGTGGGAAATGGTGAGCGAGGCGGTGCTTCCCGTGCAGATCAGGGAACACTTCGCATGAAACCTTCCAATGAGACGATTCGTCCACGCAAAGAAAAGAAAAAGACCCGTCGACCCAATGCCATCTCAACAGGCCCCGCAACAAGCAAAGCGGACATTTTCGAGGCTAGAGTGGCCAATGCAGTAGATGAGGCAGATGTCTCGGACTCCGACGAGACTTTCGTTTATGATTCGAACCCACCAGATCCATATCCTTCTCGACCAGCCCGGTATCATTCTCGGACTCCTAGTGCGACCTCCATGGCGAGTCAAGCGGATCAGCTGGCTGGTCGTACGCGAGGGTTGGGATTACGGGATGTTTCTCACGGCGTGACAGGCAAACGCAGCATGAAGTTTACCAACACCAACCCCTACAATATCAGCATAGATGGCGATGGCGTCGAGGCTGATATGGCTTCGCGTTCTTCTAGAGCTGATGGGAATGGAGGAACCATCACTCCCCGGCATCACAACTTTGGCCGTCATACCCGCAACGGCGTGCACCCAAATCTTTTTGATAACGACAGTACACAGTCGCAGAGTCAATCTCAAAAGTCTCCGCGCCATTTTATCGGGAATACCTATAGGCATTCACGCCACAGCAATACCCGGCTGAGCCCCAACTACAGAACCATGAGCGGTAGCAGGAAGGGCGGTGAGCTCCATGGCTATGACTATGAGGCAGAGGGTGCGGACGATGAACGCACACCGTTAGTAGGCACGCCACGTACAATCCACAGTCGAAGTGGTCGACGACCCAACAGTGCAAGCTTGAGGCAAATGGAGTACATGGCGCACCGGGACCGCGGATTTTTCGCTCGATTTGGCCCATGCGCCGTTATCTTCATGATGTTGCTGCTTGTTGCTGCTGGTGCTACCTCTTTCATCATTGCGGCAACCCAACCCCTTCTAGATGTCCAGGTTATTGCGATTCAAAACGTGTTGGCTTCGGAACAGGAAATCATGTTGGATTTGAACGTGCAAGCCATCAATCCAAACTTGTTCCCTGTGACCATTGACGACACCGATCTCAACATATTCGCAAAGAGTCGGTATGTTGGAAGCGACAAACTTTGGCGTGAGAATGATGACCTAGATAAGTTCCCACGCGTGGAGCAAAGCCGACGTCGCTGGCAGTTGTCACAAGCGGTGAAGTGTCTGGGCCGTGTGGACTGTGTCAAGAAAGCCATGTCTGGCCACTCTGACCCGCACACCACCGACGGAGTTGACAAGGGCACTGATCCCCCAACCGACCCTGAAGGCGATCCGCGATCTATGTTGCTTGGCCGCGTGTTCCACTTCGATTCTCCACTATCTTTCGAATCATCTCCTTGGAATCATTTGAGTTCCAACTCTAAAGGACAGATCCGTCTGGGCCGGCCAGGAAATAAAACTGAGGCTGGAGGCACAGAGCGCTGGGAGCGAGTCCTTCAACACCCCTTTGAATTGACTGTCCGCGGCATCATTAAATACCAACTTCCACTTAGCTCCCGCTACCTCTCGGCATCTGTTAGCTCTAGCATCAAGGTGGTGCCCGATACCGATGACAATGATCCAGAACAAGCACCTCCAAACAACGGCACAGTGCGTATTTCTGTACCACAAAGAAGCGCACCATCTATTCTCCTTCCACTCGATACTCGTTCCACCGCGCCCGCGGGGGATTCGAGACGACCTTTTACGGCATAACCAATTTAGCGATAGATCGATATCATTGACTTACGACAGCCCTATTTTCTATTAATTATTCTTTTTTACTTTTATTTAATCTGTCATGTAACACGACGAAAAGCAAAGAGCCTATGTCTTTGGCCCACTCTGTATACATCATACAGCGCAGTATGGGCCCTATCTTCCCTTGAGACTTCTTTCCGCAGTATACCCCATTTGCAGTTTTCGTTTTTTTGAGGATTGGACAAGTTCTATTACGGATCAACTCCGTCTAGTTGTCGTCCTTTTCCCTCTTGTCTTTTACAAAAAAAAGCGTTCTTGGATATGGCTTTTTCTTTTCTGATAGTCACTTCCTTGGAGAGGATGTGATATCTTCTACATACCGCTCCATCCATTCCTTACACGGCAATCCGCCATATTTTCTTACCAGGTTCTATTCAAGGTTCTTTTCCGTGTCCATTTTTGATGTGAAAAAAAAAACACTGTATCTGTACTCTCTGTCTGGTTTCTGGCTGATCTGGGAATTGGCCTTGTGTTATCTTTCTTGTACGGCAGGACTTTTGGAAAAGAAATTTTTCGTTATTAGCTCAGTCTTCGAATACGAGACGGGTTAGGCTCTGGATATTTTCATACTATCAGAGGGTCTTTTGTGTCTATATTTTCCCTTTTTTGGGGGGGACCCTTGTAAACATGGATATGGATATTCTTTCGGGCTTTCGGATATATTACCTATTAGTATCACCTATTAGTAAGACTTGTAAGAACAGATATGTTTTTTATGTGATTAAGCCTGTCTTTTTGACTTGGCATATGATATTCACGCATAAACGAAGTGGTATATAGCTGAACCCTACTCTCACTAGTTCCTACTGTATGTCACATCCCTAGCATTTTACGAGAGCATCCATAAAAGGAACTACTAAAAAGGGGTATTGCATATATGACCTATATCATCTTAAAACCAAAAGCAACAAGCATTGTACTGTCCGAACACACATTCATATCATAAAATCGTTATTATTGCCAGGCATCATTCATAACCATTGTAACCAGGATAAAACACCAAGGGAAAAAGGAAATAAAATACCAAAGAAATGGGGATAAATGTAAAAAATCAAGTCAATCAAAGCAGAAAATCCACCCGCAAAAGAAATAGATATAACCTTAATGTGATGGAACGGGATAGGGATAAGAATGAAACACCACACAGCAACCCGCTAGAACAGAACCTTGGTAAACTTATTCACCAGGTCCTCGAATTTTTCCACAGCAGGATCCCGCTCAGGAAGAAGACGGCCTTGCCCGTCGAAGCGGCCGGGTAGGTCGATAGTTGAGTCAGACTCTGATTCAGAGACTTTGTTCCTGTCTCTTTCCTCGTGGTGTCTTGGGGCTGAGGAGTGATGTCGATGGTGACTGGAAGCAGTACTAGGATAAGGCATAGGTGGACGAGGGACAGATGAGGAGCGGTGGTGATGATGACGATGGTGATGGCTATGACGATCTCGATCGCGACGGTGGCTTCTATGTCCGCGATGCGAAGAAGAATGCGGTTCAATGGTAGAGTCGCTCTCATCGGTCTCGTAGCCAGGATCCTGTGGCGAACCCGTCAGGTCGAAAGTGACTGATTTCGAGACTTGTGGTGGTTGACTAGTTGACCGGGGTAGAGATGTTGGAAATGGGTGTATGTTTAGACCTGTTAGTTGGATATTAGCATTTATTGTTATTCTATACAGTCACAGTTGTGGTTCATTGAACCCACCCTTGTGCGCATGGTTTGCAGTAGAGAGAGTGGAGGAGCTCACATTTTCATCAGCCCTACGTGGCCGAGGTGCATATTGCTCGGGTCCCGGTCCTGGTGCTGTTCCTGGTGGCACAGCGCCGTAGGCGTAAGGTTGTGGTGGCGGGGCAGCGCCAGGTGGAGGAGGGTAGTCTGCCGGGTTGTAGGGAGCAGGGGTTGAGTTCAGGTTATAGGTTGAGTCGCCCGGAGGAGGGGGGTAATTGTAGTTGTTATTGGGGTAGTAGTTGGGGTCAGCCATGGGCGGGGGGCCCGGGGGCTGCTGTGGGGAAAGCGGGTATGGCTCTGGGTCATAGGATTCTTCATAAGGATCACGGTGGACGTTATCGTCATGTTCTGGTTACACCACTAGTCAGGGTAAATATTTCTAGGTAGAAATTGGTGGAAGTAGGGACTTACTGGAGTACTCGCGCTCGCGCTCGCGTTCCTTGGACTTGCGACGCTCGTTGAACTTGTGTGCGGCATAGCCGAGTCCTGTTGCGCCCAGGGCGGCACCCGCGAGATCTCTTGAACGGCTGCGGTGTTTCTTGCTTCGTTGGCGGTGACCTTCGCGGTCGGAGCCGGATGAGCTGCTGTAGCGGGCTCGGCTACGACTACGACTGCGGGTATGGCGTCTGGGAGCATATGCTTCATGTGCATCATAGGGCGCGCCGCGCTGACCGTAGTAGTGCTCAGATGGGATGCTACCTGCGACTGGGTCGTTGCCGTACTCGATCAGGCCGGCTGAGTCGCGAGCTGGATCGGGGAAGGACTGTGACGGGGCGCGGCTGTGAGACCTTGAGCGATGGCGGCCCCGGCTCGAGCCTTCCTTTTCTTCTTTGTCACTCTTCTTCTTCTCATAGAGACCCGTGGCAGCAGCAGTGGCAAGGCCGGCACCGACAATGGGCAGGGCTTGTCTCAGACGACTATGGGAGCGGGAGCGCTCACCCTTTCGAGAGCGCGAGTGGCTGCGGGCCTTTTCAACCAGGCCAGCAACGGCCGCGCCAGCTAGTCCAGCCTCAGCCATATGCTTGCGGCGCTCAGACATGCTGCGTTTGCCATGTTCTCCATCCTTTTCTGAACGACCCCGACTAAAAGCTCGAGAACGGGAGCGAGTGCGAGACCGGCTTTTGCGTTCTGGGGCTTTCGACTTGCTACGCATTAAAGCCGCACCAACAGCAGCCGCGGCCGCAGCACCAAGTCCCAACTCAACCAGCGTCTTTGTACGAGAGCGCGAGTGGGAGCGGCTCCGACTGCGGCTGCGACTGTAACGACCCCGGCCATGTCTGCTGTGACGATGGGAAGAACGCTCATCGTCGAAGGAATGAGCACGGTGGCGGCTCTTACTACGGTGATAGTAGTCACGAGCATGCGATGCAGCATTCACGGCGACTGCACCAAGAGCACCGGCGCCAACAGTCTTACCAATGCGGCCGATGCCATGGCTGACTTCGCCCTCCTTTTTGCTGCGGCTGCGTAACAATTCAGCCGCACCAGCACCTACCAATGCACCCTCTGCCATATGACGTCGGTGGTGAGAGTGGTCGTCATAGTCACGGGTCTCCTTTCGGATGTAGACCATGCTATCATCGCTGCTGTAGTCCTGATCACGATCGCCGCGGCGGCGGCGACTCGTCTGGGAAACTGAATCATCAGGGCTTAACTCACGCCGGGGGCGAGTTTCGTCGAATTCTCGGACTCGACGGTGACGGTGGTAGTAATACGGATCCTCGTCGCCCTCGGAACGGCGCACGACATCATACTCGGATTCACGGGGGTTGGTATACGAGGTGCGAGCTTCACGAATAAGTATGTTTCGGGTGGTAATGGTGGTGACAGTAGGGGACTGCTCCATTCGTTCCAGGGCATCCACGGATCGGGAGTGTGGACGATTGGTATGGGGTAGGTACTCACGATCGTAGTATTCTCTCTCGTAGCGCGTGGGTTCATACTCCACTTCTCGCTCGTAGCGCGAGACGGTCACTGGTTCATCACGATCCGTCTTGCGCCGGATCACCAGCTCGCGCTCGCCGCCGAAACTGTCATCGTGTCTCGACATGAAGTCTCGACGTTCGTCCTCAGCAGGAATGACGTAGCGTTTGATTGACACAGGACGGGTCTCGTCCCAGTCTCGTTCGCGGTCTCTGTAAGTGTACGACATGGGACGTAATAAAGGTGAGAAATGAGAAGTGATGGAGGAATAAGTCGAGAAGGTAATAGATGAAAGGATAAAACAAAAAAAAAAGTAAGATGCGCAGTGCAGGGAATTGAGGGGGGCGGCAGGGAAGTGGGGGTGTGCAGAGGTACAGAGAGGGCTGTGATTAATGGTCGAAGATGATTCCAGTAGAAGCCAAGAAGCCTGATTCTGATTGGTAACAACTGTCTCAGCCAAACGAATCGAAGCCAAGAAAAGCCAGCAAAAGCCCGGTGGGTTTTGAATAATGATTCAGGATGATGAAAGCCGTCCACGGGTCTTCTGTAGGGCAGAGAGCGGAGTATCGGCACACACTCAACCGGCTTAGCCTCAGACTAGATAATCTGCAGGCAAAACAATATCGGCCTTGAAGGACTTGGAGTGCATAGGTGAAGAGTTGAAATATGGTAAACCAGTGAACAACCTTTTCATGAATATAAGATGAGAGAAAATATGAAATAGAAATGGGGGGAAAAAGTCAGAGGCAGAGAAGATAAATGGCAGCCACGTGAGGCTCTCTTAGAAAAGGGTTGATACCTTCGCCCGGGGCCGTGGCGAAACACATTCGAAACCAGATGTCGAGGCTGAGAATTGTCGTATTTTGTTTACTTCTATTGTTTGGTTCTTCCCGTTATCAATCCATGGGTTTAGTCTACTGGTTCGGGTTGATTCCATGGTTTTTAGCTAGTGACCCGAGGTTCTAATACACTATATTTTGATACATACAGTACCGCCAGGTACAAAGTACATAATGTACAACATACTGTAAATGCAGCCTCATCTGCAGTCCAGATGTCATCTGCATTGACAGGCGCATTCAAGACTTGGAGAATTGGATCGGCGCTATATTCAAGTCATGAGAGCACCTCCTGCTTCAACTGATAGGGCATTAGCTACGATCCACATATTCTGTAATCTTGGCCTCTTAGTATTTTAGGTTGCCATAAAAAAAATATTTTTTCTATATTGTATATTATATATAAAGTACAACACAGGTATCTGAAGAAGATTCCACTAAGCGAGTTGACATCATACAAAGAAAGCCGAAAGATATTTGTATCACATCCAGAGCAATAAGAGGCGTAGATTCCAAAGCGCCCTGGTCTTTTCTTTGTGCCCCGCGGATGACGTCAATCTCATGCGGGGCGTCATATTATTTTATGTACTTTGTACTATGCAATGGGTACAATAGTGAAGGGCTGAGTCCACTTCGCCCCAAGGCTTTGAAAACGTCGTGAAGATGCGGTGAAGTAAATATCAATAATATTATACAAGAAAGAATTAAAAAAAATTAATAGCCCCTGTTGTATACGGAGGCCAAAAAAAAAAAAACTGGAGAATGGAGAATGGAGAACGAATGAGATTAACTCCGAAATCCCCCCAAGCGCTAAGTTTTGTTGGGTTTCCTGATATCAAAGCATACCCAGGATCAGATATGAGTCAAGGGGGCGGGTATCAATACTGTGAAGATTCACCCAGCTTCACCCAGCTTCACCCAGCTTCGCCCCAGGCTATTTAAACCCGAGCGCTTGTCAAATCTATGTTTCAAGACCAAGAATCAGATGACAGAATCCCTCGATTTTATATGTAGTACGAAAATGACGTCTGGTGCTTAATATGCATTTCTGTCACACCCTTGGACTCGTATTGCATATGTGTTGGGGGCCAGCGCTAAAGCGAGGGTTCGTCGTGACGTCTTTCAATTTCTACAAGACTAGTCGGCCCCGTATGTGGCCTCTGTCCTCACCGACATAAGATTTCAATAATCTGATTTATCAGGTTCAAGATTATATCGCGGACGTTATATGTAAGATAACGGGTTATGTCTTTTGTATGTTCTTTTTAGACATATTTTTGGACATATTGTTTCTTCTGGGTGTGATAACTAGAAAGATAGTCATTGGCCTCTACGGTGTGCAATCTATGAAGGCTGTACAAAGCCTGAACCATACAGAGGAATTTTCTATATATAACCAGGGACTTTCGTCTAAGTCCTCGTGATGTGCTCGTGATATAGTTGCTGTCCTAAGGTGTGGTTTCCAATTGAAGTTTACCCTCGATCACCCAACATGTCCAGCGGTGCGGCCACTGTAACCAAGGGAGGGAAGTCTTTGAGTGACAGGAAAGTACTCAGGGCTATGAGATATGACTTGTACTCACTCATACCCAAAAGAGATTGATAAAGTTTATACCGAACAGAATTGTCATTGTTATGAAGTGGGCTTGCAACTACCCTTGTTAGGCTGTTGAAAACCCTTTATACACAATCAAACGTAGGAAGCAACATCATAGTAGTATTCTAAATCTCTACCTTTCTGAATGCCTTGGGCACAGGCAATGTGACAGGGGTATCAGTGCGGGCTGTGTCCTGAATCAGATGCTCAAACGAAGGCGAAGAGCCAACACGAGGCGTGAAAGGCTCAAAGTCCCAGAGGTAGCCGAGAGTGCGCAGGATTGAAGAAGCAGAGTAAGACACAGTATTTCCATCCGAGTTAGTGCCCTTCTGCTCCACCTGGCCCTTAGCAATCCACGGCGAGATCAAGAGGGTCGGGACGCGACCACCGAGACGATCGAATAAGAACGTATACTGCTCACCGCTGGGCGCTGTCTCGGTGTACGTCATGTCATCCGGACGGGTAGCCAGTGGGGGCGGGACGTGGTCGTGGAATCCTCCCGTCTCATCAAAGGTGAGGATCATGAGCGTCTCTTCCCACTGCGGGCTGGAGCGGACAGCGTCGTATACATTCTTGATGAGGAGCTCGCCCTCGGAGACGAGGCCGGTTGGATGCATGGAGTTTGTGCCCACGCCACAGCAGTTAGGATCGACGAAGGAGAATTCTGGAAGGTTTCCAGCTGCCGCATCCTTGTAGAAGTTGTCTAGAGGGACTGCTTTGTCGGCGTTACCACTTGTAAATGTCCAGTCAAAGAAGTAAGCGTCGACCATATTAGAGCTTGTGTAGTAGTTCTTCCAGGTGTGGTTGGTCTCTGAGAGCTGCTGGAAGATAGAACGTTGAGTGAGGGCATGGACATCTACGTTGAAGGCGTTATCGTTGGTGCCGTGGCCGGCAGATGTACCTGAGAGCACAAAGGCCCTGTTGGGATTGGTAGGCTATTTACACATGTTAGAAGCTATACGCGGCGGATATAGAGTATGGAAATTTGCTCGGACTTACGCCAGGGTGATCCGAATGCCAGTGGTTGAAGGTGAGATAGTTCTGCACCAGCTCAGTCATTACCGGAACCTCATCCTCGATATAGTAGTTGATGACCTGCTTGGCCAGATAAGCTTTGTCGGCATCGTCCCCGTAGCTGCGTAGCTGCTCATGCACAAAGCCATGCTGGGTGGGAGTGAGCGTGCCCTCGGCAATGTGGATATTGCTGGGGGCAAAAGTGCCATAGAACTCGATGTTGTTTCCAGTCACCGAGTGATCAGGATCATCCAAAACAGAGTCAAAGTCCTTGGCAGAGCTGCACACTGTGCCCGCTGAAGCATCGGTCAAGTTATACGGGTTGCAGAAAGGGCCGTTGTTGATAGGGTTCTCCAGTCCCTTGAGAGTCTGCCCGCCAAGCAGGTTGTCCACGGAGCGGTTTTCCATCTCCAAGATGACAATATTCTTAATCTTGCTTTTCAGATTCGCGATGGAATCCGAAGAATGAGGGGATCGCTTTGGGTCAGCGGAGACTGCCGCCGCAAAGGCCAACAAGCCAAGAACGGCAGTGAAGTTCATTATGAATCAAGAATATGGTCGAAAATCCAAGCTTTGGCCAGAGTGCTTGATTTTGTGAGGTCTGAATCAAAGGATCTGGTGTCTTATATGTTGCATTTAACCAAATCTCCCTGGCATTCCTCAGAAATATCTAATTTCCAGGATCCTGTTCCACGTGTTGCTCTGGAGATTCGGCTCGAAGGAGTCCTATCTAGAAGCATGAGTATGGAGAGTGGTAGTCAAGCTGCGGGGTCATATAAATTAACACTCTCACATGGCGGGGGAAAACGTCGATCTGAAATCCACCCGATTGGCGACCATCCTATCTTCCCCATAATTCCTAAGTGATTGGCCCCCTGGAATGGAATTCCAGGCACCTCAATCACATAAAAGAGGTACCAGCAGCACGCAATGTTGTGTTTCACGCCTACATCGTACATAGTGAGCGTTGAGGCCGAGGATGCTTTATCACGCCAAGCACTCGCACAGACTGCGAAATTGCCAACGCATGAAGAATGACCCTGGCAAACGAGGTCATGAGTTGCCTGGCCAAACTAGGTATGTTGGCTTGCTAGCAATTTTATTTGGTCCATTTCGTGCCGTGTGGAATCCACAACAAGACAACTGCCATGGGGGTTTCCACGCTAGCACTGTCGGGACAAAGTGCCACTTCCACAACCCAGAACAGAGTGTCGATCATTGCGAAAGGTAACATTTGATGCCGCTTAAATTAAGCAGTTGATCACGCTTGAACTTGAGTCTCGTGCATTCCTGCGGCCGTGCGGTCAGCAAAGGCGGTGATTTGTTATCAACCTTGTAGCCAGCAACAACCTCAAGTGGCTGGCTGGATTTGGTTATTCTGCATAGTGATATAGTATTCGGAGGATATGTAAGTGACACAGGTGCAAGCTTGTGAAGATGCGGGAAAAATGTCGACCTATGCCGCATCTTGCACTGAATCTCACTTATATTTATTCATCTATCTACCCAAGAATAGTCGGACGCTTATGCGGCCTCTGTCCTTGGTGACGTAGGTATAGGTACCTGGGCCGTTATATGTAAGAACGTTCCGATGTGTATAGAAAGGCGGTAAAAAGTATGAACTGTGCAGACGACTTCTCTATGTATAACCAGGGATTGTAGAGTACAATTGTCAAGTGACAGTGTCTTGGACTTCAGCAATCCACTCTGATATATAAATGAATTTCAGACTACATGCCTTGGTGACTTTCATTTGATCATGCTGGCCAAAATCATGAAAAGAAACGACAATATAGAGAAGTATAAAGTAGCTTCCGAAAGAGGAAGGTGGGTCCATGTATGTCACGTGTTGATATCTTATTTACCTACAACATAGCGCTGGTGTAGTTGACCCGTGGAGGTCTGTAAATTATGGCTTATACAACACACAATCTCACCTAAATACTCAGTGACCTACATTTGTTGTGTCTATATCTTCTTATTAGAATCATCCAAAGCTGATCTGAAACTTCCATAATTTTCGCATCCGGCTAACCGTCGATGATGTAATTTCAAAACTTCAAATGTCTCCGCCCGCCACCCTCGGCCGTGAAAAACAATTAATAATCATGGATTTCTAATCTAACGTGACCTTACTTCGTCCCTTACTAGAATTATATATAGGTTAAAAAGTACCTTTTCTCATCATCACATAACAGCATCCTCATATTGTGAAAAATTCATTCCCCATCATTTGCACGAAATCCAATAGCCCCACTACTTCCATCGGAAAGAAAAAAATTCGTTCGATATTCTCAACACAATAAAGACTTTTATCTAAACCATCAATCACACCAACCTATTATAAAAATGACAACAGCAGCATTCAGATACATCGACAGGGCTTCATACGACCCCAACGCCACAGAGCCATTCAAAAAGCCATGGGGCAAAGTCGACGGACCAGGCCGTTCCTACAGCCTCACAGAACTGGAGCGCAAAGTCGAGGACCTACGAGGCCAAGAGTCTGACTTCACAACAGATAATTCCGGCTTCGCCTTATACAACTCACCAGCAAAGGAGACGGCATTCACCGACGACGCCGCAGTGCGAGCGGGGTACTACGCGGAAGTAGAAGAACTACTCCGCAAGAAACTACCCGGTGTGAAAAAAGTAGCCATTTTCGACCATACGATCCGGCGACGGACACCAGGCTCAGCGCGCAGTCCTGTGCAGCTGGTGCATGTGGACCAAACGCCCAGGGCTGCTGAGGCGAGAGTGCGTCGCCACCTGCCAGAGGATGAAGTAGAGGAGCTGTTAAAGGGTCGATACCAGATTATCAATGTGTGGCGTCCGATTGAGAATCCGGCTTCTGATTTCCCGTTGGCACTGATTGATTGGAGGAGTATTGCTCCTGATGATTTTGTCAAGATTGATCTTCTTTATCCAAAGGAATGGAAGGAGAATGGAGAGGTGGCGCCTGATTCTGAGTCGATATTCTCTACTGAGGGGTATGAGGTCAAGGGGGAGACTTATGCTATCGCTCCTAATGAAGGACATCGGTTCTTTTACGTCAAGGACATGACACCGGAAGAGGCCATTTTCATTAAGTGTTTCGATTCGAGGAGCCATACCATGACTGAGGGGAAGACGGATATTGCTCATGGATCGGGACATACTGCTTTCTTTGATCCGCAGACCCCTGCTGGATCACCAGGGAGACAGAGCATTGAAGTTAGATGTCTGGTTTTTTACGACGAATAGTGGCTTCTTTCATGTTGCAACGAATGATGCATTCAATTAATCACATGTATTTTACATAGTTTATAGCTTGTGTATCATCTATATTATTGCTATTCATGTCCTATCATGTCTTTTACATAGTTTCTACCCTGTCTATCATCTATATTACCACTCCTGTCCCGAGCTCATGAGTGGGGCCTGGCCAACAACCACTTACATATCGTTCCGAGATTCTCCAAATTACTTGGCCCCAGTGTCATTGGAAGGCGCTCTTGATAAGTAAATCTGATAACCTTCGAAATCCACATAAAAGCTCCGTTAGAAGATACTCGGATTACCAATTGACCCTATCTTGGCATCGTGTGCGCCGACATCGTCTGTGAGTCACGGAGCATCTCCCTATTTAAGGCCCCTCTATCTCCAAGATCTCCAAAATATCAATTTTTCTTTTTTGACTCTTCGTGTCTAATATAAGATTCACATATACACATCTCGCATTCTACTGAGGCTGTATTCTACTTTCTCATCATTACATCACAACCATTGCGGCCAAATAGTGAGCCCTAACTCCAACAAATTTTCCTCCTCCCGAACATACTAACATCTACTTTAGGGTTCAAAATGTCCTCCGTTGCATCAGAGCTACGAGACCAACCCAAAACCTGGACAAAGGGAGAATACTTGGTCTCAACCGACTCATCCCTAATCCCCATCGCAACCCTAAACGCCTGGTACGCCAGAGAAGAATTATACTGGACAAAGCCCCTGCCAGAGCTCGCAATGCGCGAAACACTACAAAACTCGCTCTGTTTCGGACTATACCACAAATCAAGCCCAAACCAAAACCAGCCAGAGAACGACGACTCACTTGAATTCGTCGGCTTCGCACGCTGCATAACAGACTACACAACCTTCCTCTTCTTGACAGATGTCTTTGTCCTTCCCTCTCTCCAGGGCCTTGGTCTGGGAACATGGCTTATAACCTGCGTGCAGGAGGTTGTTAAGTCCATGCCCTATCTGCGGAGATCGATGCTGCTTACTGGGGATTGGAAGCGGTCTGTGCCGTTTTATAAGAAGATTATGGATATGGAGCTCATGGTATGTAATCCTCCAGTTGAGGGGAAGGAGGCAGTTGGTTTTGCTGTTATGCAGAGGAAGTCTTTTGGTGCTCCTGGGTTTGTGGGAGAGCCCTAGGCTGCGTATATAATGTTTACGGGGTTTGGGATTTAGAATGGGCTATTTAGGGGTAATTATATTATAAACAGAATTGTTATGTGTAGAAATATACAATTGATTCGAGAAAATGCTTTTGGTTCCATCTGTTCATTGCTCATATCACTCATGACCAAACGTTATAAGAGAATAATAAGTAACCAATTCCAGTAATGCTCCACGCCAAAATGCTGGGTAACAAGTAACAAGTCCGAAACCTGAAATTCAAATTCAAATGCAAATGCTCATCAAGAAATCATCTTCCACATCACAACTCTAATCGAATCCATAACCCCCAGTAGCAGGTCCTAGTGTATCCCACGGCACAGAAGTAGGACCAATCCAATTCTGCGGATGCATCTGCCCGAAACCGGAATGCATTGTGTGCTCACTGGAGGTCGATGCAATAGTTGGCACCGGCGATCCGGATTGCGAGTGTGAGTGAGAAAGGGCATAGTTGTCTTGCATTGTCATCCCCGGGGAGAGATTTGATATTGAGGACATCGGGGTCTGAATGCTTGGTAGAAGATGACCGTGGGACTGGGATTGGATATTGGCTTGGTTTTGCTGGTGTTGGACCTGGGCTTGGACTTGAGCCTGGGCATGGGCTTGGGCTTGGAGGTGAGATTGAGAGTGGGTGAGTGCTTGGGGGTTGTATTTTGCCGAGGCAACGTCACTGATTTGCCTATTAGCCACTAGATCGGGTGTAGGATGAAGTAAGGGGGTGTAACTTTTGACATACATCATTTGTCGGATTATGGGGACAGCCTTGCTGCAGAAAACACTGCGGACTGAGAGCGAGGCAAACATATCTAGTGCCCGATCCAGGATATCTTTAATCTCTTCGTACTCGGACTGGCCCTCGGGAATAAGCAGGATAACAGCTAATGTGACTGCTGCGTGAAAGGCATGGAAACTGCCTAATCCGCTAGTATACCATTTGTAGGGTTTGAAGGCTGGTGTTTCGAGGAGAGTGTCAAAGATGGCAAGTGAAGCCTTAGCGGAAGCGATGCACTTTGCCCTTGTAGCGCAAGTTTCGGGCGTAATCTCGCCTTGTAGGTAGCGGCAAAGAATAGGGCGGAGAAGAAGGAGAAGAAGCTGGTGAATTTGGCTGTAGAGAATGTGGTGGTTTGCTTGGTGGTGAACGAGTAGCGGCTTATTCGTATCAATTATATAGCGAGCGTCGACCATTTCACGGACGGACATGATTTCCGCTTCGAGGTGGGAGGTAGTAAAACGGGATGTATTTGGGTAGCTGAATATTGTTTCGCAAACCTTCGAGGAGATTTTGTATAGTCGGAAATTCAAGAGGAGGTAAGTCATCTGTGTTGGGCGCGGGAATGTTGACGTTGGTCTTTTTAAGCTTGGACTGGTGAGCAGATCCACGTCGTCGATATCTGCGGGCATTTTCACGTCTTGTGATAGAGTCTGTTGATTGAGACTACCGAATGCGGTGTTTTGGATGGTGTATAACATCATTAATCCGGCCCAGACCCGTCGTCGCTCTTCTCGCTCGATTGGTCCAAGAGTAAAACGCTCTGGATCTAAATGGCAACCCATTGATATTGCAACATGATGTGTGAATCCTAGCAGTGTCCAGATCGGTAGACCACGGTGGACTCGGGCGTAATTTACAAGAACTAAAGCTTGTAATGAATTGATTGAATGTCGGGACATCACCCCGTCGGCAGCGAGACACCGTAATGCGGCAGATCGATATCGTGCTGAAAGCACTTTTATATTTCGGCTGACTGCTCGCTCTCGTCCCAGATCAGATAGCAGAGGGTGATCATCGTCGAGTGCGCTTACAGCGATAGCAAGAATGGCGAATAGCAAAGCCAGCCATGAAGTAGACACACTACCGGGATCATGGCAGAAATGCTGATATTCGGCTTCGAACGTCAAGTCGTGAAGAATATGAAAAACCTAACCTGGTGTCAGCCAATGTCCTTCCCATTTCTTTCCACATAACATACCGTAGAAAAGACCTGAAAATAAACATCCTTCAAAGTATCACAATACCGTCCAGGCGGCAGGATCGCCAACAGCTCGGCCCGCGAGATGCCCCCATTCCTCGCCAACGGAATCTGTAAATCATCGTCATCTTCCGCGATATCCGAATCCGAATTCCGCAAGCACTCCGCGGCGGGGCTCTTCGCCACTAAAGACTCCCACTGCGAAGCTAGCGGCACATAGCGCACATGACCTGAAGGCGAAGTCTGGAGCGTGCCAACATTATCCAACATGGGGCCGAGTGAATCCCATGTCTCAGGCTCGGAGAAACTCCCAGCTGCACTCGTCCCACCCAGTGGCGAGACTCCGCCACCGGAGGGTGTTCCAGTGTGCGAGGTCATCTGCTTCTGAAGCATGGCTTCCAGGTTCCGAATTCGAGCTAGCAGTTCGTTCTGTACTGTTCTATCGCCGGGCGAGGACTGCTCGGTTGAAAGCCGCGGTTGGCCGAGGTAGATACAGTCTTCGGCTCCTAGGCCACGGCGCACGCATGTTTGGCATGGCCGGCCGTCGCGTGAGCATCGGATCTTTCGTGTTCGGCAGGCCTGGCAGCTAATGGGGAGGCGCTTGCCCGTAGAACGGGATGAGGACATAGATGTAGGATGGAGATCGAGGTGTACTAAATTGAAACGGCGCAATCACCTCGTCTTTGAGGGGTTGTGGAGAGAGATGCGAGAAGATTGTCGAGCGGGCAGGAGCCGCTTAAGAAAATTGACCGGTTTCAAAAAGGGGGTACTTTGCGATATAGGTTATAGGATATGGATGGATTGTATGTTGATGGGCCCATTGAGAGGGAAATAGAACACTGGGATGAGCGGGGAGAATGACGTTGTTTTTCAAGGTTGGAGATTTAAAAAAGGGAATGTCGAAGTCTTCTATACTTCAGCTCGATCTAATTTGTAATAGGAGAGGCAACCCTTTTTTTTTTTTCTTGCAGCCACAGTTGCGTTAATCGGGGTGAGTCTTAGCGGCATACTTGTTTGCCCCTGTCTTCACGATGCGGGTCGAATGGAAAAGAATAAAATATTTTATTAAAGGGCTCTAGGGTGGGAGATGACAACATTATAATACGGGGAGCCCGATGCATGAAAGTCTTCCAGAAGGGTTAAATTTGATCTTCGATCCGAAAAGAGGAGATGAATATCCGATGGTACTAACAGAATGTAGTATAGACTGGATATATGGGATTCGATTTAGTCCTAATAAGGCTTTTGATACACTTTTTTCAATCCATGGTTTCTTCATTGCTCAGGCCCTTTCTGTGGAGAATAATATTGAAAAACCATAGAAACAAATTTACAATCCAAGATCCTTAGAAAGTTTGCAAAATACACAAAGTACCTTGGGAAAAGATGCTTTGTTTTTTGGTGCAACAAAGGGATACCACGACGTTCAAGAGAGTGTTGCCACAAGACGTGGCTCAGCCACAACAAGGCCGATCATTTCCCCCCTTGCTTCAGCTCAAAAGCACAAGCGCTGAACTGCGCAAAAATAGGCTTCAACTGGCGGTTACTGGTTAGGATGAATTTCCCTTAGCCACATGCGCCATGACAATCCCCCTGTCTAAATGACTTAGTGCGCCATGAAAATACACGTGAAAATTCTGATTAACTTTTCAGCTCGGAGATATCACTGTCAGTTTAATTATCTTTACTTTTTGTAGTTTTCTGTTCTATAGAGCCCATTAATCAGATTTTAATATAAAAAAAATACTTGTTTGATATAAGCTAGATTATTTAATATAACTTATTATACTGGAATATAGTGGAATATAGTAGAACATAGTAGAACATAGTAGAATATAGTAAATTATAGTAAAATATAAGGAGAATCAGGTTCTCCATATTCCCATTGTGCGAACTATCGTCTAATTAGCGGCCTCGGACCCTCGTGTTCCTGTCCGGGAATCTGGTAACTTTAAACGTTTGAACTAGAACTGTTCAATTATGATAGTCCGAGTTAAACCCGGATAAAATGGTGAATTCATACACCTCCATGTACCCTTAGAAAGAAACAAAAAAGGTAGTAAAATGGTAGTAAAATGGTGGTGAACTGGTGGTATAGCAAAAGTACGTGGCAAATCTGGTCTCGTGTCTTCTCCCAATTTTGGGCAGCATCCAGGGGGGAATCAACAACAATATCCCATCATATGAGGTTTAAACTAGTCCTCGGAGCTATAGGAGCTTTGATCTTCAGTTTGATGATCATTAGTAGAGATCATCCCACCGTGTGGCGATAGAGTTTCAAGAGACGATATCCAGGTGTGGCTATGCACGTTTGGCAGACACTGTAGGGCTTACTACCTCCTCGGAGAGTTGGCATGTGAGTTCTTATCACTAGCCACCAGTCAAACGGCGAATTATGCACGATAATTCAAGATACTTTTGTTTGTAATCTGAGCTGATCGGGTTCTCCATGCTTGTCTGGTGGGGATCCAGGGCTGAAACGGGAGGCAAACCACGAGCAGCTGTGATTCAAGGTGCATATGTAAATACTTGCTTGAATTTAAATACTTCAGCCTAATATGCAGCTAACTAACCACTTGTGCTTGGTGGCTTCGGTCCTGATAAGGCAATTTTAAAACTAGCCACAAGTTAACCTTACAGTCGGAAGGGGTGGGATTCTGATATCGTACTCTGTACTCCGTAGAATCTGTTCCTTTCAATCTACAGGTTGAAGACTATTTGAATGCATGCGTACTTGTAGAATTGCCGTAAAAAATTGCATTTTCATAAGCGCCTAGCTAATCCCACAAATCCCTGTCAATGCAAGGAGTTTAAACTGCCTTAGTCGTTCCATCGGTCGATTCAATGTGCTGCGTTTCGCCAACCACACTAATCGCACGCTTAGCTCCCTCGTCCTGATCCACAACGCGATCGCCGAATGCAGCAGCCACTTCTTCGAGAGTCTTTTGCTTGGTTTCCCTGAAAATGGGGTGTTAGCTTCTCATTTCTTTTTATCTGCCCTGTCTCTTCGTCTCTGATAGACTTACGGGAAGTAAAAGTAAGCGATTACTAAGAAAAATGTAGAGCATGCTACAAAGACGTAGTAATAGTTTTCGTGAATGTTGGCAAAAGCACTGGGTCCAGCCTCGGTGACTATTTTCGGGTGAGATTAGCAATCGCATAAGGGAAGCATTATCTTTCATAATAATAGATGGTAAAACGTACTGCCAACATTAACGATAAAGTGAGATGCAGCCGCAAGACCCATCACCTTGCTGCGGAGAGCAATAGGAAGAACCTCCGCACCATACAGCCATGTAGTACTGTTGAGCATGCCATCTAAAAAGAGACCAGGGTCAGCGATAATATCTTGCAGCCTTGGTCCGAATCCTTACAATAGCAAACCACAAAGAGATAGATCCCAAGTATCGCGAAGCCCTTTCCGATGCGGTTGTCTGTATTCTGGAATTGCCTCTGCATCACCGCGGCGTAGATCTCGATCAAGACAATACCAGCCAATCCGGTGATCAACATCCTGCGGGCGGTTAGCGGCAGACATACGAAATACCAGCTCAAAGAATTTACTTACTTCCGACGTCCCCATTGATCGGTCATGAACATTGTAGTGACTGAGTTAGACAAAAAGGCAACGGTACCGTAAACCCCAGCCAAAGCGAGGATCGAGTGTGATCCGATTCCAAGGCCTTTGTATAGAATAGCTGAGAGACACATTAGCATTTCAATAATTCCAACTCCAGCACTCACACCCAGAACTTACTCTGATAATACTGAATGACATTGACACCAGTCAAACTCGTCATCGTCTGCACAGCAATAGACCTAAACATCCAAGTCAGTTCTGAGCCATGCAACCCAACAAGAAAGAAAGAAAAACCCACACAAGCACCCGATGTCTAAACAATCTAAAGATATCCCGATAGGAAGTCATCTCCCTCTCCATCTCATACTCAATCTGCGCCTTCATAAGCCCGAACTCCTCCTCCATCTCATGGAGCCCTAGTCCACGTCGAATGCGCGCAAACTCGCTGCGTGCCAACTCAACCTTCCCACTACGAATCAGCTGTCGCGGCGAATTAGGCATGAAAGTCGCAAGACCAATGAACATGATAATTCCCCACGGGATCTGGATTCCCAAAGGCAGACGCCATTGGATAGGCCCGTAGGGTGCGTAGCTGCAAGCATAGCCGACCCAGTTTGACATCATTGTTCCAAATGAGATGCCGCAGCCGGAGATTCCACCGATCAGACCGCGGTATCTTGGGTCTGAGATTTCGCTCAGATAGATTGGGACAGTTGCGACCATGCCACTAAGAGATTGTTAGATTCGGCCGGGTAGTGATACATCTACTCCGCAGTGGAGTATGTATAGCTTACCCTACTGCGAAACCGGCTAGCACACGCCCGGCGAGGAACATGCCGATGTTGACGGAGGCGGTTTGGATGACGGTGCCGATTGTCACGATAATGCACATCATTTGCATGAAGCGGATTCGACCGAGTCGGTCACCGACGAAGGTTTGTGCTAGGGCGCCGACGGCTTCACCGGCAATATACACGGCCACGACCTAGATAGTCAGTTTCTGGGTCTGTTCTATCGTTGGGTTGAAGGTTAAATAGCTGGACATACAGCTCCTGTGAGGCCAGCTGTTGGCTTTTGCATATAATCAATCCAGCTTTGGTGGGCAATTGCTAGTCCATCGTTAGCTTGAGTTGCGAGTGTGGAGTTGCTAGATAATTGTAACTCACTAGTTGTGGCAATGCCCGTATCAAATCCCTACATCCAACTATTAGAGCTAAGTTCGCGTAGTACACGGCCTAAGATCAAATAATCTCGGAATAAGAACTCAACCTACAAACAAGAAGGTGCCTATAGCAGCAAAGAAAGCAATACCAAGCGAATACCACAGCGTCATCTTGAGGATTACTGATTCTCTGTGGAATCAAATGACAGGGATATTAAGAAGTGAAGAGAAAAGGCCGATCTCCGAGAACTAAAAAAACAAGAACTACCCCGATATATTACCAGATCCCTCAGTACAGGAGCGGCCTACGTCCGATGGGCCGAGGGTGCGTCACACCGCAGAGACACAAGGGATGAACGACACATAACCCCCATTGTCGGAGGAGAGCCGATAGAACGATTTCTGGGGAAGCGGGGGACTGGGGTAGACCCTGGATACGAGAGATTCTCCACAAAGGATTCATCGTCATTGGGATGTTGAGCCTTTTAGCCTCGCAAGATATGGCTGGTTAAGGGCTGGGGCCCGGAATGCGGGGTTTGGTGGTCCTCGGGGTAGGTCATTCCGCCAGGATCGGCGTCTTTTGTTATCAAGTTCTTTCTTCGGCATAAAGCCCCCCTGAGGTGTTTTACCCGGTCCAATATAATAATATGAAATCAATTCTGAGAACCGGGTTACCTTTTTGGGAAATCTTGGCAGTTGCTTAACCCCCACGCTCGGAGTCTCAGCGCACCTGAATGTTTTCTTGGCTTTGTTCTGTTGTGTTCTGATAATATATTTGCTTTCTTTAGGGAATATATGTAGACTGAAATATGATAGGTGTTCTGGTTTTCTGACGGACAAAATATCTTATGTCACTCGGGAGGTCCTTATCAGGTGCTCGGGGAGACCCCGATGATTGTTAGAGCAAGTATGATGTAGTCCGTCGGTGGCTGACTGATTCTAAGTACCTTTGTGACAGGTCTAAGCAAGTAGCCTTAGGGGTAAATGAAGCGAGAGATGAGGCTTTGGTCTCACGAAACCCTCCACGGGTAATAGTGGACCCATATTGAGGAGAACTGGGGCATATAACCCACTCTTGACAGGCGACAACTCTACATAGGGGAACATTGGAGCGGAAATACCACGAGCACAATGGACAACAAGACACGAGAGAGATGCGTACCACTACGAGGTTGGCCACTAGCAACTCTACTTTGAAGAAAGAATAATCATTCAACGACTCATTATCCGGTAGTCATAGATGTTGTTTTTGAATAGATGAATTCCTATTTCATTTTTCCATTGCCAATGTCATATATGCTCCGCAAAAACAGCGGAGCACTTTGTGCAATGCAGGAAACCCAGAAGCCGAACAAGGAAATTGAACAATCTAGAAAACGAGGGCAGCACCCTTGGTCTTCTTGTCACCACTGTAGAGAAAAGATACGTTAGTACTGATATCAAAATGGAACCATGTGTAGATGCAACATACCCCAGCTCGAAGTGCTTGCAGCGCTTCAGGGCGAGCTGCTTCTTGGCCTTGCAAGCAGTGCACTCGAGACGCAGGACGACCTTCTTGGTGGTCTTGGCCTTCTTGTGGAAGACGGGCTTGGTCTGACCACCGTAACCACTCTGCTTCCGGTCGTAACGGCGCTTACCCTGGGCGAAGAGGGAGGCCTAAATCACAAGAGACATAATCAGCAATGGCTCACGACTACCATTCCGGTGTCGAGGGCACTAACCTTGCCAGCCTTGTACTGGGTGACCTTGTGCTGTTGGTGCTTGTGGCACTCCTTGGACTTGCAGTACGTCCGGCGGGTTTTGGGAATGTTGACCTGTGCGGAGAGATGTCATGAGCTTTTGTCCTTTTGGTCTGATTGTGCAAGATCAATGTCAATGTGATTTGTGCCCCGAAACCCGATTCGAAATTAGTGCGGTCGCAAAGAGATGGGTCGTATTGTCTGGATCCTGGTCTTCATAGGGCAGAAAGCGCAGAAAGCGTGGTTGCATAGCTCAGATTCAAAAAGGATCGCGGGGTGCATCCGTTGTGGCTTGCTTCTCGAATCCTCGATTTCGTCACCAAGTGTTGTTCTTGCTTGCTTCGCCACCCATTCCCTCTTCAATGCTGGCTTTCATATTCCACGCTGCGAGAATCCGGTGGAAAACGGACGGTTGGGTGGTTCATAATGTGGTGATTCGCGACGGTCGGCGGATTTGACGGTTTCGAGGTCGGCCGCACGGTAGACATCTCACAATCTCTCCATGACTCGAGGAATTTCGAATGGCCGGGGCTTGCAGAACACTTTGACATATCTCGTAGGGTGATATCCTTACCATTTTGACTGACTTGGCCGGATAGCTGGGTGGTGGTCGTTGGATTGTCGCTTGTCAGAGGAGAGCAAGTGCGATTGTTGGGTTGTGGGATTTCACTCGCTTAGGCCCTATCGGGTGGACGCTAACCATTTTAGGGGTCGCCAAGATGACTTTGCTGAGTCATTCATAAAAATTCATGCCTGAGGCATTCTTGACATCACCAATCTCTAAAAGTGTTTGCTATCAATTCTCACCAAATATCTTGTAGTCTGCTATAAAAATCCTTTTCCAAGTACAACACTATCCCCTACTCCATACCATGTTCGGCCTTTTATCAATTCCAACCCCTTTTCATGGCCTATCACCCATTGCCCTTGAGATGGGTCCCCCAATCTCCTCCACACATTTGAGCGGAGTTCATCATTGAGATCCTCGATCTTACCAATGAGTTGTGATGCCTTCTCCTCAACTTCCTTTGGGGAATCTGATTCTGCTATGGATCCATTAGGCGTAACAAAGCGCGCAATGGTGACATGCGCAGACGGAACGGTATACCTAGCCGCGATTGGACAACCAGATTGAGTCACGATGTTGTAGAGATCGCTCCGCAGATGGTGATACGTAAACTGGCTATCATTTCCACTACACTCACAGCGATCTTCCTCGCCAGCTGCCGGAACAAAGCTCAGAGCAATAGCGGAAGTGTCGTAGCTGATTACTGGCTTGACCAGCCGAGCACGGTGGGTGAGAGTGTAGTTTGCCAGCTCTACTACCCGCCCGCTCATATCGAGAGAAGACGCGATCTCATCGATTTCAGGCCCTGACAATGCGGACCTGATCTCGAGCGTGGTCATGTGCAGATTATCCGAGGGTACGAGCCAGAGACCTATGTTATACAATCACGGTTAGGGCAGCCTCTCTGCATTTGCCACAGCTCATGTATCGCACGTACCAGGTCCAATTAAGGGACCAATCTCCTGCTGGATCTTGGAGACCAAGTCTCGGATATGTTGTGGCGGGCGTGCCCAAAAGGCAAGGTTGTGTCTCAGGTCGACAAAGTCTGTCAACCCCTTCTCTGCCTCGAGGATTTTGGACAGGATCTCGTCTTCTTTCCATTCACAGAATCCGGGTTGGCAGATTTGATTTCTGAAAAGGTCATTTCTATTGCTTCTATGGACCTCATAGGCGATTTGCAATTGTTTCTAGATGGGACTCTCAGTATTTGGCTATTCACAATTAACGATGCAAGCTTACCGGGTCATTTTTGGAACTTGTGATCAACTGCTGAAACCGATTCTCAGCTGGTACATGTTGCACGTGCTCCTTGGTCATGTTGAGGTCAGACTCCGATTGACTGGTGATTCTAGTCGGGGTCAAGTGTTTCAGCGGGGTAGATGGGGTAAACCTATATGAGGAAAGAGTATTTATACAATCTACTTTTTGGCTATCGGGTAGTAATAACAGATAGTGGGGGGGTTATGGTATTAGGACGATTGCAAACTCAGAAATAAAATTTGAAATCAAGAATTCTTTTTTCAATATTGTCAACTATGTTGTGTGTCGTTCATTATATATAGCTGAACTCCGAAGGACAACTCATTTTCCAAAATGATGTTTCAGTGACTTGCTGCTAGAAGCAAGACAACAGAAACACTTTAGGACATCTTCTCTTTCTCAAGGAGCCCTAATTATGTTGTTTCCTACACTAAATTGTAGTTATACATTCCAATGTTGTCACAAGTCAAAGTGAGGCTCCGACGCGATCAGGCAATAAGGCCACAGGCCCCCACCAAAACCCCGCCGGCTCACATCTTCACTCCAACTCATTGACAAGAGCTGTACCTCCAACTACATTCAAGCTAACCCATACCTTGCCCTACTACTAAATATCCAAACCACCAAAGAACCCACCGTCGCTTCAATATGTTGATCAAGTGCGTTTCTCAGCTTCAACATGACCCCGTCCCCATTGCATCATCGAGTGACCCCGAACTGGAAACCGTCTCACGTAGAGCCGCAAGCTGACATTTCTCGTCCAAACAGGGTCCGAACACTCACCGGCAAGGAGATTGAGCTTGATATTGAGCCTGACTATAAGGTAAATCACCCGCCAGTCTTCATGCGTTTCCGGCTTCTCCCCGCACGGGATTCTGCCGAAACCTCACCTACAAGCCCCCGTTATACCCACGCTTTCTGAATATGTTTATACTGATACGGACGGTTATATATAGGTCTCTCGGATAAAGGAGCGTGTTGAGGAGAAGGAGGGAATTCCTCCGGTCCAGCAACGGCTCATCTTTGGCGGCAAGCAGATGTAAGAAACTACTCCCCGAGTTATTCTCACCGCGTTTTTTTTATTAGCAAAAAGAAATCCGAACTCACAACTTGTACCAATAGGGCGGATGATAAGACAGCCTCAGAATACAACCTCGAAGGTGGCGCCACACTCCATCTCGTGCTCGCTCTGCGTGGAGGATGCGCTGCAATGTCGATGTAAACGCCTTTTGCCATTTTTAGATACCATATTTCTGCAGCAATGTGAATCAGTTGAGGAACACTAGTACTAGTCCATCCCGACTTCCATTTCGCCAGGATTCGAGCTGCAGGGACTGCGGCGGAGCAATGGGATTGGAGCTTAAATGGAGAGGCAGTATGCATACCGGGTGTTCTGGATTGAATCGTTTTTATTTATTTGTATATTTTTTTCCTCAAGGATATCAGCTTCTGTCATGACTGGCTTGGGTTTGCTATAACTTTTCTGACTCTATTTCCAGGCTTTGGATGTTGTGTATGTGTACTGTAATATAGTTGGGTATGCAACACAATGAGAGTACTGCCGAGGGAATTTTGGAACCAAACACAAAGAGGTGGTTATAAAATGCTTAATTGAGCCCGGCTGGTTGAGTTTCGAACGCTATACAGGTACCTCAAAGTCATTGGCATCGTTAAAGAGGGATACAGCTTGTAGTATTGGACAAGCAGAGCCTACATCAATCTGATAGACGGGACTAGAGTTGAGAATGAGGATATATTTTCTTGGAAATTTGACAAAAATTCAACACAAAATGAATCGCAAGTAAGGTGAATCCCACCTTGGGTATCAGAACAAGCCCAAACTCCTTGCTTCAAACTGAAAATATGAATGACCTATGTCCCACATAGGGAAGTATGCATAGGGCCTTCTTTCGGAGACCCCGAAAATCATAAAAGTTTTTGCTGATCCGAAGATCACGACAAGTGCCGCCGCTTTGCCGGCATGAAAATGCTCGGCGCCGGGCGTCGACGAATGACACCCGGACGTGGAGGAGGAGGCCCGGAGGAAGGCGGGCGGGAGGTGGGGAGAGAAGAGATGGGAGGGGCGGGGAGGGATGAAGAAGAAGAAGAGGAAGAAGTAGAGGGTGCTTCTGCACCATGAGGGGGGAGGTGGCACGGCGCTTCAGCTTGGGTTCAGTGGCCACAGCTGGCGACCTTTTTACGCCAGACGCATCGCTGCTAGATGCGCCACGGGGTGAGGCGACGGAGGCGGTGGAAGTTAATGCGCGCAGTCGCGCCTCATTCTTAGCCAGCATGGGGTGCTGGAGTGATGATGGGAGCATGCCCGGGCGCCGGCTGATGCGTGGAGGAAGTGATTGCGGTTTTGGTGCCGGCTGTGGTGCAGGCTGCTCGGCCGGGCGGCGGTGTTCTTCGACCAAGCCGATCGGTGCGCGCTTGACTTGCGACGCACGGTTGGTGAGAGACTTGGTAGGCATTGTGAGCGCGGTGTTGCGCTTCTGTGGCTGGAAGATGCTAGGCTTTTTGTCATGACCGACCAACCTGCGGTCATATGTAGCATGGCGTTGTCGTACAGAGGAGGGTCGAGATCCAGCCATGCGCAAGCCCTTGCCCTCAGGGATGAGTTTGGGAGTGAGGAGCGCGCGCTTGGCACTAATGCCGTCAATCGCCATCTTCATTCTCTCCGCATCGGCATCGAGAGAGCGTTGAACCTGGTCGCGGAGATCGCAGTATACCCCGTACCAGTTGTTGGTACTTTCCGGGAGTTGGTATTTCTCCCAATCGGGAATGTCCCGTTTAATGAGCTCGAGCCACAGTTCTTCATCTTCTTCGGCGAGGTGGGGGGATGCGAGCTCCATAGCGTGCTATAAATTTAGAAAGAATGGTATTAGTAAACTGGGTTGAAGCTAGAAATGAAGTCCAAGTGAAGCTATAGAAAGTGAGTTTAGAAATACGCACCAGCTTTTCAGGGTTATGGATGTTAAGCAAAATTGGACGGGCAAGTAAGTATGGCATGGCACCCAGATCATCCAGGTCTGAAAATCACATTGTTAGTTTGGACAGATCCAAAATGATATCGTTCATTTCAACGGTACCTTTGACAAAGCGGATAGCTGTCGCTGTGGCCAGGTGAAGCAGTGATGGGGCCGGCATGTTGCTTATGACGGCAATGATTCGAGCTGAATTTGGTGCTGTGAGATGTGCGACATGGGGTGAAAGCAAGTAAATGAAAGATAATAAAGCAGATGCTGCGCGAGTCGCGTTCAAACAAAGGATAAAAAGGCGCTAAATGTGACGCTATTCTTGTAGTTGTGCTCTGTAGATGGTAGGAGGCTCGTCTTTAAATAAATGGATGATCACGCGGTCGACGCTGATTGGCTGCCTGAGACTCCATAGATTCAATGCTATATTCGATGTTCTTTGTTCTAATATTTCATATCTATACAACATAATTATGGAGTCTACATATGTAGTTTTGATCTGATATTTGTTAGATTCAGATATCTGCCCAAGTTAGAATGGAT
The DNA here is from genome assembly GCF_028829585.1 of Penicillium vulpinum. Lineage (NCBI taxonomy): Eukaryota > Fungi > Ascomycota > Eurotiomycetes > Eurotiales > Aspergillaceae > Penicillium > Penicillium vulpinum. Next base: position 4,152,726 of record NW_026643242.1, read on the forward strand.
GACCTTCATTGTCAACATTTCGGGGTTATCCAGAGGAATCCTTCATGTATCCGTATATACTTTCCCAACTTAACAAAGTACTGGAAGTCGGAAATATAATTATTTACTTGCTTTTTGAAGCAGCTTTTTGAAGCAGCTTTTTATATTACAACGGCTTCTTGCATTCATCTTGTAGTGTCTCGGATCCATCCTCCGTCGTCTGAACTTATAGTTGGAAGCACGTGATGCCCCACCTCAAACAGCAAACAATGCAAACATCGTCTTCATAGCATCATCGAGGGGCATATCAATATGAACTTTTGAGAAATCGAAAATCAGCTCAGTTTATCACTAAATCTTGTTGTCAGATACAAAATACACAGGTATGTCCTTTGCGGCATTTCTTTTTGCCTTATTGCCCGTCTATATACATAGTACCTTGAACAATTATGCATATCAATGCTAGTTGTACAGCTATCATTCGGGCATCCTGAGCGCTGGATATAGACTTCCAATAGCGTTAATTACAAGACACCCTTCCCGTCCTACAGCTCTTCTGACAATCATATTTGAAACTCGGAGTCAAACCTTCAGACACGTCTAACTCTCACACAGATAATCAAAATGGCACCTCGCACACAGCTAGAGATCACCACTTCCTCCGTGGTTCGCCTGGTTAAGGAGGAAGCTTCTTATCACAAGGAACTTCTGCAGCAGGCTGAGCGTATCAAGAAACTGGAGTCTGATACTACTGGCGGCGACGAGAACCGCGAGTATACCCTGAAGCAAGAGGTATGTGCATTGTTATAAGAGCTTTACAAAATCATCTTGCCTATCTTTCTGAAAACTCTAATGCTAACGTGAATTACAGCGCATGTCTCTTGAAGAGACCAAGAAGGTCTTGCCTACATTGAAGGAGAAGATTGTGCAGGCTGTTTCAAACCTGGAAGCTCTGATTGTAAGTACAGCATCCTTATTCTACTACCTATCTGTATTCTTTGGATTCCATTAACCAATTCTCATAGATCGAGGAGGGCAAGAAAGGAATGGACAGCAATGTTGAGCACATTACCGCTGCTAAAGAAGCCATTGCCCAAGCTAAGACCGCAGAGCGTGAGATCTCGTGAAAGAGATGTTGATTTAAAAAAATACCCACAAGGCGGAAAATTTCATAATATCATTCAATAAACCAAGACATGCCCAACGCCAGACGACCATAAGCCGGAACTCCTTGCTAGTGCTAGTAATGTACACGCCGAAATGCATCTTCAGGTAGTATCCATCTTCCCGCCGAAGTCATCAGGGACTTCCTCTCCTTCCTCGAGTTCGGATAATTCACCATCACTAATCGCAGAGATTTCACCCTCATCAATCATATTGGTGTCCTCCTGACTAGATCTTGCCCCATCGATCTGGGCAGTTGTGACTTGCCGCAAAGGCGACGCGGCACTGGTAACTCCGGGCTTCTCAACCTGTAGAGCAAAGGACCGACCAGCCTCATCTTGGCCGTGGTGGGAGGGGGTCGCGACATCGGTCTCAGGACCAGGAGTGTTCCCACTGCTAACCTTGCCCTTGGATGTGACATCTCCCTCGTCGCCGTCTGCGCCCTCCTGCATGCCTTCCCGGCGCTCGACTTCCTCCTTCTCATCGCGAATCAGGCGACGAAGTTGCATCCCCTCGTCCACAATACGACCAAACTGTTCACGTCGCTCAGCCCAGGTCATGGCGTAATCCTTGCTTTCCTTCTCGAGATCTGCAATTTCTAGTCGTAATTTCTGAAGGTTCGCTGACTGGTCTTCGCGTGGCTTGAGTAGACGGTTGCTCGTGATTTTATCTGTCAATTCATCGTAGGTCTTTCGCAAGGAGAGAAGCCGCTGTGCCTCTTCAAGTTGACTGCGTAGATCGGCCGTGCTTTCCCGTACAGACTGCATTGTCGACAAAATCTGAACTCGCTCGGTGGCATATCGCTGGCGCTCTTGCTCGTTGCTGGTAAGAAGGAACTGGATGCGCGCAATGCTGCCCTCGAAGGCAGCAAAATCGAGTGAGATATCCTCGCGGAAGTGGCGCCATTCTTCGAGTCTTTTCTGTTTCTCAGCTTCTATTGCGGTCGCATCGGAGTCGGCGTCGGTTTCTTCGGGAGGAGGAGTGAGAGGAAGTGAGGAAGATGAGACAATGAGGGATTCGGGGTTCAATAGTCGTTTCGAAATTCGCTTGAATGGTTTTTCTTCGACGTTGAGGAGACGCGACTTGTGGAGCGCATCTGTAAGAGCTGGGGTGTTAACATTGACCTGGTCAGACAGAGCTGGGGTGGACTCGACCTTCTTCTGGCTGGCCTAGCAGCCCGTAAGAAGCCATTTTGTGTATCTGATTATGAAATTTGGTCCCAAAGCCTAATAGCGCAGAGTAGATTGAAAGTTTGCACGACTTCAAAGTGATCGGAGTGGGGAGGAATATGAAAAGTGAAGCCGAGCGGTCTGGCGGTTGAACTCCGCCTTAACCTTCCTTATTGACCTCCTGGACTCAATGGCTATTCTTCAGCAATCAGCTGTGCTGCCTAACGAGAGTAATCGACTTTTGTTTAAACAATTAATCATAGTCCCCGAGGCTTTTTGGCTAGAGGTCAATTCTAAACTACGCTAGATCGCTCGGGTGCTTGCTCAAGGACCACGCCGTACTCCGCAATCCAAAGCTGTCTGCAAGCACGGCCCGGTGAAGCCACAACCAGAGGCCCAATGGACGTTGTCGCTCAAGACTCTGTGACTGTTGTCCTAGCTGCTAACTTCTTTGTATCCGCACTTGCCTCAGTCCCATCACTATGACGGAGATGTACTCCGGCCTCCATGTGGGCCAGCGGTTTTGCTCTCTGGAAGAGTTCAAAACAGTGGTTCGGAGTATATCAGTTAGGCAACACTGGGAACTTCGTGTGGCCCGAAGCAACAAGAAGAGCGTGGTTATCGGATGTCGGTCATCGGCAAGTTGCTTCTTTCGTGTGGTCTGTCGGTCAAACAAAAATTCGACCTACATCACTAGTCTTCAAGACAGCCATACTTGTCGTCGGAGTGCAAATTCCCCTGCAGCGACACCCGCTCGCTCTGAAGCATCCCATGTGCGATTTCTGCTGAGCGAGATCCCGAAGCTTTTCGATATGAAGTCAAAAATACGAGCCCAGGATGTCGTGGATGCCGTGAAACGCTATCATGGTTATGACATCTCTATGCGTCAGGCGCAGCGAGCGCTTACCAAACTTCAACCGCGACATTCCGAGGGCCCGGATGAACAGGGGCTGGATGTCGACATGAGTGCAGAAGAACACCAGTCGCCTGAGCAATCCCCCGAGTCGCAGGGAGAAGGGGCACACACATATGGGGAGATATCTGAGAATCGCTGGCTTCCAGACCATCTCCCACCATCACTGATCGATGATGATAACATGTCCCCAAACGAGACCTCAACCGACCACGTACCTGCTCCACCATCTAGTTCCCAAGTTCTGCCACCTCCACCCCAGGTGCAACACGTACCGATCCCCACACCAACCCAACCTTCCTTTAACCACAACCCACATCCAATGAATATACCGCAGTCAGGAGTCGAATACCAGACCGCTGCTACTTTACCAGTGGGAGTGGTTGGACCTCCGAAAGACTACACTGAGCGCAGCGATCACGATGCCGTCCCTCAGATGGTTCTTACCAACTTCAAGATTGAATTCACCTGCACAACCTGCGGGTCACTGAATCAGAGCTTTTTCCCAAATCAAGGCAATGTCACCGGTGCCAGCTATCTGACCCATCATGCTGTACCGAATCCTGGCAATGTCCCAAGACACGTCGTACCTACTTCTCAGCATGGTGTTGGTAGCAGTAGCAATGCAGTCGGCGAAAACCCTGCTTACGATATTAATAACTCCAACACACCTAACATCCAGAACGCCTGGCCTGGTGGTGGCCTAGGAGTTCAGATTGGACCGGCACATACCTAACGTATCATGTGAAGAGGATGATGTCAGTCACCATGTTCCTGAGATTGGAACATGTGGCTGTACAAACTCGTGGTTGCACACTGCAACCCGAGCCAACACGAGCACCAGCTGAATTTATGACTTATTATGCACGACGATGTATGGTATTCGATGCCTTGAGAGTCCCGGTTCCTGACTTTCTACACTATGAGAGGTCAAGACTAGAAGTGTGGAGGTCTAACCCAGACTACGATGGCAACATCTAACTCAGGTCCGAAGGGGACTAGTTCTATGAGTCTTTTCTGGGATCTCTGTTTTGATTTTGACCGTGAGAACTCTGTATAGGTTCATCTTATGTAGGGGAAGTAACATCCGAGACAAACTGGGACTGGGTATTATCGGGGCTAATATTGTTCTGAAGTCGACGGGCTACGCTGGTTAATCCTGTTTTGATACCGCTTTGTTGATGGGATTGGAAATGATTCCTATCTGCTTATTTCTGAGACCATCACCTCATCTTCTTTGACATACTCTTATACCCCTGCATTTGATCAAGTACGTTATTCCCCAAATCAAGTTTCTTTCCCTCAGTGCTTCGCATAACCACGCCCTCGCCCTCGCCAAGATATGTTCCTATTCCAGAGCGAAACCCACTGCCCTCCAATGACTCGATTTTGTCTAGGCTCCCTTAGATTGGAGACTGGAAGGAGACAATGCGCCCGGGTCCGCTTCTTCACGTCTTTGCTGCAGGATTGGTGTTCTCCACCTCGCGAATGAAGTTATTAACGAGAGCTGGATAATATATACAACCATGCCAGTTCTGCACATGTTACTATCGCCCCACGCCGCGACTCAAATTGAATGATTGTGCATTTCTCAAGATCAAAAGGTACCGGAAGTAAGAAGTAGCTGCATTATTCGTAAATATCCCTGTAGTTGACATCTACAAGTCCCTGCCATATGTACAAAACAGCATATCCTGATTATAATTTCCACCTCCTAAGGTCTATCGCTCCGCCTGATGAGCTAGTTCGATTTCAAAACACAGAGTTATAGATAGGGCTCTTCCGGACCAATGACTTTCGATCCCGGACAATACTACTTCTTTGAATGCTCTAGGGTTTCAAATGGAAGTGTCACCCATGGAATAGTAGATATAGACTGAAGCAATCGTTGTAAACACGAGAAACAACCAGGTATTATGGTGTTGTAAATGAGAAGGAGATTAATTTCAGTAAGCCGGATTATAGTGGTATTTCAATACTCTTACTGTCGTAGATGAGATTCTGACACAGCCAAGGACTTTGAGTTATAGCAGCTCCAGCAAGCCCTTTCCCATAATTTTCCTCATATTGATTCGCAGCAATTTGTATCTCGCCTCCCCTGTTCTATTTATTCTCTAGATAATGTTTTCGAACAACCTCTCGACACAACGTCAAAGCATTCTCTTGCCACAATTTTTCTGTTAGCTCTACCAGAGACTATGAACCTATGAATGGATCTGCCTTATGTTCAAGTAACAGACAGATAATCTTTACCATGGCGATTGCGCACTGCACAGTGGAGTGCGGAATTCCCCCGCAGATCAGTCTTGTTCGCATCCACACCATGCTGTAGGAGCAATAAAACCACGGCAGTACATAGCCGTTGCCGGATGCTGCTCACAAGGAACCTGATGATCCTTGACCGGTTCCATGCCTGCTAAGTATGTGTCGCACAGTGGCTGCGTCCCCCCAGGAAGTCCTAGGCTATTAGATGCCTATTAATGAAAACGACTAGCTAAGTTGTCCTTGATAGGGTTGAGCCGCTTAAGAAATACCTGTGGCGATGATGACAGTGGAAAAGAGCCACGAGGACTGGGGAAGCGATACCAAAGCCCAAACGCTTTTGCCTTCGTCGAAAGTGCCCTCTCTTATCGAGTCGCAAAGCGTTCAGCATAATCGGCGGTGTGACGACACTAAAAAGTACATATGCATCCAAATCTAGGAGATATGGCCTTAAACATGAATAACCTAATTGGCCAAATTGACGGCACAATAAGTGATTCAGCTGCAGAAAAACAGTAGCAAGATGAGTACTTCGGAGAAATACCCGGAGATAAAGGCATAAATTTCCTGATCCGGCACCCCGGACCGCCATTACTCAGGCATCGGAGGTCCGATCGGCTATCCGACAATGGGTATCCACAACAGACTCTGCTCTTCGTTAATCGCACCGAGAAGATGACGCGGAATTGAGCCGGCAGTGTCTAGATCGCCATCCATCAGTGCGATATTTGGCTACAATGTAAGCCAAGTATATAAGTTTTCACTTGCGTCGGACCCTGATCCGATGTGATACCGGCCGGCGCTCAAGCTCCAATCGACATCCAGAGCTCAGTCGCCCGATGGAGCAGAGGGCACTAAAAAACCCTGCCGGAGAAAACTCTTCTTATCAATGAAATGACTCTTATAGGAACAACTTGCAGTAGCATTAGCTCTTTAAATAACATCGAGACCCTCCACATTCCATACAATTGGGCTCTGGATAATATCACGCCAAGCTTTCCTTCCCAACCTTAATATACTTCGTCGTGCAAATTCTTTTACGCCACAAGGCACACATGTTCTCCTATGAACTATCTTGAACAACCTAGACCATTTTGAGCGAGATTCACCCGGTCAAATCTGCAGCTATGAATCGACAACGAGAGGCCGAAAAGGCCCTTCACGACCAGACAAATATTCTCCCATTCGCCCAACTCATGGTTGTCTTCACAGGCCTGGCAATTTCCTTACTGATCTGTATGGTGGATCAGAATGGTATCAGTGTCACACTACCAACGATCTCACGTGAACTTGATGCTCAAAATACTATTTCCTGGGCTGGAACCTCGTCGTTAATTGCAAACACCATGTTCACAGTGCTGTACGGCCGACTGTCAGATATCTTTGGCCGTAAAATCATGTACATCTCCGCATTGGTCTTGTTGTGTATTGCAGACCTACTCTGCGGCTTGTCCCAGAACCCGGCTATGTTTTATGTTTTCCGAGGCTTGGCTGGTGTCGCTGGTGGTGGCGTTACCTCTTTGACGATGATTATTGTCTCTGATATCGTGACTTTGGAAAAGCGAGGTAAGTACCAGGGTATTCTGGGTGCATCTCTGGGTCTTGGTAATATCATCGGACCATTTCTGGGTGCTGCATTTACCATGCGTTCAACGTGGCGCGGTTTCTTCTGGTTGATTTCTCCATTGGCTGCTTGCTCTGCAGTCGTTGGATACTTCCTCATTCCGAATAATGCACGCAAAGACAGCTTCCGGGAAAATGTTGGTCGTATTGACTGGTTCGGACTGCTTGCATCGTCCATTGGTATCATTTTCCTCCTGATCCCTATCTCGGGAGGTGGATCCTATTTCCCCTGGGATTCACCGATGGTCATCAGTATGCTCGTTATCGGATGTTGTTCCCTCGTTGCATTTTTGCTCATTGAATGGAAAGTGGCTACACTTCCAATGCTACCAGGTACGCTATGATCCCCCGTAGTGGTAAAAGTACATTCAATTGACATAAAACAGTGGTCTTCTTCAAGAATAAGGTCGTCTCTGCAATCTTCTTGCAGAGCTTTCTGTACGGTGCAGTTTACCAGGCAAGTCTTTACTACCTACCATTGTACTACCAGAATGCCCGCGGCTGGTCCCCAATTGCCTCTGCGGCCATGACATGCCCTATGGTTGCGGCACAGTCAACCTTCTCAATCGCATCTGGACTGTACATCTCACGAGTAAAGCGCTACGGCGAAATCATTTGGATCGGATTTGGCCTGTGGACCTTGTACGTTGATCGATGCATAAGCCCTGCTACCTTGATCGCATACTAATAGTATCATTCCCATAGGGGTTCTGGACTGATGTTATTATTCGGTACCCACACCCATCCAGCCGTGATTGCAGTCATTGTGGCAGTCATGGGCGCCGGAATTGGCTTCACATTCCAGCCCACTCTTGTGGCCCTGCAAGCCCATTGTACTAAGTCACAAAGAGCAGTCGTGATTGCAAACCGCAACTTCTTTCGCTGCATTGGTGGTTCATGTGGCCTCGCCGTCTCCGCCGCAATTCTCCAAGCAACTCTTCGCTCTAATCTACCAACCAAGTTTGCGTACCTAGCAGAATCTTCGTACTCGCTTCCTTCAAGAGCGAATCTCAGTGCAGCGGAGTGGGCTTCAATCCTGCTTTCCTATACCAAGGCTTCGCACGCAGTATTCATCCTACAGGTTCCCCTCATCGGTGTATGTTTCCTAGCATGTATGTTCGTGCGCGACAGAGGCTTGGAGCGACCAAAGGAGCCGGAAGAGATTGAAGAGGAAAAGCGAAAAGCCCAAGAAGAGAGAGATGCCGAGGCGGCTACCTCTGAATACCCCGAGGAGCCTGTCGACCATCAGACATACCACCAGGTCGAGAAGCGTCATTCTGCGTCGACATTCGCCGAATCGACAATGCCGCCTTCTCGGGCGGAACCTAATACTGAGGGATACGAGGAGAAGGAGCAGCATCGAGGCATGTAGAGACCTGGAAACGATGACGGGTCGTTCAATTTGCTTTTGACTTGGCTAAATCTGCATTTGCTTTTGTTGCATGGGCGGCGTGTGATACCAAAAATTTGCTACTGTTTGTCATAGATTAATTTAATATAAGCATCATTTGGCGCTTATTATTGTCCGAGCCACTAAGACATTTCTGAATGACAATTGTATGTTAATATTACTATGTGGACTAGAAGCAAGTTGTTCATCATACTTTCCAAGCTCTACTTTATGGAGGGATAGCTCTATGAGCTTACGATTTCTTAGACATTTGGAATATCTCTTTGAACACAAGTATCCGAATTGCAGAAAGCAATAAAGCAAAATATTAGATGTATGTACCAGATGCCTCGTAAACTACAGGCTGCCTTGGCGTTTGTAGATGCCTCGTCTTGGCATTCCAATCCAACCGCATCTCCAACCTTTCTTTCACCTCACGCTGCAATGGCACTTCGCCAGTGTCTGGATGTTTCAAACTGAGGTTGATATCTTCCAGAAAACTTGACATGTACGCGCTCGGGCAGAGCCCCGAGTCATCAAGGCAGACAAGTCCCGCATCGCGAGATCATAACCCGCGGAAGCGCGGGAGGACCGCATGCACTCGCTGCAAGACACGGAAGCAGAGGGTGAGCTTCAGTCAGTAACATAGTTAAAAATCTCTCGACTAACAGGTTTCCAGTGCGACAATGGACATCCGACTTGTTCCAACTGCTTGAAGGCGGGGGTCCCGTGCGACAAGTCGAGTGTTCGGGAGGACAAAGACCGCCAGAATGAGTATGGTCCAAATATACGAAGTAGCCGGAAAAAACTAATTTGGAAGTTTAGTTACACACGTGGATTAGAGGAGCGTGTAGTGTTCCTTGAACGTAAACTTGTTGAGTCTAATCGATCTTCGGATCAAAATGCTGCTGCTGCCACGAATACTGCGTCTTCGCTATTCTCGCCACAAGGTGGTCACACAACACCGCGCACAACTACCTCAGGATTTGACAATAATCCTGTCGGAGAGATAGTGGGCCTTCTTGCCCTGAGCGGCTCTGAGGCCCCTGCATACGTAGGATCCAGTTCCGGTCTTTCTCTCGCTGCCGACCTGGGAGAGATGGTCCAGACGAGTGTATGGAACCAATTCATCTCAAGAATGCAACAGAAAGCCAGTACTACTGCCAATAACCAGAACAAGGCAGGTCAATTACATGGGCCCTCAGATCAGCCCGGCGCCACTCAAATTCGAGATCGGGCAACGAGGGTGGAAGATCCCTTGCCGGCGAATGTTGAACCTCCAACCGATGAGATGGGGACCAGAATACTTGAAACATATTTCACCCGACTTCACTCTCGATATCCATTCCTTAATCGGAAACAAGTATGGCAGATCCATGCAAATCGATGGCGCTTAGCGAAGACCAAGCGCGAGGACCTTACTCCGCCTGATCGATTTGCCATCTTCAAACTCAACCTGGTCTATGCAATCGGCGCAACGATGCTTCAGCTGAGTCAGAAATATGCGTACACTACCCCAGAGGTAATCACATTCTCTAAGCGCTAGATCGGCCGACACTTACAAGTTTTAGCGATTTTATACTGCCGCCCTGCAGCATGTTCCCACAATGTGCGACGCACGATCCATTGACAACATTGAGGCCATGGTTCTTCTTGTCGTGTATCATCTGCGAACTGCATCCAGCCATGGCATGTGGTACATGATTGGACTTGCTATGCGTACTGCTATTGATCTAGGTCTTCACCGAAGGGCAAACGAGAGCAACATGGATCCATTCACCACTCAAATGCGACGAAGACTATTTTGGACTGTATACTACTTGGAGCGAGTGGTATCAATGTCCCTCGGGCGCCCATTCAGCATATCTGATCGTCATATTGATCTTGACCTCCCACTAGAAGTGGACGATGACATCGAAGATCCCACACTACTCTCAGCACCCCTAGATCCAACCAAAACCACAACCCTGACATTCGCAATTTACCTCTTCAAACTCCGTCGCATCGACTCCCGCATCCAACATAAAATCTATCGTGCCGACCGGCCCCTATCATCTCTCCGACCAAAAATGGATCCTCTATATCTTGAATTGGAACAATGGAAAGAATCCGCCCTATTGCGATTTAGTGGCCCAGATCTCGACTACCCAATGCTGCACTTCAACCGAGCAGTCCGACTCCTAATCCAGCCCTTCCTCCCCCTCCTCCCAATTACAGACCCATACTACCAAATCTGCATCCAGGCAGCAGGAAACATCTGCCAATCCCACAAACGCCTCCACCAAACCCTTGAATACGGCCACTCCTTCCTAGCCGTGCAAACCGTCTTCATGGCGGGGATCACCCTCCTCTACGCGCTATGGACACACACAGATCAAGTCTGGTCCGTCCGCATGAGCAACGACATCCGCGCCTGCTCAACGGTCCTCTTCGTAATGGGCGAGCGCGCAGCATGGGTCAAGAAATACCGCGACGCCTTTGAGCTGCTAGTCAACGCAGCCATGGAGAAACTGCAGGGCAATGAGACTGCCCGCAACGCCGGAATGGCAGAGCTGATGACGGCACAGTATGGCATTAATTGGAATTCTACGACTGCTCCTGGCATGTCTGGTAGTGATAAGTATCCTCCAGTCAACCCAACAGGGCTGGCACCTGATACGGCGGGTGCTACACCCCAGCAGGGTTGTCCGGCTGACGATTCTGAACATGCGGTTAGAATGGCGTTGCAGCTGGCGCCGTGGATTGATCAGGATGAGAGTGATCCTCTATGGGTGCCGGACTTTGGAACTTTGGAGAATATGTCTGGGACTTTTTGGAGTCATGATGACACGAGACTTTTTGATCCGATGTGATATTTTTTCGAAGTGTTGGTTGTACATAAATGTGAGAGATGGAAAATGATACCCTTTAATTTAACACAAGATGACAGATTGTATCTCAACCTTGGAAGGTTTTATGATATTTACTCATCATGGGATTTTTCCCATGGTTGTTTCACGGTATCCGTGAAAAAAATAAACCACAAGAATCGGTAAAATGTGAGCCTTTCCTACCTCGACAAGGCAATTGGGCTGTTGTTTTCAACGTATGGTACGTCTAGGTGTATATTCGACAGACTCGTCAAGCTCAGTTCCATGCTTGCTCGGTGTTGCGTTGTCTTTTTAGATATCCGGTCTGGTGGCGTTCATGTGGTAGTCGACTAGCAACAGTCTGTCCCGATGGTTCCTGTCGTATATTTTCCAAAAAGAAGAACTCAGGCTATTATATTCAAGGCGGTATATCCGCGAACCAGCTTGCAAGATCAGGCAAATCAAATCTCCCAAGGAATCCAAACTCTTCCTGGCCCAAGCTCATCTCATCCCAAGTTGTGAAAGGATTGATATCCATGTTACTAGTTTCGTGACGGCTGTGTTCATCAGATACTGGCTGATTAGGCTGCGACGACAGATCAGGTCGGTTTAGATGTTGATTACCCCTTTGGTGCAGTTGGGTAGAAACCAAGGAAGTGTCTCCAGCCCGACAAGTAGCTATACGAGAATTAGTCTATAGTCAGTGAAGATCCATCAGACAACGAACCTGAATAATTTTGCATAATATGTTGATGCGTCACTTGCAAGAACTGCAACGAGTTGCGGGCAGAGAGACTAAATATAGCCATAAAAGCTAAGATCTCTTCGCACTTGCGCCAACTTTCATCCACCAGATGTGAATCAACTTGCTCCCAAATAGAACGGCATGAGTACGACATTATCAATATGAACCCTGCAGTTGACGTGTCTAGTACTTGTTAGCTGACGAGGAATAACAATTAGTGGAATTGATCACGAACAGAATCCATTGTACCACCATGCATCAGTTACGCTTGTTCGATATGTCTCGTGAATAAGTGAGACGAGGTCTATGGCTGCCATGACGCAAGAGGCAGCACATTTTGAGAAGACCGAGGAGTAGATCATGTTTTTCTCGCCGGGTTGGATATCAGAGCGGCGCGATGACCCTGCTCGCTCATCGGAGCAGAGTTGAGTAAACATGGGGCGATATAACAAGAGGCGAAGGTGGATGAATCTATATTTTGTTGTTTCCCTTGGTTAGAAATTGTAACACAAAATCTTGGAAAGAGAAGCTACCTCGCATGCAGCACATTCTGCTGGCGCTTGAAGATCGACGCCTTGCCACTGTCTGAGCGATGCAGCGATAATTCACCTATCCAATTCAAGGGCTGGGGCACGCTAGTCTCATAAGCAGTGAGTTTATCGTCGAGTTCCATCAATACATCCAAACTACAAAGCTTGGAGCTTCGTGCCGAACTGGAGCGAGTGTTATTCGATCGACTCTGCCAAGCATTATAGACCTCGGATAGAATAGACTCGAGAATTTTATATAATTCAATGGCTGAAACGTAGAACGTCATATATCCTAGCTTATGATCACAGGGTTGTCCACTAAGCTCACAAGGATCGGCTTCTCGGGGGTCCATTCCCATTGCAGGCAGAGGCAATGGTGATATGTGAGAGGTCATGCTCGGTCTTCCATGTGTCATGCTCACAATCCTATTTTAGCTAGTTAGCTGTGTCTCAGAAAAGAACATCGAACAATGATTGCACCAACATATCCATAATGACGCAGCCATGCCACGTACGCCGCCGTATTTCTATCTCCAGGGGTTTGTTCGAGGCGTGTGTGCTTGTCTCATGTAGCCCGAGCCCTTGACCCGCTCGACACGCCAGTCCTATTGCATTCCAGCACCGATTCGGATAAGGGGTACTTTGAAGAAGTGAAACAAGCAGCAGCGTTTGAACCACGCCGATAGTACCTAAGTCTAGAAGATCAAGATTCACAAATCGCTTTGAGCGAAGGAAAAACGAGTAAACCGCGGCTTCCCGGTTTGCAGGCTGAATATCAGAGAAATGGCAGCCAAGGGCAAAGATGGCGTTGAGTGCGCAATGAAAGACAATTGAATTAGGACCGTAATCGAATGCACCCCCAAGTCCGATATTGAGCTGTGGTAACTCGGGCTTAGATGCCTTGTCCGACTCCCAGAGATTTTCATATGCTTGCTCAAAACTCGGACGATGGAAAAATGGAAATAGGCAATGTACTCTGTTGAAATAACACCCAAGAAGATGGTCCGCCAGAGATCGAGGTGGCAAGGAGAAGTCGTCGAACCGAAGATCTACTGTTGGATGGCCTAGATCTCGCCAAATCCCGGGATCAGGGCCCTGGGACCTTGACGACTCATTCTTGCTGCTTCGCAAAGCTGACATGTACGTCTGCAAAGGCATCGACTCTCCTGCGAGACGCATGAAAGAGGCCACTGAAGAGTCCCCATAGTATTGCTGCTCCTGCGGAGAGTCTGTGCCTGGGTCGTCTTCTGCGACAGATATTGCACCCATAGCAGTGACATTACCATGGGAGTTGAGAGAAGGTGGAGGATATATACTGCCTGATCGTGATTGGGCAGATTCAGGAGACAGATGTGCCGCATGTGGAGATCTATAGCGCTCAGCTTCCGGTCGATTCCGCTGCGCGGGAAATCTTGGCGGTTGAAAAGTAGGCGCTGAAGACAGAGGACTTGGTCCAGGTAGCACAGGGGTGGAACCCAGTCCTAGTAATCCTTCTGCAGCAACAGAGGTCCTGGATTCTGCGTCCAATCGATCCAGATCCATCTCTTCGCCCATATGATTTCGACTTTCAGATGCCCTGTAGTCTGCATGTTGTGAAGGCCCAGGCGGCATAGCTACTCCATTTTTCGCACATATATCTTCAAGTTCTCGAATACGATTATGGAGAATTTTCAAGTATTCATCGTTGCTGGCAGACCTCGCATTTTCCAGCTTGTATACACATTGGTCAACGGCATACGAGCGTCGAGCGCATGGGCCACAAATAGGCTTTATACCATCACACCTGACCTTTTTATCTCGACATGACTCGCAGGCCAGAGCAATCTTGCGACGCCGTGGCTCTCGTTTAGTAATTCCACTTTTGGGAGGCATTTGTTTGGTATAAGCCACATCCAAGGGTATATACGCGACCCACAGTATTGGTCGCTATTTGATTGGTGATCCGGATGGTGACCGAAACAAAGGGCGTATCCTGTAATCCGGGGGAAGGAAAAAGGAGTGGAACAATCCTGGGGAATGTGTCCGGAATGTACCCGGACATATCACGTGGCAATGTACAACCCGCAAAATTAGCTCGAAATAAAAAAAGGAAATGGAGAAAAGTACTCCTGCTTTGTTCTAAGACCAATAATATTGATCCCTGAGTCCTGTAATTAGACCACTTAGTCCGGTTTGTCCGATTGTCCGAACGACATCATACGTGGACCCCCGGGATGCACCCGGTGTGATTCTCCATACTTCTACATACATGGAAACACTTCGAGCAGCACCATTGGCACCATAAACCACTGGTCAGAGGCGGCTATTGCGGTGCAGGGGTATATCACGTATTATTATCAAGCATTCATTGAATTCAATCCATTGGTTTTGGATACTTTTGGGTTGCGGTTTAGCTGCGGATTATGTGCGGTTGCGGATCCGCAATACTATCCCGGGTGCATCCCGGAATTGACGTAGGGGGACCCTGCTGCCTCATTAAAGATACTTGATTCAAATTATAGAATAAAGCTAACCCCCTTCGCTTCTCCAGTTATCAAAAATCCCAAACCAAGCGCTGTTACATACCGTTGTTGTCTTTCCACCGAGCCCCGATATCATACTAAATCAGACTCACCAACATCCAAAACCCAAAGTACAATTTCAGCTAGATACCACATGGTACTTGCATGTGAATATCTTTCAACCGAACGAAGCAGTATAGTACCAATTGATAACTGCCACAATCCCAAATGGAAAACCACAACCAAATACTTCAAATGGACCAAAGTACCCTGTCACACTACTATCCGTGGAAAGCCGACGAACCTCAACCAACCCGAAACCAACGGCCCGCCGAAGAAGGTCTCCAATGGGGTTCAGATCCCAGTTTCTGCTATCATGGCTACTCTAGCCCCATAGGCACTTGGACAGAGGAGCGGCTGGTGCAGAACCTGATGCGGAACATGGCCAGTTTCTGTACCAGCATGGACCTTGGCTTTGACATCCCAAAAATCATAGACGAGCAACCTCAGAAACGTATACTGGAGCCACGGGAATTGAATGGATTTACAATGCCTATATTCCGGTCCTCAACTGTCCCACAAAACGAAAGACTCTCCGAAACGCTATCCTCTCCACCTTCATCTTTGCCCTCTTTATCCTCACCATCTTCATCCTCGCCATCATCGTCCTCACCACCTTCGTCTTCACCATCTTCATCCTCATCGATCCAAGACCAAACAGTCTTTTCAGACAACTTTGAATGCACACAACGGCCAAGCTGCATCAAAGCTAGGAATAAGTCTGGACAAACGAAAAGGAAATGTGTGCAAAGGGCAGGACAAAAATTGTGCCACTGCCGATCGGAAAAGAAGAGAAGACAGCTTGTCGGAGACCGGTATAAAGAACTGTGTCGCATTGTGCCCGGGCTTGATAAACAATCATACACAAGGAAATATGTTCTCGAGGGGGCTGCACTGTGGATTGAAAGATTGGTCGAGGGCAATGATACCTTACATCAACAATTAGAGCAGTTGAAGGAACAGGAAAGGTTGAATCAGTCACATTTATCTCCTGTTGAGGAAGAAAAAGTGAACTGCTAGTTCTAGCTTTTTTTTGTACCTATAACAATATCCCAATGGCATGTAACAATACTCTATCCACATATGGTTCACAATTGAAATCTTCGAGGAAGCGAACCATCGATTGTTAGGTTTGGAACTGAGTTTCTATAACCGCCATCAATCTTGTTGAGATAGAGTACTTGTAAGGAAGATCGAGAAGTAAAGAATTGTTGATTGTAAAACTAGTAAAAGCAGGTTTAAATACCCTGTAAATAGAAAAACATCTAAAGACTGCTCAGTCTGACAAACATAGTAGATGCTAATATCTTCAACAAATCTCAACTCTCACATTACACCATACATCTAGACGTCTCCATAGACCTCCCCTAACACGAATATTGACATCGACGGAGCCATTTGGTGGGGGAGATAACGCCCAACACGACATTTCGGGGTACATGTGGCATCCACTACCGTATTTTCATTTTTACCGCCTGTCAGGATTTTCTCATTAGTTTTTTTTTCAGATAGTCATGATGATTGGATACGCACGGGAGGAACAACTGGAAAATGTTGAGAAAAAGACATTTGAACCTGGCACATAATCAACTGCAGCCAGATTCTAAGCTATGGATGTTCTTGACAAATTCTACGGCATCCTAGATAATGGAAAAGGAATGGCAGAGTATATTTATTATGTATATAGAAGAATGGAAAGAATATGCAGAAAGAGAGAGAGAGACAGAGGCTGCGCTCGCCTCTTTATACTAACACCAAATAGAAGATGATGGCCTGGCATTTTAAGGTAAACGCAAGACAAACAGAAATTGCACCGAAAGCCATCTAGCTCTGTCTACTTTCGATCTGTTATTTATACTAAAGACTAAATATGATATAGTAAATGTACTATCTCAGTGTAATACTAGGATCCAACCTTTTCTTTGATCATACAGCCCTGCCTTTGCTTCACAGAGTACGCAGTTATACTCTTCTATTCCATATCCAAAGAATTATCATACCAGGCCCAAAGCAAAAACTAACTATTATCACAGTCAAAAGAATTTACCAAGAAGGCGCGACAGCAGCAATCCCCTTTGCGAGTCTCTGAATCTGGACAGAGTAGTACGTCTACCAAAAAGTCAGCAAAACCACTCAATCAACCCTGCCAAGAAAGAGAAAAAGAGAAAGAAAACTTACACTCTCAGCCCCAGCCCCAATAAGATTCAACGGCAAGAACCTCGTGTACCACGGCACAGGCACCTTATTCAACAACAACCGCGCCTCCTCATCCGCAACACTCTCATCAAGCAACAAAAGCGGGAACCTCGGATCAATAGCTGCAGGCCTCCCAATCCCAACAAGATCACAAGCATTATCCCTAATAGCCGCCTCAGCGCCAGCACGCGTACGGAACCCACCAGTTAACATAAGCACAAGCTCAGGATGACGCTGGCGCACCTCCTTTGAGAACTCGAGGAAGAAGGCCTCGCGTGCTGCGGTGCGTGAGGATTTCGGCGCTGCGTCTGCATTCACTTTGCCGTAGCCCATCATCTTTGGGTCTTCGTAGGACCCGCCGGAGATTTCCATGAAGTCGATACCGGCTTCGGCGATGAGTGCGATTTGCGTCATTGTTTCTTCGAAGGTTGCTGAGCTGTGGTCGGCGGAGTTTAGCTTTATGCCGATTGCGAAGGTTGACGGTACAACTGCGCGTGTTTGGGAGAGGATTTCTAGGAGGAAGCGCGCGCGCTTTTCGGGGGTGCCGCCGTACGCATCTGTGCGGAGGTTTGTCTGGGGTTAGTGTTAGTATAAGTGTTGGTAGTTTTTATAGTGAACCCGAGGATGTCATACCTTTCCGCTGAGGAACTGATCTAAAACGAACCATACCCATCAGCACAATAATTATCTCACCAATCTCCCTTCCTTTCTCTGTCGGAAAAACATACCAATCAAATACCCATGTGCTCCATGCAGCTCAATTCCCGAAAAACCCGCATCAGCCATCAGCCTCGCAGTATCAACAAACTGCCCAATAACCCTCTCAACATCCTGAGTCGTCATTTCCTTGGGTTCACTCCAAACCAAACACCCAACCAGTCTCTGGAAGTAGCTATCCCCAACCTTGACGCGCACAGCGCTGGGCGCAAGGGTCTGGGCGAAGATGCCGCGGTGGCCTGCGACGCGGAAGGACTGTCGGCCTGGGTGGCAGATCTGGGCTATGGTTGGCGTGCCATGTTTTTGGCATGTGTCGGCGTATTTCTTCCATTGGGCGACTAGGGCGCTGTTTGTTTTGCTGTCTTTGTATTCATTGTGCAGGGCTGGGTCGTAGGGGCTGCCTAGGTGGTTTACGTCGACTTGGACGTTTCCTAGGAAGTGTTAGGGTTGGTTTTGAAACTAGAGCTTGGAGGATTGTATATGAAAATGGGGGATTTGTAGTTGGAGTTCTTGAGGGAATTTGGGGTATATTCGGGGTACATGGATAAAAATTAGGGTTTGAGGATTTCGCATTCGCCATGTAAGTCTCAACCTCAATATAGCAATAGATCTTACCTGTAAGAATACTTCCCCATCCGCCATCTGCCCATTGCTCATAGGCATCAGCCAGGGTGGTTGTGGGCTGGTTGGTTTTGGCTATCATCTCAGCCATTGCGGCCTAGGAGTGCGTTAGTCCCATTTGTGCATAGCCATTAGCCCGTTAGGTGTGAACGATATATGCGAATCTTCATACCTTGCTCAGCCTATTCGGCAAAACAAGTCCACATGGCAGCTTGACCGGATCTGCGAGGGGAGATGGCATGGTGTATATGCAGCTTCGTATGCGATTAATATATACAGTGTAAAGTATATGTACACAGTGTGATGCAATTGGCGATATGGATGTAATGTCCAACAGATGTAACTGTTAATGATCTTAGTCTTAATTCCATTCATAAATTAAAGTGTAGACGAACCTCTATACAGAATCTAAACAAGAAAAACTGCAAAGAACAGGTGCCTTAAGATTAAGAATAATATACAGGTCTATAATATACAAAATTTGCTTTCAACCCCTGGGGCCTTAGTCATTTCGCGGAGAGATTGATCTCCCGGTATACTGTGGAGTCTTAGTGTTCCTTAAAAAAATGTGGATTTGGAGAAGCTCGGAGAGTTGGATTCATCCGTCAGAATTTTCACATGTAGTTAGTCTAGGAATTCTGATTATTTGATCACTATATTTGTTACTTAAAATGGAAGAGCTTGCGATATCTAATGGTAAGACTTTTTTTGTTCATCAATAATCGAAACCCGATTTTACGATAATATGTAGGAGAATAGTATATAGTATGTAATTGATTTAGATTTGTTCATTCATGTAGCAAGATGCTCTAACTATCCCCAAAATGCAAAGACCCTCGAAATGCGAGGCAAAATCCAAAGAAAAGAAGTGCTGGGTATTCAATCAGGGAAAAAAGTTCGTGTCCAACCCGAAAATAGGTAGAGAAGGAAAAAAAAGACCAGAAGATGCGCTCGAAACCAAAAAGGGGGAAATATCAAAAGTCAAAAGTGACATGCGAGTCCATCACGCAGTGATCCTAAGCGCCAGCGGATTAGAACAAACGCTTTTTTTTTTTCTGCAAAACGCAGTATTCACAGCCAAGCCGACAAGACAAGAAAGAAAGATCAAATCTTACAATTTGGCATTCTTCTCCTCAGTCGGGGAACCATTAACCGTCATAGGAGGCGAGACTGTTCCCAGACTGGAGAGGAGGTGACCGACCTCGCGCTCCAGAGCGCGGACCTCAGTGTGAGGATCATACATGCGGGACTTGATCCAGTTATCAAGCTCAAGATCACTCATAGAGCGCAGAGCAATCTCACGATCCACCTTGTCCTCCTGAGCAGCGCGCATCACCTTGCGGGTGACGACGACGCTGACCTCGCGGATGCGGGTGATGTCGGGGTAGATCAAGCCACGCTCGAGTTCCTCGCCGTTAAGGGCAGAAGAGAGGGCGTCGCCGGAGGCGTAGATCATGCTGTCTGTGACGCGGACGGCCTTGGACAGTATGCTGCCGAGGCCGATACCGGGGAAGACGTACATGTTGTTTCCCTGGCCGGGGTAGTAAGTACGGGTTTCGCCAGCGGCGTTGGTGAAGGTGCAGTTGGGGAAGGGGGAGCCGGAGGCGAAGAGACAGCGGCCGTCCGTGTTCTTGATGGCAGTCTCGAAGTCGCACTCTGACTTGGATGAGGGGTTGGAGAGGGGAAAGATGAGAGGCGCGGTGTTCCAGTCGGCCATCTTGCGCAAGATCTCTGGGGTGAAGACGCCGCCCATGGTGGAGAGACCCATCAGGATGGAGGGCTTGACGTAGTCGACGACCTCCTCGAGGGTCTTGTACTGCTCGGCGTTGTTGTCGCGGCGGGCGAAGTAGACCTTGTGGTCGGCGAGTTTGTCGCCGCGGTCAGCGGTGACGAGACCCTTGGTGTCGACGAGGTAGAAGCAGTTGCGGGCTTCATCCTCGGTCATGCCTTCGCGCATGAAGAACTCGACGATCTGGCGGGCGACGCCGACACCGGCGCTGCCAGCACCAAAGAAGACAGCGCGGTGGTCCTTGCAGGGCAGACCGGAGCGCTTGACAGCGTTGATGACACCGCCGAGGATGACAGCGCCAGTACCCTGGATGTCATCGTTGAAGCAGGTGTAGTGATCACGGTAACGCTCCAGAGCAGGGAAGGGATTCTTGAAATCCTCGAATTGGATAACGATACTAGAGAATTGTTAGTCGCAATTGCGATAGGGGTGGATCACCCGAAAAGACATGTGAGAATGAGTCACTTACCCAGGCCAGCGCTCGGTAAGAGCACCCATCAGCTCGTCCAAGAACTCCCGCTCTTCCTCGGGGGAGATCTTCTCGCGACGGCTACCCATGTACAGCGGGTCTTCCCGGAGGGCCTTGTTATTAGTGCCCAGATCGAGAGTCAGAGGCAGAGTTGCCTCGGGACGAATACCCGCACAGGCGGTATACAGCGCCAACTTGCCGATGGGGATACCCATTCCGTTGATGCCCAGATCACCTAGCCCGAGGATACGGGAGCCATCGGTGATACATGTGATCTCGACATTAGACTCGGGCCAATTGGAGATGACCGAAGCTAGATTACCGCGATCTTCCCAGCTCAGGTACATGCCTAAAATGGGGGGTTAGCGTCTCCGGTTCTAATTCGTGTGCGGAGAAAAGTGCCAATTGTGGAGACAATGGCAATTTGACTGCGGAGAAAAAGATGATCTGAGTCATTCACAGCTACGTACCTTCAGGCTGTTGGTAGATCTCGGACCACCGTTGGCAGGCCTCGCCCACAACTGGGGTATAGATCAGGGGGGTCATTTCCTACAGGGATGGTTAATTTTGGGGTTCCTCAGGATTCATCCAATCATATGCCTCAGAACCCAACGTACCCTGAGGTGGTCTGTCACGAGACGGTAGAATAGGTGGACATTGTTCTTGCGGAGAGTGCTGAGGTATAGGAATTTGTCGATAGGAGTGTTCTTCAGACCCAGCTGGGCTAGGCATCGGGTCTTTTGTGTTTCGTAACCCTCGGCGCGAGGAGGGGTGAGGCCGTAAGTGCGCAGGTACTTGCGAATGTATGCAGGGTTGGCGGTATCATAGTTGGCGTCACTAATATTGCCACTTCATTAGTTGAATGCTCTTGCGACAGCGTTGGTGAGGTTTGACTTACGCAGGCGAGGCGTGGTTGAGATGAGAAGCTGGGCTAGCATGCACCGGCCGGCTTTGTTGAGAAGGTAGTGTAGGGTATCGAGCCATTGTGATAGACTGAGAAGACTTGTTGGAGGTAGAGGTGGAATGATAGAAAGAATAAAAAGATCTGGAAGCAGATGCGAGTCTGTTTTTATGTACACGAGACAACATACTAAATTTCCCCTGGGGCATTGAGGACATTCCGACAGGAGTTGACCAGATAATTAACCGGGACCTCGTGTAAGGCGACATTCAGTAAAAAAAAAAAAAAGAGTCATGATTTTGAAGTCGGGAAGAGTCGGACGATTAGGAGGGTCATGACCCATGTGGATTCGTTTTCGGTGTTGACAGCGAACCGTTGTGCATGAAAGTCCTTTCTGGAATCTGGATCCCTCCAAAAGCTTTTTTTTTTTAATTTCTTTTTTTTTTGTTCGGGAAGTAGATCCAGCAAGGGAGCTCCAGCATCACTGTGTGGATACTCCGACAAATGCGGAGATGCAGTCAAATCATTGAAATATGGAATTGAATTGAGACATATAATTTGCATGAAATTGCATATACAATTGCATATGGAATTGCATATGGAATTACAGAATTACTGGATGTTTGCGGGATTAATTCCAAGCAGGGAGTTCTTTGTGTACATATTGAAGCGAGGGGATGTGATATTAAAAAAAAGTTGGTAGGTTCGGAGTTTCAAATACAAAATCTATAATTTACACGGTAGACCTCGAACTGGGTGTCCACTCAGGTGATGGCTGGGTGATGACTAGTGATGATAACTACCAAGTAGAATGGTGAATAATGAAATACTGTAATCTGATTGGTTCAAAAAGCCGGGGAGAGAAACGCCATGAAGTTTACACTAATCTGCTTTAGCTCTATAGACCCACTCAAATCCACAGCTACGAGCTTCCAGAGCCGCAGATAGTGCCGAAGTGGAGTTGAATACCCTAATTAATTGTCTATTCGGTGTTTCATTTTTTTTATTTATTTAATTATTTTTTATCTTCAAAAAAACAAGGCTTCTGGAAAGAGAATAGAATAACAATACTTGATAGAACTGGAGATGAAGCAACGGGGATTGCCGTAAAATGTCATATGTTACAACATGTTATACTACTCCGTACAACATGTTATGTATGTACTATAAGAAATTGCTATCAGGGAACACTTCCGATCGGAAGCTCTTCGGTGAGACTTTTCGGGTCTTTGTTTCGAGTCCGCCGCGTTGATGATATTCGGCCTTTGTGAATGGCTCTCGGTCGCCGACAGGGGACTTTTGATTACCTATGTTATCCAGCACGGTTGCGTTATTTTTTTTTTTGCCCCCTTCAATTCTTTCAAATTATCAGGTCTGGAACTTCCAGATTCGTCGGACATGAAAGCATTCGGAATCTAGGGATTCTCATATTCCGATTGGACCCCTTGTCCGGGTAAGCTTGTAAGGCATCTATTAATAATTCTCATTCCTTATACTCTGCTCTACTGCGTACATATTTTGAATATCTCCGAAGTCGTCAGGGCTTTTCCCTGCAGTTCCTGGGCTTTTGGAAAGACTTGGCTATTCTGGCGTAACTATAGAATGTGAGTGACCTCATATACCTCATACCGCATTGGATATATCATTCTCAATTACGGAGTACTTCATACATGAGGCATATATGTACATTTTTGCTTTTTGTCTCCTTTTTTCCCGCAGATCCGGCTCTCCTTGCCAGTACGCAATTTTAAATATGTAGGAAGTAAACATCAAAAGTTGATCTAATTGGAACTACCATAGTTACATCAAGCTATAACTATATTATAACTATCTATGGCCCGGCTAAATCCATAGCTTTCCCCAGATACTCCAGGGGGTCATATTCGTTACATAATAGCTTCAGTTACTTCAATTGCCTTTGAACTTCATACCTCTTATTTTTTTATTGAGAATCATATTCAAAAAAAAAAAAACATTCTGACTTGAATCTACTTAAATACAAATATGTAGCACTTAAGAACAAACATTTTACGTTACACTGTACGAGTGGTGTGTCGTCATGTGCCTAAAACAGGTTCCCGAGCCTGACTCCTCCCTAGAACTTCAACCTTCACCTGCAAAGTAAGCATTTAGCTTCATCTCCAACCATTACTATCTCACGCGACCCAGGGCCTATTCAATATGCCCTCCGAGACGGAACCCCTCCTCCCTCGATACGAGGATGACACCTCCCGTCAGCGACGACTCCACCAAAAGCTACATAGCTACCAAATGATTCGCGCCATCTCCGACGGATATATGCCAACAACTGAACAAACCATCGCCAACCTCCGTACCCTCCTCGCCTCTGACGTCCTCAACCTGCGTAATCAGGACATCGGCAGTGTCGGCCGCCAGCTAGTGCGGGATAGTCGACTGTGGATCCAGGTCTTCATCGAATTTCTGCAACAGAAAAACAGCCAAGACCAGCTCCAGGAGTTTCTGTGGCGCCTGGCCCGTTCACGCGTCGAGGTGGACACCCAGAGGGTTTCCAGACAGGCCGCCCACGTGAAGGCGCGGGCAGATACGAAAGCTGGTGGGTCGCCTGTTTCCACCGCTGCAACTCCCCAGGTTCCGGGCTTGGCACGCGAGAATAACAAAATGATGATCGTTCACTAATCCCTGCGCGTAGCATATGATAGTTTTCGCACGGTCGGGGGCCTACTTCTGACTAATGCTGACTTCCGTCTTTTCGTCGATGATATCGTTACCGTTGGCCGCCAGATCTTCGCTGATACCGCGGAATCTCTCGCTGAGTCTTCCAAACGGGTGGCGGAACAAGTGAAACCTTCCGAGGAAGAGGAACAGGCGCTACAGGGTGCTGGTGCTGATGAGGGGCACGAATTATCAAAGGCCGAGGTGCAGGAGGGGGTTGCACATGTCGCGGGTGTAGCCGGCGAAGGGATCGCTCAGACGAGTCGTGATGCTGTACAGAGTGCTAAGGAGCATTTGTCAGGCCGAGAGAGGGACACCTTGCTGTTCCGGCTGAAGCAGGCGGTTCAAAAGCTTCGGGAGAGGACGGACTACTCTGACTCGGTGGCGACACTTGCTCAATTAGTATCGCGCTATGCTAGGATCTATGCCGATGTAGCAGAGGATACTGCCTCGGCTGCCCAAGAAGACATGGAAGTTAATGCTGACCTCAAGCGGGCGGTCGACGAATTCTGGATTCTTGTGCGGTCATTCGGGGACGCAGAAGAGTGGGACCGGCTTCAAGAAAAGTTCCACAATGTCTTGCGCCATGCGAACAAAGATCCTGAGTTTGATAATCTACTCGGAGAGATCGGTACTTCGTTGCAGGACATGCTCACCAACCCCGAGTTCTTCGATTCGGCCCCGCAGAAGCTCGATGAACTCAAACAACAGTCCGATAAAGTAGGCTCAGATACGAGCCTACGAAAGGATATGGATGATTTCCTAGCACAGACTAAACGCACACTTAGAACCGTGCCAGAAGACCCAGCCGTCTACAAGCTAGTCAATGCCACTAAGAAGGTCTACAAGGGCGCCTGGGGTGCCTACAACGACAAGAAGACCAGCCTCCCAGCAGACTTAGTGAACGTCTTCCTCCCAGTGCTCCTCCGAACAATCCAATACATCCCACTCCCGCGGCTAGAAATCTCCGCCCCAGAAATGGACCTCCTCCTCGAGAATTTAATTCTCGAACCCGGGCACACCGTAAACTTCTCCTCCTTCCTCCCCTACCGCATGCACATCCTCACGCGCAATGACATCGACGTGGTGAAAACCCACTCGAAGCGCACAGAAACACTTATGAAAACAGCCTTCACAGTCACTGTTCAAGGCCTCAACATCAGCGCCGAGGACTTCGGCTACTGGTTCCGTACCCACACAGGCTTCTTCCATCTGCGCGACGAAGGCATAGCCAGCTTCTACCTCGACCGCCGCGGTATCGACATCTCCCTAGACATCGAAGTCGGCCGCGGCAAGCTAGAGCAGATCTTCTCTCTGCGCGGCGTCCGCGTCTGCATCCACAAACTTGACTACACAATCAAGCGTAGCAAGTGGCGCTTCCTACTATGGCTGACCAAGCCTTTCCTAAAACATCTCGTGCGCCGCGTGCTAGAGAAAAAAATCGCAGAGGAGATTGTTGCCGCGACGTTCGCGCTAAATCGCGAGCTAGTCTTCGCCCGTGAACGGCTACGTGCGGCGCGCATCGCTAACCCACAGGACCTGGCGACTTTCGTGCGGGCTGTCCTCGCCCGTCTTAAACCCGCGGACTCAGATGTCGAGACTCGGATTGGTCTTGAACCGCTCGATAGGGGCGTCTTTAAGGGTGTTTATGCTCCTGGTAGTATTGTCAAGACTTGGCATGAGGAGGCTACGCGTGCGCAGGAGGCTATTGAGGATGGGGATGAGACGCGTGGGCTTGGGCCTACGTGGCATAATGATATCTTTAATGTTGCTGGGCGTCATTGATTGCATTTTTTATTTGGTTTGGGAGTTTGAGGGATACTCTACTTGGCTAGCAGCGTGCTTTATGATTTCATGATCGATCCGAACATATGTACCACTTGTGTCAGCCTTTTGATGGCTTTTTCTTTGTGTTTTAATGAACTCTAGGCTGTTTTTGATAATGGTTTACCGAAATGAAGAGCCCCAATGACGCTGTAGAGGTGGTACTATCTACCGCGTTAGAGACAAATCTCTTTTTGGAATTGCCCTTCAGCAAGATTCCCACTCCTTCCTATTATACTACGGCGATGTTTGATGTTTGCTGTTTTCAGGCAGTGTCTGTCAGGCCTCTGCCCCATATTCTGAAGCTTGTTCTTTATCTCCATGAAGCTATATAGGGATAGTTGGGTGGCAGTGAATGCTCTGCATTTTTGAAAATATCCCATCCACTCCTTTTCCACACATAGGTACTCCTTGTATCACTTCCAACTGGACTGAGACTTCAGTAGTCCATTGTATCAGCTCACTACTTTACTCCACAGAGCCTCAAGGACGTTCCAAGGTTCCCATCTACCGCCAAGCCAGATCTGATCCCACCATAGCTGAGTACCTATCATGTCTAATCACAAGGAAGTATCCATGTACCTGAAAGTCCCGAGGTCAATCATCGGTTTGATAAATATGAGCTGATAATATAGTAGACCACAATACAGCGAGTGGAAGATAATTCCACCGTTCAGATCCGCATTGAAGACCTTGAATACTCAATCGATGTAACTAAAATGCCCTATTTTAATTCATTTCTCGGGTTCCAGCGTTCATCCAGTCAATATTCATCCCAGGTGCTCACACAAGACCCAATCCCCTTTTTCAATGTAATCAACGAAGGAATCAAAACGGGCTTTCGCCACTTCTTCCGCCTCATGCCAGCGCAGATCAATGACTATCGCATTCTTTGCAAAACACTCGAATTCCTCTGTATCGATGTCATATCTGAACATGATATCCGCTCTATCATGGCAGATCTCAAGTGTCGCAATACCTATTGGGATAGGCAGATAGTCAAGCCCTTGGCACAAGACTCAGCTTTTCGTCTTTTATACGTATTTCTTCTAGGTGACTTCCAGTCTGATATTCTGTATAGTAATAGGGCGTTCAATGTCGCTCTATTTGTTGTCTCTCATCGGAAAATCTTCCACCACAGAATGAGGAAAATGGTTCGGGAGGCGTATGAGGAGAGGTTTAATGCATCGGTCAAACAGTTACGTGAGCTTGATAAGTGGGCTTTCCACCCTGACCCACTTAGATATTCAGAGGAAATTTTGACGACTGAGTCAGAAGATCTAGATTTTGATTTTAATTATTATTCGGATCGGTCGTGAGTGGTTACGGGCGGTGGTCTGGCTATTGTGTACACCTCGGTACTCGGCATCAGAGAATCGGCACAACATAGTTTCATGTACGGAGTACGAGAACTAAAATTGATGATATAAAGTCTCTGATGTTTCTGCCGAGTAAAGTGCAATGTGGATACATAATGTAGAGATGTATCACTTGGGTCCACGTCTTTTCTGAAATATTTCATTGATACTATATATCTATGGAATTGAACGACACATCAAACAGACAATGTAACCACACCAAGCTACATCTCATAAATAGAACCTCTCTAATGATATTCTCCGATCATAAATACCAATGCTAAATTAAAGTCTACTCTTTTACTGTACATTAGTTACTCATTGTTTATTACTTATCTCCCAATTCGTGCTCATACTTCCACGTGACCCGGCTGAACATTGTTCCTCTTTTAGGCCACCTAATGTAGATCTAGCACAATGAAGCCGCGGAGCCACCAACACCTCCGATCTCTAATTCTTTACTCTCTGGCATAAAGCTCACCGGAGTAGAATACCTGCGCTACGAGCGATTGCATACCACATGTCGAATAATTAAACATCACAACAAATCCACCAAAACCCTAGCTCGTCGAAGCTACAGCTTCTACATACTTCGGTCAACAAAAGCACAAAAGCTCCACATCCCACCCCGAGCGCACGAGCAGCTGCTCGCGCAGCTCCACGCCGCTGAAAATGCAATTATTACGACTTCTAGTCGCGGTAGCCGTGGTGCTATTCTCCGTTGTTGTTATCGCCGCCGAGGATTACTACAAGGTTCTTGGACTCGCCAAGTCCGCATCGGAGAGAGACATCAAGCGCGCGTACAGGACACTAAGCAAGAAATATCACCCCGACAAGAACCCGTGAGTGCAGCTCCTACCCTCTTCTATTTCTGCATGCTTTCATTTCTCAACTGTGACTCCGCACATGGTACACATTACACCCACACAACGCAACTGCTAACCCACCTCGCAGCGGCGATGATACGGCCCGCGAGAAATTCGTCGAAATAGCAGACGCCTATGATGTGCTCTCGACCAGCACACTGCGCAAAGTATACGACCAATACGGACACGACGGTGTAGAGCAGCACCGCAAAGGCGGATCAGCTGGAGGCGGCCACGATCCCTTCGATATTTTCTCGCGATTCTTCGGCGGGGGTGGACACTCCGGCCGCGCACCTGGACACCGTCGCGGACCGGACATGGAAGTGCGGGCGGCGCTGCCACTGCGCGATTTCTACAATGGACGCGAGATCAACTTCCTCGTTGAGAAGCAGCAGATTTGCGATTCTTGCGAGGGCACCGGATCTAAGGATCGCCATGTTGTTACTTGTGATCGGTGCGGTGGACGTGGTATGGTTCTTCAGAAACATATGCTTGCGCCGGGCATGTTCCAGCAGGTGCAGATGCAGTGTGATAAGTGTCATGGACAGGGGAAGAAGATTAAGAATCCTTGTCCTGTTTGTTCGGGCAGCCGGGTTGTTAGGAATCAGGTTGAGACTAGTGCTACCATTGAGCGTGGAATGGGCAAGGGGACTAGACTTGTTTTCGAGAATGAGGCTGATGAGAGCCCCGACTGGATTGCCGGAGATTTGATTGTTATTTTGGATGAGAAGGCGCCTGAGCTTGGTGCTTCGGAGGAGGAGAGGACAGATGGGACTTTCTTCCGACGGAAGGGGAAGGATCTTTTCTGGAAGGAGACCCTTTCGCTGCGCGAGGCGTGGATGGGTGGCTGGAGTCGCAATCTTACGCATCTCGATGGACATGTTGTTCGTCTTGGACGTGGACGTGGTGAGGTCGTGCAGCCGTTGGCTGTTGAGACTGTTGCCGGGGAGGGCATGCCGCATTACTCTGAGGGTCATTTACATGATCACCATGATGAGAATGATGAAGCGGGCAATCTGTTTGTTGAATATACTGTTGTACTGCCTGATCAGATGGAGAGCGGGATGGAGAAGGACTTCCATGCTCTTTGGGAGAAGTGGCGCAAGAAGATTGGAGTTGATTTGGCGAAGGATTCTGGGCGACCGGTTGTCTCTCCGCCGGCGGAGGATAAGGATGAGTTGTGATTACTTTTCCAAGCCTTTTTTACATTTGATTCCCCCTTTTTTTTTTTCCCATGGTCATTGTATATTGATTACATCTGTTGATTTGCGTGCATTTTTAAGACTATGGGCTGGATTAGATTAGACCCTTGACTTGTATTGAAATGTTGAATATAATATACAATATTCATGGCTTGTATCCCGAGGTCTGCTTTCCTCGATTGAGAGATAGATATAGAATTAGAGGCTGTCTAATTGGCCCATGAGAAATTGCGTTTGAACTTGATTTATATGACTCAAATGCAAATCAAAGCCCAGTTCAAGCGACTTTAGCCGACACGTGTGGCTGATCAGAATACTACTATGTATAATGCCAGATGCAGATCCAGATCGCCGATCTGAAAGATCTGCCCGGCAGGGAATCCTATGTCCGATGCATAAAATTTCAGATTCAGACGCTACGCAAAGCTGTTTAGCGAGGCATACACCTCACATGAGGGATTTTGTGGCGCAGGAGGTAAACAAAGAAAGATAGAGCAGGGCATATGGCGCGTAGATCTATGGCGATGGTCTAACTGGAATAGGCTTTCCGAAGGCAGGGGTAGGGGTTGGATGCTGTGGCAAATGAACTCGGTTTACCTACTACTACACACATAACACCCTAACACAATTCCTTGACCGTTCTTTTAGGTTCAGGTTTATGTTCATGTTCATGTTCAATGTGAGATATCAATGTATCAGGTGTTCGATTGAAGGTTCAGCTAGGGGGTGCTTTCTCCATGTACTCCGTACAAACAACTCTATAGGCATCCACCCACTTCGCGGGTATTGGCGCTAGTTGGGTTTTGTAGATCGGGGCTGTTCCGATCTATTGCAATCGGACTTGCTTTATTATATCGAAGGGTTTTGTTTACTATGTATGCTGTGGGCTTCGTTTTATATCCCATGTAATGTTGTTTTGTTGATATCTTCAAGAGATATTGAAATAAAGACATATGGATAAAGACATATAGTAGAAAGAAACATTGTTCTCTCACGATATACTGGATCCTAGATCCCTGAGTGAATATCCATATATCCCTACTAGGTTGTGCCCACTCCTTGGATACACCCCAAGCGGGCCTGGGGTAGAAATATAGTGCAATCATTCTGTCACAGTTTCACCCGTTAAGTCAAAGTTGAAATGATTGGATTTCTTCGTAAACTATGTTGTATGTACATCCTGAATTAGGAAGCAAATACCCCTAAAAATCAGACACAAACCCGGAGATTCCAACCGATGCCCAATGCAATATGGGCAAGCATGGACAAAGCCACTACACGTCGCGTGAACTACTCAAGGATATACAGGACTTGCCGATGATGTAGATCAGAGTACAATGTACAATTCGCACCATTTGATAGGGCCATCTGGCCGGGAAATGATTTCCCTGAATCGTAGCGTATCCCAAACCGCAGTTCTAGCGTATGCCGGGCGTCGCATGTTTAAGCCGCTGCACTGTCCATGATTTTGGGAAACGCCACCTAGATTGAAAAACAAGCCAGTGTATACGGTCCACGTTAAGGAGGCCGGGCTTAGATGCAGCTATAAACAGACTTTGGGGATGGGCCAAGGGCACGCGGAGCTGGAATCCAGGTCGGACAGAGTTGGGTTGCTTTCCGGAGGGGCGATAGTGTCATAGCGCCATCGAAGATTTGAGGTGGCGTATATGAAGTACGAGCTGCTATTTGTTGGAAAAAGGATTTGTCAATTGCGCCGTCATATAGATCCATGTACGTGGTAGCGCCTTTCGTGGCGTGTAGGGTGCGTGGTGCATCAAAGAAAGCTACGGGGATTGCTTTGATAGCGGCATTTGTGGAGCTGCTAAAATATGAAAGCGCCCTTAGGCACGATGCTGGATGTTGTCTCTTTCCTTAACCGGTAAAGCCCCAGAGAGATCAAACAGATAGATCGGTTATTGCGGATTACGGTGTGAAACTGAGGCGGTTTTTATGATTTAATAGTATCACCATTGAATGGGTTTACTATGTGATGCTTCAATTGTTTAGTCTAATATTTCCACAATTTTCAAGGGTATGTATTTCTAGCAGGGTTGTGCTATACTGAAAGTAAATATGATTCATCAACTTATACCCATCTTGCTTTTTCAGTAACGAATAACCGTACAGCTTTTTGCATGGATGAACCTGCTTCACTATAACAATGAATTTTACATAAGTTAGAAGTCCATATTACCCCGGAGTGGATCTTCTGCAGAAATCTAGGAAAATAAGACGGTTGTTATGATTCAAACAGTATTCTACGGAAGTTTCTAGGGCAAACAGACGAATGGGAAGTTGGATTATTGGAGTCGTAGTAACCAATCAGCAGTGCATATTCTAACATTTGAGCGCAAAAGAAATTTAAAAGGCCGAATTTGACAGCGATCGACAAACGTTGGGCTGCAGGTTCTAGCAACGGCAATGCATCCCCCCGCAGGCCTGGCGTCTCGGAAATGATAGCCTTGCATCCGACCTGTTGGTTCGGTATTTTGTATAGTTTTGTATAACGTTTTGATATATGTCGCCATCTACATCTAGAAATATCAATATACCCCCATTATTACTAGCATTATAGCATATGAAACCCCCATGATATTCGAAAATTCCTGATTTTTTGATTTGACAACGAGTCCAGAGGTCCACTCAGAAGATTATTACCTGAACCGTGTGAATACACCATAACTTTCAAATGACCACGTGTAGGCCAATCATTCCTGCAGATTGTATAGATTTACTGTTCACTGTTGAAAGTACGTACCAACTACCTACAGGAATAACAACCCTAGAAGCCCTTGACATTCCCAATGTACCAACGAGCTACTATCCACTTTTCAATGAACGCAACCGGAAATGGGAACTCGTGAAGATCAGTAGAAATATTCCTGTTTACTGGCTAGACTGCCAACCTCGGATTCCAAATGATTTTAGCGTCTTTGCTAATCCCGCCCCTTTGATAGCACGTCGAGGTCGATATATGAAGAGGAGGTACGGAGTATTATTTGCTATCAAAATCCTCAGCCTGTCTCAATCCTCGATTATCATATATCCTCGCTCTTCCTGCCCCCGTCCTTTCTCTTCCAGTTTTCAGACCTTCTTCTTGATACCTCCGCTTCATACCTTCTCCTTCACATACCATTCATCCTTTCTAGATCCAGATCCATTGGCTTATCAACAATCCCTTACTGGTATCGGAAGATGCGTCCTCTCTCGCTGGCAAGTGGCTCCAGCGGCAATGGAGTCATACCTCCTGATGCTTTGGAACCCATTGCGATTGTTGGCCTCGCTACCCGATTTCCGCAGCAAGCAACAACCACTGAGAGTCTGTGGGAGCTTCTCCTACAGGCCCGGTCGACGTGGTCATCGATACCTAAAGAACGTTTCAATTCAGACGCCTTCTATCACCCGGATCCCGAGCATGGTGGGACAGTAAGTCATATTTGAGCTATATAAACCATAATCGCCATGGAAGATAATTGATTAACTCTTATCTTTCTATAGTTTCATGTCCAAGGAGGCCACTACCTCTCAGAGGACCCTGCTTACTTCGATGGTTCATTCTTTAACATCACCAAGAATGAGCTCCTGACATTGGATCCGCAGCAGCGGCTGGTACTGGAAAATGTCTACCACGCCTTGGAAAATGCAGGTATTCCATTGACCAGTGCTGTTGGCTCCAATACATCGGTTTTTGTCAGTGGATTCAACCATGACTACCTGGGTATCCTCAATTCAGACCCAGAAACAACTTTAAAGTACAAGCCCACAGGTGTTACAAATGCCATTCTGTCAAACCGCGTTAGCTGGTTCTTTGACTTCAAAGGACCTAGCATGACCATTGACACGGCTTGTTCCAGCAGCTTGGTGGCGCTGCATCTTGCTGTACAAAGCTTACGTGCCAGAGAGACGAACATGGTACGCTATCTGTGTTGACATTGATATATCTCATGCTAGTATACTAATAATGATTCAGGCTGTTGTCAGTGGTGTGGGTATTCTTGAGAATCCTGTGGAAACTATCGGTATGAGCCACCATGGTTTGTTGGGACCTCAAGGGCGGTCTTTTAGCTTTGACTCACGTGCCGAAGGCTATGCACGAGGCGAAGGTGTAGGCACAGTTGTAGTGAAGCCTTTGAGTGTCGCCATCAGAGATGGAGATACCATTCGTGCGGTTATTCGGGAGACCGGAGTCAACCAGGATGGCCGCACACCAGGTATCACGG
This sequence comes from Penicillium vulpinum, assembly GCF_028829585.1. Classification (NCBI taxonomy): domain Eukaryota; kingdom Fungi; phylum Ascomycota; class Eurotiomycetes; order Eurotiales; family Aspergillaceae; genus Penicillium; species Penicillium vulpinum. The sequence goes on from NW_026643242.1 coordinate 4,186,768, forward strand.
TTCCCAGCGCAGATGCCCAAGAAAGATTAATTCGTGAGGTTTACTGGAGAGCCGGCCTGGAGCTTGAACAGACAAGATTTGTTGAAGCCCACGGAACGGGCACAAGCACCGGTGACCCAATTGAAGCGGGTGCTCTCGCAAGAGCATTCAAATGTCGCAGAGAGACTCCGCTTTATGTCGGAGCCATCAAATCTTCCATTGGGCATTTGGAAGGTGGCTCAGGTGTGGCAAGCATCATCAAATCCATTCTAGTCCTTGAGTCTGGGATCATACCTGCAAACTTTGATATGAAGAAGACAAATCCCTCTATTCTCGCAGCGGATTGGGACATTGAATTCCCTACCGAAGCCCTTCCATGGCCATCATCAGGACTGCGAAGAGTATCGGTTAACTCATTTGGAATTGGTGGCACCAATGCCCACTGTATTCTTGATGATGCTTATCACTATCTCAACGACCGCCGTCTTACAAGTGCCCACCGCACCACATCTACTGTTCCCACCACCCAGAAACTCAAGAGCCGGCTCTCAGCTCTATCCCGATCAGGAACAGAATCAAATGATCTCGGGACTGAGTCATTTGATGACAGTGATCACTCTGGAAATGGCAGTACCTTTATCAACACGCCCACAAGCGATGGTTTTGGTGCATCACCTACATTCACATCAGCAACATACACCACTTTGGTTGAGAAACCGAAGTTATTCTTGCTCTCAGCTTTTGACGAAGATGGCGTCAAGCGGAATGCAGCTGAATTTGCCAAGTACTTGAACCGGAGAATGACACAGTCGGTTCTCCATGACCATCTTCTTGATGATCTCTCTTTTACCCTGTCGAAGAAACGATCCCAGTTCCCCTGGAAAAGTTCCGTCATGGCATCTTCGGCTAAAGAACTTGCATGGAACCTGTCGGAATCAAATTTCACCAAGCCAACCAGAACCACCAGAGTACCAGAGGTTGAATTTATTTTCACTGGCCAAGGTGCTCAATACCAGGCCATGGGCCGAGAGCTCATGGTCTATCCCGTTTTCAAAGAGTCTGTGGAGGAAGCATCGGAGTATATTCGCAGGCTAGGTAGTCCTTGGTCACTACTAGGTATTAATATTGCCTGTTTTGTCCGAATGTGCTCGGCTAACGTATTACAGACGAGCTCTTGACTGAAAGACAGTCACCTCGAGTTAACTTGCCCGAGATCGCTCATCCATTGTGCACAGTTTTGCAAATTGCACTCGTCGATCTCTTGGCCAGTTGGAAAGTCTTCCCAAAACATGTAACGGGTCACTCATCCGGCGAGATAGCTGCCGCTTACTGCTCTGGCAAACTATGCCGCGAAGGCGCCTGGAAGGTTGCATACTACCGTGGATACGTATCATCCAAGCAGCTTTCAGCAAACGGAGCAATGATGGCTGTGGGTCTGGGTGCAACACAACTGCAGCCCTATCTGGAATCTGTGAGGAAGAATAACACCGGGGAGCTCATTATAGCCTGCCAAAACAGCCCCAAGAACAACACTGTATCTGGAGACGACGCTATGATTGACCGCCTCAAGGAACTTCTCGATGCTGATGACATCTTTGCTCGAAAGTTGAACGTCAAGAATGCTTATCACTCGGCCCATATGCATGCGATTGCCCAGGATTACCTTCGTCTGATGGGGACGCTTCCTTATGGAAGGCGGCTCGCAGCTCCACATCAAGTGCATATGTTTTCCACTGTCACAGGACAGCAAGTCACAGAGGAGCATCTGCCTGCCCAATACTGGGTGGATAATATGGTTTCCCCTGTTCTTTTCACAAGCGGCTTGGTTGCAATGACTTCAAGTTCAATTTCCAGCCGCGACTCAACCAATTCCACGGATTATTTGCGCCTTCTTGTGGAAATAGGGCCTCACTCAACCCTGCAAAGTGCTATCAAGGAAACACTGGCCTCGGAGAGCCCCAAGTTAGAATTCAAGTATCTGGCCGTTCTTCAACGGACAGATCATAGCCTCAACACTATACTCACTACAGTAGGTTTCCTAGCTTCAAGTGGATGTGAATTAGATTTCCATGCTGTGAACCAAGCTTCTCACTCGAAGGCGAAAAGGCGGCCCAGACTGTTGGTGGACCTGCCACCGTACAGCTTCAAGCATACTGAGAAGATTCTATTCGAGAGCCGACTGAGCAAGAATCTTCGAACTCGAAAATTCCCTCGTCATGACCTCTTTGGTGCACCGATTACGGATTGGAATGCTACTGCTCCCAGATGGAGACAATTCGTCCGATTGAACGAGAATCCCTGGCTAAGGGATCATATGGTGAGTCCAAGATTGCCTACAAGATAGCTTTGTTTACTAAATCGAAGTAGGTCACTGGTAACTATGTCTATCCTGGGGTGGGATATCTGATTATGGCAATCGAAGCATCACGGCAGTTAGCCGGCGAGGCAAAGATCACTGGTTTCCAACTACGAAAAGTCAATATCCGAAGAGCCTTGATTGTACCCGATACCAAGGAAGGAATTGAAGTCTCCTTGGCAATGGCAAATGCCGAAGACTCCTCAGTGTCACCGCGAACGTGGCGGCGGTTCCAGATAACTTCCTACAATGCATCGAGCGACGAGTGGACAGAGCATTGCACTGGTCACATTACTACCGACTATGAAACAGCTTCTGATCCAGTGGACAATGGCCGCGAAGCAGAAGAAGAGAGCCGAGCACAGGAATCCGAACTTTCCTGCGCAAATGAGACATGCACCAAATCCATGGCCTTCAAATCCACATATAACAACCTCCAAACATCCGGCCTCAATTTCGGTCCTTTGTTCCGAAACCTCGCAGACGTTCGTGCAAGTGGGCGTGGGCTTGGTAAAGTTGTTGGATCAGTGACTGTTCCGGACATTGCACAGTCTATGCCAAAGCAGTATCTACATTCTCATCTAATCCACCCTGCCACAATGGACAGCATGATCCACTTGATGATCGCGGCTGTTCTTGACTTTACCAGCAAATCTACCTTGGATCAGATCAGATTGCCAACCTTCATACGCGACGTCTGGGTTTCAGCGAATCTGAATTCAGCCCCAAGCCACAAATTCACGGGACATGCAACCGTGTCTATGGCGGGATCTGATAAATTCGAGGGCCAAATACAAATGCTGGATGAGGGAACAAAAATACATCGCATCCGCATGGAAGGTATCGAGCTCACTCCACTGGAGTCTGGCCTTGCTGAAATTAGGGAGCGAAAATTGTGCAGCGCGATTGAATACAAGCCTGACGTCCATTTCCTCGACTCAAAATCCGCCTGTACACTGACTTCTCTCGACGTTACTGATGAAGCTGAGGCCCTGTACTGGGTGAAGCGTCTTCAGCTTGCAACGATGCTCTATGTCATGGATGCACTGGACGAGCTCAAGGACATCGATGTTATGAAACTCGATTTGCATGTGCAAAGGTTCTTTGACTGGATGGAGCATATGAAAGGGATGCTCGAGCGCAGTGAAATAATCCATCTCCCCTACAGTGAATTCCAAGAGGCTTGCCAAGACGGGTTTCTGAAGGAGGCCATTGGCAAAGAAATTGAGGCTCACAGCGCCGAAGGTGCTATCACAGCCCGAATGGGCCGCAATATTGCCAAAGTTGTGCGCCAGGAGACTGACCCGCTGGATCTCATGTTCGGTCAAGACTCTGTGATGGAACAGGTTTACAAGGAAGGCCTCCACTTGTATAACCTGCCGCAGCATCTACAGAGCCACTTGTCTCTCCTCCGCCGCCAGCATTCCGAGCTGAATATCCTCGAGATTGGTGGTGGCACCGGAAGTTTCACTGCTGAAGTCCTGGCTGTTCTTTCTCCAGACCTGGCAAAGAGCAAAGGGAACATTGCCAGCTATACATTCACGGACATTTCATCTGGCTTCTTTGAGAAAGCAAAACAGCGGTTCCAAGCATGGTCTGATATCATGAACTTCCAGTCACTCAATATAGAGCGAAGCCCCGTCGATCAGGGACTTCAGTTGGGAACATATGACCTGATATTCGCTGGAAATGTCATCCACGCCACTGCAAACCTGCATAATGCATTGCAGAACCTGCGATCTCTACTGAAGCCGGGTGGCCAGCTCATCATGCAAGAAGGAATCCGACAGGATTTCCTCTGGTATCCACTTGTTTTCGGTCAGCTTGCTGGGTGGTGGCTGGGTGATGAGCCGTGTCGCCAGTGGTGTCCCTACATCCCAGCTACAGAGTGGAATCCTCTGCTGCTGAAAGCGGGATTCTCTGGAATTGATGTCGAGTATCCTAGTTCGAACGATTCAGATTTGACATGGCAGAGTATTCTGATTTCTTCTGCCATTGAAACCCCCAAGGAGAAGACTTCGAACACTGCGATTATCTTGACGCTTGGTGCATCAAAATCAGGACAGGTCATTGAGAACCTTCAAGGACTGCTGCCAGAACTGGGATACACGAGTGTTCTTGTTAAGGAGCCCGCTGAAGTGGAAAATTCCATCTTGCCAGATGCACTTTATATCTCGCTAATTGACTTGGAGTCTCGTTACTTGATTGATATGAATGAATTGGAGTACAACAGACTCAAGAAGATGCTCAGCGAGTGCCAAAACCTATTGTGGGTGACTTCCAATCCACTCGAGCAGCCACACGCAAGCATGAGTCTCGGTCTTCTCCGAACAGTGCGCTGGGAGCGGGATGCCGATGGCTCCAATATCGTTACTCTCACAGAGGCGGATCCCGAGAACGCTTCGCCAGAGAGTCTTGCTGCAGCGGTCAGCAAGATTGTCAAGCGACAATTTGTAGGCAAGCCGGAGAATGATCGCCACGCTGAGTACAAGTTGCAGAATGGTCTCATACACATTGGCCGTTTGAACGAGTGGGAGGCCGCGGATCAGTTCCTTGCTGCGCAGTCCTCTCAGCAAGCTCCTCAGCTTGAATGCCTCGGCGATTATGATACTCCCATTGAGTTGCAGGAGGCTGCTGTTAGCACCGGGGAATACCACTGGGTGATCGATACACAGCATGAAGAACCGCACAAATACACGGAGGCCATGATTGAAATTCGAGCAATTGGCCTCTCATCAGATGTTTCCTCTGGCCGCCTCGCGAATGAGATTGCTGGTGTGGTGAGCAAGGTTGGGCCAGATGTTGAAGGCCCAGCGCCGGGTGACAGAGTCATTTACATCTCGGGCGACAAAAAGGGCGGTTGCGTCCGAACATATGGTCGAGCTGATCATCTTCAGCTTGCAAGAATCCCCGATGGCATCTCCTTCGAAGTCGCAGCCGGTTTGGCTTGGGCTTACGCAACAGCAATCCAAGGGCTCGAGGAGATAGCCCATCTGGCACCCGAACACACTATCCTCATCCATACTAGTGCAACGGATATCAGTCAAGCGGCTATTCAATATGCCCAGATGATCGGGGCTACAATCTACGCTACTGTGGCAACGGTCGAAGAACGTGATTTGCTTGTCTCTGACTATAATATCCCTCAAGACCGTATCTTCTCGAGAAGAGACCAGAGCTTCGTCAAGGGCATCATGCGGTGCACGCACAATACTGGGGTTGACGTCGTCTTCAACGCACTGAGCGGCGAGGCACTCCGGGGATCAATGGCATGCCTTGCTCCATTCGGAGCATTTGTTGATGTGTCAAATCCGGATCTACGAGCTGACACCACAGTCGAGCTGTCCTCTTTGCCTCGCAATGTGAGCGTTCACACCGTCGACATTCCTTTGCTAGCTCAACATCGACCAAAATCAGTCCGTCATCTGCTCACCGAGGCAATGAGATTGTATTCCGAAGGTAAGATCGGTCAAATCCGAACGACAACTGTCATGGACTTTACCCAGATCAAAGGTGTTCGAGCTGCTCAAAGCGGGGAAGCAGCAAAAGTTGTGATTGCACCTAATCCGTCGAACATGGTCCCTGTGGTCCCACGACCAATGTGGCCATGTCGCTTTGATCCACATGCCTCGTACGTTCTTGCTGGTGGCTATGGCGGCTTGGGTCGCAGCCTAGCACGATGGATGGCATCTCGCGGCGCAACGAGCCTGATTATCCTCTCCCGCTCATCAGCTTCGAGCCCAGAGAAGATGGAATTGATTGCCGATCTCGACAAAATGGGATGCAAGGTCCATTCGCTGATCTGTGATGTGGCTGATCTCTCCAGCCTGCAACAATTGTCCGAAGACGCCTTCCCCCATCTACCTCCTATCAAAGGATGCATTCAGGGATCTATGGTCCTACGAGTAAGTACCCACATCTTCATTTACTAAATATACAACAACTAACTAACATATTCCCAGGACGGTGCCTTCGCCGGAATCTCCTTCAAAGACTGGCAAGCAGCCATCAGACCCAAGGTCCAAGGATCCTGGAACCTGCACACAGTCCTACCGGACAACATGGACTTCTTCATCATGCTGTCCTCAGTGGCAGGCATCTTCGGGAACCGCGGACAATCGAACTACGCTGCTGGAAATACCTTCCAAGACGCCCTCGCTGCATACCGCGTCTCAAAGGGCATGCAAGCAGCCAGTATCAACCTAGGAAGTGTATCCAACGTGGGCTGGGTAGCCGAGAACCGAAGCTCGATGCGCACACACACAGCCACCTTATTCGAGCTTCTCCGCGAGGAAGAGGTCCACGCAACAGTCGACTTCCTCGTCCGCGGCCAGCAAGACGGCGGTAATGCGTCATCGCGCTCACAGCTCGTCCTCGGTTTGCCGACTGCCGAGATGTGTCGGCAGAACGGCGTGCCGCTGCCTACGTACCTAAATTACTCGATGTTCACGCACTTCCGTAACACGACGACTGCCAAGAGCAATGAGGTAGGCTCCCAGCAGAAGACTGTTAGCACGGCTGCGTTTCTGTCGGCGGCTTCGGGCTTCGAGGGGGCTGTGGCTGTTGTCTCGGATGGGATTGTTGAGAGGCTTGCTTCTCTGCTTGCCGTCCCCTCTTCGGAACTTGATGCCCAGCGCTTCGGCTTTGGGGGTATTGATTCCCTTGTTGCTATGGAGTTCCGGGCGTGGATTGTTAAGGAGCTTAAGGCTGAGGTTTCTTTGCTCGATATTATGGGAGCGGAGAATATTAGGACTTTGAGTGAGAAGATTGCGGGCAGGAGCCGGCTAATTGCAGGAGGACCTAGTTCTTAGCCTTCCTAGTCCTTGATCTCTTTCTTCGCGGGGTTTCTGGGATTCGCTTTGATACTGCCTGGCGCTGGGCTCTCATGATTTATCGATCTCACGTTTGATGCCCCATTACGAGATATGGTGATGCTGCATCTTTTTTTTTTTCACAGGGCATGTTTCTAGGCTCCTCTTTTCATGTTCTTTGAGACTGGAATAAGTGATTAACAGAATACAAGCGGAAGTCTTCTACATACCTTACATCCAAAAAAATTTAAGATTGTAGTAAATGAGATACTTGAAATTTATTCAGCTGAATCGCTCTTTGCGAATAGAAAAAACAAATCATTCCGGTATATTAATTGTAGCAAAATGGTATACTTGCATTAAGAAATAGCGCATTCGAGCCCCAGACCTTCCATTCATTATTCATAATATTCATCAACTTTGGAACATCTACTGTGCAGGCCCAGAGGGGAAATAACCTCGTAAGCCTTGACTAGCAAGTCCACAAACCGCCAGTTTGGGTTCAGCCCCCGATCGTTCATGGTGCCACGCGCGCTCACGCAGGGCCAAATAAACTGAGCGGAATGGCTGGAGGTCGCCAGGCATCCGAGCAGGCGGTTTATGAGGATCGAAGCCCAGCTGCTGGAGTTGCGCCTCACACCAATGCAGGGTGTCTGGCGGTAGGTATTGCTCTGTATCGTAGCCGACGTAATCTTGTTGCATGAGCTGCAGCGTCGGGACGTCGGCTGGGAGGCCGAAGTTCTCTACGCCCTTGGGTGGGTGATGATAGTTCATATAGGGTTTTCCGGGGGTGCGCTCTGGGTGGTCTGTTTGTTTGCGAATGTTGTGCATGTTCCAGGTCTGGACGTAGGATTTGATGTGGGAGCGGAGGGTGGGCATGTAGATTGCGAAGAGGGCGACTTGTTCGGGGATTACTGTTGATGAGAAGATGCCTTCGTTGTGAAGTTCGCGGAAATAGTTCTGGTTGAGGTCAGTATTCTGCGATTGGATGTGAGAGGAACATGTGAAACTTGGAAGTTGACGAACATGGTATAGTGTTACTACTGATTTAGCAAGCTGGGCCCACCAGGATTCAATTCGGTGGGTGTCTGCAGCTCGTCCGGGTGCACAGCACTGCTCACGCTGGACATCGGGCTCAGTGATACGGCGGAGCGCAAAGTGAGCATCGGCTAGAAGAGGAACCTCGGACTCGAGGTCAGATCGAAGAGTGCGTGGTTGGCGGTTCTTAGAAGCAACAGTCTCAAGATGGTTTTTGAGAACGCCCACAGCGGTGTGCGCATCTACGCCAACATGAATCCAAAGGACATATCGAGAATACGCATCGAGCTCGGCATGGATGCGGAACCCAAAATTGGCTAGCTTTGAGTACCCATTCACGTGCCAGGTTAAATTAGGCCCGGCTAGAATCTTTGGCGGGGGAGGACGTCGCGGTATATCGCTCGTGCGGCGTTCCACTGTATCCGGACGCAGCATGCGATAGACACTGTAAAGGCGATCTCGGGCAAAGACGTACCCCTTACTTCGGAAGTGATTGTGCAGTAGTTCCTTCCCATATCCCTCAATGGTCCCTTTGTCCATTTCCTCGGTCAGAGCATCGAGGATCTCCTGGACCTGTGCTTGTTGTTGTGTAGGTGAGTCAAGGCGGAGGCGAATGCCGAGCTGGTGACGGAGTCTGCGGAGCGTACGGTGGGAGACATCGTAGCCCTCGTCGTGTAGAACGGTTACGATCTCTTGGTCGGTTAGACCGACGTCGAAGAAAAGGTTTTTGATGCGGGCGTGCAGTGCTTCATTGGAGGAATTGTTTTCCATCTTTTTCTTGACACCCCATAGCTGTAGGCGTTTGGATAGAGTACGCGATGAGATCTGAATATCATGCTGCCTCTTCAGGTGCTTGCAAATGTCGTCACTCTTCATTTTCTTTTCGAACAGGCCGATGACCTCGGCCTTGTACGGCTCCAGGTCCACCCTAGGACGACCTGACACCTTACTTGTTGTATCAGCCGTATTCTCCATTTTGCGAATTCAGACCAACCAATGTTGATAAGATTTAGCCGTGGAGCGGTGTTGACGGCTGGGGAAAGGCGGGCGGTGTGTGGAAACCTACCCGCAGAAATCGACCGCCTTGATTTTTTTGTTATCGCAGCGACTTTTGTCTAGAAACAGCGTGCTCGCTCTGTTCAGTCACTTTTGACCAATCTTTCGGTTTAATATCAACCAACCGATATAACCGCCGCAATGGTCCGCGAACTCAAGCACCACGAGAAGAAGTACGTCCGCACCTATAATTCCGCCCGCAGAAATCTCAGCCCGATCCCATCCAATATCTTCAAAGCTTCACGATACCATAAAAGATCAATGGCTAACACTAAATCCTCTGCAGGCTTCTCCGGAAGGTCGACTTCCACAACTACAAGTCGGACGGCAACCACCGCGAACATGAAATCCGCCAACGATACCTCCTCCAAGACCCAATGGACTACCGCAAATACAACTCGCTCTGTGGTTCTCTGCGCCAGCTCGCACACAAGCTCTCTCAACTTGACCCTGATTCGGATCCGCTGCGCAAGAAGCTCGAATCCGAGCTGCTGGAGAAGCTGTGGCGCATGGGAATCCTGAAGCAGTCCCGCGAGCAGGGCGCCGGTCTGTCTAGAGTCGAGCGTGAGGTGACCGTTTCTGCGCTTTGCCGTCGCCGATTGGCTGTCTTCATGGTTCGCTCTGGCATGGTCGAGACGATCAAGGCTGTAAGTTGCAATATGGAGACTTGGTCTAGGGTGTATGCAATGGAATGCTGACTTTTTTTTTTTTGCTAGGCTACTACTTTCATTGAGCAGGGCCATGTCCGTGTTGGTACAGAAGTTGTCAATGATCCTGCTTTCTTGGTTACCCGCAACATGGAGGACTTCGTCACATGGGTCGATTCCAGTAAGATCAAGCGCAACATCTTGCGTTACCGCGAGAAGCTGGATGACTTTGATCTTCTGTGATCGACTTGAAAAAAAAAGCATTTTGGGTTTTTGTTCTGATATACCCGGCGCTTGTGCATTGTGGCCTGTTTAGGTTTGGCGTATTGATGTTTCATGAAATGATATCTCATGTCCAATATTCTCTGGATAACTCAATATGGATATGAATACTACCTATATTCTCTAGAAACGCAGAGCGTAGAGTACCTGCTGTGCATATGTAAGCATTTAGGGCTTCATTGTTAAAGAAGTTCGGCTTCCCCCCGACCTCAGCTACCAAGAATGATTCGCCTGGCATTGAAGTACTTGTTATAGTGGCTCCACACCTTTCGCAGGTTGCCCTACGAAGTATGCATATGCCAAAACTGGTTTTTCGCTCTTGCTTTTGCTTTCTTGTTATTAGTTCACATGGAATGATTCAATGGGCCTGACTACTTGAATGATATTATGAAGGGATACTTGCTCGCTTCCCAAACAGTCAAATAACAACCATTCGTGGTATTAAATTACGGCAAACCGGCCTCGTGTAGAAATACAAATCCACCAATAAGCTTGTCTATAAACGATATCTCCTTAAGCATTCGAATGACCAACTAAAAGGAGATAGGCCGGATAACCGAAAAACCTTCATTAATTAACTGACATGTGCACAGATAATCGAAGAATGACTAGTACATGGTCTCTAGCGAATAAGCATCCAGATATACGGCATTTGGGGCAAATGGCTGCCGGCACTCGGTTGAGTAAAGTGCTGGCAGTGGTTTCCCCTCCCGATCGTCCATCTAGAGTTGGAGGGGTTTCCAGTTGAAAATTTCAAATCTTGTGTATGCCAATGGTTATTTTCGAAATTTTTCGAAATTTTTCTTCGTCTGTCTACTCCAAGTCAACAGCACATAGACTGGTAACTGCATAAATTTGTATAGAGTTGAGAGTTGATTATGCCAAAAGATAGCATCACTAGGGCCGAAATATGTATGGATCGTATGAGGCCATGTGTAGCGTTTCAATAATAATAAGGGTATCTCAGTCTTCAAAAAACGACAGCGGTGCAACGAATGCAAAAGGGACTAGAGATAAAAATAGGCCAGGTGAAAGTCCCACCAAGAAGGGACTTGTTGAAGGCCAGGGACCGCTGGATGCAAATGCAGATCATCACTCGAGGATCATGGTATCATAGGGAAAGCAGTGAGGTAGTGTAGTTTTGTGAGCAGCACCTGTGCTAGGCTCTGTGGGTGACAAGGGGATAGTGATAAACATTGAGAATCAAAATCGTAACCAGGAATTCAGGAATTAGGAATAGGAGCAGACTTCGAACGAAGACATTTCCAGCGTCTTCGAGCGCCATCAGGAGAATTTGAATTCGAGTTGGAGGTCGAGATCTTGCTCAGGACATCGAAGAGCTGGATTTGCGACTTTCCTCGAGGAGAATCCGATTCTGGCTCCTCATCTTCAGGGAGATCCATACGGAACCGACGCACACTGCCTTCGCGCTCAGGTTTGCCTTCCTCGAAGAACGGAGTGCGCGAGTCGCGGGGCAGGAAGCAGCGAGGCGCGACGCGGCGCCAGAGTCCGCGAACACCACTGCTTGCGCGGTCGATTTTCTCGTACTCACGCCTCCGGGTATCGGGTGAGGTCCATTCCATTACTGTCGCCGGGACATGAATGGACGAGGACGAGGGGCTGTGATGGTGGTTGGATGTGGGTAATGTGTTTGATCGATTTCTTGAATTGACGCCGTGTGATGCGCCCGTCGAGGTAGGTGAAGTATACTCTTTCTCAAAGCGGAAGCTAGAATATGAAGGTGTGATTGGGGACGAGGGTGCCGAGTTGCCTTTATCTGTTGATGCGCGGCTCTCGCGCTGAGATCTATATGTAGCTGATGCTGTCCGGTGCAGAGAAGGCCTTGTCTCTGTCGAGGATCTGTTTGATGCACCTTCTTGAAACAGACGACATGACTCCCGATGTAGTGCTAGTAATGACTCACGCTTGTCCTGCGTGGAACTGCGTGGTGATGTGACAGGCACAATAGCGGCGTTGGGCACAGCCCGACGCGGGGAATGGAAAGAGCTGCGACGGCTATTGGGTCGCGATCGCACAGTGCCGCGGGATGTCGAGGCCGAGCGAGAGTGGCTGATCGAAGTAGTCGATGTTTGCGATTCTCGACGAGCTGATGATTTGGACATATTTCCTGGTGGATCAACCCCTTTGGCCTTGACCATCTCAACTGGGGATATAGAGTCGCATCCCTTGAGCTCAGTGATAATGGGCTCGCACTTAGAAATAGCCAAAGATGGCTGAACAGCCAGACATGTGACGGAGACCATTTCCGTCAGTGGGAAACTTTGATCATAGGCAATTAGAGGCAGGTGCCCTGATCAGATGGAGGCAAAGTTCATAATAAGATTAGGGTTAATATATGTTGGAAGAGGTCAACTCCATCTTGAAGACATAGGAAGCCAAATGATGAAACCAAAAAAAAAAAAATTGTAGACTGAAACTTTTCACCAATCTTCTTTCCTTTTATTATTCCCATATGCACACACCGCTCCTCATCTATTTTAGCGGAGTGGGGGGGGGGCGTCTAGAGTGTCTGGCCATGATCGTCCTATGAAGGCGTTTACGAATGCAGGGGCTTTATTGTGTATGGGGTACGAAGTCATGCATACATGGTAATTTATAGTTCGTGGGTCTAATAATAATAGAACTATTACTCCGTATAGATGTGTATATATAGGAATTAAATATTCATATTATATAGCCATATGATGCAAAAACCCTAGAGGATCATGTTCGGTAAATGATAGAGGTCACACTGAATACGCTAGACTAACATGAACTGCACTAGCCTATGCTAGGCATTATACCCTGCATGTCTGTTGGAGACACCGATAAAACCCTCAATGGGATCTACAAAATGACACACATAGTGGGAAAAACATGTATTTTCATATTTAGTAGAAATTTCAGACCAAATCAAATGCATTTGTTTAATAACAGTCTTCAACGTTATAATTTAAAGAGAATACATGAACTCGGGATTCTCCCGATCTGTCAAGTCAAGCCACCTGCAGTAAAAGTTAGCCAAAAAATAGCTAGTAAGGAGCAGTAAGGAGCAATAAGGAGTAAATGTAAACGCATCATAAATCACTCACTCTTGGTTCTCTAGTCTGACATACTCTGGTCGAGCAATGAAAAGGATCTTCTTCTGGTTTTCGTGGCGATACCACATCCAGACCCCAACCAACAGGAATAAACACACACCCCAACAGACAATGATTGTCACCTCAGCGGGGATGTAGCGGGGGGCGTCCCCTGGGCGGAAGGTTTGTGGGCCTAGTTGTGTTAGCGTGTTCTCGATCTTCATTATTTTCTTCACACTCACCAATAATATTTCCAACACAATATCCAATCAGATACAAAGCCGCCACAGTCGTCTTTTTAGTATATCCCGCGACATTGGAAGAAATTAGCGATAGCAATGCCACGAAAGGTGTCGGGCTGGCCTGTGTGAGGTAGTAACCAATCAAGCGACCCACGTTGTTGGATAGGGGCAGAGCAACAATAAGCAGCATTCCCAGGATTGCAGCGACTAGCCCACCCAAACTGGCGAGGACGCGCTGTCCGGTGATATGCCCGACATAGCCGTTGAGCAACAGTGCACCGATTTCCACTGCGCCACCGGGGACACCCAGAATTAGACTCTCTTCTTTGGTATATCCGAAGCTCGTAATCTGGACTAATCATCAGCGTTGGAATATCCAAGTCTTGAATGAGCTAAACATACCAGCTGATTGAAGAAATTGCTAATACCCCCATTCGGAATATCAGCAATCAAAGCATAAAAGAAGAAAGCCCAGGTCATCGGATCCAAAAGCGCCTCCTTGACCTGATATAGCTTGAAGTGCTTATTTCCAATGCCCTGCTGATTGACCCGCACACGGGCAACAGCCAAGACGCGATCTTCTTCATTTAACCAGCGTGCATTGAGTTGGTTATCCGGCACAATCCAGAGGAACACAAGTCCCAGGCAGATAGTGAGGAGGCCAGTGACGAGGAAAACAATCTTCCATGGTTCGATAGATGACCCGTGTTTCTCGGTGCCGATAGCGATGCCGTAGGCGACTACTCCGCCGAAGATCTGGCCCACGCCGTTGAAGCTGAACCAGATGTTGACACGGCTGCCTTGTTCTTGTTTTGTATACCACTGTTCAGGGCTACGTTAGCTCGACTCATTGCACATCGCCCACAGTGGATGATCATTGGTTTGGAGCAAGAGGGTTGTCTTCCTACCTGGGAAGTTAAAAGTGCAAAGCCTGGTGTTACAGCTGCTTCGAATACACCGAGCATAAAGCGGATAGCGATAGCACCGGGGTAGCTATTGACAGCGGCAAAACAGCTGAGAATCAATCCCCAGATCAAGATGCACGCTGCAGAATATTTTCCTAGTGGGAGGCGCTGGAGGAGGCGGTTGGTCGGGTATTCCCAGGCAAGATAACCTACACAGAAAAACTATTAAGTTAAATGCCACCGGACAAAATCAATCGAAGGACAAGGCAATGATGGTACATACCAAAGTAAAACAGACTCCCAAGCCACTGATACTGGTCTCCCTCAAGATTCAGATCCTCCTTAATGCCCATAACACTGGCATAGGAGAGGGTAGTTTCTATACATCAGATCACAGATTAACATTTTGTTTCAAATAAACAACCAATAGAACAAAGCATAAACAAAGGTCGCTCTTGCTTTGCTCCATTTGAAAACAAATCGAGGAAAGGTATGCACGTACTGTCGAGATAATTCATGCCATAGATAAAGCACATGATGGGCATCATATGCCAATCAATAATGCGTAACAAGCGACGATTCGTAGCTTCGTCTAGCTCAATAGTCTCACCATGGAGATCGCCAAAGGCCTTCAGAGCCTCATCGGCATCGTGTGCATGCTTCTCTAACGCGGGGTCAACATGCTTTATCGTGCCCAAGTCGGTACCAGTGTCCACGCTAGAGGAAATGCCGATGGATTTTTCTTCTGATGCCATAGTGTTAGCTCTACAGCGTAGAGCGTAAAATAACAGGCAAAAGAGTAATTAAGAGCAGGCAAGGTCACACAGAGCACAATTAAGCTCTCTCCGAGTTAGCGGGAATGCAACTGTAAGCAATCCCGAGGCAGTGTATAAAAAGTGACCAAAAGGGAGAACTACAACCGGGCGGACACAGCTAAATAATGTAAGACTGAATAACGGTGAGAACTCCGCACGTCCGGTAACTCTATAAGACGATCTTAACACTAAACACTAAGTAGGTTATTATACCCTGTACCCTGTCTGAGCAAAACTGGGTAGCTGCGCTACACAGCACATGCCTGCCGTTATCTCGAGAGATGCAGTGTCCTCATCACTCCTCCTATCAAGCAACGCAGCAAATGCAGCTCGGCAAGTATATTGTGGGTCTCTCCACGATAAGAAGCATATTTATCTGGGGTTGGCGGGTTGTGATGTGTCTTATTGGATGGCCAAGAGAGGGGGATGAGGGGAATGATCAGCGTGAAAGAGGGAACGACCCTGGTCTTTTGGCTGGGCATTATGTTTATTTATTAATATCCGTGACATATCGACGTATAACATATGGCTACGTGCTTGTCGGTGTGGGATTCGACAGATCATAGCACGCGTGAAGATGTACATGCAGGTATAGGGGAGTTACGTCAAGAATATGATACCACGATGTACAAAATTATAGAGATGCTTACACTGCTAGTTACCCCCACGGGAAGGTTCCGAAGTTGAAGCAAAAGTACCGCTCTTATCTGTTGTTCTAGGTGGTATTCCAAGTTTGGAGAAGGCTTCCTTATCAAAACTACTCCAAATATGCGGATACTCGGCCCTGGAGAGATTCGCTGTTTGCGGAGCTCTTGCATATATGGTTGGACTTGAGCTTGGACCACATGCAAAGTCCCTTGCATCGTTTGTATATATGGAAATGTTCTTACGTAGCCCTGGAGAGACTCACGGACAACCATGATGTAAGAAAGGAATCTGCAAAAAGGTTATGTTGCACGCCATCAAATATAGAATTTTCATTATGCATCACCACGCATGTGTCTAAAGTGGAACGTGGACTGCACATTCTATTGTGCGCCCACGCGGGCCAGATACGCCTCCCAGCCCTGCTGCTGGTACTGCTTGGCGGCCTCAACAGGGTCCGCAGCGGCATAGATACCACGACCAGAGATAATAAAGTCCGCACCACGGCCAATAGCCGACTGTGGCGTCTGGTACTGCTGGCCGAGCTTATCGCCCTTAGAAGAGAGGTTGACGCCAGTGGTGAAGACGACGAAGTCCTCGCCCTGTGTGGGGGCCTCAGTAGATTCAACCTCGCCCAGAGAGCGGGTCGAGACAAAGCCCAGCACAAAGCTAGGGTACTTGCGCGCGATGTCGACGGAGGCGGAGGTGTAGGCGCCGGTTGCGAGAGATCCCTTCGAGGTCATCTCGGCGAGGATGAGGAGGCCGCGCTCGGAACCGTAGGGGAAGTCGGTGGCCTGCGCGGTTTGCGCGAGGGCCTCAACGATGCCCTCGCCGGGTAGGACGGAGCAGTTGATAATGTGGGCCCATTCGGAGATGCGGAGGGTGCCGTTGTGGTATTGTTTCTGGACTGTGTTGCCGATGTCGATGAATTTGCGGTCTTCGAAGATGAGGAAGTTGTGCTTTTGGGCGAGGGCATTCAGGCCGTCGATTGTTGCTTGGCTGAAGTCGGAGAGGATATCGATGTGTGTTTTGATCACGGCGATGTAAGGGCCAAGGCCTGTGTATAGGTTAGTGGGTTGTTTCGTTGGAGGGGTGGGGTAGGCTGAGTTCACTTACGGTCGGCGAGGTCCAGGAGCTCCTTTGTTGTGGTCACGTCAGCAGAGACGGTAACGTTGCTCTTCTTCTCTTCGGCGACTTGGAAAAGCTTGCGTGCGAGGGGATTGGGGTGCGATTGAGCGCGAGCGCTGTAGGTCAATTGCGACTTGGACGACATGGCGGGATTGGGCTGAAGAGGCGGTTGTTATGTATTTGGTATGTTTTTCTATGGTTTCAAGAGGATTGAGGTTAATCAAATGACGGATTTCTCTAGGATATAATTGTCTTTTTGAGGTTCAAAAGCGAAATAATAGAAATTCAAATCGAAGACTATCGGGGAACTTTTTCTGCCACAGTGGGTCCTACGAGGCTGGAACTGTGGCGCACGATATGCTGCATTTGACATAGAAATACATATTACACTTCAATTCCAAACATTTTAAGAGTGCTTCAAGCTTCAGACTCTTAGAAAAATTCAAAGCAGGGCCCGTCCAACACCGAAGACACTCAGTCCCCAGAGACCAGCCTGTACAAGCCAGAAGAACGAGCCCACCAGACGGCCCTGACCCTGCGGCTTGCCCGAGTACACATAGCCGTAGAGGAACATAATGCGGAACAAAACCCACAGAGCACCCAGGCCGGCAGCCCATTCGGGGTACTTCAGACCGGCGACCAAGGTGAAGAGCATGGTCTGCGGCGCATTCTCGAGGAAATTAGTGTGAGCGCGCTGAGCGCAGTTGAACTTCTCGGCTTTGGCCTATAATTAGTTTAGTGGATGCCATTCAGTACTGAAATAACAAATACAATTATTTCCATTCAATACGAGGGGTTGCGAAGGTCAGACGATAGATAAGGAATTAGACGTACGTTTTCCTTGCATAGCTCCATGGAGGCATAGCTGTGAGGGTAGGGAACCTTGGCATCCTTGCGCAGGCCGCCGGTGATGGTACCGTGAACGAAGCCCAAGACGGGGATGGCACCGAGGGCGACGCCAATGACGGCGCTGAGAAATGATGTTAGTTAATTTCAGGGAAGCTTGGGGGGATCAGGACCTACCCGTAGTTGCTAGGAACAATGAATGCGACCATGATGAGAAGAGAATATGGGGAAATGATGTGAAACGGTGGCTTTGTGTTGTGATTTTGGCTGATCCTGACCCTTATACACATACTAGTCATATGTTCTTACCCACTGCCCCACTTACAATTTGACCCGGCAACCAACCCATGTTTTTTTTTTCTCCTCCTACACCACCCACACTGCTTCAAATCTAATGAAAATAGGATCAAAAAATAGCAAATCGGCACAGCTCTCTACTGAGCAAAGAGCGGCTATTGTATATGCATACAGCAATGGTGCTACGCAGGTTCAATTAGC
Source organism: Penicillium vulpinum (assembly GCF_028829585.1). Taxonomy (NCBI): domain Eukaryota; kingdom Fungi; phylum Ascomycota; class Eurotiomycetes; order Eurotiales; family Aspergillaceae; genus Penicillium; species Penicillium vulpinum. The sequence continues at coordinate 4,205,096 of NW_026643242.1, forward strand.
CAATGATTTTGGCTGTACCCGCAAGACTATTTTCAATACAATTAAACGCTACACAGAGGATGGAAAATTGGAGAATCGTGAGAAAACTGGCCGTACCCCTATGCTTACTGAACGAGCTTGTCATCAAATTCTTTTACAGGCCCGCCGGCATCCGTTTTGGACCTATAAACAGCTAAGTGCTACTATAGTTCAGCATCTATCACCCTCCACTATACGTCGAATTTTAAAGCGATACGGAGTCAGAAAACGCCGATCGAGACAGAAGATACCAATTAAGCCCTCTCTTGCAATAAAGAGGCTTAGATTCGCAAGGAAATGGCGCCGGGAGAGCTTTCAATCGTGGATCTTTTCGGACGAGTGTTCGGTGCAACGAACCTCGAACTTTGGACCACAATGGTGCTTCCGTACAACCTCGGAGGGCCTTAAAAAAGAACTTGTAAATGCGAAGGTTCACGTTAAAGATATTTCACAAATGGTTTGGGCTAGAATCTGGCTTGGTGGTCGAACAAAATTAGTTATTATGGAACGGGACGAGGACTCACCTTCTGGTCGAGGTTACACTGCAAATTCATATATTAAAGCGCTTGAAAAAGGGCTGTTACCAGTCTATATACCCGGTTTAGTATTTCAGCAAGATAACGCAAGGATTCATACAGCATTGGTGACGCGAGAGTGGTTTGAATCCCACGGGATATATATCGAGGACTGGCCCGCACACTCACCTGATTTAAACCCGATTGAACCAGTATGGCGCTGGTTAAAAGTGAAGCTTTTTGCACTTTTTCCAGAGCTTATTAGTATGGGAAGAAGTGAGACTGATTGGCTTTATTTTAAAAAATGCCTAGGCGAAGCATGGGATGCATTAGATCAATCTAAGATAGATGCATTGATATTGAGTATGGGAAGACGTTTAAAGGCAGTACGGAGAGCCAAGGGTTATTATACAAAATATTAAGCGAGGAATTCATTGTGCGGATATTCAGCTTACTCATATTTTTTAATTGAATTAATTGAACCAAAAAATGGTGGTGTAGTGTAGTATATAGTAGATATATATATTTGGTGAGGAAGCCATAAAAAGTGGAGTGGGTAAGAACATATGGAAGGTGATGTATGTTGGAGATTGCGGGGGCCATAGGCTCCGAGTCTCCGTCGGTACAATCAATTTGGCCGTTCCTTCCGGGGCTTTCAAGGTTAGTCCGAGTCATGACTGAATATAGTCGCTTAAGTGGCCTTTCAGAGTTATTGACCTCATGACATCAGGCCATTTTCCATTACACTCTTCATTTTGTTCAAAGCTCGTTTGCCATAAGGTTGACAGTACTATAAGGCAAAATAAACCATTCTGAGGTTATCCAAGGGGTGTTTTCTAGCATTTACGAATAAATGTTCAGGAGCTACAAATCCCGGTATATGTCAACAAAAATGCGATACACAAAATTGCTAAATGTTGAAAAAATTTCATGCTCCCACGTTCGGCACCATCTTACTTACACTCCCGTACTTGGCCTGCCAAGCAAAGAAGTACAGGAGCGCCCCAAGCGGTTGTCCGACTAGACAAAAGCTGACCCAGAAGATGCAATTCCCGATGATCCTGCCTTCGGGCCCGCGCATTTTATCCAACGGTGCAGTGAGGCTAATTAACGGCAGTTGGAACATCATTCCAAAGAACGCGACACCTGAACTCGATTAGCCTTTGAGATGTGATTGGAGAGTGAAAGACATACCAATGAAATTATGTGTGGGAATGCCCACGAGCATTTCGTGAAGAATGGCAGAGAGAGTGAAAACCATTCCACTCGCAGCTAGAGGACTCCATCCACGACCAACCAGCGGTGAGTAGACATGTCTCTTCATGAACAGGTAGACAGGCCGGTTCCAAGATCGCCAATAAGCACCCAGACTGGAGCTGTTCCACCAGTCGGTGTAGAACTCGCGGTCACCGAATCTCATGACTTCGGCCAAGGCGTTCAAAAAAGATTGGAACAACGCAAAGAAGCCGGCAAGCCAGATAATCAGCGAGATAGTGGACAGCTTCATCACCCGCTCCAAAATGGAGGCAATGTCCATCACTGCGATCTTGTCAATCGAGTTCCGCAACACTGGTGCGGCATACTGCGCAGACAGAAGCCAAATGAACATTGCTAGGCTCACGAACTCTGCAATGCGTTTTGCAACAAATGACCACCGTATTGATGCTGTGCGCGGATAAACGGGTTGATACACCAGCGTCGGCGCCAGCCAGAAGTACGCCAGGTTATTGATGGTAATATTCTTTGGGTAGGGGCACGAGGAATAGATTTCAGGCAAGCCTGGGTCTGCGGAGGGATTGAGTAGAGCGAGACGGAGGTCTCGGTTTGTAAAGGCATAAGAGCAGTTCTTCAACCACACAATGATCGCTTGCATCTCGCATATTGTCCCAATGCCTGGGTGATGGATGTGGAAATAAACCACATAGCTAGTTACTGTGAGACATAATGTGGCATTAAGCGTGTGTAGAAAAGCAGTGTAGGGCCAGGTCGACTGGAAAGCCTTCTGGTCGTGCTCCTTTTCTTTATCTGTCTTCTTCTGAAGCCCCACTGCCTTCTTGGCAGCAGTAGCGGCTGAAAGCTCAATGATGTATGCCACGAGCAAATGACATGGAACCGAGGCAAACAATATAGACCCAAGAACAACGTCTTGCCTGCGGTAGTCGTGGCATTTAATACAAATTAACACGCCATACTATATGCTTATTAGCTGGCAACTCAAAACGGTAATTGAGCATTTGGATTGCCCACTTTCATGAAGTTCTCAATAATCAATCGCAAGTTCATCGCCACTATCGGAACATTAGCCGTTTGCATACATGTATACAATTCTCTAGCAATCCCTACCAAGTACCAACACCATGAGATTTCGAAACCCTAGGAAGTTTGGGAGCACGTCGGCCTCCCGACTGAGACTGGAATGACGAAGTTCTGAATGATATGCAGCAACATGGCGATATTTACTGCGTTTCTTTCGGGTTGAAGTTGATGGCGGAGAGACCTCGGTTATATTCTGGAGGACCTCGTTCGTTG